>NC_134691.1:321651835-322335168 GCF_050947455.1 Rhinoderma darwinii
CAACTTTTTTTTTGTAACTTTTTTATTTTGTCCCACTAGGGGACTTGAAGGCAGGAGGCCCTGATCACAATTCTAATACACTGCACCACATGTGTAGTGCAGTATATTAGAGCTAACAGCAAGCATAGTAGGTCATGACTTTTTCAGGACCCACCAGACTTCTGTAGGTGGCATAGCCGGAGGCCATTGTTAAGCCTCCGTTTGCCATAGCAACCATCGCCACCCACTATCATGTAGCAGGACGTCGATGGTGGTTTAACCCCTAAAAAAAACGCGATTGCTATTGAACGTAGCTTCTAAGGGGTTACTCAGCGGGGACATTATGATCGGTCCCCGCTGAAGGAGCTGCGGTAACTGCTGTATGAGGCAGCAGTTGTCACAGCTCCTGTATGTGACGTTCTATTAGGTCATGGAGTGCGAACGATGCACTTACCATGACCTAATAGTACGTCAAGAAGTGGGAATGGGTTAACATTACTTTTTTTTTGTTAATTTTCATTCTTTTTTAATCCCATAGGGGAATTTTACATTTTCATTTTTTAACTTTATTGTACTGGAATACATCTATATTCCTTTACATTAGCCTGTGAACTGATATACCTAAGTATGCCCTAACAACATGAAATATGGTCAGACAGCCCTGGAGTCCTTCAATGGACGTTGGGCTGTCTGTCCATATAAGGCATGCCTCTTGATCGTGTCAAAGGGAGTCCCTGTGACGCGATCAAAGTGGTCCTCCTTTCTCATTATCCCTTTGAATGCCGCAATCAGTTTTGATCGCGGCATTTAAGGGGTTAATGGCAGAGATCAGAGGTTTCTCTGATAACTACCGTTAGAGCAGAACTGCACCGGTGGATTACAGCCATTGCCTCATTCCTGACCATGCGGGTACACTTGCTGTGCCCACCAGATCAACATGATGTCTATGCTCATCACGATGTGGCAGCGTCCGGCCACTCAAGACAAGTATATCAGTCAAGCCTCGGCAACTAGTAAATAAATCTTTTTGTATGCAGGTTATAGTGCCATGTCTCCAACTGCATGTCCAAGAGTCTCAGACTTGCAGCTATGGTAGACTGAACACAACAGATGCTCTGACCCTCTCTAAGTGGCCTTAAAACTCTTCACTTTAAAAACCCCAAAGATTTGCTGCCAAAATCAATTTTAATAATATAGTAGCAGTTAGTGAGCCTTCTGGAAAATGCACAAAGTCAACTTAAATAATAGATGTGAAGTAAAGCACTGCCACAAATTGTAGATAAAGAGCATCAGCTGGTGCAAACAGACAGTCAATTTGTAGCTCTGCACATGTCTTATGTGATTACTCATGTCAATGACTCTGAGACAAATGGACTGTTGCAGCCATAGTTCATAGATCTTATATATGCAATCACCATCTCTTATTCAAGCTCTATTACAGTATGCCACAGCAAAACATGTCACAATGTATCAAGACATAACGCAATGCAGTAGACTGATCTGATCTAGCTTTATAAAATGTTAAAGGAACAGTCTGGGACCAAATATATACTCTGTGTTATGCCTATGGCCGGCCCGAGGGTGCAAGGTTTCTCTATTAGTTTTCTTTGAATCCCTATGTTATGAATCGCCCCCCTCAGGCCCTGTAGTAGGCATAACACAGTGTATAAATATTTTCATTTAAAGCATATTTCTAGCTATGCTGTCACTTCCTGCTGTTGGAGAGGGAGAGATCTGCCATATGCATAGTATGGACTTGGCTGCTGCAGAGAGACATACTGGGAAATACTGGTAAATAACAGTAACTTAAAATAAAAATTATTTGTCTTAAATATCATGTTGTAAAGTTGTTTATCTTCACTAAGTCAATATATTTCTTGAGGTTGGTTTAGACATGGCAGAGCATTTTCGTTGCAGATTTTCCAGCAAATCCACAGTTTCGCTTTGTGTGGATGGTGCCTGGCAAGTACACATGTATTGCACTGTAAATTGTCAGGGATTTATGATGCGTTTTTTGTTGTCTTTGACTTGTATTCTTTTGTAACCTCAAATAAACAACGCAGTTCAATAATATGAAGTGATGGCTTAGGTCAGGGATGCATGAAAGATAGTTACGTGGCAATGTTAGAGCAACCTTAAAATTGTCTGACCTTGCAGCCTACAGTGGTGTAATGCTCCGATTTAGACTATGAGCCAAAGAGCATCCCAGCATAGCGGGAACAGACTTTAGTGACACAACGCGGACTTGTTGAAGGAGTTTCGTATGGCAAACGAGGAGTTTGGCAGCAGGCAGGAACAATGAACGACTGGAACCATTATTGAGTTTCTGGGGTACAGAGTCTAAGTAATCGTCCATTCTTCACACATAACCCCTGCAAAGAAATATGGACTTCGCTGGTAAGATTCCCAGGTCACAGTGCCCAGAATAGTCCCCAATAGATAGTCGGGCTGTGTGTGTGAACCTTTTCGTGGTCAAACAGATACGGGTCGGTAACATGCGATCAACGGCAGGTCCAGTAGTCAGTATCAGGAGGCAAGGTGAGGGTCAGGCCAGAGGTCGGTACCCAGATAAGTCAGATCAAGCAGAGTCACGATGAATGCCAGGGCGAAAACAGGAAATGCGTCAGGAAACTCACCTCCAGGGCTAATAACCAAGCACTACAGCACTGGAGTGTCCCCTTTAAGGTTGATGTCATGCAACGGGTCCCGATCCTGTGGATGGAGCCACGTAGCACAAGCAGAAGAGAGCCATGGCATCCATTGTCATGGTAGCGCCACAGCTCCAGACAGGCCAAAATGCAGTCGCGGCTCATGTCGGCCTGCAGCTGAAAAGTGGTGGCTTACATCAGGTCTGCATCAGTCTAGACATTGAATAAAGTCGTAACTTGCATCTAAAAATATATAAACCGTTTAAATATTCCTTCAATAGGACACATGTACAGGCCAATACCCTATGCATTGACAAGATCAGTGGCAGATGTAGTGCCTTTAAAAAACGTAATACGAACCCCTACACTGTGTGTTGACAAATGGTGCTGTCATGATTATCCTCCCCTAGAAGAAATGCTTTGAGGTGAAATTACCTCCAGAATATGGCACACTATAACTATGTAAAATCTGAAGCACACAGAGGTATAGTATGGGCCCACAGCGGGCCTATGGGCACCGAACTTGGGATCTGTTACCTTACTCAAGCAGTGTTTAACACCGTTTTTTTTAATAGTCCTGCCTTCTTTATGTAGAATTACAGAAAGAAAGTAAAAAAAATGAAACAGCAATAAATATGAAGGTGCACGGGAGCAAGTGGTGACGTAATAGGGTACATTGACAACATATAATTAAACAACATCAAACATGAACACAGAGACTCGCAGCAAAGCTCACACATAGAGAAATTATGGGAATATAAAACAACGTTATGTCCTGCATCTTAATTTACCTTCCAAATTTCCAATTTGTTCAGCCATTCTAGAGCACAGCTTCAGGCCGTTAATTGGTCCTTCATTGTTGAAATAATCAGCAGTAAATATCGTTTCTTAAAGAAATTGAAACTCTAATTGTATAATATTTAGTGACGTCTTGCTGTAATGTTCGAGTAAAAATCTTTAGGAAATAGGTCAGGACAAAAACATGACAATTAGGAGACCAGTGACATGGAATTGTCACAGTAGGTTAGTAATAAAAAGCGCAAAATGCTCGCTTGGGTCTGTGGGGGTTACATCAAACTGTTGGGTTAATAGTTAGTGAGCTGTAGATATATATCCCTCCAGATTAAGGTTCTGTTGCTGCATAAGTAGATAATCAGTGATGGCTCTCATCTCTCTCATGTGATTCTTACTGAAGTTTATATTACAAGTTTGTAAAAAATACATTTTTGTAATTCTGTACACAGATGCCAAGGTTTGCGTCCATGGCCACTTCTGCATGGAGTTTGCTTGCTCTTTCTTTGGTTGGCCCCCTTCACATCACATTCATTGCACTATGTTTTACGTATACACCGAGAAAAGCTCATGACGTATACGTTAAATGTAAGCTGTGACGGATGCCTTAACAGTGGCACCCATCGCCATAGACTATAATGGCATCGGTTAAAGGGATACGTCATGAACAGGGGGCCATAACAGTTCATGATTTATCTGTTAAATGGATACCATTATAGTCTATAGATGACGTATGCTATTCATCACCCGTAGACTAATATGTATCAATTTAATAGATACACTACCGTTCAAAAGTTTAGGGTCACTTAGAAATTTCCTTATTTTTGAAAGAAAAGCACAGTTTTTTCAATGAAGATAACATTAAATTAATCAGAAATACACTCTATACATTGTTAATGTGCTAAATGACTATTCTAGCTGCAAACGTCTGGTTTTTAATGCAATATCTACATAGGTGTATAGAGGCCCATTTACAGCAACCATCACTCCAGTGTTCTAATGGCACATTGTGTTTGCTAACTGTGTTAGAAGGCTAATGGATGATTAGAAAACACTTGAAAACCCTTGTACAATTATGTTAGCACCGCTGTAAACAGTTTTGCTGTTTAGAGCAGCTATAAAACTGACCTTCCTTTGAGCTAGTTGAGAATCTGGAGCATTACATTTGTGGGTTTGATTAAACTCTCAAAATGGCTAGAAAAAGAGAGTTTTCATGTGAAACTCGACAGTCTATTCTTGTTCTTAGAAATGAAGGCTATTCCATGCGAGAAATTGCCAAGAAGCTGAAGATTTCCTAAAACGGTGTGTACTACTCCCTTCAGAGGACAGCACACACAGGCTCTAACCAGAGTAGAAAGAGAAGTGAAAGGCCCCGCTGCACAACTGAGCAACAAGACAAGTACATTAGAGTCTCTAGTTTGAGAAATAGACGCCTCACAGATCCTCAACTGGCAGCTTCATTAAATAGTACCTGCAAAACGCCAGTGTCAACGTCTACAGTGAAGAGGCGACTCCGGGATGCTGGCCTTCAGGGCAGAGTGGCAAAGAAAAAGCCATATCTGAGACTGGCTAATAAAAGGAAAAGATTAATATGGGCAAAAGCACACAGACATTGGACAGAGGAAGATTGGAAAAAAGTGTTATGGACAGACGAATTGAAGTTTGAGGTGTTTGGATCACACAGAAGAACATTTGTGTGACGCAGAACAACTGAAAAGATGCTGGAAGAGTGCCTGACGCCATCTGTCAAGCATGGTGGAGGTAATGTGATGGTCTGGGGTTGCTTTGGTGCTGGTAAAGTGGGAGATTTGTACAAGGTAAAAGGGATTTTGAATAAGGAAGGCTATCACTCCATTTTGCAACGCCATGCCATACCCTGAGGACAGCGCTTGATTGGGGCCAATTTCATCCTACAACAGGACAATGACCCAAAGCACACCTCCAAATTATGCAAGAACTATTTAGGGAAGAAGCAGGCAGCTGGTATTCTATCTGTAATGGAGTGGCCAGCGCAGTCACCAGATCTCAACCCCATAGAGCTGTTGTGGGAGCAGCTTGACCGTATGGTACGCAAGAAGTGCCCATCAAGCCAATCCAACTTGTGGGAGGGGCTTCTGGAAGCATGAGGTGAAATTTCTCCCGATTACCTCAGCAAATTAACAGCTAGAATGCCAAAGGTCTGCAATGCTGTAATTGCTGCAAATGGAGCATTCCAAGACCAAAGCAAAGTTTGAAGGAGAAAATTATTATTTCAAATAAAAATCATTATTTCTAACCTTGTCAATGTCTTGACTATATTTTCTAGTCATTTTGCAACTCATTTGATAAATATAAGTGTGAGTTTTCATAGAAAACACAAAATTGTCTGGGCGACCCCAAACTTTTGAACGGTAGTGTATATCATGAAAATGTTATGAAACCATGAAGTTTACCTTATATGTATGCCTGTGACATTTACCATACAGTGTTATATGTCACCCATAGGCTCCGGCGCAGTTTACATTTTTTGCGGGATGGACAAGCCTGGTCTACTGCGCTATTTAATACCTAAAAAAAGGGTATTCTGATGTATACCAGCACTATTTTGGTTTCAAACCGGCTAAAGGAGCCCTAACTATATGCCTAGCATGTATACCTGGAGATTTCCCGACGTACACACTTAAAGTGTAGCTAAATGTTTGACAAACTTCTGACAAGTCACAGTGACATGTCAGAAGTTTGGATTGGTGGGGCTCCGAGCACTGAGACCCCCCACCAATCACTAGAACGAAGCAGCTGAAGCGCTCAGCAGCTTCGTGTCTGTTCGGCTTTTTCCGGAAATAAATGTATCGGTGTACGGACTCAATAGAAAGTTTATGAGCCCGTACTCCAATACATCGACTTTCCGGAAAAAGGAGAGAAGAGACATGAAGTGGCTAAGCGCTCTCACAAGCGCTTCAGCTGCTTCGTTCTAGCGATTGGTGGGGGTCTCAGTGCAAGGACCCCCACCAATCAAATCTTTTGACATGTCACTGTGACATGTCAGAAGTTTGTCAAACGTTTAGCTACACTTTAACGTAGGAAATTAACGTTGTCTGAATGGGTCAAACTTGTATATTATTAGACTAATGATATATGCCATTTTATAACGCCATAACCATGTCAATATGATAATTAGCAAGTAAGAGTAAAGTCACCTTCTTATTATCGTTGGTCCATTACACTGTGCTGCTCTGAAACACAGCACTGTTGTTATATTGATGTATGAAGGATGATACATGAATTGTGAAAGATGTTCTCCCCTGAAAGGTGCAGAAAATAAAGACCTTCTCTTACCATAAAAAAAACTCACTCATCAGAGCATCATTGTGAGTTACTATGAAGGGATTGTCCAGGATTAGGAAACAGGTTCCGTTTTTTTTACAGAAATAGCACCACTTTTGTCTATGGGCTGTGAATGGTATTGCAGCTCAGCTACATTTAAAGGCTATGTAAACCTTTGAAGACTTTTTTTCTCTTGTAATAAAACAATGTATTATAGTGTTTAGTGTAACTTTGTAATTGGTTTTTATTAAAAATTATTTTTACTTTTTGAGATACAGCTTCTATGTATCCTGGCTACATAAAAGCTGTATCTTGCGCTGAAACCTAAATCCGTCGGGGCGGCGGGACTGACGCTATCAGTGACAGCGGGTCAGACATGCAGGATACACCTGGTATTGATCACACCTAAGTTATAAACTTAGATGTGATCAATAACCGGTGGAACCTTCGGGTCAGAGACATGCAGGACCCGCTGTCTCTGAAGTCGTCAGTCCCGCTGACCTGACGGATTCGGGTATCAGCACAAGATACATCTTTTATGTAGCCAGGATACGTAGAAGCTGGATCTGAAAAAGTAACAAGAATTTTTAATAAAAAACAATTACTAAGTTACACTAAACTTAACTAAAACAAAGTCTTCAAAGGTTTGCAAAGCCTTTAAGTGAATGCACAATTTCCAGTCCTGGACAACCCCTTTAAAAAAAGAGAATCTGTCACTAGCCGGATCTCCTTAAGAAAGATGATCTAATAGATGCTCTTTCTAAATCATATTCAGGGCATTGATTTAAAGTGTATTTTATATATAAATGATGGTACTCTGTGGCCTAAATGGTTAAGAGGCAGCACATGGTCTAGAGACACCTTCATTTGCATATAACAAGCACTTTAACTCCTTAGTGACCACCAATACGCCTTTTCACGGCGCTCACTAAGGGTATGTTCACACGGCCTATTTACGGACGTAATTCGGGCGTTTTAAGCCCCGAATTACGTCCGAAATTACGGCTTGAAAGCGTTGACAAACATCTGCCCATTGAAAGCAATGGGCTGACGTTTGTCTGTTCACACGAGGCGTATATTTACGCGTCACTGTCAAAAGAAGGCGCGTAAATAGACGCCCGTGCCAAAGAAGTGTCATGTCACTTCTTCAGACTTAAATGGAGGCGTTTTCCATGGACGCCATGGAAAACCAGCTCCAGTTACGTCCGTAATGGACGCGGCGTTCAAGCGCCTGCACATGCCGTTACGGCTGAAATGACGGGGCTGTTTTCTCCTGAAAACAGCCCCGTAATTTCAGCCGTTACGGACGCTGCCGTGTGAACATACCCTAAGAGTCCTTAGGCTAGGCTGTAGCCTTTTCACGGCGGCCCAGTCTAAGCCCTGCACAGGTGTCCCGTGCAGGCTGGACCTGGGTCTCAGCTGGCTGTGTTTAGTTAATAAAACAGAGCCAGAAACTGTGCATGTGGTCCTGGCCTAAGGCTTTTTTCAGCTTTCCAGATTGGCTGCTGTGAATAAGCACAAGCCCACCACAAACGCACATGGAACTTATGCAAAAGATTATCAGGTAACTGCAAGTAAAGCAAAAGTGGCTCAAAAAGGGGGGAATCCAAAGTGTTTCTCTATAAAGGTATTTTTTGCCTTGTTCCTCTGGGCACCTGCAGCAGACACCATAATAATAAAAACATCAGGGATGTAGCTACAGGGGGACTAGCAAGTGCTAGGAGCCAGGGGTGCCAACAAGGCACTCTGCCTTTGCCAGGATGTATGGATACAGGGCTAGGGTAGCAAACTGAAACTTTGCCTAGGGGGAAGAAAAGCCTATCTATGCCTCTGTTCTTAAGTCAATGGATTTCTTTTTGTACAAACTATTATAAATTATAAATATATTTTGGGCATCACATTCTCATTGGGTTGTATCTCTTCCTGAAGGAAATTCAGTTTTGTGAAGGGGTGATGAGCCTGACATAGTGCTCTCTACTCTGGACCCTTTGGCCATGTTCACACAGAGCAATGAAAGTGGACAAAAAAATGGTGCTAAGAACCCCAGAGGTTTGAAACGCATAAGCGTGGTCCCGGGATTTTCATTTCAATCGTTCTGTTTTTAAAATGACTAAATATAGACTTATTTTTTTTATCAGGGTCCTGGATACACCATTTTTGTCCACTTCCATTGCCTTGTATACCTGCTACCGACTCAGGATTCTTCTGGGAGTATTTTCGAGCACCTGCAACACTTAGACGCATGAATTAACGCAGTGGAGACGCGGTGAGCGAACCTTTGTAACTTTTTCTACCTGTTCACAGGGTTTTCTTTACAGGTGGAAAAATCTGCCTCAAAATTCCTTCAGGAATTTTGAGGCAGATTTTAAACTGCCTGCACTCTCTTTGCCACATTTGTCGGCCACGGCCATTGAGCGCCGCCGGCAAAAAATGCAGTGAAAACTGCTTTCTCTGCCTCCCATTGAATTCTGTGGCAGGTCAGAGACGGAAACCCCTGAAGAAAGTGCATAACGCCTCTCATGGGGAAAAAAATGCCTCGGTCTTCCATTGAAGTAACTGGGAGGTGTTTCCGTATGTTTTTTGGTGCGGTTTCCAACGTATAAAATACAGTGCCAAAAAACTCAGAGTGAACAGGGCCTTAGGTTGTATTTACAAGATGTGGTCATACCATGTTTTTTGCTACGATAAGACGTGTGACTCCAGCCATTACCTAACTGTTTAATGCGGCACCACATGCCCTGCACTATGCTAATACATATACACAGGGCTGCCATCAGGAATTTCTGGGCCCCATACTGCCAATGAGTCTGGGCCCCTGCCCCCCTCGTTATTAGTAGGGGGGGTGAAATGTAAAGGGGCGGGAGGTAGGGCACATTAAAAATAAAACTCTTTGGAGGAGCAGGGCAGAGACAGGAGGTGGGTGTCGGAGGGCAAAGGGGAGAAACTAAGTCCCAGGGCTGGGAGAACTGAAGGTAGCAGTGGTAGCCAGGGGGGAGACGCAACCTCACAGGGGCTCTGTGGAGTGACAAGGAAGAGACAAGAGACAGCGGCTCTGTGGGGGGCAAAAAGGGAAAGTGAGTGTGTGTGTATGTGTGTGTGTGTGTGTGTGTGTGTGTATGTAGAATCTGTCAGGGTGTAGGAGGGCAATATAAACAAAAATCATTGCACTGAAGCCCTATACACAGCAGGGTCACTCACCAAAATGTAGCCCCTAAGATCTCCCCCCGCCACGGGCATGTCTGGATGATGCTTTTGCATTCTCTTCACACGCTGCACACACGTTATCTGTGTGTAGCGCTATCTACAGGGGTGGGTGAGGCGCTATCTACAGGGGGGGTGTGTGGCGCTATCTACATGGGATTGTGTGGTGCTATCTACAGGGGGCAGTGTGTGACACTATCTACAGGGGTGTGTGTGTCTGGCGCTATCTACAGGGGGTATGTTCGGCGCTGACTACAGGGGAGTGTGTGGCACTCTCTACAGGGGATTCCAGTCCAGGAGGAGACCCTGACCTCACTGTCCATATATGGACAGTGACCTCAGGGGCTACCTCTAGGAGAGCAATCCCCGACCAGAGTGTCGGCAACTCTCTGGCCGGGGATTTCGCTCCTGGATGGGTGAATGGCAGAGCAGGAAGCTGATACTTTCCTGCTCTGCCATAGTATTCAATTGTATCTGCATCCTGTGGACGCAGATACAATTGAATATGGCAGTGGCTGAGACACGTCTGGGACAGTAATTTGCCGGGACTGCCTCTTTAGATTCAGGACAGTCCCTGCAAATTCAGGACTGTTGCTAACTATGCCTCCGGTATAAGCTTTCTCCCCCTACCCAGGTATACTCTCTCCTTCCTCTACCCCTCCCCATGTATAATTTCTCCCCTCCCTTCAGATATCATCACTTTTCACCCAATTATTACCCCCCCCCCATTGTATAATGCCTCCTCCAGTGGAGGGATGTCACGATACCAGAATTTGGACTTCGGTACCGATGCTTTGTGTAGTATTGCGATTTCGATAACAAAGCGATACTTTGCCAACAGTAATAAAAAAACAAAACAGTTCTTCCATTTCTTATGTGAGGCGCGAGGTGTGATGGTAAATTTAACCTCCATGTGCCTCACATTAATAGTAATTAACCCCATCATGTTCCTCAATTATAAAGGGTTAATGTGTAAGGTACATGATGGGGTTAATTACTATTAATGTGAGGCACATGGAGGTTCAAAATTCATAATACCTCGTGCCTCACATTAATAAGTGAAAGAAGTTTTTATTTTATTTTTTACAACGTACACATCATAAATGATGCAAAAAAATTGTTGTGCAGGTTATTACAGCCGCGCCAATAATGAATGTGTATATTTTATGTATTGAGACTTATTTTAATGTGTTTTGTAAAAAAGGTGTATGTGTATATTTTTTTTAAATTTAACATTACTTTATGTTTTTACTTTCTTTTTGAAACTTTAATGTACTGGTATATATCTATATACGCATAGTACACAGGCAGTTGTTAGGACAGACCTGAGTATGCCCTAACAGGAAATATGGTAAGACAGCCCTGGGGTCCTTCATTGGACCTTGGGCTGTCTGCCCATATATGGTATGTCCCTCAATCGCGTCACAGGGATTCCTGTGACGTGATCCAAGGGGCATCCCCCCTTCTTATTTTCCCCTGAATGCTGCAGTCAGCTGTGATCGCAGCATTCAGGGGAATAGCGACAGAGATGAGAGGTTTCTTTGATCTCTGCCTTTATAGAGTGGGACTGCGGCTGTGTAATACAACCATTGCCCCGCCCCGCACGCGGTCAGCACGAGGTGATGCGGGCGGCGCTGCACTAATGAGCGGCGGTTCAGGCACTGAAGACAGAACATGTGGGGGTGTTTTGTAGTGCGCCCGCCATGTTCTGTTTTCAGTGCCGCCGCTCATTAGTGCAGCGCTGGCCGCATCACATAATCCTGGCAGCGCGCACATGTCAGGACTCCGGAGCAGGGCCGTGACTGTGTTACACAGCCGCAGCTCCGCTCTCATACATTCATGTATTACAATATTGAGCTGTGCGGCCGCACAGCTTAGTATCGAAATACATGAAATAACGGTATCGAACCGTTTGGGGGTGCACGGTATCGAAACCGTATAGTAGTTTTGATGCATCGTGCATCCCTACTCAAGTGCCATCCTCCCTCCATTATTATCTCCTTCCCACTCTAGCATCATTTCCCTCCCTACCCAATGCCATCTCACTGCCCCATTATCATCTCGCTGCCCCCATTATCATCTCGCTGCCCCCATTATCATCTTCCTGCCCCCATTATCATCTCCCTGCCCCCATTATCATCTCCCTGCCCCCATTATCATCTCCCTGCCCCCATTATCATCTCTGCCCCATTATCATCTCCCTGCCCCCATTATCATCTCCCTGCCCCCATTATCATCTCCCTGCCCCCATTATCATCTCCCTGCCCCCATTATCATCTCCCTGCCCCCATTATCATCTATCTGCCCCCATTATCATCTCCCTGCCCCCATTATCATCTCCCTGCCCCCATTATCATCTCCCTGCCCCCATTATCATCTCCCTGCCCCCATTATCATTTCCCTGCCCCCATTATCATCTATCTGCCCCCATTATCATCTCCCTGCCCCCATTATCATCTCCCTGCCCCATTATCATCTCCCTGCCCCCATTATCTTCCCCACGTCTGTATTGGTTCACACTGCAGCATAGGATTGTATCACTCAGCTCCAGGACGGCTCTTTTCTCCTGTCCTGTGTAAACAGAGGGAGAAGACAGGTTTATTGCACATGTTACACAGGACGGGAGAGCAGAGCCGTAGAGCTGATACAATCCTATGCTGCGGTGTTAACATAATACAGAGGGGGGTAAGATATTTACTTCCTATGGGGGCAGGAGGAGATCTTTTCAGGAGGCTCCGGGCAGCAGCAGCCGGACACAGACATAAGTTAGTACTCACTGTGTCTGAAGAAGAAGACGACGACTGCTGCTGCTGCTGCTGGACGTATCCTCCGAGGCTGAACTCATAACTCCCGCTGCTGTGATGTCTCCACCCCTTGTCTCCTCCCCACACGCTGTCACACTGTTGCGGAGGAGGAGGGGCAGGCACATGTCACTCTCCAGCGGGCCCTTACGATTTTATTCTGATGTAATGAACGGGCCCCTCCTTCGTGATGGGACCTGTTCCTTTCACCGAAATGAAATCGTAAGAGTCACACTGCCGTGAGTATATTAATTCCAGCGGCAGAGTGCGGGCCCCTTTTTTAAAAATTTATGCCCGGGCCCCTCACTGCAGTACCCCCAGTCCCCCCCTGATGGCGGCCCTGCATATACATACTCCCCTGCATACAGGATTTCCAGTTTTTACTTGACTAGTTTTTTTTTTTTATTAACTTTCTTTAGAACTTCAGACAATCCATATATTAAATAGAGAGCTGAGGCTCGAGCTTTCACATGATGATAAAGAAAAAGTTTGAGTGCGGTGTATAAAAAAGGAGAAGCAAATGGCATAATCAAAATTGCCGGCACAGAGGAAACAACAATGATTGCCATTCGCTTCCCAGTAGTTGCGCTGAATAATTATACTTGTCTGGCATGTTCATACTGCTCGTAATAATCACCTATCGACTGTGACCGCACTCAGCTTCCTGAAAGTCTATCTAGTAATCACTTTCTGACTACTTAGGTTAAACATGAAGGGATGATTGCTTATTCCAAATTTACTGAACACCTCAGCTAAAAAATTCTCTGATGTAACACTGCAGGTTCCAGACATTATAATACTCTTAACCAATGTAATGCATTACTCAAGAAATCAAAAGTGATTTGATTAATTAACTAGAGGTGCTGTCCTGCAGTTAAATATTACATTCCTCTGTTAGATCATGTAAAACATAATCTTTCAATTGGAAATGCATGCATCATATGTCCTAGGGGAGCTACACTGGGGGAGTCACTTGTTGAGAAGGATCTGGGTGTACTTGTGAATCATAAACTAAATAACAGCATGCAATGTCAATCAGCTGCTTCAAAGGCCAGCAAGATATTGTCGTGTATTAAAAGAGGGATGGACTCGCGGGACAGGGATATAATATTACCACTTTACAAAGCATTAGTGAGGCCTCATCTAGAATATGCAGTTCAGTTCTGGGCTCCAGAAACAAAGCTACAAAGAAGAGCAACGAAGCTAATATGGGGCATGGAAAATCCAAGTTATGAGGAAAGATTAAAATAATTAAACCTATTTAGCCTTGAAAAGAGACGACTAAGTGGGGACATGATTAATTTATATAAATATATTAATGGCACATACAAGAAATATGGTGAAATCCTGTTCCATGTAAAACCCCCTCAAAAAACAAGGGGGCACTCCCTCCGTCTGGAGAAAAAAGGTTCAACCTGCAGAGGTGACAAGCCTTCTTTACTGTGGGAACTGTGAATCTATGGAATAGTCACCGCAGGAGCCATCACAGCAGGGACAGTAGATGGCTTTAAAAAAGGCTTCGATAATTTCCTAGAACAAAAAAATGTAAGATACTATTTGTAGAAATTTTCCCCTTCCCTTATCCCATCCCTTGGTTAAACTTGATGGACATGTGTCTTTTTCCAACTGTCCTTTCCATGTAAATCTTTTTTTAAACTGTTCCTGTGTCTAGAGATCGTTGTTACATGCTTGTTATGATGCCCTCCAGTGTTTCTCAGAATGTTTAGCTAATGTGTCAAGTCCCGGTGGTCACACATGCCCAGTAGGTTAGTCCCACCTGCCGGATACTCTTGTACATCTGTGGTGGAGTAATTCCGACTATTCTGAAGGCAGCCGATAAGAATTGCCACACAAGAAGCAACTTCTTCTCACCATTACTGGACGCAAATAGTAAAAAGTTGTATATTGACTTTTTTTTAAAGTGCCTGTGCTCTATGATCAAATTATTTCCTGCTGCCTTTTGCCTGTGCTGAACCATTACACCAATGCCTATACTTTGTGGCACGCACTGCACTGGACCGCTATAGCAGTGCCTCTACCCTGTCCCAATCATTGCACTGGACCGCTATCGCAATGCCTATATCCTGTGCCAGTCACAGCATTGGTTGCCAATTCACTTTAGATAAATTCACTTTATTCACTTCACTTTAGATTCAATTCACTTTTATAATCTAAACTTATTACTCTCACCCACAAAGCTCTCCAAAGTGCTGCACCTCCTTACATCTCTATCATCTCTTCTACAACCCTACCTATGCTTTGCATTCTGCCAACAACCTTCAATTAAAATCCTTCATAATCTGAACCTCCCTCTCCCATCTCTAAGATTTCTCTCGTGCTGCACCAGTCCTCTTCAATGCGATGCCCTAGACAATCAGATTAATTCCCAACATCCACAGTTTGTTTCCTCATAGATTCCAAGCTCTTGCGAGCAGCATCCTCACTCCTCGTGTCACCCCTATTTCTTCCAAGATTGTAAGCTCTTGCAAGCAGCATCCTCACTCCTCTGGTATGAATTGTATATTAGTTTTTTCACTATGTAATGTTTGACATTGTCCGTACATGTTCTGTCTGAATTGTAAAGTGCTGCAGAATATGTTGGCGCTATATAAATAAATTTCATTATTATTATTATTATTATTTTTAACATTAACAGTTGCATGACTAAAGTTGTAGTGTAGCCCTAGAGTAGGATTGTATTCCCACATGGCAGAGTGTTGCGTCAGAGAGCCTCACCATTAACATGGCACCAAAATTGGAGTAATTGCTGTAGTAAACCACAAACATACAAAACTTTGGGGCAGTGCGGTATAGCGGACCGTTCAATCCCATGTGAGTGTAATTTTATTCTATTTTATTATCACACTCTTAACCCCTTAATGACTAAGCTATTTTTTAGCCATAACTTTTTTATTTTTTCGCCGATGCAGTAGTATGAGGGCTTTTGTTTTTTTGGACGACTTGTAGTTTTTATTGGTACCATTTTGGAGTAGATGCAACTTTTTGATCACTTTTTATCACCTTTTTTTTAAGGCAGGATTAAAAAAACAAGCAATTTTTGCATTGTTTTTTATTTTATTTTTACGACGTTCACCGTGCAGATGTAATAACGTTATACTTGGGGTCATTACGGACGCGGCGATACCAAATATGTGTAACTTTTTTACTTTATTTTGTTTTTTAATAATAAAGAGTTTTTCCAATTTTTTTTCACTTTTTTGTTTTAGCTTTATTAAACTTTTTTTTTACTTTTTTACTAGTCCCACTAGGGGACTTCACTGTGCGATCCTCTGATCGCATTTATAATACACTGCAATACTTTTGTATTGCAGTGTATTAGTGCCTGTCCGTTTAAAACAGACAAGCATTAGCTAGGCCATGCCTCTGGCATGTCCTAGCAGGCATACACTAGAGGCAGACCTGGGGGCCTTTATTAGATCCCCGGCTGTCATAGAAGACACGACATCCAGCGATCCTATTGTCAAGTGCCGATGGGATGAGAGGGAGCTCCCTCCCTCTCTCCAAAACCACTCAGATGCGGCGCTTGCTATTGAGCGCCGCATCTGAGGGGTTAAACGGGTGAGATCGATACTTATATCGATCGCACCCATTAGAGCAGGGATGCCCCCAGCCCTCAGCTACCTCTGGTAGATTAAACGGCTCCCTGCTCTGTTTATTTATTCCGATGCAGCGCATAAAATGGCTATTGCATCGGAATAAAGCCTGTTAGTGACCGCCGTAAAAACACTATGGGGCGGTCACTAACAGGTTAAATATGAAAACATTAAAAAAAAAATTGGCATGCACAAAACTTCAGCATAGGGTTACAATGCAGCATGTTCAGTCCAGTAATACACAAAAGCATTTTTTTTTTTATATAGACTCCAAAAGTAGTGGACTTAGGGGGCAAGAAAGCAAGATTGATCAAATATTCTCTCCCACCCATCCCCCAATGCCACAGCATGTTTAACAGCATAGTAAACAGAATGTCCGTAGTGAATGGCGAATAGCATTCTAACCATAGAGACAGGTCAAAGGACTGGTATCGGGCAATGTTATAAAATTACAGAACTGCAAGTCCCGGTTCTCTCAATAACAGGTAGTAGTAATACAATAGTATCCTTAGAATAGTTATGTCACGGTCTGTGGGTATGTGGACCCAAAAGGCCGCACCGCCGTAGCAGGGAGGCAGCTGGCCAAACAACAGGGAAACCCAGCAATATAAAGTCCATCACAAGGGTACCTGGATAGTCCACACAGTGGCCGCAGCTCTGGCATGGATGGAGATGGGTGCAGCAGGTAACGCCAGACGTGGCGGATGACAGCAGGTACCGCAGGTTGAGCCAGACATGGCGAATCCCTCTGGATGTGGCAGATGACACAGGACGTGTCGGATGACACAGGTGCAGTAGACACGACTCCAACTAGTAGGCACAGGAACAAGAACACAGCACGTGATACAGGAACAGGTAACAGGGCACGGGTAACAACTGGAACGGGAAACACTAGGGGACCATTTGCAAGTCAGACTTGGGAATTACTAACAACGCTCAGGCAAAGATCAGAAGGGCTGGGGCCTTCTTATAGTCCAAGAAATCATGTGTGTTGATGATGATGATGATGATGATACAGGACACAGCAGACCGGAGCGGAAGTGAGCGCTGGCGTCTCCTGGGAAGGAGATGGGGACCAGCGCTCACAGATCCATGGCTGCGGGCGTCAGGAGGTGAGTAGACCTGACGGCCCGCGGCCATGGACGCTACAAGTTACATATAGTTACATAGATGATAAGGTTGAAAAAAGGCACAGGTCCATCAAACTTGATTTTCTTCATGTGCGCGCACTGGCCCTTTAAGAGCCGGCACAAGAGTGCGCGCGCACCCTACGGGACACAGCGGACCGGAGCAGAAGTGAGCGCGGGCGTCTCCTGGGAAGGAGATGGAACACCCGACGGCCCGCGGCCATGGACGCTACAGTATCCCCCCTCTTACGCCCCCTCTTCTTGGGACCAGAGCGAGAGAGGAACTTCTTAACGAGAGCAGGAGCAACGAGGTTCTCCTCCGGCTCTCAGGACCTCTCCTCAGGACAAAACCCTTTCCAGTCCACCAAATAGAAAGTCCTTCCTCCTACCCTCTTGCAGTCCAGGATCTCCCTCACCTCTAACACATCAGAAGAACCGCTGGGAGCAATTGTGGAACTGGAAGTCTTGCTGTAGCGGTTCAGGACCACTGGTTTCAGGAGGGACACTTGAAAGGAGTTGGGGATTCTGAGGGTAGGAATGAGCCGCAAGTTTATAGGAGACAGGGTTTATCTGTTGCAGAATCTCAAAAGGACCGAGGAACCTGGGAGCAAACTTGTATGAAGGCACCTTCAAACGAATGTTCCGTAAGGACAGCCAGACTTTGATACCTGGAAGATACTGAGGTGGCTCTCTTCTCTTTGTATCTGCCTTTCGCTTCATGCGATCGACAGCCAGCAAAATAGAGGACCGGCTCTGTTACCAGATCTGCAGAAAGTCCCCAAATGCAGAGTCAGCAGCGGGTACCTGAGAAGTAGTAGACACTGGAAGAGGGACTCTAGGATGTTCACTGTATACAATGTAAAACGGAGTGGAAGTGGTGGACTCGCTTGTGTGGTTGTTGTACGAGAACTCGGCCCATGGAAGAAGCTGTACCCAGTTATCATGCTGTAAGGAGATGAAGTGACGGAGATAATTCTCCATGATGTGGTTGATCCTCTTGACTTGCCCATTGCACTTGGGGTAACAGGCTGAGGAAAAGTCCAATCTCACATCCAGGAGTTTACAGAGAGCCCTCCAGAATTTCGAGGTAAACTGAAGACCCAATCGGACGCAATGTGAAGGGGCAAGCCATGCAAGTGGAAGATGTGCTGAATGAAGGGACTCGCCAGTCGAGGAACAGAAGGTAGGCCGGTCAGCGGGATAAAATGTGTCATCTTTGAGAACCGGTCCACCACCACCCAGACAGTTTTGCATCCTGCTGAGGGAGGAAGGTCAGTGAGAAAGTCCATTGCAATATGCTGCCAGGGGACATTGGGTACAGGCAGAGGTTGAAGCAGGCTGGAAGGCTTGGAGTGAGTAACCTTGTTAGAAGCACACACCGTGCAAGAAGAGACAAAGTCCACAACATCCTTGGCTAGCGTGGGCCACCAGAAGTGACGAGCAATCAGGTCTCAGGTTTTATGAACACCAGGGTGCCCAGCCAGTTTAGAACTGTGTCCCCATCTGAGAATTCTTCTCCTGTCTGCCAACCGAACAAAAGTCCTCCCCGGAGGGATGTCTCTAACCTGCAAAGGATTGGCAGTGACAATGCAGGACAGGTCTATGATACTTTGAAGGGACTCCACCGTGTCATCCATCTCAAATGACCTGGACAGGGCATCGGCCCTCAAATTCTTGTCAGCGGGACGGTAGTGGAGCACAAATTGGAAATGGGTGAAGAACAGCGACCATCTGGCTTGACGGGGATTTAGTCGTTGAGCGGACTGAAGGTAGGTGAGGTTCTTATGGTCGGTGTAGATTAGATGGGGTGAGCTGCGCCCTCCAGCAGATGTCTCCACTCCTCCAGAGCCAATTTGATGGCCAGTAGCTCCCAATCCCCAATAGAGTAATTGCGCTCTGCAAAAGAAAAAAGTCTTGAGTAGTAGCCACATACTACTGCCTTTCATTTGGAGCTCCTCTGGAACAGAAGTGCACCTGCACCAACAGAAGAGGCGTCCACCTCCAAAGAAAACTGCCGAGATATGTCAGGATGATGGAGGATCGAGGCAGAAGTGACAGCTTTATTGAGACTAATAAATGCGGACTCTGCCGCTGGGGTCCACACCTTGGCGCTCACACCATTCTTGGTAAGGGTGGAAATGGGAGATGTCAGTGATGAGAAGTTTGGGATAAACTGCAGGTAGAAATTGGTGAATCCCAGGAAACGCTGTATGGACCTTACGCCTTGAGGACGTGGCCACTCCAGGACAGCTCTCACTTTCTCAGGATCCATCTTGAGACCTTGATCCAAGATGATGTAGCCCAGGAAGGGCAGAGAACTCTTCTCAAAGATACACTTCTCCAGCTTGGCGTATACATGATTCTCCCTTAATCGTAGCAGAACTTGACGGACATGCCTCCGATGAGTCGTCGGATCTGGGGAGAAAATCTAAATTTCATTGAGATAAACAACAACACAGATATAGAGGAGATCTCGGAAGATATCATTAACAAATTCCTGGAAGACCGCGAGAGCGTTACACAGTCCAAATGGCATCACCAGGTATTCATAGTGCCCATTTCGCGTGTTGAACGCCGTCTTCCACTCGTCACCTTGGCGGATTCGGATCAAATTATAAGCCCCATGCAAGTCTAGTTTAGAAAAAAATTCTGGCTCCTCATATACGGTCAAACAGTTCAGATATAAGTGGCAAAGGGTATTTGTTCTTGACCATGATCTGGTTGAGACCACGGTAGTCAATGCAGGGTTGAAGGGATCCGTCTTTCTTTTTAACGAAGAAGAACCCAGCCCCGGCCGGGGAGGAAGACTTTCGTATGAAACCCCTATCCAAATTCTCCTTGATATAGGCCGACATGGATAAGACTCTGGCAAGGAGAGAGGATATACTCGGTCACAGGTGAGAGAGGCATTAGGGACCAGTTCAACTGGGCAGTTATAAGTACGATGTGGAGGCAGCATCTCAGCCTCCCTTTTACTGAAGACATCTGCAAACTGAGCGAACTGGGGGGCAGTCCCGCCAAAGACTGAGGCAGAGGAGGCTGGACAGGAAGAATCTGCAACAGACAACGACCAAGGCACTTGGAGCCCCATTGGAGAACCTCTCCAGAATTCCAGTCCAGGACTGGGGCATGCAGTCGGAGCCGAGGCAGGCCCAGCAGAACAGGATTGATGGCTTTGGGCAAAACAAGGAAAGAAATTAGTTCAGAATGAAGGACTCCAACCTGGAGCTTCAACGGCTTGGTTTTAGAAATGATGGGATCAGGCAGAGGCAGTCCATTCACTGAGGCAACAGCCAAAGGTATCTCCAGGGAAACTGTGGGCAACAGAAGATGATCCACTAGCTCCTTTTGGATGAAGTTTGCTGCAGAACCAGAGTCAAGATAGGTAGAAACTTGATGTGTCCTCTCGCCGGATACTAGGGTCACAGGAATAGTCAGCTTGGAACATAATGCTTTATTAGGTACCGTTCCATCTATAGTTGTCTCTCCAACCAATCCTAGGCAATGGGGTCTCTCTGGCCTCTGGGGACACAGACGCACAATATAGAATCCGAGGCCGCAAGTCCAGAATTGCTCCTGCGTTGTTTCTCCTGGATAGACAATTTGACATGGTTCATCTGCATAGGATCTTCTGGTGGGACAACTGGGGAGGATAGTAAGGATTGCTGGAAAGTAGAATCCCTGCTAGAATGTGGCCACCAAAGCCTCGTTGTTCCAGGTTAACTCAGCAGCCAGAATACGGAACTGAATAGCATACTCGCCCACGGAGAGGTCTCCCTGGTGTAGGATCAGCAGAGATGCAGCAGCCGAAGAAACTCTCCCAGGTTCCTCAAAGATCGAGTGGAAAAGTACATAAGAAGCACTGCAAGTCACGGGGCTCTGGTCCCTGATGTTCCCACAGAGGATTTGCCCATGCCAGGGCTTTGCCAGTAAGGAGAGAGATGATGAACGCAATCCTGACGTCATCCGAAGAGCAGGACCTGGCATGTAGTCTGAAGTGGATCAGGCACTGATTCGAAAATCCCCTGCAGGTCCTCGGGTCTCCGTCATAGCGTGGAGGTAGCAGCAAGAAGCACAGGGGATGGGCACTGGTATAGACAGGAAGTGCAGCAGGAGGAACAGCAGGAATGGGTGTGGTGATGACTTTGGTTGGAGCAACCACCCGATGGGCAATGGCGTTCACAGACAGGAGGAGTTGGTCTTGCCGTGACTGGAGGTCTTGCATCTCGGCCAGCACGGCTTGCGTCGTCAAGGTCTCAGGTTGACCAGCGGGGTCCATGGCCTGAGCGTACTGTCACAGTCTGTGGGTATGTGGACCCACTAGGCCGCACCGCCGTAGCAGGGAGGCAGCTGGCCAAACAACAGGAAACCCCAGCAATACAAAGTCCATCACAAGGGTACCTGGATAGTCCAGACAGTGGCCGCAGCTCTGGCACGGATGGAGATGGGTGCAGCAGGTAACGCCAGATGTGGCGGATGAGAGCAGGTGCCGCAGGTTGCGCCAGACGTGGCAAATCCCTCTGGACGTGGCAGATTACACAGGACATGGCGGATGACACAGGTGCAGTAGACATGACTCCAACTAGTAGGCACAGGAACAAGAATACAGCACGGGATACAGGAACAGGTAACAGGGCACGGGTAACAACTGGAACGGGAAACACTAAGGGACCATTTGCAAGACAGACTTGGGAATTACTAACAACGCTCAGGCAAAGATCAGAAGGGCAGGGGCCTTCTTATAGTCCAGGAAATCATGTGTGTTGATGATGATGATGATGATACAGGACACAGCAGACCGGAGCGGAAGTGAGCGCTGGCGTCTCCTGGGAAGGAGATGGGGACCAGCGCTCACAGATCCATGGCTGCGGGCGTCAGGAGGTGAGTAGACCTGACGGCCCGCGGCCATGGACGCTACAAGTTACATATAGTTACATAGATGATAAGGTTGAAAAAAGGCACAGGTCCATCAAGTCCAAAAGATATTCCACTAGGTTTGTCAAGCGAGTGATTAAGTTAAGCAATTATCTCCTCTCTTCCTCTTTCTTGATCATACAAAGTGCATAAGGCTGTGTTCACATCACCGTTGCCTTTTCCGTTGAGTGCTTCCATCTGAGGTTTCCGTCCGGTTAACCCCTCAACCGAAAGGCAAACTGAAACCTCAACTTCCGTTTCCCTCACAATTGATGACAATGGTGACGGAGACGTTGCTAATGGTTTCCGTTTGTTGCCGTTGTGACAGGGTTTCATCGTTCTTGACAGAACCGATAGCGCAGTCGACTGCTCTATTTATTCTGTCAAAACTACGGAACCCTGTCATAATGGTTACAAACGGAAACTTTTAGCAACTTTTCCATCACCATTGAGATCAATGGTGAGGGAAACGGGAGCTGAGGTTTCAGTTTGCCTTTCCAGTGAGGAGTTAACCCGACGGAAACATACGCCGGAACCCCTCAACGGAAGTTCAACGGTTACGTGAACAGGCCCTTACTCAGCCAAAGAGCACAGGAAAAAAAATCTTCTAAAAAATAATCTGTGGCTTATGATGCGGCCTAATGGGACTAAAGTGCAAAATAATAAAATAGTATTTAGCCAAATCTATGTCCACTATACCATTCATACAAATATTAACGGTGAATAGAATTGTCCTTTTAATAGGTTAAAGGGTTTGTCTCACAAAACACATGTATCCCCTATCCACAGGATAACAGGATAGGGGATAAATTTGTGATCGCTGGGGGTCCGACCACTGGGACCGAAAATCACCTGAACTGCTCCATGAGAAGCATGGGACTTTCGGGGTATGTGTTCGGCTTGTGTGTCCGGAAGCTCCATAGAAATGAATGGAGCGCAGGTCATGCATGCGCACAAGCGTTCTATTAATTTCTATGGAGCTGCAGGACACAGCCCCCGGATGTCCCATGCTTCTCATGGACCACTTCGGGGGACTTTCGGTCCCCCGTTCTCCTTATCGCTGGGAGTCCCAACGGTCAGACCCCCAGCGATCACACATGTATGCTCTATCCTGTGGATAGGGCATACATCTGTTTTTGTGGGACAACCCCTTTGATTGAATTTTATTTTTCCACTGTTTCTTGTTAATAAATTCTAACTCTGTATTATCCTTCTTCACGAAAATCTTGCTTAATTCTAAGTTCCTTTTATGCTAAGCTGCCTATGTTTTTATTTCCAGGTCTTTGGGTTTATGTTGTCTGCTCAGCAAAAAGTGCCATGTGTTCTGACCTCTGGAACACCTTTCCAGACCAACATCAGTTATATATATTGATGCTCATAAATCAGGGATTGGAGGTAAAGTAGGGTTGATAATATTTTAATACATAGAATCTCTGCAGCAAACGCCCAACAGACAGATATTCTACAAAAATATCCTTAATAAAGTGCCCATCAATAACTATCTTTTGTCTTTTTTGTTTGTAAGATTTAATATGCATAAATACTATACTACAGTAAATTTCCTTCGATACATCATTATTGGGACCTGATACAGTAGGTTATCAGATATTCTAGATTATTGGATGTCATAGAAAATAATATAAATCTCACTTCTAAAGTAAAGGCAATTTGTTAGCTTTTTTATTTTTTACATTGCTTTACGGGAAAAACGGGAAAAGGGTGTTTACACTTTTCATATTTTTGTACATTATTAAAAAGTTTTACTTTTTTTCACTTTTATTCTTTTAGTCTTTTATGTATTAGTCTTTTATGTATTGTGCTATTTACTGACTCCTGTTAAACTCACTGGCAGGGCTTAATAGAAGCAGAAAGATGGCAGACCTGGGGGCCTTCATGATAACCACGGTTACTTCACAATTGCGATGGGCTGACAGAGGGAGACATCCCCTTTTTCTAATAACTTAGATGCTGCGACATCTTAGGGTATGTTCACACTTAGTGACCAAAAACGTCTGAAAATACGGAGCTGTTTTCAGGCGAAAACAGCTCCTGATTTACAGAAGTTTTTGTAGCAACTCGCGTTTTTCGCTGCATATTTTACAGCCTTTATTGGAGCTGTTTTTCAATGGAGTCAATGAAAAACTCCTCCAAAAATGTCCGAAGAAGTGACATGCACTTCTTTTTCGCGGGCGTCTTTTTACGCGCCGTAAAATTAAGGCTCGTGGGAACAGAACATCGTAAAACATTGAAAGCAATGGGCAGATGTTTGTAGGTGTATTAGGGGCGTTTTTTCAGGCGTAATTCGAGGTGTAAAACGCCTGAATTATGCCTGAAAACACTGCGTGTGAATCCAGCCTTAGTGGTTAAACAGCCTGAAATCGGAGTAGTGAGGTGTCAGCTGTAACATATAGCCGACACCTGCTGAGTATGCAGTGGGCTCAGTTTGTGGGCTCACTTGATACTCCCCTCGGTGGCTATGACATTCAGTTACGTCACACTTCGCAGTGGGGTTATATTATTTTTTTTTAAACTTTCTTTTTTTTCTAGGAAACAACAGGAATTATTTTTGTATCTGTTTCCAAACTGATCCTTTTTATTTTTTCAAAGATGTTTCGTTATTGCAAGTTTATTAAAAAATAAATTAAGAAAAATGGATGTGCCCATCTGCATCGTTATATTTTCCTGACAGAACAGTCTGACAGCACTATTTTGTCCAGCAAAATGCCGGAAACCTGATCAAACCCATTGAAACGGAAAAGCGAGAGCAGATGTTAACAGAGCCTATCCTGTAGCATCCTATTGCCATAGACTTCTATTGTAAACAAAAATGGATCCGTCTAAAAAAATTAAACAGTCTCCATTTGTTTGTCCTTCAAAAAAAACAAAAAAAAAACAGAACCTGACGGAAACAAGTGAAATGGAAACATTTTGGCATGATGGAAGCCCCATTGAAACCAATGGATCAGTATTTTTTAGAAAACATTAAATAAATCAAATGGAGGTTCCAACAGGAAAGCCAAACGTGATGTGGACAGGCCCTTACAATGTGAGCATTTATGTGTATGGTTATCTGTATATACACAGTGTCCCTATGAGAACACTGGCTGAAATGGGCTAGATCACAAACAGGAAGTGTTATCATAGGGACAGACCTATATCGTAAAGCACTGATAACTCTGTAAAGATGTCAAATTTTCTATTTTTAATGTACCCTAAAGTCTGTTTATACAATTTTCTTTTAAATCACCAACTTAGGCTATGTTCACACGGGGTCTTTTGCCGAGTTTTTTGACGCGGAAACCGCGTCGCAAAACTCGGCAGAAACGGCCCGAGAACGCCTCCCATTGATTTCAATGGGAGGCGTCGGCGTCTTTTTCCCGCGAGCAGTAAAACTGCCTCGCGGGAAAAAGAAGCGACATGCCCTATCTTCGGGCGCTTCCGCCTCCGACCTCCCATTGACTTCAATGGGAGGCAGGAGAAAGCGTATATCTCGCTGTTTTATGCCCGCGGCGCTCAATGGCCGCGGGCGAAAAACGGCGCGATAATTGCTGTTCACACGGAGTATTTTGGGGGAGGAATATCTGCCTCAAAATTCCGTTTGGAACTTTGAGGCAGATATTCCTCCCCCAAAATACTCCGTGTGAACATAGCCTTACACATAGGTTGAAAAAAATAACATTTTCTGACAATAGGTACCAATATATTGACAAACATAGAATGTATTTAATTGTAATTTGTTTTACCTCAATGTCTGTGCCATTGTCATGTAGAAAAAGGTCTGGCAGACCTAAGCCGTCAGAAAAATCATGACCTAAGCTCGGACGGTTTGTATCCACGGAACGTCTTCTCCATCTGTGCCTGGGAACGTGTAAATCCATAGAAACAGTTTTATCCGCTTTGGCCACAATAGGAGTAATTGAATAAGACACGTCTGTAAAAAAAGGAAATATGAAGTTACAAGACAAGAATAAGACATTTAATCAGCAGTAAATGTATTTCCAGTCATTTCATTATACGTGGGTAAGACTTCCACGGGGAACAATATAATGCTGAAACATATACAGTATGCTACTACGAAGCACAAATGGAATAATTACAGTATATACAATATATTTTGACAGTTCTAATGGAAAGAGAAAATTAACAGCGCAGATTACTGTCTTCATCTTCCCTATAAGAATGCTATGGTGGATACGTTAAAAAAAGATGACTCCTCATTTATTTAAGAAAGAATCCGGTGCTAGCGACAGCCACATTCACTTGTATCTGCGTCCTCTGGACGTAGATACAAATTAATATTATAGGATGCTGCTGCCTCTCTGAGGGGGCGGTGGCACCACTGAAACCAGCCGCCGCCACCCCCTCTTGCACTAATTGTACCTACATCAGCGATGAATGGCCGGGCACGACCATTCAGCACCTTACAATGACGCTGATTGGCGGGGCAAAATGACTAGTCCCGCCAATTAGCACCTTTCCGTTGTTGAAAGGGGCTGATTGAGGGGGCAAGTCATTCTGCCCTGCCAATCAGCGCCTTTAAACGATGCTAGCGGTGCAATGACATCATCGCGCCGCTTGCATCGTTCAGCCCCAGCAGACCTGCTCAGAAGAGAACAGGTCTGCATTGCCACTGGACAGATCGGGAACGGGATCATGTGAGTATGTAAAGTTGTTGTTTTTTCTAATAAAAAACTGAGTGGCATTATCTACAGGGGGGCTCTATCTACAGAGGGGTGTCTATATGTGGGGATGTGGAGCACTATATACAGGGTGGAGCTATACGTAGGGCACTGTCTACAGGGGTGGGCTATATGTTGAACACTATATGTAGGGGAGCTAATTGTAGGGCACTATCTACAGGGGGGGCTACATGTGGGACACTATATACAGGGAGTGGGTTACCTGTGGGGCACTATCTACAGGCGGGCTATATGTAGGGCACTGTCTACAAGGGTGGGCTATATGTGGGACACTATATACAGGAGAGCGATATGTGATGCACTATCTACAGAGGTGGGCTATATGTGGAACAATATCTATAGGGGGAGCTATATGTAGAGCAGCACTGTGGCTCAGTGGTTAGCACTACTGCCTTGCAGCTCTGGAGTGCATATGTGGGCACTATCTACAAGGGGCTGTATGTGGGGCAGTATTTACAGGGGCTTCTATGTAGGGCACTATCTGCAGAGGCTCTATGGGAGTCATTATGTACAGGTGGCACGGTGTGTGTGTGTGTGTGGGGGGGGGGGAACACAGTGTATGGTAATATTATAATCAGGGACACAGTGTATGACGCTATTATAATTAGAGGTGCTGTGTATGGCGCTATTATATTTAGGGGTGTTGAGAAATGTATCTTCGTTTATAGGTGCAGAAATGTTTTAAAAGTGAGAAGCTGAAGACATCTGAGCGGAAAACTGCAGAAATGGGCTGTGGCCGGGAGAAGTCATCATAGAGGTCTGGACCGGATGGAGAATAAAAGAGAAAAAGAACAACTAGAATCTGAGACGTCACCGGCAAATCACTTCATGTAAATGTTTATTCTGCCTCTAATCAGTAATGTAGTCGATGTATGATCTGCAGCGAGATGATGGGTGGTATGATTATTATATGATTTTATTTTTTGTGAAACAGCAACTCCCAGGATATCCTTACCATTGTTCTGGCCATGCTGGGAGCTATAGTTTTATGCCGTACAAACATGTACGGCAAGGGTTGAACTAAATTGAGCTGTATTTGTGCTGGTGCTGTATATATGTACTGAGCTTGGTTCTGGGGCTGTATTTATGTACTGAGCTTTGTTCTGGTGCTGTACTTATATACTGAGCTTGGTTCTGGGGCTGTATATATGTACTAAGCTTGGTTCTAGTGATGTATTTATGTACTGAGGTTGGTTCTGGAGCTGTATATACATACTGAGCTTGGTTCTGGTGATGTATATATGTACTGAGCATGGTTCTGGTGCTGTATTTATGTACTGAGCGTTGTTCTGGTATTGTACATATGTACTGAGCTTGTTTCTGGTGCTGTATATATGTACTGTGCTTGGTTCTGGGGATGTATATATGTACTGAGCTTGGTTCTGGTGCTGTATATATGTACTGAGCTTGGTTCTGGTGTTGTATATATGTACTGAGCTCGGTTCTGGTGCTGTATTTATGTACTGAGCTTGTTCTGGTGCTGTATGTATGTACTGAGCTTGGTTCTGGAGCTGTATATATGTACTGAGCTTGGTTCTGGTGCTGTATATATGTATTGAGCTTGGCTCTCGTGTCGTATATATGGCAGAGCATGGCTCTGGAGCTGTAATAATATAGGATATATTTATAATAACAAAATTGCAGGGCAGATGTAATTATTTTCAATTCATTGTATATTTATTGGGAACTTGTCTGGTAGTTTTAACCCCTCGAACCGCCACTATGCGGTAATACATGACCTGACAATATTTCCAAATGTATGTTTTTTTTAAGATGCAGCAAAATCTATAAAATCAACTTTTAAAACGGTGCACACTATATGCTAATTACTCATTAAAGGGTCATGGGGCGGTGCCGCTATCCTGAAGAGTCACATAGTCCTGCCTCCAAACCCACCTTTCCATGTTTGATTGAAATCCCCCTGGCAGATACAACTTTCTCGGATGCGCCATTGCCTTGTACTACTTGGGCACACACCGTGCAGCGAGGTGTATTCTACCCAGCTTCACCGCTACACCGCGTATGCCAGGGGAGTACAAGGCAATGGCGAATCCGCAAGAGTTTGAGGAGGCTGGTAGTGATGTAGAACAGCCAGGGGGTTGTCAATCTAAATCTGGGGGGCACCATTTCAATTTTTGCCTCAGGCAGCTGAAATGCTAGCCTATAAGGTGCTGGGAAGATTCCCTGCTCAGGCCGGCGTGATGACAACACTGCATCACGCTGGTCTGCTGACCGGAGCCTGTGCAGCGCTCCATCCGTTGCAAGAATGGAGCAAGGTAAGTGCAATATTTTTTTTTGGGGGGGGGGGCTGTGTGGCACTATATACAAGTGGGGGAGCAGGGTGGCACTGTATACAAGGGGGGAGAAGGGTGGCACTATATAAAGTGGGGGAGCAGGGTGGCACTATATACAAGGGGGGCTGTGTGACACTAAGGGGGGGCTGTGTGGCACTATTTAGAAGGGGAGGGCTGTGGCGCTATTTACAGGGGTCTGTGTGTGGCACTATCTACTAAGGGGTGGGCTGTGTGGCATTATCTACTAAGGGGGGGCTGTGTGACACTATATACAAGAGAGTGAGCTGTGTGGCACTATATACAGGGGGAGCTGTATGGTGCTATCTCAAGGGGGGCTTTATGGCGATATCTACAGGATGGCTGTATGGCACTATCTACAAGGGGGAGGTGGGGGCGCTATCTACAAATGGGGTGTGACATGCTATACAGGGGGGCTGTATGGCACTGTCTACAGGGGGGCTGTATAGCACAATCTACAGGGGGCACTATCTATAAGGGGGGCTGCGTGTGGCACCTAGTGGGGACCCCAGTCAAAAGTTTGCTAAGGGGCCCAGTCTTTCTTAGTTACGCCCCTGCACCCGAGGATCCTCTGCAGCCTACACATCTGAATCAGATAAGGCTAAACTTCCAGATAATTCTATGATGCCGACTTGCCTTAATAGAGCACATGAAAAAAGGTTGCCCTGATAAGACAATCCCTTTAAGGCCCAGCAAGGTAAAATAACGTAACTATTCAGGTTTTGCAGTGTCTTAGGGTCTTATTAGATGGCCCGATATAATGAGTGCCGATAGATGAGAGAGCTTGTTGATCGGCGCTCGTTTGCTCCTTTCACAAGGAGCAATGATTGGTTATGTATGGGAACTAGTGATCGTCGCTACGATCGTTGGTCCCCATACATTTTCATCATGTCGGCAGCACATCTCCCTATTTACACTGGGAGATGCGCTACCGACTAGCGAACATTTTAATGTCCAGCCTTATAAAATTAACATATCTCATTGGCTGATTGTTGCCCTGTTTACAATGGGCAATGATAGGGAATGAGCATTTGAATGCTTGTTTTCCCGATCATTGTCCCGTGTAATAGGACCTTTACCCCATCATGACATACAGTAATATCAGGACGAGTTTATGGGCAAAGCAGTGTCTGTCCACTCACTCGAAAGAGAGCGTCTTTGATTGAAAGACACAATTCTACTGTAATGGCCATGTCGTAGGAGGGACATAGACCCCAAGAGCCATTCTCTTAGAATACCTTTCAGGCCTATTAGTGAATAGACTGCGTACCGGGTTCCAATGAGCATCCATGTCACCTAGGGTCAAACTTATTGTGGGTCCCAAAACAACCTCCTCGCCCCCTTCTAGTTATAAAAACACAGGCCATATGTAGATCATTGCATTGATAAGATATAGGAAATCTAAATGACACTATAACTTGGTTAAGGAGTACTTGCAGCTTATCATTGGAAGTGTAGGCTTAAGGGGGTTTCACACTGGGCAATTATCGGGCAAACGATCGTCCATAGAATGCTCGTTGGCCATAATTGCCCTGTGTAAACAGGGCAGCGATCAGCAGATGAACGAGCAAACGTTTATCTGCTGATCGTATAGTTTTAAAATAAAATATCATCGTTGTTGACAGGACATCTCCCAGCAAGGCAAAATAACGTAACTATTCAGGTTTTGCAGTGTCTTAGGGTCTTATTAGCCGGCCCGATATAACGAGTGCCGACAGATGAGAGAGCTTGTTGATCGGCGCTCGTTTGCTCCTTTCACATGGAGCAATGATTGGTTGTGTATGGGAACTAGTGATCGTTGCTACGATCGTTGGTCCCCATACATTTCCATCATGTCGGCAGCACATCTCCCTATTTACACAGGGAGATGCGCTACCGACTAGCGAACATTTTAATGTCCAGCCTTATAAATTAACAGATCTCATTGGCTGATTGTTGCCCTGTTTACAATGGGCAATGATAGGGAATGAGCATTCGAATGCTTGTTTTCCCGATCATTGTCCCGTGTAATAGGACCTTTACCCCATCATGACGTACAGTAATATCAGGACGAGTTTATGGGCAAAGCAGTGCCTGTCCACTCACTCGAAAGAGAGCGTCTTTGATTAAAAGACACAATTCTACTGTAATGGCCATGTCGTAGGAGGGACATAGACCCCAAGAGCCATTCTCTTAGAATACCTTTCAGGCCTATTAGTGAATAGACTGCGTACCGGGTTCCAATGAGCATCCATGTCACCTAGGGTCAAACTTATTGTGGGTCCCAAAACAACCTCTTCGCCCCCTTCTAGTTATAAAAACACAGGCCATATGTAGATCATTGCATTGATAAGATATAGGAAATCTAAATGACACTATAACTTGGTTAAGGAGTACTTGCAGCTTATCATTGGAAGTGTAGGCTTAAGGGGGTTTCACACTGGGCAATTATTGGGCAAACGATCGTCCATAGAATGCTCGTTGGCCATAATTGCCCTGTGTAAACAGGGCAGCGACCAGCAGATGAACGAGCAAACGTTTATCTGCTGATCGTATAGTTTTAAAGTAAAATATCATCGTTGTCGGCAGAACATCTCCCTGTGTAAACAGGGAGACGCGCTGCCGACATGATAATAATGTATGGGGTTGAGCGATCGGAGTAACGACTGCTCGTCCCCATCCATAGCTCCTTGTGACAGGAGCAAACAAGCGCCGATCAACGAGCTGTCTCGTTGATCGGCGCTCCGTGCACCCGCCAAAATTGTCCGGTGTAATAGGGCCTTTAGACATTCAATACATTTTATGAGCTTGTCAAGCTTTACTTGTACCAGACAACATTAAATTAGGTTGAGGCTCTACACTGAATAGAAGAAAAGAATAAGTGCAATTTGGAAAGTATCTTTCCTGTCTGTACTAGTTATAACAAAATTAAATGCTGTTACCCAGATTGAGATCAATAGAAACATTTACAAAGCAATATTGGAAATTGCAGAACTGACGTGTAAAATGTCTGAATGACTGAGTTATCTTGTAAGAATAGATCCCCGGTATTCTGTACCCAGCTGCGACAAACACGCTTCAATATAAATAATAATACCTGAATATACAAATATAATAACCTGCCTGGAGTCAGACGTCGTGATAGCAGAAATTATATTTTCCTAAACAAATTCCGAATGTAAAATACTGTTGTTATTATTACAGGTTTAAAAGTGAGGAGACGCAGATAGTGACATACGGCACAATAGATTATACACGAAAAGTGAATATAAAGCAGGTGCTAGACTCCACTAACATGAATTATTTGCTCCAAATCCCTCATAAATTTCAGAAAAAAATGGTGTAGGCTTAACTTTAAACATCATGTTACACAACTATTTATGTACATTTTCTCTATATAAACTGTGTAACTGTAAAATTATTTCATTACTTAATCCTGAGTTAAATCATAGATAATAGTCCAGAGCTGAATTCATCATTTTGCAGGCTTCAGAGCTAAAATGGCCAAACGTTCTTTGCTATCTAAATGTCTGTACAAATCTGTCGCACTATAGTATAGAAGCTCAGCTAAGGTCCTGTTCACATCACCGCTAAACCTATCCATAAGGTTTTATTCGCCCGACAAAGGCCAAATAAGTGTTCTTAAATGTCCTGGCTTTTCATGACGTATATATTAAACGGATGCCATTACTATGGGTGACAGATGCCTGTGACAAAATGCCTACTAGTGGCACCTGTCACCCATAGAGTATAATGGCATCCAATTAACATACATGTTATGAAAATGGGTCAGAAGAGTTCATGATGTGTATGTTTAACATATCCCCTAATAGTCTATGGGTGACGGATGCCACTGTTAGGCATCAGTCACAGACTATGTTTAACCTACACATCGGGAGCCTGTTTTCTTAAACTGTTCTTCTTACACTTAACTCCTTAACGACCGCCCACAGTCTTTCGACGACAGCGATGCAGGTCCTTCGCCTACAGCAACGTCTTTTGTAACATTGACCACTATTAAGATATATTAAAGGGGTTGTCCAGGACTCAAAATAAGGATTAAGGGGCCGTTCACATATATCCGTTGTCCTTTCAGGCACTGGACCTGTGCAGTAGCCGTATCCAAAAAACTTTACCTGCAGCATTTTTGGGTCCAGCTCCCAGGGATGTCCAGCGCCATATCCTATCTTAATTCATTGTAGCCGGGTGCGGCGGCATCCACCTTCCGGCAGCACCGGCGTGGGAATCCCCAGCCAGAGCATTGCCGATGCTCTGGCCAGTGAGCAGGTGCGGAATTTAGTGCCACCCATGATGGTAGCGCTATATACAGGGGGTGACGCTATCTACAGGGTTGTAGATAGTGCCGCCCCCTGTATATAGCGCTACCACCCCTGTAGATAGCACCACTGTAGCTTCCTCTAGCAGCGGAATCCCCGGCCAGAGCATTGCCAATGCTGTAGCCGGGGATGCCACAGTCCATATATGATCAGTGACATCAGGGGCTACTCCTGGATCAGAATCCCCTGCCAGCCGAGCGTCGGCAACACTCTGGCCGGAGATTCTACTTCTAGAGGTAACTGGTGACATCACTGTCCATATATGAACTGTGTAATTAGGGGCTCCTCCTGACACACAGTCGGCAGTGCTCTGGCCAGGAATTCCGCTGCTAGAGGGAGCTACAGTGGCACTATCAACAGTGGAAGGCAGTAGCGCTAGTGGCGCTATCTACAAGGGGGGGCGCTGTGTTGCACTATCTACAGAGGGCTGTGTGGAGCTATCTACAGGGGGGAACTGTGGCATTATCTACAAGCGGGTGTGTGGCAATATATACAGAGAGCAGTGTGGCTCCATCTAAAGAGAGCACTGTGACATTATATACAGGGGGTGTGTGGCAATATATACAGAGAGCAGTGTGGCACTATCTACAGAGAGCAATGTGGCATTATCTACAGGGGGTGTATGGCACTATATACAGAGAGCAGCGTGGCACTATCTACAGAGAGCACTGTGGCATTATCTACGCATAAAATTCATCTGGTTTTAAAAATTAAAAATGGAAACACGGACACAGAACGGATAACAAACAGAAGCAAAACAGATGCAAAACGTATTTAACGGCCGACACCCGGACCCTGTCGTGTGAATAGAAACAACAGCAATCCCAGCGTGGTGTGGGGCGGATAGGTGATGCGGGGTGGGATTGGGTAGCTGTAAAAGCAGCAAAAACTAGCTTCTCCCTGAAGTTAGGGCTAGTGTTTCGCGTCTTTGCAGGATCACAAGGCTGCTTCGAATATCTGGGTTCTCCCACTCGGCGCCGGCCTTGCATTGCGCTGCACTGAATATGACACACGTGACATTACAATGTGTGGTTTAGACTTCAGTGTAGTGCCGAGGGCGGAGCAGAGAAGGAGAGCCCTGACATGGTACACAACATGTATCTAATCTATCATGTATCCAATCTATCACAAGCTATGCACCACTTTGATAAAATTGGAACATTTTCAGGCCCTAGTCCACCAGTTTGGTGGACTACTATGGTAAAAACAGATGTTAAAAGCGAATGAAAACTAACGACAACTGATGACAACTGATGGTTCTGTAGTAAAAATTGTGAAAAAGCCTGATGGCAACTGATACATTTTTTCATCCGTTTTTGCATCAGTTCTAATCACTTGAGAGACAAAAAAAACTGATGCTGAGGCAACTGATTATATGTGAATGCACCCTTAGAGTAGGAAGGTGGATAAAAAAAAAATACTCACCAGTTCCATGCCCAGGTGGTCCCCGCCAGTCTTTGTTGACTTCCTTGCGGCACTTCAGCACTGAAGCTAGTGATTGGCTGCAGTGGTCATGTGCATGAAAGGCACGTTATTACTGCATAACAAGTCAACAAAGAACTTCGGGGACCGGTGGGTGATATAACAGGTGGAAATTTTTATTTTTTAGTCACTTTCCTACTCTTAGTATTGTTTTTTTTAAGTCTCGAACAACCCCTTTAAGAAATGAATAAGCACAAAATGTTGGACACAAAAAAGACATGGTGTTAAGAGGTGGACACAATAAACATAAAACATGGAGAAATCAGGATCACACTACAATAGTAACATGCCATTTAGGGTGGATTCACACGAACGTGTATTGCGTCCGTGCGGGCCGCGTGGTTTTCACGCGCCACGCACAGACCAATACAAGTCTATGGGGCAGTACAGACAGTCCGTGCTTTTTGCGCAGCGTTTGTCCGCTTCGCAAAAAGCTCGACATGGTCAATATCTCCGCATATTTCGCGCATCACGCACCCATTGAAGTCAATGGGTGCGTGAAAACCACGCAGGTCGCACGGAAGCACTTCCGTACGAACTGCCTGTTTCGCGCACCAGCTGTCAAAAGGATGAATGTAAACAGAAAAGCACCACGTGCTTTTCTGTTTACAAACATCCAAATGGCGTGTCATAATGATGGCGGCTGCGTGAAAAGCACGCAGCCGCGCATCATATGATGCTGCCTCACGGAGCAGGCAAGTGGCTTTTGCGCAGGCAAAACGCCGCGTGTTTTGCGTGCGCAAAACGTCACGCACGTCTGAATCAGCCCTAAGGGCGGGTTCACACATGGCGGAATTGCACTTAAATTCCGCTGCGGACACTCCGCAGCGTTAATCCGCAGCGGAGCCGTTTCTACATTGACTTTCACTTTAATTTAGCAGTGTTCGTTTACACGATGCGTACAATTCCGCTGCGGAGCATAGGCTGCGGAGCGGAATTTGGTGTCCGCAGCATGCTCTGTCTGTTGCGGAGCAGTGGCGGACTCATGGCGGAATTTCTCCATTGACTTCAATGGAGATTCAAAGTTCCGCAATGAAGTCCGCAGCTGTCATGCACATGTCATGTGTGCTGCGGATGCGTCTTGCTTTTTTTACTTGACATTTCTTCATTCTGGCTGGACCTATGTATTTCTAGGTCTACAGCCAGACTGAGGAAGTCAATGGGGCTCCCGTAATGACGGGAGCGTTGCTAGGAGACGTCTGTAAATAGTCACTGTCCAGGGTGCTGAAAGAGTTAAGCGATCGGCAGTAACTGTTTCTGCACCCGGGACAGTGACTACCGATCCCAATATACATGTATCTGTAAAAAAAAATGAAGTTCGTACTTACCGAGAACTCCCTGTTTCTGTCTCCAGTCCGGCCTCCCAGGATGACGTTTCAGTGTAAGTGACGGCTGCAGCCAATCACAGGCCAAGCACAGGCTGCAGCGGTCACATGGACTGGAGCGTCATCCAGGGAGGTCGGGCCGGATGCCGAAAGAGGGACGCGTCACCAAGACAACGGGCGGTAAGTATGAATTTCTTTGACTTTCACTAGGGAAAGTGCTGTCCCTTCTCTCTATCCTGCACTGAATAGGGAGAAGAGAAGCACTTTTCCTGCAGTCCGCAGCGGCCAGTCCGCATCAATTTTCTGCACATTTTGTGCAGATCCGCTGCAGAATCTGCAACGCAGATTCTGTGCGGCATTGATGCGGACAGTTGCGGAGGAATTCCGCCATGTGTGGTCATGCCCTAATACAGACAACATGGAAGCTAAACTGGTGGAAGCTATAACCACTGTAAAAAAAAAGTTAATATTTCAGTATAATTTTTAGAAAATCCCAGTCTTTACAAAAGGTCCAAAGTTATGAATTATGCATAACCTAAATGTTAATCTAAAGTAATAATCACATTGCTTCTGGTATGTAATAATTGCGGGCGCAATACATTCTTCAAACCATCTGAACAAAGTCTGGTAATTAGACATGTGAAAAATTATACAAAAAGTGGGAAATGTAGCTGTAGCCTTTTTAATTTAATTTTTTTTTTTTTTTGCAAAAAGATGAAAACGGTTAATGAGTTTCTGAAGCACAGGAAAAAAAAAACCTATCTTCCAGAAAAATAATGAACTTTATTACTCATGACTGCTAGAGCTTAACGTTTTGAACCAATTATTTGAAGGTTATATTTGATAATGCACTACTTCCATTAAAGGTGTATGTTTCCAAAGCATATAGATATCTTTATATTTATGGCTTGTCCTATAATATATTAAACCTGAACTTCACGCTCTAGATCATACTCCATGAAGTCAGCAGCTATGTCATAAAAAGCCAACATATCGCATAAAAATACAAATCATATGATATTTTATTTCGTAGAGCTACCACAACGGTTATGCGGGATTAGAAAAAAAAAAGTATTTTTTTTCCAGAAACAGCGCCACTCTTGTCCATGGGCTATGTCTGGTATTGCAGCTTAATTTCATTTACTTGATCAGAGATGAGCTCCAATACCATATGCAGCTTATTAACAAGAGTGGAGCTGTTTCTTGAAAATAAAACGCAGACCGTTTTTAAATCACAGGCAACCCCTTTAACCCTTTAACCCCTTAAGGACGCAGCCTAGTTTGGGCCTTAAGGCTCAGAGCCCATTTTTCAAATCTGACATATTTCACTTTATGTGGTAATAACGTCGGAATGCTTAAACCTATCCAAGCGATTCTGAGATTGTTTTCTCGTGACACTTTGGGATTCATGTTCGTGGTAAAATTTGGTCGATATATTCAGTGTTTATTGGTGAAAAATTGCAAAATTTAGAGAAAATTTTGAAAAAATTGCATTTTTCAGAATTTAAATGCATCTGCTTGTAAAACAGACGGTTATACCACCCAAAATAGTTACTAGTTCACATTTCCCATATGTCTACTTTAGATTGGCATCGTTTTTTTAACATTCTTTTATTTTTCTTGGACGTTACAAGGCTTAGAACATAAACAGCAATTTCTCATATTTTTAAGAAAATTTCAAAAGCCTTTTTTTTAAGGTACCTCTTGAGTTCTGAAGTGGCTTTGAGGGGCCTATGTATTAGAAACCCCCATAAAACACCCCATTTTAAAAACTAGACCCCTCAAAGTATTCAAAACAGCATTTAGAAAGTTTTTTAACCCTTCAGGCATTTCACAGGAATTAAAGCAATGTGGAGGTGAAATTTGCAAATTTCATTTTTCTTGCTGAATTTCAATATTATTCCATTTTTTTCTGTAACACAGAAGATTTTACCAGAGAAATACTACTAAATATGTATTGTCCAGATTCTGCAGTTTTTAGAAATGTCCCACATGTGGCTCTAGTGCGCTCGTGGAATAAAACACAAGCCTCAGAAACAAAGGAGCACCTAGTGCATTTTGAGGCCTCTTTTTTATTAGAATATATTTTAGGCAGCATGCCAGGTTTGAAGAGGTGTTGAGGTATGAAAGCAATGGAAACCCACCAGAAGTGACCCCATTTTGGAAACTAGACCCCTCAAGGAATTCATTTATGGTTGTTGTTATCATTTTGACCACACCGTTTTTTCACAGCACCTATTTGAATTGGGCTGTGAATTAAAAAAATGATATTTTTTTCCATTAAGATGTAATTTTTGTTCAAAATTTCTTATTTTCACAAGGAATAAAACACCCCATTTTGTTGCCCAATTTGTCCTGAGTGCGGCAATACCCCATTTGTGGTGATAAACTGATGTTTGGGCCCATGGCAGGACTCAGAAGGAAAGGACCACCATTTGGCCTACTGGAGCTTTTCTTGTGCTAAGTCATGTATGCAGAAGCCCCTGAGGTACCAGTACAGTTAAAACCCCCGAGAAGTGACCCCATTTTAAAAACTACACCCCTTAAGACATTCATCTAGTGGTGTAGTGAGCATTTTGACCCCACAGTTATTGTGTAAAAGGTAATGCGCAGCAGATGGTGCAAAGTGAGATTTGCAATTTCCTATGCATATATGCCATTTCAGTGTCTGATATATTGTGCCCAGCATGTGCCACTGGAGACATACACCCCATAAATTGTAATGTGGGTTCTCCCGGGTACGGCAATACCCTACATGTGGCTGTTATTAGCTGCCTGGGCACACGACAGGGCTCAGAAGGGAAGGACCACCATTTAGCCTACTGGAGCTTTTCTGGTGCTAAGTCATGTAGGCAGAACCCCTGAGGTACCAGTACAGTTGAAACCCCCGAGAAGTGACCCCATTTTAAAAACTACACCCCTTAAGACATTCATCTAGTGGTGTAGTGAGCATTTTGACCCCACAGTTATTGTGTAAAAGGTAATGCGCAGCAGATGGTGCAAAGTGAGATTTGCAATTTCCTATGCATATATGCCATTTCAGTGTCTGATATATTGTGCCCAGCATGTGCCACTGGAGACATACACCCCATAAATTGTAATGTGGGTTCTCCCGGGTACGGCAATACCCTACATGTGGCTGTTATTAGCTGCCTGGGCACACGACAGGGCTCAGAAGGGAAGGACCACCATTTAGCCTACTGGAGCTTTTCTGGTGCTAAGTCATGTAGGCAGAACCCCTGAGGTACCAGTACAGTTGAAACCCCCGAGAAGTGACCCCATTTTAAAAACTACACCCCTTAAGACATTCATCTAGTGGTGTAGTGAGCATTTTGACCCCACAGTTATTGTGTAAAAGGTAATGCGCAGCAGATGGTGCAAAGTGAGATTTGCAATTTCCTATGCATATATGCCATTTCAGTGTCTGATATATTGTGCCCAGCATGTGCCACTGTAGACATACACCCCATAAATTGTAATGTGGGTTCTCCCGGGTACGGCAATACCCTACATGTGGCTGTTATTAGCTGCCTGGGCACACGACAGGGCTCAGAAGGGAAGGACCACCATTTAGCCTACTGGAGCTTTTCTGGTGCTAAGTCATGTAGGCAGAACCCCTGAGGTACCAGTACAGTTGAAACCCCCGAGAAGTGACCCCATTTTAAAAACTACACCCCTTAAGACATTCATCTAGTGGTGTAGTGAGCATTTTGACCCCACAGTTATTGTGTAAAAGGTAATGCGCAGCAGATGGTGCAAAGTGAGATTTGCAATTTCCTATGCATATATGCCATTTCAGTGTCTGATATATTGTGCCCAGCATGTGCCACTGGAGACATACACCCCATAAATTGTAATGTGGGTTCTCCCGGGTACGGCAATACCCTACATGTGGCTGTTATTAGCTGCCTGGGCACACGACAGGGCTCAGAAGGGAAGGACCACCATTTAGCCTACTGGAGCTTTTCTGGTGCTAAGTCATGTAGGCAGAACCCCTGAGGTACCAGTACAGTTGAAACTCCCGAGAAGTGACCCCATTTTAAAAACTACACCCCTTAAGACATTCATCTAGTGGTGTAGTGAGCATTTTGACCCCACAGTTATTGTGTAAAAGGTAATGCGCAGCAGATGGTGCAAAGTGAGATTTGCAATTTCCTATGCATATATGCCATTTCAGTGTCTGATATATTGTGCCCAGCATGTGCCACTGGAGACATACACCCCATAAATTGTAATGTGGGTTCTCCCGGGTACGGCAATACCCTACATGTGGCTGTTATTAGCTGCCTGGGCACACGACAGGGCTCAGAAGGGAAGGACCACCATTTAGCCTACTGGAGCTTTTCTGGTGCTAAGTCATGTAGGCAGAACCCCTGAGGTACCAGTACAGTTGAAACCCCCGAGAAGTGACCCCATTTTAAAAACTACACCCCTTAAGACATTCATCTAGTGGTGTAGTGAGCATTTTGACCCCACAGTTATTGTGTAAAAGGTAATGCGCAGCAGATGGTGCAAAGTGAGATTTGCAATTTCCTATGCATATATGCCATTTCAGTGTCTGATATATTGTGCCCAGCATGTGCCACTGGAGACATACACCCCATAAATTGTAATGTGGGTTCTCCCGGGTACGGCAATACCCTACATGTGGCTGTTATTAGCTGCCTGGGCACACGACAGGGCTCAGAAGGGAAGGACCACCATTTAGCCTACTGGAGCTTTTCTGGTGCTAAGTCATGTAGGCAGAACCCCTGAGGTACCAGTACAGTTGAAACCCCCGAGAAGTGACCCCATTTTAAAAACTACACCCCTTAAGACATTCATCTAGAGTGTAGTGAGCATTTTGACCCAACAGTTATTGTGTAAAAGGTAATGCGCAGTAGATGGTGCAAAGTGAGATTTGCAATTTCCTATACATATATGCCATTTCAGTGTCCGATATATTGTGCCCAGCATGTGCCACCGGAGACATACACCCCATAAATTGTAATGTGGGTTCTCCCGGGTACGGCAATACCCTACATGTGGCTGTTATTTGCTGCTTGGGCACATGGCAGGGCTCAAAAGGGAAAGATGAGGGGGATAAGCTGTGCGGAGTGCATCAGGGTAAATTAAAAATCAAGGGATGTATGGTAAATTTTAAAACAATCTTTCATACAGAGCCCTGGTTTTTCGGGACACGTGTCGCATTGGTATGTTGTGTCCTTCCTTATCCCCCTCTTATAGCACACTTTGCACCTCTTTTGACTTTTTCCCTTCTTGCCAGTTTGGGGAACTTCTCCTGGAAAGTGTTGCCCTGGTACGATGCGTGTGGCCTCGCTTCCAGAAGTACTGGGTGCCCCTCCTTCCTGGTCGCCAAAAATTAGGTTCTTTATAACCACCTCTTGAAATTCCAGGAAAGTTCCCCTCTGGCCTGCACATCGACGTAGCACGTACGCATTGTACAATGCCATCTGTATGATGTGCACGGCCAGCTTCTTATACCACACCCTCGATTTCCGCGTAGCGCTGTAGGGCTTCAGGACTTGATCTGACAAGTCCACCCCTCCCATGTACCTATTGTAGTCCAGGATGCAATCTGGTTTGGGGGTCTCTGTACTGGTACCTCGTACAGGTACATGGGTACTGGTGTGGCCATGTATTGTTGTCAATACAAGGACATCTCTCTTGTCCTTGTACTTGACACACAATATGTTGCTACTAGAATGTGCCCTGCTCTCACCCCTTCTGAGTGTTTGCCCAAGCAGTGTTTTAGGGAGGCCTCTAAGATTTTTTCTAGCAGTGCCGCATGCCGCAGTCCTTCTGGAAGCGAGGCACTTGAAGAGCGGGACGCTGGTATAAAAATTATCCAGGTAGAGGTGGTAACCCTGGTCCAGCAGTGGGTGCACCAAATCCCACACAATTTTTGCGTTAATTCCCAGTAAGGGGGGGCATTCTGGGGGCTGAATACTGCTGTCCTTCCCTTCATATATCCTGAATTTATATGTATACCCTGATGCACTCTCGCACAGCTTATACAACTTCACGCCATACCTTGCCCTCTTACTTGGCAGGTATTGGCGGAATTGAAGCCTCCCTTTAAAATGTACCAGGGACTCATCAATGGAAATACACTTCTCGGGGGTGTATGCTTGGGCAAACCGGGCACTGAAATGGTCTAATAGGGGTCTCAGTTTATATAAACGGTCAAAACTGGGGTCATCTCGGGGTGGGCACTGCTCATTATCGGCATAATGTAGGAAGCGAAGTATTGCCTCATAACGCATCCTGGACATGGCCATACGGTACATCGGGGTGTGGTATAGGATGTCCGTGCTCCAGTAGGTCCTAATGGATGGCTTTTTTAGAAGCCCCATGTTCAAGAGCAGTCCCCAGAACTTGCCCAACTCTGCTGCGTTTACAGGAGTCCACCTCTGGGATTGGGCATAAAATGAGTTGGGGTTCTTGGTGATATACTGTTGGGCATATAAATTAGTCTGGGTGACCATTAGCTCTATAAAGTTATCAGTGAAGAAGAACTTGAAAAAGTCCATCTCACTGAACCCTGCCGTGTTAAATTTGATGCCTGGGCTGCCCGTGTACTCAGGGATTTGGGGTTCATAATGGTCTGGTGTGGGTGTCCAAATGGGGTCACTTCGCTCAGGGGTATCACTTGTTGTGGGGTCACTTCTCTCAGGGATTTCTACTATGGTGGTGGTCCTGGGGCGTCTCCTAGGGGGTCCCTCCTCTTCATCGCTGGATGAGGAGGTAGACAAATAAAATACTGTATCGCCATCCGACGAGTCTGTGTCGGAGGCCAGAAATGCATACGCCTCTTCAGCAGTAAATGTCCGTTGGGACATGCTTGTTGTGCGAAGACAAAATTTATATACTGCAAAAAAATAAATCCCTAACTGGGAGCAATAGGATAGCACAACTAGCACAAATGTGTGTTTTGTTTTTAGAGAGCAAGTGGACTTCCCTGACACTAAAGCTAACTAGGGCGAGGGTTCCTAACACTAAACCTAACTAAATTTTATGTGGACTTCCCTAACGCTAAACCTAACTACGGCGACGATTCCCTGACACTAAACCTATCTAGATTATTTCAAGCTTCCCTGACACTAAACCTAACTACGGTGACGGGTGCCTGACACTAAACCTATCTAATTATTCCGAGCTTCCCTGACGCTAAACCTAACTACGGTGATGGATCCCTAACGCTAAGCCTATCTACGGTGACCGATTCCTGACGCTAAATTCCCTGACACTATACCTAACTACGCTTTTTGACGGTTCCCTGACACTAACTAACCCTAATACTAAACTAACCAGTTAAATTTTCAAAATTGGCTAAACTAACTATTTTTTTTTGTTTCTTTTTTTTCTTTTTATATTTTTTTTTTGTTTTATGTTTTATATAGAAAAAAATGAAAAAAAAATCCCCAGGGACCAAGAAATGTGGTCCTGAAGACTGAAAAGTGGTCAGTGATAGGAGATCACTGACCAAAAAACGTGGGTAGAACTCAAAGAGGAAGGGAACAGGAGTGGGTAGTGAATGGGGTGGTGGGAAGCAAAAAAAACGTTGTTTTAGAAACTTTTTTTCACTTTTTTTCACTTCTTTTCTCTCTGACTCTCTGCTCACAACCGATCTCAACGCCTCGCTAACTCCAACAGGGCGTTCAGGGCGGTTGCAGCAGGATGTGAGGTCAGAGAGAGGAAGTGACGAGAATGATCGCTGCTATTGGCTAGTTACTCACTGACTAGCCAATAGCGGCGATCGGCGAGGCGGGACCATAGTAAATGGTCCCGGCCCATTATGCTGTGATAGCATGCTGTCAGAAACAGCAGCTATCACAGCTCAGGAACGCCGGGCTCGAGCACTGCTGTGCTGAATGAGACCGATCGCTGCTATTGGCTAGTTACTCACTGACTAGCCAATAGCGGCGATCGGCGAGGCGGGACCATAGTAAATGGTCCCGGCCCATTATGCTGTGATAGCATGCTGTCAGAAACAGCAGCTATCACAGCTCAGGAACGCCGGGCTCGAGCACTGCTGTGCTGAATGAGACCGATCGCTGCTATTGGCTAGTTACTCACTGACTACCCAATAGCGGCGATCGGCGAGGCGGGACCATAGTAAATGGTCCCGTCCCATTATGCCGTGATAGCCTGCTGTCAGAAACAGCAGCTATCACAGCGCATGAACGCGCCGGGCGCGCGCACCGCTGTTCTAACTGCAAGACGTACTATTACGGCATGGAGCGCGAACGATAGAGCTGCCATGACGTAATAGTACGTCAAGGAGCGGGAAGGGGCTAATACTAAACTAACCAGTTAAATTTTCAAAATTGGCTAAACTAACTATTTTTTTTTGTTTCTTTTTTTTCTTTTTATATTTTTTTTTTTGTTTTATGTTTTATATAGAAAAAAATGAAAAAAAAATCCCCAGGGACCAAGAAATGTGGTCCTGAAGACTGAAAAGTGGTCAGTGATAGGAGATCACTGACCAAAAAACGTGGGTAGAACTCAAAGAGGAAGGGAACAGGAGTGGGTAGTGGATGGGGTGGTGGGAAGCAAAAAAAACGTTGTTTTAGAAACTTTTTTTCACTTTTTTTCACTTCTTTTCTCTCTGACTCTCTGCTCACAACCGATCTCAACGCCTCGCTAACTCCAACAGGGCGTTCAGGGCGGTTGCAGCAGGATGTGAGGTCAGAGAGAGGAAGTGACGAGAATGATCGCTGCTATTGGCTAGTTACTCACTGACTAGCCAATAGCGGCGATCGGCGAGGCGGGACCATAGTAAATGGTCCCGGCCCATTATGCTGTGATAGCATGCTGTCAGAAACAGCAGCTATCACAGCTCAGGAACGCCGGGCTCGAGCACTGCTGTGCTGAATGAGACCGATCGCTGCTATTGGCTAGTTACTCACTGACTAGCCAATAGCGGCGATCGGCGAGGCGGGACCATAGTAAATGGTCCCGTCCCATTATGCCGTGATAGCCTGCTGTCAGAAACAGCAGCTATCACAGCGCATGAACGCGCCGGGCGCGCGCACCGCTGTTCTAACTGCAAGACGTACTATTACGGCATGGAGCGCGAACGATAGAGCTGCCATGACGTAATAGTACGTCAAGGAGCGGGAAGGGGCTAATACTAAACTAACCAGTTAAATTTTCAAAATTGGCTAAACTAACTATTTTTTTTTGTTTCTTTTTTTTCTTTTTATATTTTTTTTTTTGTTTTATGTTTTATATAGAAAAAAATGAAAAAAAAATCCCCAGGGACCAAGAAATGTGGTCCTGAAGACTGAAAAGTGGTCAGTGATAGGAGATCACTGACCAAAAAACGTGGGTAGAACTCAAAGAGGAAGGGAACAGGAGTGGGTAGTGGATGGGGTGGTGGGAAGCAAAAAAAACGTTGTTTTAGAAACTTTTTTTCACTTTTTTTCACTTCTTTTCTCTCTGACTCTCTGCTCACAACCGATCTCAACGCCTCGCTAACTCCAACAGGGCGTTCAGGGCGGTTGCAGCAGGATGTGAGGTCAGAGAGAGGAAGTGACGAGAATGATCGCTGCTATTGGCTAGTTACTCACTGACTAGCCAATAGCGGCGATCGGCGAGGCGGGACCATAGTAAATGGTCCCGGCCCATTATGCTGTGATAGCATGCTGTCAGAAACAGCAGCTATCACAGCTCAGGAACGCCGGGCTCGAGCACTGCTGTGCTGAATGAGACCGATCGCTGCTATTGGCTAGTTACTCACTGACTAGCCAATAGCGGCGATCGGCGAGGCGGGACCATAGTAAATGGTCCCGTCCCATTATGCCGTGATAGCCTGCTGTCAGAAACAGCAGCTATCACAGCGCATGAACGCGCCGGGCGCGCGCACCGCTGTTCTAACTGCAAGACGTACTATTACGGCATGGAGCGCGAACGATAGAGCTGCCATGACGTAATAGTACGTCAAGGAGCGGGAAGGGGTTAATGACAGTCCATTTTTCATTTTTTCATTTTTGTTTTTCCCTGTTGACCTCTCAAGAGCCATAACTTTTTATTTTTCTATTGACATAGCCCTAGGAGAGCTTTTGTTTTTTTGCAAGATGAGTTGTAGTTTTTATTGGCACCATTTATTATACCGAACGTATAATGTACTGGGAAACTGGGAAAAAAAATATTATGTGGAATGGAAAAAAAACAAACTATTTCCCCATTGGGTTTTGGATTTTGTTTTTACGAGGGTGATCCTGCGGTTAAAATGAGATGTTAAATGTATTCTGTGTGTCAATACGATTACGGCGATACCAAATTTAAATAGTTATTTTTATGTTTTACTACTTTTACAAAACAGAAACAATTTGTGTAAAAAATAAAATTTGTTTTGGTGTTGCCATATTCTGAGACCAAGAACTTTTTGATTTTTTTGTCGATTGAGTGATGTGTGGGATAGAAGTTTGTGGGGCAAGCTGTAGTTTTCATTGATTTGGGGTACAAACGACTTTTTGATTGCTTTTATTCCATTCTTTGTGGGAGATGAGGTATGTTTTTACGGATTTCATCGTGCAGGTTAAATAATGTTATATTGTAATAGTTCAGAGTTTTGCGGACACGGCGATAACAATTATGTTTTCGGTTTTTTTGTTCTTTACATTATTTTTGGGGAAAATGTGAAGTGGGCCGTTTTTTTAACTATTATTAAAAAAAAATGGTGTACAAAAAAACCCTTTATTTAACTGTTTTTTTTTTACTTTTTTTCATTAGTCTTCTTGAACCAGCGATCATTGGATTGCTTGCACAATATACTGCAATACTTATGTATTGCAGTATATCTTTTTTTTACCAGCCCCTATTAAGCCTTGCCTCCAATAGGAGTGCAAAGATTGCAGACCTGGGGGGCCTTTATTAGACCGCCAGGCTACCAAGACAACCATCGGCACCCCGCAATCATGTGTCAGGAGGGGCGATAGCCTGTCGGAGGGGGCAGCCACACTCTTTCAACAGCTAAGATGCTTCAGTAGCTATTGACCACGGCATCTAAGTGGTTAAATAGTTGAGATCGGAGTAATCTTTGATCCCAGCAGTTAGAGCAGAGGGTCAGATGTAATATACAGCTGACACCTGCTGTGTATGGAGCGGGCTCAGCCCGTGAGCCCGCACCATACAACTGTTCTCCTCGTACGACATACAAAGACTTTGTGGTTGTAAAGGGGTTAATATTGAGCAGATCAAGATTAACTGGATTAAATCATGGTCATTGTGGGGTCAGTGTGAATTATACAGCACAATGCTCCAGACTAAAAAAAATGTACATATAAAAAATGACGTTGGCTCCTTCGTCTTAAAATGTAAGTCATTTCAGAAAGTTTTCTTTTTATCCCCACCGGTAGAAATATAAGTCTGACAATGGCTGATGTCAGCATTATAAAAACCACATCACATTGCATTTTATTCCTACTTTTTATTGAATCCTGTTATGTGCTGGAGTCAGAATGCTTTACATAGGCGCTGTAATTGAATTCCAGAATAGCTGAATGCATATTGTACAGTACTCTCTACGAGCAGCCAGATCACAAGTGACACTGCGCGCCCACCGCCGCTACAGCAGAGAATGAAAGATATAAAACTTGATTAGTTATGATATGTCCTGAATGGAATTTTTTATTTTCTTTTGGACATTTTTTTTTACGGATTTTTAAAAAATTTGATTTTATTCTTTGAAAATGGCATCTACTGTATTTACTGGAAACAGAAGTGTGCTAGCTGAGAGAATAGAAGCAATAAAAACAAAAAACTGTCCCTCATTTATCAAAATCTCACTATACCTCCCAACATTCTAATTCCAAATCACTTGAATTTAAGTGCTGCCCAATTCCACACATAGAAGCCCCCCAAAATCTCATAGAAATGCCTCTGTTTATGTAAAACTTAGCAAGGAACTGTTTTGAGGTGGGATCTAAACACAAAACTTTGTGGCCTTGTAGTCATTTGTGAACTACTGGTCATCGGTGGCCAGTAGATTACGATGACCAACAGCCATATTCCCTTAAAAATGTCTTCACCTTAAAGGGCTTGTCCAGGAAAATAAAAACATGGCGACTTTCTTCCAAAAACAGTACCACACCTGTCCACAGGTTGTACACTTCAATGGAGGTGAGCTGCAATACATGACACAACCAATGGACAGTTGTGGTCATGTTTTTGGAAGAATGCAGCCATGTTCCTGAAGCCGGTCCTCACCCCTCCCCGACTCTCTCACCAATGACTGACGGACACTGATATATATGCCTGTACACATCAGGTGGCATCAATCATTGGGGAGGGGGGATGGGAGGTGGCAGGGAGACGATCACTGGGTCCATGAATTCAGCAGACCCCTAACTAAAAGTCCACTGTAATTTTTAATCTTGACTATTATACAAACCGCACCATATTTTTTTTCTGCCGTTTGATATTACAGCTTTCATATTATAATATGCTGATCTTTATTAGTATATCACAAAGTTTCTATAGTGTTTGCATACTACGTTCACATCTAAAGTAAGTGATGACTCCAAGGACAACTTGGACTAAATTATGTAGGTCTTGTATGAAGAAAGGTCAAGGATGTCGGCATTATATTTGTAACATACATTATTACTGTAATTATTAATATTATTATTATTATTAGTAGTAGTAGTAGTAGTAGTACAATATGCCTAACATTACACCTAATCACCAATAGGTGGAGCTATAGGGAGCTGTAGCATTAATGTTGCTAAACTAATTACTTGCTCCTATCATTCAATACTAATTAGTGTTTTTGGATTAGTAACTTTACCTTAGTGAATCTTTGCTTATTGTAACAAAAACCCATTAATGAATTTGATTACTGAAACATACGCTAGTAAAATCTATACACTGGTGATATTGAGCTGGAAATAAATTATGGTCATGTGACAGTAATTGAAATTGGATCATCAGCTTGTGCATGTGTAGGTTCATTATTGTTATATTCCTTACCCTCTTTGCTGCTTGTATCTATTGTTCAGCTTGTTTTCACTCTGCGCAGTGCAACATTTTTTACATGAAAATCATCAACAATTTGCTGTTGATGGATCTGTCATTACATGCTTATATTTTATTATTCACAAGGGTATACTCTTGAGAATAGGCTTTATTTGCTTATTAAAGGGATTGTCCTACAAAAACTTTTATAAGTGGAAAAATCAAGGATTTAAAGGGGTGTCGGGGGTAGAAAACCCATTTTCAAATAATGCATTAGGGCAATCTAGGGGAATACCTAATTTGGAATGGACATCAATTACCAGTAGCAATGAGTAGCTTTAAGGATCGTCTATCACTGTCTGTAGGACCTGGCCTTTACAAGCATTACACAGACAATGGCACCCTGTAATGCTTCAATTCTCCTGCGGTGGCACTGCAGGGAAGTTAAACACGAGCTGCAAGGTTTTTACCCAGATTACAACTGATCTCTGGTGGTCCCAGCTGTGGGATGCCTTGTGAACAGCCTATGTTCAGAGGACACCTCTAACAAAACAAAAAGGTCCAAAGCAGACATCCTCTTTGATATTTCAATGTAGGTAAGTATAGATATCAGCTTTGGAACCAGGATGGGAAAGAGATTTCTTCTACTGTTCTGTTTAGCTCACAAAAAAATTGCCTACCCATCAGTAGTGCGAACAGGGTTAGGTCAGGATTGTTTTCATTCACTGAATATAAACAAGAATGCTTAGTTCATTGACAGCAAGCAATTTTGAGAAATTGACACACAAAATAAACTCAGAGGCTGCTAAACTTTACCAGAATGAATTCGTTGTTTGTCTCTGAAAGGCGAGGGGTCCCAGCTTCGTCAAATTTGGCAGGATTGAGATGATAATATATGAGCTGGGGTAGTGAGATATTTTTGACTTTCCCCTTATAGTGTGTTTGTGGTTAGAAAAAATTCTCCCCTGTTTTCTTTTTGTCTATCCCGGATGGGGTTTGGGGGATATTTATTTGTTTAAAAAAAAAAAAAAAAGGCTGCAAAACTTTTTTTATTGCAAAAATACATCTCTTTAACACACCTATGTCAAGTTGGCAAGTCCAATAAAAGATCATGTTTTTTTTATTTGTGCAGAGTAAGCATTTTCTTTTTTTTAACCTGGAAACCATCAACAAGCTGATGTTGACAGATCTGGCATTCATGTTTTGTGCCTGATTTTTTTTTTTTTTTACTGTAGATTTTAATTAAGTGATACATATTTTCCATGCAGAGGAGTAAATGGATGGACCAAACTTTAGATTTTAAAAGAAAAAAAATTAACATTTCTGACACAGACTTTATTTACGAAAATGCAGCAGAAAATAGTTCTAGTAGAAGCTGAACTTTCATTATCTCAACCTGATTAAGACAATTGATAATTAAGGGCTCAGGAAACGTACATTGTAATGACTAAATAAATAAGCACTTGAAACCAATTCACAGTGAACCATTATTTGGTAATAACATAGTTGTTTAGCAAATAAAAAAGGCCATTGAAGTGTAATATAAAAGATAAATACATCCTAAATGTGCAATGAACAGCAAGATGGCTCCGCATTAAGTCTCATAAATGAGAACAGAACAATCTGCCGGGTTCTTAAAGAAAAACAACGCTTCTAAACAACAGCCTTCAAGATGTAATGATTCATTCTACATAAAAAGAATAAAATGGTAAAGCATTATTATTCAAAAACTTGTCATTTACTCAACATGTCCTTGTTTTAAGCCCCATGAGACTTTCCTCTCTAATTTCATAATACTGCTGCTTTCCTGAGAGTCAGACGGCCTATAAACATTCGAAAAAGCTCACCGGGATCCACTGCTTTTGTCTAGATCGGATGATCGAATGAACTAAGAAGTGATTGATATTAGCTGGATCCTGTGTCTCAGAGACACGCAGAACCCGCTCCAGCCGAGCCGTCAGTTCAGCTTTTTCGGTTGAAAAAGAGAATGATCCAGTTTCTGTGTATACCGGATACATAAAAGCTGTATCGTGAATTTTTTTAAAAATAAAATTGAATTTGAATGTTGCATAATACTTTCATTTAAAGGGGTTTTCCAGTCCCAATAAATTGATGGCCTATAATCAGGACAGGCCATCAATATGTGATCGGTTGGGGTCCGACTCCCGGCACCCCCACCAGGAATAGGAGATTACTGTGAACCGCCACTACAAGCGTGTCGACAAGTCACAGTGAGCAAGTAGAAATGAAGGGGAAGCTGCGCTCGTGCGAGCACTGCGGCCCCTTCAAAACAGCTGATTGGTGGGCGTGCCGGGAGTCGGACCCCGACTGATCACATACTAATGGCCTATTTCAATTAATATACATTTTTGGGGACTGGAACACCCCTTTATTAAAAGTAAAGGTGTACATAGTCTTTAAAAGGAACCTGTCACCAGCATTTACCCCTCGCAGGCCGCTGCTGTCAAAAGTTTATTGCCGTTATCCCCTCTCCTAAACTCCTCCGACCGTAAATAACGGTCTGCAAACATCTTGCGCCTTTTATGGTAATAATCCGGCAGTCTTGTTCGTTCCTCTTCTTATGCCTGCCCCTTGCGAAAACTGGCCCAAATCTCGTGTGTGATAGCGCGCATGCACCAGTCATGTATGGTCCGACACCCTCAATCTAGCCTCAAATCTAGTAACTGCGCATTCGCCGCTATGGTGTCCAGTTGTGCGCATGCACCAGAATAGGACATAGATGCGGAGCTGTCAATCAAAAGTAAGGAGGTGGGGTAAACTCACAAAGGCTTGAGGAATGAAAATATGACTCTTTTCAATTGAAGATATGACTCTAATGCTCATTAGCATACAGCACGGGAACTATTTTTCACCCACTTCTACCAGGTATTGCTGGTTTAATGGATGAAATGCCGGTGACAGGTTCCCTTTAACTTCTACCTTATTATGGTTTCTGAATATGCTATACTGAGAAATAACTACCGCCAATCAATACTCATTGAAGTTCTGGGGTCAATAAAGTAGCAGGGCCCTAAATGGAATAGCGGGAAAATTGGTTTCAATTAGTGAAATATGCGAAATTTGCGATCCAGTGTAGTTCTTTCTCTGGGTATCTCAGAACCAGGTTCATTATACAATACTGTAATATTGACCATTGACAATTGAATTTTAAAATAAAAAAGATAACCCAAATGAAATGTTGGGATGTGTGATCAGTAATAACATCTCTTACTGTCTCTATAAAACCTTAATGAATTGGTGAAGAATAGAAGGTGCTAAAGTTAAAAGCAAATCTAAGAGTAAATGAGTGACATATTAAGATTAAGTAATGAATTGGCAAAAGTTACACCAAAACAGCCAAGTTGGCAACTTTCATTCCGATCAATTCAAGAGCCAAAAGTTAAAAGCATAAAGGAAGCAGAATTGGAAAAGAATCTGCTACTTGACCAGTGGACGATAATGCTCCACTTAGTCTAGTTTATTGAGTTACATTAAAACTCTTTCTGAACTTTAATGAGCAACAAAAACTTTTCTAGGTGAGATCCACTTGTTATAATTATGCTTTCCGCTGACAACTAGTTATAGAAAAATCTTATACTGCACACACAAATGCACGTTATTTGTACTTTTATGGTCACCTTCAAGGCAATATAATGTGTTTCAATTAGCCAAAATTGTTAAATAAGGAGAACGCCCTTTGCCATTTGCAGCTCGATGGGGCAAGCTAAGTGACAACCGATAAAAGCAATACAAAATAGAAACCATAGACGATTTAATATTTTCAGTCCTGGGGCCAATGCCTGAAGTACAGTAGACCTTTACTTCAGTTTCTTTTAAGTACATCCCCTGAAAAGTGGAATTAGCATGCCAAAAATATGCTTCCTGGGACAATGTTATCCAGAGACCCCATTATCACAACAGAGTGTATAATATGTTGGGCCCATGTTACACAATGACAGAAGACAGAATCAGTGATGACCATGTTAAAACAAGGAACCATGCCAAGTGGTGGTACCAACAATTCAGATTTTCTGACTTGAATATAATGGCCAAGATACACAATGACTATGCTGGAAGTACTTGCCTAAATGTTTGGCTCAAACAGTTAATCACTTATCTCAGACACTGTTTTAAGAGAACTTCACAAGATATGACCCTGCATTACTGCAAAAACCCATAAATGTCCATTAAGTTCAACCAGTTACAAGTGGAAAGTTGCATCTTTGTTAACTTTCAGCAGCTTTCCTATATGTAGGCACTCTGTAAACATTCAGGAACCCTCTCAGTCCCTCCAAAAATTGCCTGCAGTCGCACAGCAAATGAAAGACACGAAGGAGGGAAGGAGGGGGGTGCAGCTGCAGCTCCTCTGTGTATGTGAGGCTGCACGCTATGAGAACAAACAAACCAGATACAGAATTTTACAATTGCACTGAATCTAATATACAGCAACAGCTAAATGAATTGTTTTTGCATTTGTAATAATACGTTTTCTTTCAATACATTTACCTTTCTATGTATTTCCTTATAACTGAGGCACTTTATGACACTATATGCAGCACTTCTTTGCAATTATCTAAACACTAGGGCCTCCTTTTTGTGATCCAATGCTTAGAACTGAATGGTATATTATAGATGAGCCTACCCTAATGCTAGCTTAAAGGCGCGACAAGTCCCTGTTTCTTTTAGACTATGTCTCTTTTAATACATGGGAATATCCTTCTGGCCTTAAAGTAAGCACATTGACTTTACTAGCTGTTATTTAGTCTGTGATCTACTCCCAGATCCTGTGTGGCCCATTCACGTTTTTAGTTGCCAGATGTATACGTTTAAATTTGACCACATTAAATCTCATTTGTCAAGTCAATGCCCAATCACTCAGTGTGTCAGGGTCAGCTTGTAACTTATAAACATCTTTCATAGACTATTACATTACATACAGAAAATGTAACTCCATACAATACATCATTTATAAAAAAAAGTAAAGGGGTTGTCTTATGGAAATAACCCCGTTATAATTGGAATCCGGTCAGAAATCAGTCGATTGCTTTGAGTTTGGCTTTTCTAACCCCCGGCCGTCATCTGGTATAGCCGGGAAGCCTTGAAATGTACCATTATACGTGCCCATTCAAATGAATGGCCGTCCATGTAATGCATGGCCCGGTCTGGCCACCAGAGAGGCTCTCCATTCACTTTTAGTTATAAACTTTGAAATTAACCTGTCGCTTTTCATCTTTTTATCTCTTAATCATTTATAATATTAACTTTTATTCATTTTTGCTTTCCAAGAAATATCTCATGTATTTAATTTTAATTTCATTACCTGGATGTAAGACTATAGAAGAAAAATAATGTAATGTATATAATAGTGTTTAATATATTTTTTAAAAGTTGTAGTTATTCCCTACTGTTGACCATGTTGGAGGTACCCACATCCTTCCTGCACTATCTTTATAAACTATTAGGCCATGTTCAGACGTGGCGGAATTTTTCCGCTGCAAATGTTGGTGCAGATTCGGGGCAATTGCGCAACGAATCTGCACCAACATTTGCACATTTGACAGGTAATTCAGGCGTTGCAGATATCACAGCGGACTTCCCACAGATTTCAGTTTTTGCATTGCAAAGGCTGAAATCCGCAGTGAAATTCCGCTTCTTCTCCGCAACGTAATGAGCTGCTGTGGAGGGAAAAATCTGCACCGCAGCCTGATTTCCGCACAGTTATTTTCTGCAACGTCTGAACTAACTTTCCTAAAAATGTATAGAAAGAAATGTAAAAAGCGGCTGCTGCAGAATTCCACTGCGGACTGTCCACAGCAGAATAAAACAGCAATTCTGCTACGTCTGATCGTGCCCTTACAATCCAGGAAGGTATAGAGTACTGTTCCTTCCCGAGAGACCAGGGAGTAACAGGGGATACGTATATAGGGTCTCACTAATGTGTATATTGTATAGTGTGACTATCTTATCTAGGCATCCAGTAGTGCAATTTCTGGAATCTGATTTCTGCTGGCACAGTCCCAGTCTACACAGAAAAGCTGACAAGGGGACCAGATAGGGCAATCTGTCACAAAAACCAGGAATGACAAATAGGTTGTTGTCTTCTGGGTGCTCGGGTTTGGCATATCATGGATCGGTTTGACCGATTATTGGGAGGAGCTGTTGAAGACCCAGCGGTCATGGTGCACATTGGCACTAATGACAAAAAAATCAGCTTATTGTGACTACTCTAGTGGCAAGTGTGAAAACTGGAATAATTCAAAGATTTATTTTTATATGTATAGTTACCGTACATTTAAAAAAAGAATAAATAATTACCAAATGTTTTATGAAAAATATGCTTATCAATTGATTTAAATAATATATTATTTTCTGATTATGCAATCCCTTTAAATTATTTGCACAGTCATATTTTCAGTGACTTTTCATGGCCGGTCTTACAGAAGCAACATTTCTCCTACTTAGCTTCTTCTCTCGTGCGCTCCCAGTCAGTGCAGACAGAAAAATACAGTAAAATACTGATATCCTGTACTAAAATAATGTGGGAATATTTAAAGAGGAATTAAAGGCTGCAAGCAGTGTCTCTTGTGTCTGAGAGACCAAGTCTTTTAAAAAAAAAAAAAAAAAATGCAAAGCATTATCCGTAAAGGCAATGTACACCTACGAGGGACATTTTGAGATACAGCTATGTTATCTGTATACCCAGCAGTTGTATCTTTCGCTATGACCTGAATCTGTCAGTCCCGTGGACCTGACGGGTTCAGTGTCGGCGTGTCCTGGGTGTCTCTGACACGCAGGATCCACCTGTAATCTATCACATCTACGTTCATAATTTAGATGTGATGGAAAACCAGTGGATCCGACCCTCTATCACTGAACCAGTTAGTCCCGCGGACCTGATGGGAACCGGATTTAGCGCTACATACAACTGCTCTGTAAACGGAATACAGAATAGTTCTCTCAAAAAGTAAAACAAATGATTATATTATATTATATATAATTATTAAAAACTAATTATAAAGTGGCACCAAACACACTGACTGACCTGTTTATTTAAAAAAATAAAAATAAAAATAGTGACATGTCAGAAGTTTGGATTGGTGGGGGTCCGAGCACTGAGACCCCTACTAATCACTAGAACGAAGCAGCTGAAGCGCTCGTGTGAGCGCTCAGCTGCTTCGTGTCTGTTCGGCTTTTTCCAGAAAGCCGATGTATCAGAGTACAGGCTCATAGACTTTCTATTTAGTCCGTACACGATACATTTATTTCCAGAAAAAGCCGAACAGACACAAAGCGGCTGAGCGGTCACACGAACACTTCAGCTGCTTCATTCTACCGATTGGTGGGGGTCTCAGTGCTCGGACCCCCACCAATCCAAACTTCTGACATGTCACTATGACATGTCAGAAGTTTGTCAAATGTTTGGCTACACTTTTAGTACTGTAAATTACGTTTCTTAAAACACAGAGTTCTTGTAATGAAAAAACGGCAAGGTGACGGGAGCCCTTCTGCACATTGTCCGTCTACACCAAATTTCCTGCCTCGTTTCATTTACCAAGATTGTAAAGGAAAGTTAAATATCCCCCATGACTGCAGTGCATAGGTGATCAGTTCTTTTTATTTTGTGTACTTTGATTATAATTACGCTCAGCTGTATCCTCCTTATGTTATTAAAAATGTCATCAGCAATGAAGCTAATTTCTGCCTGACCAAGTCTGCTACAGTAACTGATTACCTACAGATGCCAAGTCTCCAAGTGAAATTTTTGCCACCTGTTTTCAATTTCCATGCTTCCATTTTCACACTTGTAAAGCTTGCTGGCATCAAGAGTACCTGGCCATCTGTTACTGAGACGTGTGTGTCGGATTGAAAGCACCTACCTGTTGTCTACAGTGCTGCCAGTCTATATACCCGAACATTAGTACTTTGCAGGTTATTACAGAACTGGCAGTATTAACGTGAGAGTGAATGCCGGACGTTGTACCATCTGGGACCAGTACTGTAGTTTGGACGCAGGACACTGGAAACACATTTAACATACCATGCTTTACTGGCATGCACTATGCCCATCATGCTGTAAGAAGAGACCATTACAATGCACTATTTTACCCGCACCATTCCACAAATGTACAGCGGGGACAGCGTAGTAACAGGAGCGGGGATAGCGCTAGGCACCATCTGCATCAGGTGTTGGTAATATAATACAGCTGACATCAATTAGAGATATGTTATATACTGGCCATTTAACCCCTTAGTCCCAGAGTCATTAGCGATCTTGTCACCTTGGGGGTTTGATAACACGTACTTTATACCACATAGTGAACAATGTAAAAAAAATAATTAAAAAGAATAAAAAACTATGGCTGAATTGCTGTCGCTCCCTCCCTCCCTCCAAAAAAAAGTTAATAAATTATTTGTACCCAAAAATGGCACTGTTACCAAATAAAAATTGTCCTACAAAAACAATATTTTATACAGCTACATTATAGAAATAAAAAAGGCATGGCTCTTGGAATGTGATTATGCAAAAATGAAAAAATAAATAAATTCCTACCTCCTGAAGGACCAGAAAAGGTGATAAAATATATTTACAGGTCACTGTTTTTAAGGTTTCTTTCAGTCTGCCATAATACTGACAGATTTTAGCATCGGTAACATGGCCACAATGACTAGACCGCCCACTATTCTACTGAACCAGATTTATCATGGTGGTCGACTCATGCACTCGACCGTAGCCATTTGCACGGCCATGATTTTTGGGTCAGCCGGCAGCGGACTGTCAGCCACGAGCTGCCCGCAAATCGCGGGCCTTGCACATGGCCGCGACCATTATTTTCAATGAGCCTGGACCGCAGAACACGCCCGTAATAAGACATGCCATTTCTTTCTGCGGTGCGGGCTCCCGGACCATTCACGGACCGTAAAAACTACGGTGGTGTGCATGGCCCCATAGAAATGAATGGGGCCGCAATTCTACCGTGGATTTTGAGGGGAATTGCGGCCGCAAAAGCACTTTCGTGTGCATGAGGCCTAAGTTTGGTTCATTAGATTTGCAGGAGCCCTAATACGGATGCAAAAATTCCCCTTGCATGGCTGTCTGAAAGCGGCCTATTGCAAATGGATTATTTTAACGATAGCAGTGCTGGAGACAGAGAGTTATGACAATACTCAGAGAAAGAAATGAATCGGACGCATTGATTTTTCTTTGTGTTCTGAATTCTGAAAGTAGTGGGCTCCGAGGCCGGAGCAGGGAACCTATCCACAGTAGTGCATTATTACAGCGTAGAGAAGCAAGAATTCATGGTCTCGCTGCATTAGAGACAAGTTCTTGTTTCCAGCAGCTCTTGCCATGCTGCGCTACCGGTGTGAGGCCGTGGGCCGGAGAACTTATGATGCAATGGACATGATCTCTTCAATACTGTCAGTGCCGGCAAGCACCATTCAAACTGTGCTCTATTAACAATGTTCCCACGCATCCCCTCCTCCTCCTCCTCCTCCTTCACCTCCTGCTTCCTCAACACATTATCTACTGACACTTCCAGACTATGGCTTCTGTGCTTTCAAAACAACAATCGAAAACTTTTATGTAATAGATTCATAAAATAGGTCTACGAAGAAATAGTTATAAAATAATGACAACTATAGACATAGGGAAAATGTATGGTGGGTTGTTATGTAGACAATGTAGGTATACACAACTTCTGAGGAGCATTGATGGCATGGCGAATACATGGAGAATACATGGATCCAATGGTCATGAAATCTTGTCCATGTGAGGAGTACTACTGCAAATGATGACAAGAAAAAGGGCCATAGCCTTTCTAGAATCGAATATGACCATGTGCAACATCCGCAGGGAGTTTGTGTGTCCTTCCCGTGTTAATGTGGTGTCCACTGGGTATTCGTGTTTCCTCCCACATTCCAAAAACATACTAATGGGTTAATTGACTTCCTATTGGCGTTTGAGAAAGGGATATTAGATTTTGAGGGACTGATATGAGTGATGACATGCTGTTTAATATGGTGGTGCTATATACACAGCAGAAATAAATTAATAGTATGTTCCGGCCGGGAGACATTCATAAAAGAACGTTTACTGAAAATTGTCGCAAGGTGGGAAAAAATGTCAGAGAAAGGCACCACATCTATAATGCCACATTTTTTAACTAGTTCTGACAGAAGCTGCACGTTGTAAAAATGGTTGCAATTAAAGTGGTCCTGCTGGCCCCATGTAATGGCAGCATATTATAGCTACAGGTTTGTACTCTAGTCGACAAAATAACACCAAAAAATGATACTGAAAGAATACGCGGGAACCATAGTTATGATGAGTCTGCTGTGTTTATGAGGGGAGCGTAACACTCTCCCATGTATACACCGCCCCTCTCTGTGGTGACTGACAGGCTGAGGTGTATACATGGATGCACAGCAGCCTGTCAATCACAAGCCTGAAGGGTGGAGGAGGTGGGGGGAGCACTTCCCTCATGAATACAGCGGACACATAACTATATATGAGTTCAGTGTATTCTTTCAGCCCTAATATTAGCCAAATGGCACAATATTTTGTGCCGTCTTTTGTGCCGTATTGGCTACTAGGAGTACATACAGTAAGTGTAGCTGTAATAGGCTGCCCTCACATAGGCGTTCAGCTGGCATCCACTTTGAAGTTGAGCACCTTGTGTGACATATACTGTAGATAACAGTGAATAGTAATTTTTTAGATTTGTAAAAATATGGCAAAAACATGGATTTTTCTGCTATGTGAGGCTCTACTGCCATTTGTGAGACTACAGACATACAGATGTAGCCATCTTTATCTTGAGTTTAAATGCATTAAATACACAATGACAAGAAACTTTAACTCGGCCTTTTCAATGGTTTTTCATGGGCTTTTGTAGTGTGATATCCGGCTGCAGCAAGTTATCAGAGTCAATAAACCTGGCTACATCTGTATAATATACATGAAGTGCAGCCGTTCTCAAACTTTCCATGGATCCCAGGTTCCCACAGTGGGATTTCAGCGGCCCTCTGAGCTTCATCTTGTTAATGGCAGATATGGAACTCCATGCTGAAACCACACCATAAAAAAAAGTACATTTGACAAATCTTGCACCTACAGTACAACACAGACCCAGAGAGTTGGAATTAGAGATAAGTGAATCGATTCTAAACTAATCGAATTCAGACAGAATTTCCCAAAAGATTCACTTTTGTAAAAGAAAAATATATATTTTAGGAGTGGAATCACAAGTGTCCTGATTGCCCTATTTGACTTACTGATGCCTTCTAGGTCTATATCCAACTTGGATAGAGTCCTAGAACGATCACAGGGTCAGACAGGGCAATCGGGACACTTGTGATTTGCGGAAAATCTATTCAGACCGAAACCAATTGGACAGATAGAATCAGCCCCGAAACTAATTTCGGGAAATTCGCTCATCTTTAGTTTGAATCATCTCTGGTACTTATGAAAAGACATATAGGTACCAATAGAGTGATTGAGAAGAAGTCAAGTGACTCCAGTAATAATCATTAAATAACGAGTAATAGCAATGATACAGTGTAGCGCTGTGGAGTAAAAATTATGTCGAGATAAATGAAAAACAGTTGGATGTCTGCTTCATAAAAAGAAAATGTTTCCAGCTGGCAGTATTTTCACATAAGATGGTATTATAGGGTGGAAGACGTTTATTAGGCCCAAAAAATATTTTCTATAGTTGACTAAACACTACATAGAGAGATGACACGGGGTTGTTATGTTACAAAAGAGATTCTGTCCCACTAAAATGTTCTGTGCCAAAAATCTAAATATACAAGTCATGGAAAGCAATATAGTCAGCATTTACAGCAGAACAAGCTACGCACTTGGATTAAATTTTATCAACCCTATAAAAAGGGCCTAGATCCTACCCCCACCTTGTGTATTTTAAAAGACCATGACGAGAATCTGAAAAAAAACCGAATGAAAAATTAATAAGGGGAGAAGATATAGGGGAAAAAAAATGTGTATTGGCGGCCCTAATTTTATCAAATCAAGCTAATGCGCCGCACCTCTGACTTGTAGTAAACTGATCTGTGTTATGCTATTCGTATTTCCCCCCCCCCCCCCCCCCTCCCCATGCAGCCTCCCAGCAAAATTTTTAACTTCTATCTACTCAGGAAGAATTATTTGATGCTAGAGGTGAGATATTCTATATTGAACTTGGAAGCTATGCATCTAACACACAGGCAGACAACACCAATTCACACAGTGGTTCAGGGATACTGATATTATCAGAAAACAAGTCTAAAAACGTTTCATGGTTTCACTCACATATCTAGCCAAGAACATCAAGACTAACATTTTAGTTGTAATGTCATAATATCTTTAATGTACATACCACAGTACAAATATATCTAGAAACTACACTGAGGATGCAAGGAAGGTAAAGGGTTAAAAGAGAGGTGTTTTTTTTTTACCGCGAAAGTCTCACGTATGTCATTTTCGTTTTATTAGTTAGATGCAAGTCTGTAGAAGAGAAATGATGTGTTTGTTAGGCTCCGTTCCCATATCTGTTAGGGCTCTATTCTGACGTTCCGTATGAGCGTTCCGTCAGAATGGAGGCCTGACTGAAACAAACGGAAACCATAAGTTCCATCACCAGTGATTTCAATGGTGATGGATCCGGTGCCAATAGTTTCCGTTTGTCTCAGTTGTGCAAGGGTTCCGTCGTTTTGATTGAATCAAGACCGTAGTCGACTAAGGTATTGATTCCGTCAAAACGACTTAAACCTTGCACAACGGAGACAAACGTAAACCAATTGCACCGGATCTGTCACCATTGAAATAAATGGTGATGAAAACGGAAACCTATGGTTTCCGTTTGTGTCAGTCAGGGCTCCGTTCTGATGAAAAGCTCTGACGGAATGGAGCCCTGATACAGATGTGAATGTAGCCTTACTTTTTTTAAGTTCTATCTATTTATTTTTAAAAGCTCTCCTCGGAGTGGCCATATTGGAGGCACATACTTCCTTAAACAGTGCAGCCGGATGGCTGTGCTTTATATGGCAGTCACAATGAATGGAAGTTAATGGACAGAAAAGTGTCCATAGAGTAACACAGTCTATAGGAATTTATGGAGCACAAACCCACCCCGAGACAGCAAAGAATTTCAGTGACGTTGCATGTAGAGTGCTTATGGCCTCATCTGGGCTTCAAGCAGTACAATTGAGCTGTCATCTACCATTTAATCCACTAATCTTGCTCCAGTCTTCGCAGCAAAGCTGAGAAGCGATCTGCAGAGAACAGGAAATGTCAGCCTATAGTGCGTGCTCTAGTAGCCAGTGTGAAAACTGTAACATTTACAGCAGAAAAATGATGTATAGTTAGATAAAAAATAATAATTAAAAAAAACTAGACATTTAAAAAATATATATCTTATCGAAAAATTGCTTAAAATAATATCACATTTTTTATGGTACTCTCCCTTTAAAATTATAATTTGACTTAATGTAAAGACAAATTAGATGATATTAGGGGGAATATTCTTTTAAAGAGCTGCTCCGGTTATGACAGATGTTAACATCAATAATGCAGAAAACATTCGCAAATTAAAAAGTGAAACTCACTCATCTTCTCTCACATTTTTATTCTCAGTGGAGCTTTCTACTGCGCCGCCCCCGCTCAGTAGTGCTTTTTGAATGACCTGTCAAGAAGTACAGGAAAGGAACTGCTCCGACCAGTTGTCACTTTTTAAGCTTATTTAGCTATTGTTCTGTCAAACTAATTTGTATATTTTTAGCACGCCAGCATTTACTACTATAGTTACATAGTTAATAAGGTTGAAAAATTACACAGGTCCATTCAATCCAACCTATAATCCTACCCTGTTAATCCAAAGGAAGGCAAAAATACTCATGATGCCAATTACCTCATTTGGGGAAAAATTCCTCCTCCTCCAAATATGACAATCAGAATAAATTTGAAATTAAAATGCAATTAAATTAAATCTGAATTAAACTTAACCTGCCATCTCTCTGCCCACGCCGCCAGCTTCAACAAATCCCTCTGTAGTATTATATTATCCTCCTCTGTGTTGATTACTTTACAGAGCTTAGTATCATCTGCAAATACTGAAATTATACTCTGTAAACCCTCTACAAGGTCATTAATAAATTATTAAAAAGAAGAGGGCCGAGTACTGACCCCCTATGGAACCCCACTGGTAACTGTGATCCACTCTGAGGATGTACCATTAATAACCACCCTCTGTTTTCTATCACTCAGCCGGTTGTTAACCCAATTACATTCCCCCAGTCCCAGCATTTTAATTTTATATACCAACCTTTTATGCTGCAAAGTATCAAACGCCTTTGAAAAGTCTGGATACACCACATCCCCAGCCTTACCCAGGTCTAGAACTTACCTCCTCATAGAAGCTGATCAGATTGGCTTGACAGGACCGATCCCTCATAAACCCATGCTGATGCTACGTTAACAGTTTATTTGCATTAAGATAATCAAGAATATTTGCACCATATTTGCTTTGCACCAGTCCTGTAGAACAGACCCAGTCATGATACTTAATTCTGCAGAACTCGGGGGTGTATGCCATCCGATACCGGTTATTTGTCTATTATAGTGATTTACTGTGTAAATTCAGTAGAGAAGAAGGAGTTAAAGAGGCTCTGTCACCAGATTTTGCAACCCCTATCTGCTATTGCAGCAGATAGGCGCTGCAATGTAGATTACAGTGACGTTTTTATTTTTAAAAAACTAGCATTTTTGGCCAAGTTATGACCATTTTTGTAGTTATGCAAATGAGGCTTGCAAAAGTCCAAGTGGGTGTGTTTAAAAGTAAAAGTCCAAGTGGGCGTGTATTATGTGCGTACATCGGGGCGTTTTTAATACTTTTACTAGCTGGGCGCTCTGACGAGAAGTATCATCCACTTCTCTTCAGAACGCCCAGCTTCTGCCAGATCACGCTGTGACGTCACTCACAGGTCCTGCATCGTGTCAGACGAGCGAGGACACATCAGCACCAGAGGCTTCAGTTAATTCTGCAGCAGCATCGGCGTTAGCAGGTAAGTCGATGTAGCTACTTACCTGCAAACGCCGATGCTGCTGCAGAATCAACTGTAGCCTCTGGTGCCGATGTGTCCTCGCTCGTCTGACACGATGCAGGACCTGTGAGTGACGTCACAGCGTGATCTGCCAGAAGCTGGGCGTTCTGAAGAGAAGTGGATGTTACTTCTCATCAGAATGCCCAGCTAGTAAAAGTATTAAAAACGCCCCGATGTACGCACATAATACACGCCCACTTGGACTTTTACTTTTAAACACACCCACTTGGACTTTTGCAAGCCTCATTTGCATAAATACAAAAATGGTCATAACTTGGCCAAAAATGCTCGTTTTTTAAAAATAAAAACTTTACTGTAATCTACATAGCAGCGCCTATCTGCTGCAATAGCAGATAGGGGTTGCAAAATCTGGTGACAGAGCCTCTTTAAATAGATTTGCCTTTTCATCATCCTCCTCCACCATTACACCCAGATTATTTTTTAAAGGTCCAACACTTTTGGTTTTCAGTTTCTAATTATTTATGTATTTGAAAAATATTTTTGGGTTATTTTTACTTTCTTTGGTCGAGTCTCTCTGTTTCAATCTTTGATGCCTTTATTTGTCATTTACACGACTGATTTTCTTCTTTATAATCATTCATTGCCTCATCACTACCGTCTTTCTTTAGTAGTTTAAGTGCTTTCCTTTTATCATTCATTTGCCCTCTTACTGTTTTACAGTATAACGTTAAGGTCATCCCTTAGCCCATAAAAATAGACTTTTCCAAAGTCGAGTGTTTTTGTAGGTATTCTACTAAACATCTTATTGAAGGATACATGAAAACTTATTATGTTGTGGTCACTATTACCTAGGTAACGCCCAACCTGTACTTTTCATATCCTGTCTGGTCTATTGGTTAAAATTAGGTCTAGAAGTGCAATTTAGCCACTTGTTCACCTTCCTAGTCTCCTGCTGTCTCTCTGGTATGGCACGTGGTACAGGTAGTATTTCTGAAAATAATTCATTTGAGGTCATTGCCCTAAACTTACTACCCAGGTCCCTGAAATCATGTTTTACGATCTTCCACCTACCTCTAACTTTGTCATGTGCACCATGACCGCTGGGTCTTCACCAGTCCCTCTCAATAATCTGTCAAACCGATCTGTGATATGCCAAACCCGAGCACCCGGAAGACAACACACTGTTTGTCATTCTTGTTTTTTGTGACAGATTGTCCTATCTGTTCCCCTAATAATTGAATCCCCCACTACCAGCACCTGTCTGTCCTGTCCTGTACTCCTTTTCCCCTCCTTACTGGAGCAGGGATTCCCCTGGTTGCTAGAGGAAGTATTCTTCAGCAGCAATGCTACCCCTGAACTAACGCCCCTCTTATTTGCCAACTTGGCAAAATTATTGGAGTGTTCCAGATGAGAACTAGCCTCCTTGACACTCTTCCTTCTACTCCACCTTCTAACTGTTGCCCAGCTCGCTGCCTCATTGCCTAAACCTCTGTGCTCCCATTCTCCCCTCATCTGTCCCCATGAGTGTTTGCTTAGTGAGCTGCAAACTCCTCTCCATGTTGTGAATTGCCCGCACTGTTGAAAGTTGGTCATTTAGATACAGAATTTGGGCTTCCACATGGGCAATTCTCACACATCCTGCACAGCCGTATGGTCCCACAAACGACTGTTCCAAAAAAGCATACATGGCACATGTACACTGGGTAGCGTTGGCACCTAATGGGGATATAAAATCAATATACTGCAGAAGTACAACCTGGGAACAAATAAATAACTACACCTGAACACCACAAATCATAATATTTTTAAAAGTGAGTTAATCTAAAGTGATTGATTCTTAAGATGCTACACCCTTGAGACCAATGCACACTCCCAAGCTCCCACACTTGCTTTAGTTGCTTGTTTTAAATAGGTTTTTGCCACTTAGCTGCTCCTTCAAGTCAGTCCTTTTAGCTGACATTTCATTTAATAGGTTGTATGAGATTAGAAAAAAGAAACCGTGCCACTCTTGTAATTGGGCTGTGTCTGGTATTGCAGCTCAGCTTTATTTGAGTGAATTGCCGACCACGTAATACATGGACGGGCTAGGTCTGCCATGGCGAGAGCAGCTCTATATTATTTGTTCTCCACTCTGACACATAGAGCGGGTTCCCGAGGTTCCTATGTAACTAATAAGGCATATGCTTGGACTATATCATGGATTTTGAATCAGTATAAATAGTGAACCTTTGTTCTAAAGCCAGCCTCATCTCTAGATCAAATGACCCTAACTGAAATCCCAAGATTAAACTTAGCTGGTACCAGTTGACACCATTAAATGGTCTCTCCAAGCATCTGAAGTATACAGTCACCTTGACGGTATATTGAAATGCCTTCTTCCTGGAAAATCAGAAATCCTGTGAGGATTCTCATTCACACCTTTCCTCTTGTTATCTTGGCCATGAAGTGCAAGATATTTCCCCTCTCCTTTAGCCAGGGGCCTTCTAGTGGTCATATCTGGCATTGACTAGTTTTACTTTGTGAGGGCCTCAAAGATATCAGGATGAAGCACCTGGTGGGTTACAATAAGGCAGCTATACTAATACTGGTCCTCTGTCCACAAGCCTAATGTGATCCATGCAGCATTGGACTGGGGTTCCTTGGGCCCACCAGAAGAGGAGGTTATTCTGAGGGCCCACTCTCCATCTATATTGAAAATGAAGATGTCCATTTTTAATTTCATCATAGTACTTGATACATCCTATGTGTACAATGATAACAACATCAATGAGGTCAAATAGGTAATCTGTGAATCATCACATAAGAAATAGAACCTAGTGGAAAGTGATTTGCTCCAAAGATCTCCAAATAGGGTTGTCTACTGCTCGAGTTTTAAGGCCCATTTTTGTGTCAGAGCCTGGGCCCACCGGAAGATCCTCAGGTTCTCTGGTGGGCCAGTCCGACCCTGGATCCATGTAATGTATATAGGCAATTCTGTAATTGGTTACAACAGCAACAGTCCAAATGTGCAGGGGTGAACATAGAGGAATGGGGCCCCCCTTTGGTCCTTGTTGACATCAACACACCTCTAACCACTTGAGTCGAGTCAAGGGGACTTGATGCTTACCCGATGAAGCTTGGGTCATTTTTCGCAGAACCCTTGTTTGGTAATGGTGTATAGCCTGTGGACAATAAATCCCTGCACAGTGGCCAACCTGGACTGAGTCTTCTCCCTCCATGGGCCCCATACGAGCCACAATGTCTGTCTCTATGGTATATATGCCCTTGCCCTGTTTTGCTTTACACATTGTTCGCTTTAGAAGTCCAGAAAAAAAATGAGAATCCCATATGAGCCCAATGTCTCTGCTTTTTATTTCCAGCATTATCGGGTTCGTGGGATATATAGATCTACAACTGAAGTGTCATCTAATATAATGACCGGATTCCTGTGTACATTTAGGCTGGATTCACACAACCTATTTTGAGGCGTATTTCGAGGCATAATACGCCTCGTTTACGCCTGAAAATAGGTTGTGTGAACCCAGCCTTAGGGTTGTATGCATGTGAAGGGAAAACTATACTAATGCTGAACATAACATTAAAACAGTAAATTTATGTGAAATAATCATTAAAAATGTAATTTCATCAATAATTCAGTAATACAATATATTTATATGAGATTCTAGTTTTATTAACTATGCTGCTTTGGAGATTTAATAGCCTTTTTTTTCTTTTTCTTTTTTTCTTTTTTTATACACATAATTCATTTTCTTTGAAGCCTGGGGTTAAACTGAAATGTGTTTTCTGCCCCCGGAAACTGATCTATCCTCGAAATCATAACAAGTGTGAGCAGCTTAATGGAAAGACAGTCATTACACCAGAGATGATAGCAACAAGCGATACTGAATTACCTTTTACCTGGATACAGAGAGGTCACACATTTGAGAACTTGAGAAATGCTCGGGGCCAAAATCAAAAGCTCAGAATATAACAATCTCAGTTTTATTTAAGATTTCCTTCTCTAATGAGATTGCTGCTAGATACGAGACATGGAGAGAGACAATGAACGATCCTGCAGCAATTGCCTTGTAAAAAAAATTGATTATTGAAGCATGAGTATACACACACACACACACACACACACACACACACACACACACACATATAATGCAAATGTATATTTTAATCTGTTTTTGCAAGCTACACTTTCTATACGCATCAAAGATAAGACAGCGACCATAGACATGTAAATACTTCCTCCTATATGATTAGCACTGAATGTCTGTATTCATATCCTGCATTTCTGTGGTAGTGAATTTATTGTTGGCAACTGGGGATGAGTTTAACAATTTGCCTATTTTTCCAATTCATTGATTTGCATGTCCATAGTGTAAAATGGGAGAATTGTTTAGTCTATTATTCTCATAAATTTGCCAAAGGGAATCTCAAATGAAGGCATCAATGCATCTTAACGGGCAGGGAATTAGGCAAATTGGCAAAATATCTGCTCACCTCTATAATTAACCTTTATATTTAATGTAAATGAGGTGTCAAGATGTGATGTTGCAAGAATTAGGCGGCATTTATTATGTGTAATCTTGACAATACCTTTCTATGTGTGCTAAGGATGCACTTGGATGTCATAGAGGTAGGGGGTTCCCGGGGCTCTGGAATCCCTTCTATTTGCTAGATCGGTGATCCATTAAAAAGCAGCCCCTGTCATCCTGGAAGACCTACTCTGTTTATGGATCACATAATGTAATACTACTTTATTATAATACTTCAGCATGTAATACTACTTTATTATAATATCATAGCATGTAATACTACTTTCTCCCTGTAGAGGCCACTGCAGGGATAATGAGCAGCCAACAACATCTTTCCCCAGCGAAAGAATTCATTTTAACTCTTGAGTCACAGCTGCAGTCCACAACATTGCATGCAACTCAATGTATTAATTTGGACTGCAGTTGTAGCTCAATAGTTAAAATCAATCTGTAGCGCTACAAAAAAGTCTAGGTGTAGTCCTAGCCTAAAGGGTGATGAGATAACCTCTTTAAACCACATGAAATTATCCCTTTTAGGACATTACAGTATATGATTATATAATCAACCAGAGTTATATGCCGTGGCAACTACTCACAGGTAGCTCATCTATATGGTTATAGCCCGAGTTCCCAGTTGTTATCAATGTCTTTTCCTTCTATACAAACTGTCAAATGGTTGGAGGATAGAACAACCTTCAGCCAGTGAGATCATAGAAATACTGAGAGCAGCAGAAGAGGAGTGTGCTGATCTTGTAGTAGGCAGTGACCTATCCACTTATGATAATGCTAGTGTAGAAAGTGCTGCATGTAAAGAGTCACATTAAGAAAAACATGCAAAACAGACTGCTATATCGTGTACTGGCAGCCCCCCTTACACTGTAGAGCCCCCTGGTAATTGGGTGGTAAATTACAGATTTATGGAGTAAAGACCCTTTTACATGAACCAATGACTGGGTGATCGAGCGTTCACGCTCGATCCCAATTATTTCCCTGTGTAAACAGGCCAAAGACCAGACGATGAAAGAGCAAACGCTCGTTCATCGACTGATCGCTTCTTTTATGCAGCTAAAAAATTGGTTGCTAGTCAGCAGCACATCTCTCCGTGTAAACAGGGAGATGTGTTGCGAACATAATGCAAATGCATAGGGACGAGTAATCGTAGTTACAATCGTTCGTCCCAATACTAAGCGATCATTGCTCCGTTTAAAGGGAGCAACGATCGCCCTTTAAATCGGCACTCGTTTTTTAAAGTGGTAAACACAGGTGATATCTCTCAATGTAAAAGCACCTGAACTCTGGTGCCGCTATCTAAAGTAAACTACAAATCTCGGAGGAAATACTTGCTCACTGTGGATCGAACCATCATTATACACTTACGTTTATGATATAAGACAATAAGTTTATTGCAAAATATCCTAGCTAAAATGGTGCTGTAGCAAAGGGTAATCATTTATTTATTTGTGAAGTAATTTCTCTAAAGGACGTGGACTACCTAGCATTAATGCAATGGACAAATTTATTTCTGATAATTTATCTTATATTTTTTTTATTTATGATAGTTTGTGTCGCTTCAGATACTGCCAAATCGTATTCTGCCAAAATTATAGATTTTTATGTATCTCTATTTCCTAACATCCTCTTTCTTTTTTATCCCCTCATACCTCTAGTACCTTTCAACAGCATATACGCCATTCATAGCATTGCTTATGACCCTGAGAAGCCAAGCCTAACCAGCAGCTGCAACCACCTGCGGGGATAGCTGGCGTTGTTAACAGTGATACCAATGAACCCTGGGAGTCTCAGAGCTAAACTTGTAATAAAAAAGGAATAACTAATTCTGAAATATTGTATAGTAAACACACATACCAAACAAACATGCTTTGATGTTAAAGCTATAAAGATCCAGTAGAAAATGCTGGAAACTTAGACAAGCACCCGATGCGGAGGACCCTTAGGGTTTAATTAACTAGCGCTTGTTTTTACACATTTTTTTCCTTGACATGTTATTCATTCCAATGATAGTCTTCGTGAACATCCTAGATTAGTGAGAATTACTTACTGTTATTCAATGTCTTCACTGAGGAAATTAGCCGGCAGTATATCATTTTTAATACCCACGAAAATTGCTTACAGCAGCCGGTATACAACATGCAAACAGTTCTTGGCGTGTTAGAATAAAATTATCTTTATATAAAATTCAGCGAGCTTAAAGGGAACATAGAGACATCGAACACATGGCACACATTTATTTCGATTGTCATGATCTGCTAAATTTTATTACTGTGCAGGTTTTATCCCCTAGGATTATTGAATACGGTACCTCTCTTATGCACCATAAGGTGGCACAAACAAGGATGACCTTGCACAAGGGGTAGCATTTAATAAAATGCTAGACATTTTTTCAGGAATAAAGATTTTGAGACTTATTATTGAGTTAAGCGCGTAGAAAGATTGACAAATTAAGGTTACAAATAAAGGGGTTTTCCTATTTTAGACATTTTTATGAGGGGTCCTATTCATATCCTGCATGAGGGCCCCCTGACCCATGTTCTGCACTACGGCAAGGGTGGACGTGACCACATCCTGGCGACCCTCCTAATTAAAGTCTGTGGGAGCTACACTCACAGCTGAGCAAGCTTGATTCCTCAGTCACCTTCAGTGTGCAGAACCGGGGTAAGGGGATCCCAGTTCTCCCCTTAGGCGGAGGTCCCAGAGATGGGTAAACCACATTAAGTTAGAATTATTTGAAATCGATCCAGTGATTTATTATCCTACAGCCATGTAAGATCAGAAGCAGGAAGAACAATTTTTTTTCTCCTATGAGACAAAATTAACTACCATCGACAGAGGAGCAATCTCTGGATCAAACAGCTAAATCTTAGAAAGACCTACATTATGTACTGTGACTGTGTCATTTGTTACAAATAACCATTGTTCATTGAGAAGTATACGTTATTGAGACATTTCTAGCCAGGTATGGGTGAATTAAAATTAAAGAGAAATTCTAGCCGGGTATGGGTGAATTAAAATTAAAGAGAAATTAATTTAGCGGTTTTATATAATTTATGTAATAATAAATAATAATTATCAAAGGGGATTACTGAATCTGTCTACTCCATGCCCCCCAAAAAAAATCTATTTTGTATTGGTCTACACTAGATTCCCAACTCAACTAGAAGTGGCAAGCCAGAGTAGGGCACGTGCAAGAAACAGAGGTAATTGGGATTATTTCATCATTTTAAACAATGATGTCACACACTTTTTTATGTTGCTTATATAGCGCTAACATATTCCTCAGCACTGTACAGAAGTTGTATATTTTGGTGTAGTGGGAAACCGGAGTGCCCATGAGTACGCAGGACTCCATTGCTAACCATTGCCGTTTTGCTTGTGCCATTTAGGTCTGGTGCTTGGGTGGTAGCATGTTTACACCCAGTGTTTAGCAACACTAGCTATTTGATATTTTCCTCACTACGTTCTGGGATTGGGAATTTGGTTTGTAAGGTTTGTGCTTTCATGTACAATACAAAGATGGACAGCCTGCAGCTCCCGGAGAATATCAGGATGTGAAGAAATTAGGCTGTCGACAAAAGTTGGAAGACAGCAGGATGACTATCAATGTCTAGTAAACCCAAAAGTCAAACTGCATTCAGTTATATCGGAGAATGTGGATTTTAATTAAATATCATTGTAGAAAAAAGAGAAAACTGTAGGTAGAAAAAAAAAGAGTACAAAAATGTTAGAATTTGACTTCAATTTTAATTTGCATACTTGACTTACGCAAGAAAAATGACAACCATAGTAATTGTACAAAATAGTTTAACTATTTCACTGTTTCCAATTTGGTCAGGACTGCAATGTTACCCACATTAGCTGCTTACATTTAGAAACTAGGCAGAGCTTTTTTCCCGGAGCATGTATGGCATACGTATGGGACAATATGGAACTATGGGCACACCATGTTCCGCCAATGTGACTCTGTGTGGCACCGTAACACAAAGATATTCTCTACCAGAGGCAATGTTGGTTTCTATATCAATCTGTGAGAAAAAAAAAAGGTGTAATACAATGGCTTCGTACAACTTAGATCTTGTACAGACCCATAATACGCTCATATACATCCTTACACGTTGTAGCAATTTTTGGAAAATCCCAACAGATACGTGATAGTGTGTTCTCATCCTTTCAGTATATAATACACAGACCTAATAATTCTCAAAGATGAAAGTTTGTTACAATGTATCCAGTCTAGAAAACCATGTGAGCTTAACAGCCTGGACTCGAGACTGATTCATTTTACCTGCACTGATACATTGTAGCAAACTGTCAGGACAAAAGGGAAAATTTTCTTGTTCACTGACATCAAGAAAAGAGCTTTTATATGGGGGGGGGGGAGTTACAGAACTTCACAATAAAGAAAACTATTAAAGTAGGGGAAACCAGAAGAACATATTTTGTTGTGCATTTTTCATCTGGAATGTTTAAAATTTAATAATATCTTGGATCCGAATTCTTTCTTTAATTCCAAATACCATACCACAGTACTGACATAATCTTCCTTGGAAAACCATTAAATAAATAACCCACATACCAAATGTATCCGATGTATCTACTAAATCTGATTGTAAATTCTGATTATACAAATTTATAAGGCTACATTAACACAAACGTAGCCCACCACTGACGTGAAAAACTGCCGTTTTCCACGTCCGAGGTGGACCGATGCGGGATGCGTTATCACGGATCACCCACAGACTACAGTCTATGGAGGGATGCGTGACACGCAGCAAAATAGGACGTCCCATTTTTGCAACGGAGCATTCACACGCTCCGTTGAAACAAAGGTCGTGTGAACGGCCCCATTGAAATGCATGAGTCTGTGTGACGGCCGTTGTTTTAACAGATTTTTTTTTAAATAAAATTACCAACATAATATACTTTTAGTGAGAGCTATTCTATGGATAGGCATCAAATTTGGACTTGTGGCTCTGGCACCTTTGGTCACAAAATTCTATAGGTAAAATTCTATGTTGGTTGTAAAGTTCTAAAACCACCATGGGCTTGAGAGAATGGAGATGCTGCAGAGATGACATGACTATCAAATGAACAAATGTCCATGTATTCAATTAAAAAAAAAATATAATAATCTACTCTACATCAGCTTTCATGAAACTTCATAAATCTGTGGCTCTCCGAAGTTCAGGACGATTATTTGTAACCACGAATGGAATAACTCATGCCCAGTGTATAAGTTAGGGTCATCTTGGTTTAAGGTGACTTATAACATAATTTGTTGTGCCGTAAACTACTGTACTGTACTATGCTACTGTATATTCACTTATATGATTCCCTTTTCCCATTGGTGCTTTTATTCAATTTTCATATTTGAAACAGACACTAGGAATACTTTAATAGAAAGTCAATAAATATGTGTTTGGAGTGTGAAAGTTAACCAGAGTATTGGGAAAAACCCACCTGATCATGAGGAGAACATATAAACATCATGCAGATGCTCTACTAAGATTCAATCCCAACAATCCTTTGCTCAAGACTACAAATTCTAACAAAGCCATCACGTGAGGCTGATATTGGAAGTTTACAACAACCATTTATGTTAGAAAGGCAAGTTCAACCTTCATTTTCCATTAAGAAATGTCCACAATGGCTGACCACCAATGGATGGTCCTGATTCTGCTGAATTATGGTTACAAATATGGTTAAGCACTCTTTCATTACCTAGCCTGGTTTATTTATCTAATGTTGACTAGTCCAGTGTTTCCCAATGATCCAAAGCCAAATACCCCACTACTCAAATAAGTCACATCAACATACTCCTAAATCCACCATTAAGACAGTTAAAGTACCTCCTAGAGATATGGCGTATACTCCCTAGGGTACATGTACCACAGGTTGAGAACAGAGGCTCTAGACTAGTGGTCCCTAAAGTTGCTCAGCCAGAAACCCTCTACTCAAATAAATATCAAAGTACTCCCAGGACTATGATTACACATTTTGCTGTTCCTACTAAAAGCTCAGCATGGGGGCTGTGTGAGTATCCCCTAGAGACAGTGTGTTTACCCATAGGGTACACTAACCACAGCTTAAAAAAAATAGATCATCACTAAAGTATTAGCCTTAGATGGGTTGTCCCATTTGGACAAACCCTTCTCTGAATGAGGACTAATGGTAGACAGCAGTTGATACCATTGGTGATCACCATGAACTGCCGCACCACATAATGTGATACTACGTGGCGCTGATTCAATAGATTGGATGAAATTTAATGCATGGTACTATTGAGTCCCGTTCCTTGCAGCGGCTGTCTGATCTGGCTAATAAAAGGGAGTCCTGAGTAGAGGATTTCCACCTCTATGGCGTCCATCAGTGTCGGGCCAAGGAGACAATGAAGACGGCTGCCTAGGGCACTATGACAGGAGGGTGCAATTGCCTTTACATTTGTTTCTACAGCCAATCAGGTACTGCCTGATGCTGTGTGACACAACCATGCATATATATGTATAGTACCCGCAGAGATAGAACACGTATGCTCATCAGACACAAGCATGCATGGAACTGGTTGAATCAGGGCTGATGAATGTCCATGCAAGATCTGTCATGTTAAAAAGGTGAAAAACATTTCTAGAGATGGATGATCCTGTACCTAATTTTGGTCATAGTTCAGAATAGTATTTTTGAAGTTGAACAGAGATCTATAATTGAATAAGGAAAAGACTAGAAGTGCAGGCTAAGAACTTGGTCTGAATATTTACAAGTTTTATGAAAGATGATGGAAAATATATTTTGTAAAAATGCTGAGTACGAACAGTCAACAAAACAAATTACTCTTTCTATTGCTGTCTCTTTTAAGTAAACAATTTTCTGAAATTATTGTCTCTCCCCCTCCATCCTTATAGGAGATATAGACAGTTTTTACGGTTTATTAAACCGGAAGGCCATACCATATTTTATTACTGCTGACAAATATTCCTATTAAAGAAAGCCACTTGGCAAAACAAAGATAAAGTAAACACAGCCGGCCAAATCTCCTTCACCAACACCAAAAGAGATGATTTCAAAGGTTTGTTTTATCATAAATCTAAAAAACACATTGATTCTGGAACCACAAAGCTATGAATTTACATGTTAACACTTGATAACAGAATTTTGTTGGCACTGTCTAGACTGGTCTTTACAAATACCTGATGCCAATGTCCATCTTGGGAAAAGCATAGAGTGATCTTGCAGATTAGTTCTTTAAAAAAAATTACAATAACATAATTTGTCGCAAGTTTTTTTTGTCATATTACTTTAACTTTTTCACCTGTTTAACTATAAAGATCAATTCTAGCTTAAATGGGTTGTCCTGATAAAACAGTCCCCTTACCTTTTGCATCCTTCCCAGTGATGAGCTGGTCCTTCGGGTTTCCAATTACTCGAACCCCAAATGATTCGCTCTTTTCACGGGGGCAGTTGCTGTTCCAGTGGTGTTAGATAGTGCCGAGTGAACTCAATGGGGCAACTGTGTAATACATGGTTACATCAAAGTCCTCCACAGTAAGGCTATGTTCACAAACCTAACAAAACACGGCTGTAAAATACGGAGCTGTTTTCAAAGGAGAACATCCTCAGATTTACAGCCGTTTTTTATGCATCAAGCGTTTTTTGATGCTTTGTTTACGGAAGTTTTTGGAGCTGTTTTCTGTTTTTCTATTTAGCCAATGAAAAACGGCTTACAAAACGGCTCAAGAAGTGACATGCACTTCTATTTTACAGTGCGTTTTTTTACACACCGTTTTTTCAAAACGGCAGCGTAAAAAAACTCCCCTTGGGAATGGAACGCCGTCTTTCCCATTGAAATCAATGGGCAGATGTTTGGAGGCATTCAACCCCGTATTTTCAGCTGTTTTTCGGGGCGTTTATGGCCCGAAAAACAGCTGAAAATAAGTTGTGTGAACATACCCTCATATGACATATGGTCAGGATTTATTCTGCTGGGACAACCCTTTCAGTTTATTTATACATAGAAATAATCAGCATTTTCATCTTATTATGTTATTTTGCTCTATTTAAAACAAAAAAACTCCCTTGTTTGGCCATTTCTGTAGCTTCCATAGAACAGAATAGAGGGAGTTTAATTTTTTTTCTACAGGATCCTTGGCTGGCGGCCACTTTACCACGCATGAAGTTGTAATTTTACAGGTTGAAGACCACTAGTATAGAGCATGCACTGCTGTGATGCATTGTAGGAGAAGTTATGTTACATTAGGCTGTCTACAAAATTCTGATGTACACTTGTTCGCACAATACTAGCATATTCAAGTGGACAGCTACAGATGTGTCCTGCCTTACCTTTCCTGTTGTCTCAACATATCCTGAGATTTGCACCACAAGATGACCAGCTTTGAAAAAACATGATTTCGTGATACTCTGTCACGAGATGTCTATTCTATATGTAGCCACCCAGTGGTTGTGATGGGTATTGTAGCATTAAGGGTTTTGTCAAAGGATACTGTATTGAATAGTTCTTAACCAAAACGAATGGGTGGACACATCTGTATCTTATTTGTAATGCAGCTTTCAATATGAATTGCAAACATTTTATTGTTAGGAGGGTCAGTTCCTGCTGCTGGTACCACCAGCGATCCGCTGCATGGAGACTTGGAAGTGTTAAATTCCCCCGCACTGGTGCTATTGAAATGAATGGATTGTACATGTAATTCATGGACAGGCAGGGTCCCTCAGAGATAAAAAAAAGCTTTTTGTGTAATTGATCTCCCCTATGGTTAATACATGAGGGTAACCCTGAGTAGAGGACCCCCATTATTATCTGAGAATTCCCTAATAGGTTATTTCAAAAAGTTTTTTTCTTAACCAGACAAACCCTTTAAATTGTCATGAATGAAGGCTAGTCTGCAAAAATTATATTCTCCACTATAAATAGTATCTCAATATAATTTATTCCATTTGCTTCCGGTAAGAAACCAACACATTTTCAAAGAGTTTCAGCTTGTAAGAAGGCGTAAATGCCACTCTCTTAATCTATAGTAGATAAGAATAGCTGCATATTACAGAACTTTATAAAACAGTCTTTTTAGCTGGAAGTAGTATGAAGCCTTTATCACTAACGGCCGTCCCGGTATTTCAATGCACTCAGGTTAGTCTTCTTAATCCTCGTTCTTGTTTTATCTCTGGGAAAAATGGTGAAAAGAAAATAATTACATTTTTTTCTTCTGTTTCTTATGACAAAATGAAAGGACTTTCCCAGAAATAATACATCTGTACAGCCTGGAGGAGGACTTTCTCCCTCAAAGTACACATTCTCAACTCTGTGCAATGATCTTCATGGCTAAAATCCATAACTAAATGTTTGTTTTTTAGGAAAACTCCCGATTGAAACCCAGTAGTAGTGATTTGGCAGGACCTGAAATACGCAGTTCATGTATGAAAACCTACCAACATGTCCAAATGAAAGCTCTACAAAAAAATAAAAATAAAATGGGCTAAAATCTCTCAACAGTGATATGAAAGACTGATACTAAGTAATAGGAGAAATATGGTTGCAATTATTGACGTAAACACTTGGGTGGACAGTTAAAGGAGATGGTCAGGACTAAAAAAATATGGCTGATTTCTTCTAAAAACAACGCCACACCTGTCCATGGGTTGCATCTGAAATTGCAGCTCAGTATCTTTTAAGCAAATACGACTGACTTGCAATACCAAACAAAACCTGTGGACAGGTGTGGCACTGGTTTTATAAGAGATCAGACATGTATTTGCAATTATTGACAATCCCTTTAATAAGTTTAAGTGAATGTTACTTTTTCTCAGTGCTTAATCACTTGGCTCCTTAAATACGTACAGAAATATTAAATAAAACATTGTTGTGTGAATATTCAAGTTCCATTGGCTAACATTCCATTTTATTTACAGGGGGAAAAAATTATGTAAAATGCAATAGCAAGGTACATCTGAAAATGGGGGATAGATCTTTTTCACAGCACCACACTTTCACCCAAAATTCCTAAAACTAAATCAAGTCAAACTTACTTTTTGGATAAAATGTGAAAAGATAAGGATGGTGAGAGTTCAAGATTTCAAATCGGGTAAAGAACATAGATGGACACATTTTGGGGACCGTCAATTAGACACATATGGTGTAAAAGGGACCCATTCCCTCCAGAGACATTGACTAATATTGTTCTCTCAATTATTCTATCTATACTGGTCTTATTATTTGGGAAGACCACCTCTTGAGCAGACCATTCAACTGCATTTTTGGACGGTCATTTCAAATTTATATATACATATATATATATATAGATATAGATATATATATCTATATATATCTATATATATTTATATATATCTATATATATATAGATATATATATATATATATATATATATATATAGATATATATATATATATATAGATATATATATCTATACATATATATATTTATATGCAGCTTGGCCTTCTCAATGCTTGTCTATTGGCATGGCAGTTCCTGCCACAAACACACGTTTTGCAGATGTTGACGGACAGCCATAACCTTGACATTCTGCCATATCTTGTCCTATTATGTGACATTACAAAGCTATAATCACTTGTGTTTAAATGTAACTTTTGTATATAAACTGTACAGATGCTTTGTATTTGAAGGAAATGTTATCTTTTGCAGCCATTTTTATTGTACCAATGCATCTAAATTAAAAAAGATGACGTAACTTGGAAAATAGTCAATTAAAAATAGACTATCGTTTTGTGTATACAACTCCTATGCAGACCTATGTGTCTCCAAGGTTATAGACTACAAACAAAAAAATCTATAGGGGCATTTCTCAATGCAGGGCTTGCTAACCAACCTAGCACTTATGTCTAGTAGGGCTTGTGGCTCCTGCAGTTCTCCACTTCTTTTTTGTCACTTAATCTCTTAAAGTTAATTACTTTCCTCTACTGGGAAAGTCTATTCCTGTTGAACAGGTGCTAGCCCTTCACTAATGGAGCCCTATTTAGACCTGTCACCTACAGTTACATTTTGATCCAAAAATTGAGCCCCCCCCCAATGCCCTCCTTAGGTGGTCGCCTACTCTGCCTACCCCTTATCCCAACCCTGACCCTGTGTATATTTATCCTGCAGTCATGTGTTACTCCCCTTTCTTTACTCCCTCTTGCTAACCTACAGACGGTAGAAGAGGTGGAAGAAGGAAGGAAGTAATAAATAACTAGGATCAGACTACAAACAGGGTTATTTTGTAGTCTGGAACCATGGAGATACATAGGCCTGCATAGGAGCTGTATGAACAAAAGAGTATAATATTTTTAATCCGGACTATTTGCAAAATTGCTTAATTTTGTAGTTTAGATGCATTGGGGAAATAGAACACTTGGTTGCCAAAGTGTACATTCCCTTTAAGATTTGAGTCAATTGCAAATAACATGTTCTTATCGAAACTTTTTTTTTTTACTCTATTATTTTTGAAACCTCGGAGCAATAAATTATCCTTCTAGAACATACACGCATCCCCGCTAATAATATTATACTTGTAATGTTCTCAGCTGTAAGAAACAGCCACTCAATGTGCAGCTTTGCAACGTGGCTTTGATAAGGCTTTAGCTGTTTGATGTTCCTTTTATCCTTCATAAAAGGGAACACAGCGCTTAGCAATAAATACTGTATTTTAGCATAGTTTTCCTGCCAGCGCCAACAAACTTATCTATCATGGGTTACGTTCTGATCACTTCAATAAAATAAAACGCCAGGAAAGCATTAACTTGTAATTAAAAGTAGATCAATTTGTTTGAACAAGTATGTAATGGGCTTATTGTACACTATGGCAGTACACAGAAAATTAAATTCCAAGTGTAGGCCAAATTTTTCTACCCCTTGACAGGAACATGATGTAAATTGTCAGACACAGTCATCCATTAACCTGTAACATGCAGAGAAAATTAAACAATGCAGTGAAATCAGACCGCATAATATCCTTGATGTCTGGGTCCGTTCATAAAGTCAACACAGGTCTACGACAACGATAATATTAATAATACTTTGCAGGTATGTTCTTGGGAAGAAACCAGAGTCAATTCTGCAAAGTAGCAATGTGTTTGAAAGGAGTTTTCAAGGTTTTAACATTGATGATCTATCCTTAGGATAGGCTACTAATGTTTGATTGGTGGTGGTCCATCCTCTGGACCCTACTATTTAAAGGGCCACAGCACTATCACTGCAGTACCTGACACAGTGCTGCTCTTGTGCATGTGGTTGTATCAGGTACAACAACTTAGCCCCATTCGGAGCCATGGCAGATCTGTAGTACCATACAGAGCTAGATTGACAAGAGTGGTGCTATAAAGGGTAAGTGTAGTGCAGTGAAGGAGCCGTGAACCTCCATTGTTGAGGATCTCAGGGTTTGACCCCCACAAATCACATTCTCATGGTATATCCAAAAGATAAACCATTAAAGAGTTTATGTGGGGAGCGAAATGTATTAGCAGTGCACTCACTTCCAGTCACCGTCGCGCTGATTATGAGATTTTAATAGACTTTTACAGTGCTGGCGGGGCACCAGAAGTCTAGTGGAACAGTCATGAGGGCATGACTCTTCGTCATGTGACCGGCCCCGTTCTACTCTATGTAATCTATGTACTACTGCTACTGCTTGTACATAGAGTACAGCGGGGCCGGTCACATGACGAAGAGTCGTGTTGTCATGAAGAAAGACTGTGCGACTAGACTTCCGGTCCCCCACCAGTGCTTTAAAAATCTATTAAAATCTTATAATTAGCGTGACGGGGGACTGGAGTGTATATTAGCGAGTGTACTCACATACTGCAGTGGCTACACTGCAAATACTTTTCACTTCCCACATAACCCCTTTAATGTTAAAACCCTTTTGAAGTATTATACTGATTGGTCATTGCTAGCAGCAATTAGAGAGACATATACATATTACATGATAAATAAAAATATTACAATCCCCTATATATTGCACTGTTCACATTATCATCCAGTAATGACGCTCTTATGTTGCTCTTTAGCATTTTGGCGGAGCATCATATTGAAGATCAATGATCAATTTGGCCACAATTTTATGACCAAATATCCCCCCATGTGGCTATTTGGCATCACAATGCATGAACACGTGATGAAAAAAAACAGGATTAGTCTGCAAACTAATTTACTTTTCCCCTTATGTGTATGCAGCTCTCAAGTACTTGCCAATATTTATATTTTTTGAGGGACTGCCTTGTAATATGGACCACAAATAAGCAGGGTTTTCAGTAAATGGGCATTTCTTGGAAGTTTTGGGGCATACCGAGGCAGTTTGGGATTTAGATGTTAGTAAGTATGTCATTAAGATAAGCCATATACATTGAGATCCATGTATTTTAGTTTTGTCTAGCTGAGGATGTGACTATGTTCGGATCTTCAGTGTCCTCTAGACTTGCTCTTAGCTCAAGGTTGGAAGTACCACTAGGGCAATCTCTCAGGTTCCCAGTCTAATGATGCTATTTTGGTTAAAGTGACCCTCCCCTTTACTAAATTTATTTATATTGTTCTAAAGCATCCTACTGTAAGGAACCTGGTTCTGATTTATCCAGAGACAGCGGGCACAGGCAATACAAGGTACTATGTTAGGTACAGGATATTCATCACTATAACTGGCACTAGTGAACGGAACCTAATAGATTTATAATAGTGCACCCTCTAGAGGTAGTGGCCCGGCACCAGTCTGTACTGCGCATGTGCTCCTCGGCATCCCAGTTGGCCTCGCCCCAGATAGCAGAGACAAGGGCAGAAAGACATTTACTAAGTTTTACTAAGGATGTCTAAGATTTGGCGTAAACTTTCTAGTCAGAAAAGACGCCAAATTTATCACAGTGGTGCATGTGGTAAAATAAATCTGGCACATCTCGCTAGACATGTTAGAAACGTTCCCCTTCCTCATAACACCTCTTGGCTGGCTTAGTTTATGCCAGATTGTGGCAAAATTTTCACGCACGTTGGCAATTAAACCACTCCCTTTCCTTTTAGACCACACCCTACTTTGTCTATGTCACTCCCCTTGTGAATCAAGGTGCAAAAGTATCTGAAAAACTAGCAAATCTGAATAGTAAATCTAATCCAGGGAGTTCAGCGGAGTAACTTTCTTAAACTTTATTCAAACGAGCGTATACATCGGCCGTGTGACGGACATTTTTTTAATGGCCATCACACGGCTGCATGCATTTCTATGGGGTTGTTCACACGGCCGTTGTTTTAAAGGACTGTGTGAAGAACCCATAAAAAAATAGGACATGTCCTATGTTTGTCCGTTTTCACGGATCCCTCAATAGACTCAAGTCTATGAGGGATCCGTGAAAACGGGTCCCACATTGGTGCGAATTGGCTGGGAAAAATGTCAATTTTTCACGTCCGAATTGATACACGCTCGATTGAATAAGGCTTTACACCTCCATAACATACATTGTCATCCTTACATTCATCTTTGCAGAGCTGTATGCACTTCCTGTGCCACCGCATAGCACTGCTGTATGGCACCTTAGAAGCAATGCCACCCATTATACAGCATCTAATGGAGCATGGCACAGAAAAAAACCTCTGCATGCCAGCATATGATAACGAGTCATACATCTGTTTAACACGTGTCTAATGTTGCGTTTCCGTGATCTTGGGATGAAAATAAGCCAATTAGTATGCAAATATTGTCATTGAGCTAATCATTATGTCAGCGATTAGGGCACAGCTCCCAGACTAATTCTTCAAGGTACAAAATAAATCGGGAAAAAAAAGATCATAGACCCTAATTTAAATATCTACAGAATGGGATATTTAATGTAGGGCTAATTGATAACGAATGTCATCATACTGGGATCCGGTCACCTGCGTGTCCTCGCTGGCACAGTCTATAAAATGTGTATAAGGAAAAGCATCTGACATTATAAAAAAAAATATTGTACATTAAGGAGGATCGTGTATTCTGACGAGAGATAGTTGTTTATTAAACAAGCAGAATTTTAATTAAATTCCTATAATTAACGGCTTGGAAGATAGCATTTCTGCAGCGGAGAGATTGTCTGTCTGGTGCACTTCCAATCAGCAATGGTTTCAGTCTTGCCAACATCCTGTACAAAACTGGAATATGGCGTGTGCCTGACTATTACAACAAGAAAACTGGTACTGTGACCGGGCGCCCACCTCTGGGTGAGCTCAATCATGGACGACCAGCAGCTGGCTGCACTCTGCAAATCATTATTGTATATGTAGATATAGCAGAGCTGGGATTTTTCATCTAGTAGAGATGAGTTTGTTAACGCATTGTGACATTACACTGTGAATGTGTTACCAGTGCTTCCAACTGGACTCCAAGCCACTCAAATATCATGAGTCATGATGGTACAAAAAAGAAAACACTAATTTAACTCTGCTGTTCCTTTTTATCCATCTGATCTATCTATCTATCTATCTATCTATCTATCTATCTATCTATCTATCTATCTATCTATCTATCTATCTATCTATCTATCTATCTATCTATCCATCCCAACTTTCAAGTATCAGAAAGAGCACATTGTTTTTTTAAACGACCACTTCCAATCCCACCCAATCCCCGCCTAAAAGCACCCGGTTCAGCCCACACAGTATCATGCGCCCATAGTGCCTCCCACACAGTATAATGCCAAATAACTGCCCCCCACACAGTATAATGCTCACACAGATTCTTCCATGCAATATAATCCCCACACAGATGCCCCATGCAGTATAAGGGTATGTTCACACGACCTCTCTTCAGACGTAATGGAGGCGTTTTACGCCTCTAATTACGCCTGAAAAGACGGCTCCAATACGTCGGCAAACATCTGCCCATTGCTTGCAATGGGTCTTACGATGTCGTGTGCAGACGAGCTGTCATTTTACGCGTCGCTGTCAAAATACGGCGCGTAAAATGACGGCTCGTCAAAAGAAGTGCAGGTCACTTCTTGGGACATTTTTGGAGCCGTTTTCTCATAGACCCCAATGAACACAGCTCCAAAAACGGCCGTAAAAAATGCTGCGAAAAACGCGAGTTGCTCAAAAAACATCTAAAAATTAGGAGCTGTTTTCCCTTGAAAACAGCTCCGTATTTTCAGACGTTTTTTGCTAAGCGTGTGAACATACCCTTATGCTCAAACAAATTCCCCCATGCAGCATAATGCCCCATACAGTATAATGCCTATGGGTGCCTGAAAAGCACGGACGACATCCGTGTGCTGTCTGCGTTTCCCACATCAAATACATAGAAAAGCAGAGAAATAAATGTAAAAAAAAAAAATAAGGTGCTTGCAGGGACGTGATAAACGGATGCCACTAGCAAAGAAACACGGACAAGAAATGTAGGAAAAAGCTGCATTTTTGACGCACGCAAATCGGACACGCTCGTCTGAATGTAGCCTAAAAGAATATGGAGGTTTCCTTTAACTGTGAAAAATAGCGGCCCATTTTCCCATAGTGAACTTTGTCACAAGGATTGAAATGATAATTTGGCTATCCTATATTATTTCCCTGTCTGTACTCGGAGTGCACTAGAAGAAGCTCTATAGGTAAAGTGCTGATTCTGCAAAGATTGCTCAGAGTATGTGTATCCAAACCCATTGTAGATCTGTCATAGACACAAAAATTACTGTGGATATTATTTATTTTTAGTTGGGCTACACACACATCAGCCTTTATCGCCAGGGAAACCATATATATATATCCCCTATATATATATCCCCATATATATCCCCTATACATGGAGTATTACATGCTACCTTAAAATGAATGGCTGAGATTATACACGGATGAGCTGGATCCACCAGAGTGACTCAGCCCTTCCATGATCTCCACCCTCGCTAACAGAAGAGGCTCCCGGGCAGGGGATGTCGAGGTGAGAACTTCTGAAAAGTGCTAAAAAGAAAAGGTCTATAAACAGCAGTTTGTTGGTGATTTCCATGTAACAATGGAAGACTTATTTTTGTACTGCACAGATTGCATTATTTGAATTGTCATTACTCATATGGCGCTAACATATTCCACAGCAGTGTACAGGCATTGTCACCACTCACATTAGTGCCTGTTTCCAGTGAAGCTCACAATCGAATTTCCCTGTCTCAGACAAACACACATTAGGGCCAATTTCATAAGACGCCAATTATTTTATCAGTATGTTATGCAAACTGGCTTAAGGCCAGGATCACACACAGAGTTTTAATGCAGTTTTTGGCCCAGGTTTTTGAGCTAAGCACAGGTAGTGGATACAAAAAAAAGAGATGTATCAGTCTTTTCTTTATACCTTTTGTTCCTTATGGATCCACTTCTGGCTTTGGCTCAAAAAACTGAGCCAAAGTTGCCACAAAAACTGCATCAAAACTGTGTGTGTGTGATCCTGGCCTAAAGGGGTGGCCCCACAATGGACATTTTTCACCTATCCAAAGGATAAGTGATAAATGTCTGACCGCTGGGGACGCTTGGCTGCTTCCATCAGGCCATAGAAATTCAATAGAGTGGCACCCATTGCACATGCTGGACCGCCACTCTCTTCAAACTCCTCCTCCCTGCGGTCATGCGATCATGGGGTACCAGCGATCAGACATTTATCAACTATCCTGTGGATAGGTGTTTAATGTCCATTGTGGAAAAAACCCTTTAACATTGCAAAATATTTAAAGGGTAACTAAACGTTTGACAAACTTCTGACATGTCATAGTGACATGTCAAATGTTTGGATTGGTGGGGCTCCGAGCACTGAGACCCCCACCAATCGCTAGAAAGAAGCAGCTGAAGTGCTCGTGTGAGCGCTCAGCGCTTCGTGTCTGTTCGGCTTTTTCCGGAGATAAATGTATCGTGTACGGACTCAATAGAAAGTCTATGAACCCGTACACTGATACATCGGCTTTCCAGAAAAAGCCAAACAGGCACGAAGCAGCTAAGCGCTCACACGAGAGCTTCAGCTGCTTCATTCTAGCGATTGGTGGGGGTCTCAGTGCTCGGACCCCCACCAATCCAGACTTCTGACATGCCACTAAGACATGTCAGAAGTTTGTCAAATGTTTAGCTACACTTTAAGCAACTCTGTTCATAATTTGTCATCTGGAAATAAGATAAAATAGTAGAAAGTAGTATTTTTTCCATAATATTCCTTCTGGATGAGCCTTTGCATTCATAAATCTACTAAATAAAGTACTTTGTTTCATCCTACACAAATATGCCCGGTGATCAGCATAGGCAGTCATGGAGGATAATGAAGAGGTAAAATAACCTTCTGGGCTTCCAATCACTGGCGTCTTACGTGAGTTATGTCCCAAGGATGTCAGAATAAAAAGGTCACATTTTGGGTGTTCTATATTTCAGCCTTCTGGAGAACAATGTAACATCGATCTAGTACAGAGGACAATGTCATAGAGAGATGGAACCTGATTTAGGGTTTCCAACAAAATACAAGAACATTTCATTTTATTCATTTTATTTTATGTTGAGTTTATTTTATCATTCTGGGCATCTGTGTTGCATTACTGTAATATAAAAATGTCTGTTACCTTTTTAAAATAGTGCGTTGTAGCTTTATCTCACCATTTAATTTTTATAGTCCGGATCGGCTAGCCTACTATACCAAACACCAGGTATTAATAATTTAATCCTTCACTAACATAGGCTCCCAGGGAGATGAAAACAAACACTTTCAACAGCCATGACCACCAGGGATGTTTTCATTAACCTCATCACCACCCTAGACCCTCAGGGTGTTAAAATTAACCTCTTTAGGCCAATGCTACAACTATTGAGCTACAGCTATAGTCCAAATGACTACATTGAGTTGCATGCGATCTTGTGGACTGCAGCTGTCACTCACACACAAAGGGTGCGGCCACACCGCGCGGTCACGGTGCGTTTATGTTGCGTTTTTAAACTGCAGCAAGTCATTTTTCAATAGAAGTCAATGGTGACATTTTTGTTATGGACAGACTGCTGCTATTATATTACAATGTGTTTTTTGTGCAGTTAACTGCACCTCTATAATGTCCGACTGCATGCAGTTAATGACCGCGCTGCCAAAGTTGTTGCTGAACTGCTTGCGTTTTTGCTAACAGTTCTGCAAGGCTTTGTAATGAACGTTATACAGGAAGCACCTAACAAACCTCAACACCAGTAAAAACTGTGTCCACCAATTATTTCCTTTAAAAACGCACCCGACTGCAGCATTACAGAGACAAAAAACGCATGCAGTTGACCGCATGCGGTTTTTAACCGCAACAAAACCGCGTCAACGACCCACCGTGTGGCCTTACCCAAAAGTTAAAAATCAATCAGTAGCACTACAAAAGGTCTGGGTGTACTCCTGGCCTCACCATCTAAGACAATCAGGGATAAACTATATAATACCTAAGGCCAGGATCACACACACATAGTTTTGATTCCGTTTTTGGCTCCATTTTTTGAGCCAAACACAGTCGCATTGATTCACACTATCGTTGTATACGTCTGTGTTCTGTACGTTAAAAAACGGACAGCACACAGACCTATGCAATTCAATGGGGCTATTTAGACATGCAGTGTTTTTCTATTTCAATATGCCTTTATTAAAAAGTTGAGACATCAGAAAGTATATATGAACAGTTCTACTGCGTGTTTCCGTGAAACTCACTGCATGTCCTATTCTGGTCCGTTTTGCGTATCACTCCGTCCATTGAAGTCTATGGGTGCGTGAAAATCACGGACAGCACGCTGATGTCATCCGTGTGCTGTCCATGATTCACACGCCAGTTGCTAAGGAAATGTTGAGAAACATAAAAAAAATTAAAAAAATGGGCACCAACACTGACATGAAAAACTGATGCCACTCGGAACAAACACATGGTGCACGGAACTGCAATGCATGAAAAACTGTGTGTTTTTTGTGGATGAAAAACTGACACGTTCCTGTGAAACTGGCCTAAGACACTGGAGTTTTCTGGCAATTAAGCTGCATAAAAAAACGCTTCTAAAAACGCTAGCGTAATTAAAATGCAACATGCGTTTTTTAAGACGTTTTTTCTGTGGTGTCATTTTGTACGTGCTTTTTTTCTGGCATTTTAGAAGTTCTATAGAGAGGCCTACGGGAAAAACGCCTGAAAAAAAAAACGCCATACCCAGAGCGTGCTGCGTTTGCAAAAAAGCATCACTGACCAGAAAATTACCTCAAAGATGCCACAAACCAAAACGCAGTTGTGTGTAGTGAATTTGATATTTTACTATAGACTTTATGGAATATCCGCTTGCGGAAAACAGCAGGTTAACGGCGACGCGTCCCTCGGACGTCCTGCATCACCGCCTCCTGGGATGACTTATCATGCCATGTGACCGCTGCAGCCTGTAACTTACCCGAAGACCACCAGGAACATACTGTGCTAATCCGCAAGCTTTCAACTGCCTGGAAAGTAGTTTTATTGGTGTCTTCAGTTTATCCTGGTCAAAGCCGAGAGGAATGGGGAGGAAGAAGAACCAGAATCGGTGTGTGTTCATTTTTTTTATATGTTCATCTTTAGGTACTCTTTGTGCTATAATATTGACTTTTACAGTTCAAACTATACAAAATCATGAGGGGTATGACATTTAACTCTTTTTTTATGGTTACCCTGTTTAGGGTTTGAACCATGCCCTGAACTTCCTTGCTGCTGGACTGGGGGGCCCATGTATTACTATGGGGCCCCATGATTGTTAGGGGGAGTTCACACTGAGTTTTTTTTGTGAGTTTTTTTACGCGGAAACCGCACCGCAAAACATGCCAAAAAAACTGCCAAAAATGCCTCCCATTGAATGGGAGGCAGAGGCGTTTTTTTCCCGCGAGCGGAAAAAACGGCTTGTGGGAAATAGAAGGGACATGCCCTATCTTCAGCGTTTATGCTTCTGACCTCCCATTGACATCAATGGGAGACAGAGAAAGCGCATTTCGCTGTGTTTTATGCCCGCGGTACTCAATGGCCGTGGGTGAAAAATGCTGCGGAAATCGGAGTGCAGACAATTCCAAACTGAATTTTGAGGCAGATTTTCCGGCTGCAAAAAAATCTGTGTGAACCCGGCCTAACACCCCTGGCTTGCATATTGTCATTACTATGTGTAATTACTGTTCTATTTAAAACCACAGATAACACATCGCGATATCACAACGAGTTATTGCCAAATGATAACCTGAGCTTTGCTATGCCTGTATAGTGCCCAGGGCAGCATCACCTATAAATATGTATTGATATGAGGGAGCAGGAGTGCTCTTCAGACATGTTATCCAGGTATTTATGAAATGTTTTTTTTTTTTTATAATATAATTTAAGAGCCAAGCGGAGCCAAAGAGTCATCAGGCATGGAAGAAAAACATGAGCGTTTGACAGAAAGTTCATTTAATTTCCTCTGCTTCTTCAAAGGGAAATCTCAAGGTGACAGGACGGGAGCGAGCACCCTTAGCCGCGAATATTCTGTCCTCTTGTTCCACCTGGAGATAAAGTCTTTTAATGAGACTGCTTTGCATTTCAGTGGAGAAGTGTAAAACCAGGGCTGACTCTGATTACCTCATAAATATGTCATTTGACCAACCTTTCCTGCAAAGGATTATGCAATATGTTAACAGAGTGGATTAAAATTAATCTTACCTGGCCATGTTTTCCATTAAAATAAAAGACTTCGCCACCGCTCGCCAAGTGCGGATGCAGACGACACTATTTGAGTAAGGGCATGCCCACACGTGGCGGATTTCCTCCGCAGCTGTCCGCATCAATGCCGCACAGAATCTGCGTTGCAGATTCTGTGGCGGATCTGCCCAAAATGTGCAGTAAATTGATGTGGACTAGCTGCTGCGGACTGCGGTAAAAGTGCTTCCCTTCTCTGTATCAGTGCAGGATAGAGAGAAGGGACAGCACTTTCCCTAGTGAAAGTAAAAGAATTTCATACTTACCGGCCGTTGTCTTGGTGACGCGTCCCTCTTTCGGCATCCAGCCCGACCTCCCTGGATGACGCGGCAGTCCATGTGACCGCTGCAGCCTGTGATTGGCTGCAGCCGTCACTTAGACTGAAACGTCATCCTGGGAAGCCGGACTGGAGGAAGAAGCAGGGAGTTCTCGGTAAGTATGAATTTCTATTTTTTTTACAGGTTGCTGTATATTGGGATCGGTAGTCACTGTCCAGGGTGCAGAAACAGTTACTGCCGATCGCTTAACTCTTTCAGCACCCTGGACAGTGACTATTTACTGACGTCTCCTAGCAACGCTCCTGTAATTACGGGAGCCCCATTGACTTCCTCAGTCTGGCTGTAGACCTAGAAATACATAGGTCCAGCCAGAATGAAGAAATGTCATGTCAAAAAAGCAAGACGCATCCGCAGCACACATAACATGTGCATAACAGCTGCGGACTTCATTGCGGAAATTAGAATCTCCATTGAAGTCAATGGAGAAATTCCGCCATGAGTCCGCAACCAGTCCGCCACAACTCCACAACATCCATTGCATGCTGCGGACACCAAATTCCGCACCGCAGCCTATGCTCCGCAGCGGAATTTTCAGCCTCGTCTAAACGAACCCTACTAAATAGAAGTGGAAGTCAATGGAGAAACGGCTCCGCTGCGGATTAATGCTGCGGAGTGTCTGCAGCGGAATTCAAGAGCAATTCCACCACGTGTGGCTTTGCCCTAAGGCTGGGTTCACACGAGCATGTTACGTCGGTAATGGACGGAACGTATTTCGGCCGCAAGTCCCGGACCGAACACACTGCAGGGAGCCGGGCTCCTAGCATCATAGTTATGTACGACGCTAAGAGTCCCTGCCTTTCCGTGGAACTACCGTCCCGTACTGAAAACATGATTACAGTACGGGACAGTTGTCCTGCAGCGAGGCAGGGACTCCTAGCATCGTACATAACTATGATGCTAGGAGCCCGGCTCCCTGCACTGTGTTCGGTCCGGGACTTGCGGCCGAAATACGTTCCGTCCATTATGGACGTAACATGCTCGTGTGAACCCAGCTTTACTGTCTTTCTAATGACCAGCAACTGTAGCAGGTGATTTTCAACACAATCAGGATCACCCCCACCAAGGGATTTGCTGGTGGTTCAGGGTAGGGTTGCCAACCGTCCGTAATTCTTGGACAGTCCTAAAAAATGGATGCGTCCGTGATTTTTTTAAAGTTGAGTGAGTTTGTACTAATTATTGTGATTGTAATTATCATTGTTTTAGAGGTCACAGTACATGCTGCTAATGTGTTCATATAACTATTCTAAGCTATAGACCAGTATTACTTATACTTTTTATCCTGGATCCAATTCTGGTAATGGCTAAAAAAAACTGCATGCAAAATCCGCAGCAAATCTGCACTGTGGGAACCCAACCTTAGGCCCTGTTCGCACTGAGTTTTTTTTTGCGCTGATTTTGATGCAGAAACCGCGTCAGCGCCAAACGTCAAAAATCACCAACGGGAAAAAAGGTGGCATGTCCTTTCTTCCGCCTTTGACCTCCCATTAAAATCAATGGGAGGCAGAAAGAAAATGTGGCGCTAGTTACTGAGTGTTTTTCACAAAAATAGTTAAAAATAGCTGTATGGCGTTATCTACAGGGGGATGTATGGTGCTATCTACAGGGGGGGGCTGTATGGCGTTATCTACAGGGGGGCTGTATGGCGTTATCTACAGGGGGGCTGTAAAAAAGGCACTATCTACAAGGGGGGGTTGTGTGACACCCAGGGGAGGGTGGGCCCCAGTCAAAAGTTTGCTATGGGGCCCAGTCTTTCCTAGTTACGCCCCTGGATCCTGCTGTCACCACGTAGAAGCTGACCAGTACAGATGCATGAGAGCCGGATTTCCCTAGTAACGGTTTAAGTTGTAGCTCTCTGAGTCAAGATACATAATAACCCTTTGTGATATTACCATGAGCTGTGCCAAGTAACAAACAATTCTGCTATAGCCATGTTGACAAACCTCACAACTTTCAAGTACCGCAAAGAAGAACAACCAATGGGGCGCGTTCATAGTGCTCCGCGGCACATTTTTTTCTTTTTGAGTCATGCCCCTACTCTTACCCATACACACCATACAGTATCATACTCCCATATTACCTGCCACACAGTATAATGTCAAATAGCTGCCACCATACAGTATAATGCCCCCATAGACGCCCCCATACAGTATAATTCCCACATAGATACCCCCATACAGTATAAAGCCCCCATAGCTGCCCCCATACAGGATTCTGCTCGTGGAGGAACCACTGACGTCACTGTCCTTATATGGACAGTGACGTCAAGGCCTTCCCCGGGCACAGCGCTTAAAGTAGCGCTGTGCCCGGGGAGTCCTCCGTACTAATTCTGAAGCAGGGAGCTGATGGTTCCCTGTTTCAGCATTGGGTTCAGCTGTATCTACATCCTGACGATGCAGATACAGTTGACCTCGGGAGTTTGCAACATACCACCGGCCGCCCAACAGCGTTGGGAGGTATGATGTAAATATACAGGTGTTAAAACTTTTGTATTTCTAAAAAATTGATCATGAAACAAATTCAAAATATGTGTTATAAAACATCATGCCACCCAAAAATAGTGAGATAGGGATTCACATAAGTCATGGGATTGCTTAACCCCTTAACAACAGCCAATATATCTTTTAAGGTTGTGGCTAAGGTGCTTTATTATGCATTGCAGTAAAAAATATGATGTTACAGGATAGTGGCCGCAGGGAGAATCACACCCAGTAGAGTAATACTAGGTTTTTTACTGTTTCTGCCCTCTGGATCTCTGTATACATGATGCTCAATGAGTGTTGTGTATACAACAGAGGCAGCGGTAGTACAGTGACAACTGCCAAAAGACAATTCTGCCGGGTCTGGTGCTGGGAGTAAGGAGACACCGGGGATATAGACTATTTTGGCAGCAGACTCATTTTCTATGTTGAAAATAAGTGGTTCTCAATTTTCATGGGTACTGCATTATATTGTCGCCCTTATTACTTTACCTGGGCATGTAGAAGAAAAAAAGCTTGTAAAGTTATAATTAAACTTTGTGGGGGATGGGCACCAAACGGAATATTTGCCCCGGGTGATAAAAATCGTAGCTTCATCCCTGTGTTATTAGAAAACAAGAACTTACACAGTAGTTATTAATTAGTGTCAAGTTCACAGAAGATGGATACACAAAAAAATAAAAAGACTTGTCTAGAACTTTTATTATGAGCAATTAAAAGACCTCTCTATAGTAATTACCAGTCATCTAAACATGTTTCTAATCTGATTATAATAATTTGATATATGAATATGGAAATGTATTCATAGAGCTGTAGAAGTATCATAAAGAATGTTTTATTGAATAACTAATAATGCTTCCACTCATCAGGAAGTCTGCGGTGTTCACGACGTGCCCATCTACCATTGTCTAAGCTTCAATAATTATTTTCTGATGCCTACAAGTGTACATTCATAAAAGATTACATGAATTGAGGCATTAAGCGGGATTTTTTTAATAAGGTCCACTAGGCCAATGTCCTCAGGTAACTTTAGAAGGCTGTGGCATTGCCGCACCTATACTCATGGAAGAAATTATTTTTAGATATGTACCTATGTACCTTGAGAGGTTCCAGTTGCCCCTGATTTCAATAGTGATCATTTTATTTTAAAAAATCTGCTTCCTCTGACATTGGTGCTTGTGGAGCTGCAAATTCGGAGTTCAGTGGGTGTTACCCATTAGGGTTAGTTCACACGTGGGGTAAATACTGAAGATTTTCCGCCACGTATTTAGTTGCAGAAAATCTGCAGCATTATACAGTAGCAGCAATGTGGATGAGATAGAACAAATCTCATCCATACGCTGTGTAAATGCTGAGTGGAAAAAACACTTCAAAATTGACATGCGGTGTGGAATTTTATTCCGCAGCATGTCAATTGTATTTGTGTAAATGCTGCTTACATGTTGCGGGATTTCCCTATTGAATTCAATGGGGAGGTAAAACCCACAACAAATAGCAGATTCCGCCGCAAAGAAACGCAACTCAGAAAAAAACTTATACTTACCCAAAAGTATGTGTTTCTTCCTCCAGGCCGGCCTCCTGGGATGATGTTTCATTCCATGTGACCACTGCAGCCAATCACATGCTGCTGCGGTCACATGGGATGAAACGTCATCCTTGAGCTGCAAAGTGTCTGCCGTCACGAGTCACGTCAGAGGGGCACGTCGCCATGGTAGATGTCCTTTTTTTTTTTTCACTGTGCAGTTTTACGCAGCGGACATTGCGGCCGTAAAACTGCACCACAAATTGGCACACAGAGCGGATACTCTGCTTGCTTTTACGCAGCGTATCCGCCCTGTGTGAACATAACCTTAAGCTTCTCTCTTTTTCTTACTTTTCTCAATGCTTTATGGTCTATCTGCCTATTCCCCCCCCCCCCTTCCTGCTGCTACCTGGTAGTCCATTCTACATCTCTTTATTTTGGGTGTCTATTGCCGGATGTTCTGTAGCTACGTCTATCAATTATTCTCTGTCATAGATCTAGAGGCACACCGAGGAAGCTATAATAGCATGGTTTTAATAGTGGGATTAGGAGTGCACTTGGTATAGATCAGTTTCTTCACCATTCACTCACCTAACTGGCAATCAACCACCATTACCAAACGTCACCCTGAAATGTGTTGCTACCTTTTAAGGGTTAATGAAGAGTTGAGAGAGACAACGTTCTTGCTTTCAACCAATAATGCTCTATTCTATGTCACCAGGAATATTTATAAACTTCAAATGCAAGTTAAGGACAAAAAAGTCTCCGAGTTAGAGGAGAACTTTTCATTCCTTAGCCAAGAGAGGTCAACTGTGGCCAAGTCATTACTGCAACATCAGTGAGCGGCACAATAATAACGGACCAGACCAGAGGTCTTTCTGCTTTGTTGGAAAGTTGGATATTATACTCACAATGCCGTACAGCGCAATTCTGGGGAAAGAAAATCTGTTTATGTTAAAGCTGCCATTTCTCAGTTTATGGTGATGCTTTGTTAAAATTTTCTTTTTATCAAAAGGATTTCTGAGCAATTTTATCAGTGAACAGCAAAGTAAAAGTTTCCACAATGAAAAGCTAACCGCAGGACGGATGAGTGTCTCAAAATGGAGAACAGCGGCGCTACTATCTTCTGTTTTGCAATTCTCCTTGGAAAAAAATGGCAGAAGCCATACATACATTAGGTGTGGATGAGCTTTTACTGTAGTCAGAAGTAAATTAAAGTGGGAGTTGTAGGTCTCCTAACCCCTTCCCTCCGCAGCCATTTTTCAGATTTTCAATTTCATTTTTTCCTCCCCACCTTCCAAAAGCCATAACTTATTTTTCTTCTGTCGATATAATCCTATGAGGGCTTTATTTTTGCGGGACGAGTTGTAGTTTTTCATGGCATCATTTATTGTACCATATAATTTACAAAAAAATGGGAAAAAATTATTTGTGGGGTAGAAAATGAAAAAAAAAATAGCGATTCCTCCATAGTTTTTTGTGCTTCGTTTTTAAGGAATTCACCGTGCAATTAAAACGACATGTTAAATTTATTCTGGGGGTCAATACGATTACGGCGATAATAAATGTATATACACTACTGTTCAAAAGTTTGGGGTCACCCGGACAATTTTGTGTTTTCCATGAAAACTCACACTTATATTTATCAAATGAGTTGCAAATTGACTAGAAAATATAGTCAAGACATTGACAAGGTTAGAAATAATGATTTTTATTTGAAATAATAATTTTCTCCTTCAAACTTTGCTTTGGTCTTGGAATGCTCCATTTGCAGCAATTACAGCATTGCAGACCTTTGGCATTCTAGCTGTTAATTTGCTGAGGTAATCGGGAGAAATTTCACCCCATGCTTCCAGAAGCCCCTCCCACAAGTTGGATTGGCTTGATGGGCACTTCTTGCGTACCATACGGTCAAGCTGCTCCCACAACAGCTCTATGGGGTTGAGATCTGGTGACTGCGCTGGCCACTCCATTACAGATAGAATACCAGCTGCCTGCTTCTTCCCTAAATAGTTCTTGCATAATTTGGAGGTGTGCTTTGGGTCATTGTCCTGTTGTAGGATGAAATTGGCTCCAATCAAGCGCTGTCCACAGGGTATGTCAGGGCGTTGCAAAATGGAGTGATAGCCTTCCTTATTCAAAATCCCTTTTACCTTGTACAAATCTCCCACTTTACCATCACCAAAGCAACCCCAGACCATCACATTACCTCCACCATGCTTGACAGATGGCGTCAGGCACTCTTCCAGCATCTTTTCAGTTGTTCTGCGTCTCACAACTGTTCTTCTGTGTGATCCAAACACCTCAAACTTCGATTCGTCTGTCCATAACACTTTTTTCCAATCTTCCTCTGTCCAATGTCTGTGTGCTTTTGCCCATATTAATCTTTTCCTTTTATTAGCCAGTCTCAGATATGGCTTTTTCTTTGCCACTCTGACCTGAAGCCCAGCATCCCGGAGTCGCCTCTTCACTGTAGACGTTGACACTGGCGTTTTGCGGGTACTATTTAATGAAGCTGCCAGTTGAGGACCTATGAGGCGTCTATTTCTCAAACTAGAGACTCTAATGTACTTGTCTTGTTGCTCAGTTGTGCAGCGGGGCCTCCCACTGCTCTTTCTACTCTGGTTAGAGCCTGTTTGTGCTGTCCTCTGAAGGGAGTAGTACACACCGTTGTAGGAAATCTTCAGTTTCTTGGCAATTTCTCGCATGGAATAGCCTTCATTTCTAAGAACAAGAATAGATTGTCGAGTTTCACATGAAAGCTCTCTTTTTCTAGTCATTTGGAGAGTTTAATCGAACCCACAAATGTAATGCTCCAGATTCTCAACTAGCTCAAAGGAAGGTCAGTTTTATAGCTCCTCCAAACAGAAAAACTGTTTACAGCGGTGCTAACATAATTGCACAAGGGTTTTCAAGTGTTTTCTAATCATCCATTAGCCTTCTAACACAGTTAGCAAACACAATGTACCATTAGAACACTGGAGTGATGGTTGCTGGAAATGGGCCTCTATACACCTATGTAGATATTGCATTAAAAAACAGACGTTTGCAGCTAGAATAGTCATTTAGCACATTAACAATGTATAGAGTGTATTTCTGAATAATTTAATGTTATCTTCATTGAAAAAAACTGTGCTTTTCTTTCAAAAATAAGTAAATTTCTAAGTGACCCTAAACTTTTGGTCGGTAGTGTAGATTTGACTATATTTTACTAATTTTACAAGTAAAAAACAAACTGTGAAAAATAAAATGTATTTTGTGTCGCCAAATTCTGAGAGCCATAACTTTTTTATTTTTCCGTTGAGAACATGAGAGCATATTTTTTTTGTGGGATAAGCTGTAGTTTTGAATGGTACCATTTTGGGGTACATGCGAGGTATTGATCAGTTTTTATTCCATTTTTTGTGGGAGATGAAGTGACCAAAAAACTGAGATTCTGGCGTTTGACTTTTTTTTTTTTACGGCATACACTGTGCAGGCTAAATAACCCGCATTGTATGGAGTGGGCTCAGCCTGTGAGCCCGCACCATACTTTCGCTACCTGGTTATGACGTAGGCATATGTCAAATGTCGGGAAAGGGCTAAAGGGGTAATTCAGTCCAAATTATCAATAGAATTGTCATAGATAAATGTGAGATCACATGGATGAACTTTGACACTTTCTAAGGATACTGACATTGATTTGTATTTGTTTGCTTTAAATATTGTATTTAGCAACGACATTTATGAACTTGGACGTGTACATATTCTGTATAGATGGAGAATTGGCCCCCAGAAAATTTTCACTTGAGTTCTTTCATTCTGGAAATCAGAAATGATCGAAGATCACAACCTTCACCAATGTCATCTTCTCACATGTATGAATAACCTACCAAAAGATCGTTTTGACTGGATTTTCTTTAAGGTGCCTTCAAAGTAGAACATAAAACATTTTCTAATTAAGTATAAAGAAAAGAGATTGTGATAATCAGCAAAGACAAATCAACTGAGAATTTATTCATCATCATTCCAGTCTCCTAATTAACGTTTTCCAGGTTAACCAATCATTTCACAGAGAGATAACATTATAGATCAGAGATAATGAATGAAGTATATTTATAGATGAAATGAAAACATTGAAATATTTTATTCTCCCGAGACGCATCTAGGCTCAATTCTAAAACATACTGCTGGGTCAATTGGATTCTCATGAAGCCCTATGTCTATATATGTAGACTGTAGGGCCTTTTTTTTGGGGGGGGGGGGGGAGGAACTGATGTGGATAAATACAGCCTATGTACAGGTCTGATGAATATGTTGGCAACTTGACATAGTATAAAAATATACATGGATATGGAGGCAATATGTTATAGAGGTTTTGCAAAATGAGACAATAATAAAATATCACTACGATATACAAATAAGGTCTGAACAGTGGGGTTCCAACCACTAGGCTTTCATAGATCTTGAGAATGGAGGCTCATGACCTCTTTGGCTCTGGTTTTTCCAGAAACAAGCAAATGGAGTTGTGTTGTAGTTGGACTCATTTGGTGGCCTCTTTAGATTTCTTGCATATTTAGAAAAAAGCTCATAACTTTTAAAAAAATAAACTTTTTGGGACACAATTTTCACTAGTACTATCAGTGTGACAGCGCCTATTAGATTAGCCAGGAGATTGGCCATTACTAAACTAGTGACAGATCCTCTTTAAGGGGAATGCTCCCTGGGAGAAAAAAGCATGCAAAAAATATCTCCAGATGGAAAAAAAAAAAACATTCTCTCTTGTTTCACCTATAGGCGACTAACCTGTAGGTCAATATCCAACCCTTTATAAAACCTTGAAACATGACACTCATCTGTAGAGGGTCCTGTCTTGGCAAATAGGCAGAAAAAGGTTTATTAAAGGACCCTTATGGTCCCCAGAGCAGTAGCATAGCTGACTTCTGTGACAGGTACCCCGTTGGACATTACATTCTGTAGCAGTCCTACATAATTTCTGGCTCAGAACAACTGTGTATGTACATAAATAGCAGCACATGTGGAGTTGTTCTAAACCAAGGAAGATGCAGTTAGAAGACAATGTCATGTAACCCATGTAGACATGGCATTAGAAGTCCCCATGTAACTCCGCAGCCATTGTTAACACCTACAGTGGAATCTCGCACGTATTTGTATTTCTTTATTTTATTATTAAGAGGTTTGTGTGAAAATAAGAAAAAAAAATTAAAAACATGGAAAAATCCATAAAAGCGGAATTGCAACATGGGCCCATATCTAAACAACCAGTAGAAGATATTCCAGGAAATATAAAGGACATGATTAATACTGTTTGTGATAAGTTATACATATATTTTTGACAACCCCCCCCCATCCTTCAGCCTCCTAGCATTAGTTGACACATCACAACAACCCCAAGTCATATGCCCCTTTCCATAGCTGTCAGATGGACAAAAAAATTCAGCCAACAGCCCTGATTACCCCTGTAACACGACTGTTTGGCTCTGTAAAGTTCAATTTTCTGTACAAAAAAAAATTCTTCAAAATCCATAAATTGTGCCCACTTACTGAATGACACCCTAGGCGGATGCCTACTTTGCCTTCCATACCTGGCTGCAGTGGAAATGTATGGCCTACCACACATTCCCGTGGCAACAACATCTGATCGCTGGTAGTTTTGGATCTGATCAACTGGTTGCTGCACTGATTTTATGAGACAACCATTGACATATCTAAATCTCTCCATATTCTATCTCCCTCTACATATCTTCTCCTGCATACTCAGCATCTTTCTTCCAGTCTGCCGCCATCGCTCAGAGGCAGTTGATTGTACCTCATCTATAATAAACCTTTCCAGAATAGATGGGGCCATTGGTTGCTGTGCCCCATAGTTGCTATGCTTCTGCATTGAGCACATCTTGAGATTCATAGGCTTTATACACGTTGTATTCTGCCATATTGAAATATCACATAATTCAGGGACAGAGCATGGCCTAAGATTAATAAGAACTGCCCATCGGCGTTAGCAGGTAAGTCGATGTAGCTACTTACCTGCAAACGCTGATGCTGCTGCAGAATCAACTGTAGCCTCTGGTGCCGATGTGTCCTCGCTCGTCTGACACGATGCAGGACCTGTGAGTGACGTCACAGCGTGATCTGGCAGAAGCTGGGCGTTCTGAAGAGAAGTGGATGATACTTCTCATCAGAACGCCCAGCTAGTAAAAGTATTAAAAACGCCCCGATGTACGCACATAATAAATACCCACTTGGACTTTTACTTTAAACACGCCCACTTGGACTTTTGCAAGCCTCATTTGCATAACTACAAAAATGGTCATAACTTGGCCAAAAATGCTCGTTTTTTAAAAATAAAAACGTTACTGTAATCTACATTGCAGCGCCGATCTGCTGCAATAGCAGATAGGGGTTGCAAAATCTGGTGACAGAGCCTCTTTAATGAGAAATGGAATTACTTTAACCAGATTCAAGCAAAGGTAAGGTTGGAGACATCTCTACTGAGATTTACATGATTATTTTCCAGTTTTAACCAATATTTATAAGAAATGCTCCCTATTCATTGTGATATTCGGATAGCTAGAGCTTGGTATAAGAAAGAGTGAGACTGCCTGTCACAGTGAAGATTTTTTTGGTTACGTAATGTAATTTGCAAATGCATTGCAGTGCAGGAACTCTGACAAATTAATATCATTTAGAAGGATAATTGCTTCACTGTCAAAGGGGAAAGCAAAATCATAACATAAAATTGGTACGTTCTACCACAATAAATTATATTTTTAACATGTTAACATTGTAGACTTTCATACGCTCGATTTGAAAATGAAATTTGACACTTTTTAAAATTCTAATTATTATATTTTTTGTTTTTACAGTTATGTAATCAGTTTTATATAAATTTGTGTGTTTCTCTAGAGGCTGGAAATGGCTGCAGAAGTGATAGGCAAAGATGTCTCATCAGAAGTCGCCATAACGGTCTGCGTCAGATGGAGAAGAAAATAAAACCACTCCCATCAGAGAAGACATCACCTGTGAGTCACTGGATCTATAGAGGATCTGTCCCCTCTCCTGACATGTCTGTTGTAGGAAATCCTTGTATTCTACATATCTTTGTGTACGTAGAACTAATAGACAAATGTGTGTTACCATTCCCATTGTCAAGAGGAAGTGTCCCTGAACAGTGTGATACTGTCAGCGATGGTTGGAGACTATCAGTATGTAGGGACACAGCCCTTTGACAAGGGGAATCGTAACAACCATTTGTCAATGCACGCACAGAAAGGTGGTGTTCACTATAGACACGGCTGAGCGGCGGTGGGGAATGGGGGCCCAAGTTTGTGGAACAGCCCAGGGCCTATGGTCTACTTAATCCGCCACTGGACGGAAGAACCTTTTGCACCTTTTAAGGCATCCGAGCCTGGGTGAAACCACAACCCCTGTACCACCTTTCGTTACGCCCCAGTTGTCAACTCTTCATATAAAATATATAGCTTGATGATATTAAAAAAATATGATATCAAATAGAATAAATCTATACTGTGCATATAGTACCCACTTAGCATTGTTTTTTTCTTTAATATGACATCAACAGATCAGCCATGGAAAGAAATATTCACGCTGCAAAGACTAAAGATGTAGCAAGTAGAGTGACAATGATTTTGGCACAGATCACCTTTTAAAAAATCATTCTAGCAGTGACTCGTTCACACATGCAAGTCTAGGGGAAATCTGCATCGATCCATGTTGACAGACTCTCAAAATCTTCTGCTTAAAGAAGCAACAGCGGCGTGGTTCATTGATTGTCAAGTGGAACAAGCTCAGTAAGTTGTAAAATCGCTTCACATCTGCCATAACTGTTCCTGGCAGGACGAGTTTTCTAAAAAAAAAGAAGCTTTAACAGCCTTTAAATGTCAGGCAGAGCTTTACATTACGAGTTGATTATCACTTTACTGGGGATCGTGAGATCACTGTTATACGGCCACTTAGCCAATATGTGTCATACGACATATCAAATGCTTTACCCTGGACTAGTTGCTTTGAAACCTCTTATTATATAGATAGATAAATATATGCAAAAAAAAAGCTCTCTCCTCCAGAAGAAAGAAAACTGTCTCTCTAGTGCCACATACTGCTTAGGTGCCACTAGAGAGACAGTGTTCTTTCTTCTAGGGGAAAGCTATTTTGCATATTTTTTTCCCAGGGAGCATTGCCCCTAAGGCTGGGTTCACACTGAGTTTGTTGCATGAGGAAAATCTGCCTCAAAATTCCGTTTGGAATTTTGAGGCAGATTTTCCTCTGCCCTTTGCGGCATTTTTCGCTGCATTTTTCGCACACGGCCATTGAGCGCGCGGGCATAAAACGCAGCGAAATACACTTTCTCTGCCTCCCATTGATGTCAATGAGAGGTCAGAGGCATAAATGCCCGAAGATAGGACATGTCCCTTCTTTTTCCTGCGAGACGGTTTTTCCGCTCAATGGGAGGCATTTTAGGATGGTTTTTTGGCGCGTTTTGTGGCACGGTTTTCGCGCATAAAAACTAGTCAGTAAACTCTGTGTGTACTCCCCCCTAAGGCTCTCTACCAACTGGATCTCCCCAAGGAGAACGAGAATCTGCCAAGAGTTGAATGAATATAGGAATATTACATGCTATATTGTAAGACTTACATAGGATTGATAGTTAATTTCACTGTATGTTCCATATTATTGGATCAGCGACGCTCCAGACATGTCAACAAACTGACTTTTATATCTATACAACTCATCTGGATTCTGCTGGATAGTCATAGATATCAATTATTGTCCCAATGTGCAGCTCTAGTCTTCACGCCAATGGCAAAGCTGTGTGCATGGACATGTAAGACGGCACATGTAGCACTAATTGGCACCGTATTCTCCCTTAGAAGCAATCGTTATAAGGGAGAATACTTCTGTAATACACCATGAGATGCTGAATCAGTGATAAAAATCCCTGTGTGTTTTGGAGGCACATGGATTTCTTAGGTACACATACATTGGCATACATTGTCTCCCTCTGTGTCTTGGAGGCACATAGAGGTTGGATATGGGATCATGGATTTCTAAGGAATATATACATTGTCATACGTTGTCTCGCTGTGTGCTTGGAGGCACAAGGTGGTAGGTTATGGGGCCATGGATAAGGCTACTGGCTTATGGATTTGTAGGGCATATGTACATTGACATACATTGTAACACTTCCATACCATCCTTTTCTTATATCAATGTTTTTTTGGGTTATAGTCATTCTGGCCTCTGCATTAGATCAGTTGCAGCACTCACATAACCCAGTATAAATGTCAGCTCTTCATTAAATAATGGGCACCATATCCAGGAACATACTGGTCTACTTCATGTATTGTCTTGTTTTCCATCAAATATAGATGTTGCTCATTATATTCATGGGGAAAATACACATATGCCATGTAAAAGATTATTTGTTACACCCCATGTTTCCAGACTACTCCTTTTCATGATCCCTATTAGGGAAAAAAGGACAACCCTACCATCAAGACAATCCTCTTTCCGAACATAACTTTTACAGGCATGTTTTTTGTGCCCAATGATCCCAATAGATTATAGAACTATCAATTGATTTAGTTTTTCTGGTTGTGGTTCTACAAGGAAAGCAAGTATTAATATTAAGGTTTTTATTCTGCAAACAGCTAATCCCACCAGTCAGACTCTTTCAATCTCTATGAGAGCGATCTTAATACCCAGCTCCTTTTATATAAATTGAGAGCATGTAATAGACTCATTTCACACTAGCGTCATGGCTTCTGTTTATAGCGTTTCGATCACTGCTATCACGGAATTATTTTCAAACAGATTCTACCATATTCTCATGGATCCCCTTGAATTATGATGAGGACAGTCAAGTTTTCATCAAGGTTCCAGTATTTTTTATGGCAAACATATCGTTGCCAACTGTGTTATTCTTGCCATCAATAATACAGAAAACTCTGACGGAAAGAGCAAAAAATTTAAATGTGAACAGAGCCTTAAGTGCATGCTTATTTTTATATGTGAAATTGTGGAATATAACATAGACCTTAGAAATACGCACACGATATAAAAAAGACTCTAGAGAAAGGTAATGGTGAGAAAATCAACAGGTCATCTATGGATCTTAATTGCATTAAATCGTCTTCACCATTGCTGCAGACCTCATTAATCATTGAATGTCAGCTAGTGAAGAAATTACTTTTCTCTCCATTAATTCTTTCAATCTGCAGTGTACTATATATAGATTCAAATGGAATCATCAGTTCATATCCAAGGAAAAAATAAGGTGCCCGCAACACTAAATTGTATCAACTGTTACTTTAATTTAAAGGGGTTTTCCCATCTTGGACAATTATGGCAAGTTCCAGAAACCGCGTAGCTCGCCGTGCTATGCTGTTTCAGTAACTCCCATTCAATTCTATGGGAGTTACGGAAACAGCGTAGCTGAGCGGGCTGTTTCCGTAACTCCCGAGCACCTAACTAGGAAGTGGCTGAGAGGCAGCGGGAGCCAAGTAAGCTAGAACAGGGTTTAAGGGGCCCCATTCTAGAGATAGGTGCAGGTCCCAGAGGTGGGACCCGCATCTATCAGACTTTTATGGCACATCTTGTGGATATGCCATAAATGTCCAAGATGGGAAATCCCCTTTAAGTCATTTGATTAAACAAGCCTATTACTATGTATTGATAAAAGAAAAAAAAAGTATAGAACACAAATAAAAAAAATACCTATAGTATAGAGAGAAATTGACAACACTCTGAAGCTGGATAAATCATGGAAGAAAGGTAGCCTAAAAATGGCCACTGACCTCAACATTTTAGAAATGTTCCAATTAAGGCAAACTGAAGGACACCTTGATTTAATCCCTCATGGTTTCCAGATGTAGTTACTGGTTCTATTCAGTGGCTTAACTAGTGGGCAAGCAGAGGTAGCAGTCACCCCTGGCCCCTGGCGCCTGAGGTTGCCCATTGACCCCTTTGCCAGAGGACACCAGTATTAAAATTGTGCGTGATAGTCGGTGATTCCCTGTTACATATTTTGCATCAGGGCCCAGAAACATCTAGTTACACCTCTGGTTCTATTGGATGCAAAATAGTAATGGACGTTATTGTACCTGTCAATTGTGGGATTTAGCTATTTTTAGCTAGGACTTTAACTATATACTGTATGCTACATGTTTTCTATATTGTATTTTTAGCATAGAAGGTAAAACAATTTCCACTTTGTAGATAAATTACCAATTTCTCATATAAAATATTCTGTAATTATATCTGAGTGCATTATGTCCCCCGATATGAGTGCACACAGCTATTGATTTTTTTCCAAAATAAGGCAATGGACATGTCTGTGAATGAATGGTGCACCAGGTTAAACGGATTCTCCAGAATAAATTAAGATAATTCATCCAAACTCAGTACATGAGATACGTGTTTCTATACACATGCTCATCCATACAACGCTGATTATGGGTATTCTGACAATCTAGATAACAATGTCTGCAACTAGTCAAATACTACAGAAACGTGTAAATAATTTTACCATGTTCATACAGATATTCTCTCCAAGATTAGGGACCGAATTTAAATAAATTAAGAACATTAAGGGTGTAAAGCGTAATTTCACATTCATCAGAATTTCTAAACTTAAAAGCAACATGAAAAGTAGAATGCTGTTTCAGATTTATTTATTCATTTATTTTGTTTGCTGCCCCCATCCCTGTATCTCAATACCTTGGCCAAGCCAAAGTGACTTGTTGGCACCCCGAGCAACCGGGGCATATGCCCTGGTAGCCCCCAGCTATGCACGTCTCATACACATGGCTACATTAGGGTGTGTTCACATCACCGTTCATTTCCGCTGAGGGGTTCCGTCAGAGGTTTCCATCAGGTTAACCTCTCAGCGGAAAGTCAAACGGAAACCTTAGCTTCCGTTCCCTCCCAATTGAACTCAATGGTGACGAACTACCTAGCTAAGGTCTCCGTTTGACTTTCTGCTGAGGGGTTAACCTGATGGAAACCTCCGACGGACCTCCTCAGCGGAAACGAACGGTGATGTGAACAGGCCCATACACATCTGTTTTATACTATGAGTCCATACTGTACCTCTGTGCGATTCCATACAGAGGCTTGAGAAAGACCCATGCTTTGGTCGAAACGTCGCTATGTTATGGTGGAAAAAAAAGGCTTATTTTTGCTTTACTATTTCAAGAACGTGTTGTAAAGGATCTGCCAGACACAGCTTCTGTGTCGACGCCCTTGGTTACTCAGTCTGCACCTGCTCCTAAGTCTGATAGAGTGACTCGATCATCTACCACTCGGGCTGGGAGGCTGAGAAGTGGGAGAGCCTATCACAGCCTGGACAGACGGAGCTAGCTCCCGCCCTCTGTCTATTTATACCTTCGTTTCCTGCTTCTCCTTTGCCTATGATTCTGCTGGTTTCCTGGCTCTGCTGCTGCTTGTACTATTTGTCCTCTGCTTCATACTGACCCTGGCTTTACTGACTACTCTCTTGCTCTGCGTTTGGTACCTCGTACACTCCTGGTTTGACTCGGCTCGTTCACTACTCTTGTTGCTCACGGTGTCTGCCCAATTTTCCCTTAGCTTCTTTGTACCCTTGTCTGTCTGTCTGTCGTGCACATAGTGAGAGTAGGGACCGTCGCCCAGTTGTACGCCGTTGCCTAGGACGGGCCGTTGCAAGTATGCAGGGACTGAGTGGCGGGTAGATTAGGGCTCACCTGTCTGTCTCCTTACCCCGTCAGTACACGTGTGCTGTGTTTTTCCTGATATTTTCCATACAGAGGCACATAGAGGTCTACTTTCACAGATTCCTTTACATGCCATATTACAGGGGAATTCTCTCTTAGATGCGTTGCTTCTGCAGCAAACTATGATGGCTCACAGAGACACCATGCAGTGGCACACGTGTGTGCCTAGTGTTCCTTAATACAGAATCATAGGGTCTACGCGTGTACGCGGCTTTGCTTTGCGTATGAGACCTTACGCTGTAAATCTCATCTAAGCTCATAGAATTCACTGCTCTCTAGTAACATGAAAACAGTAGAATTATAAATTTTAGCTTTAGACATAAATGGAGAAGAACCAATCAATCAGGATCAGATAAGTAAACCAAAGTACTGTTGAATATTGTGTGAATTCTCCATTACAAAGAATATATTCCGCATAATTAACCTCTGTTTGGGAGACGATCAATGACAACCCAATGAGTGCCATGAAAATAAAACGACAGGTGCACCAGAGAAGATTGGTTTTACATGTGCGAATAATTGTGCATCTGTCCATTTAGTTACTTATTATATTCAATGCAATCATTTTATTCTCTAAGATATGGTGTATTGGGATTATTTCTTATTATATTGGTATTGAACAAATAGTGCAACACGATCTTATAAATGGAATACTCCGATCTGTGGCTGCTTGGGGCTGGATCAATACCGTACAACTGGGACAGAAAGGGGTTTTGTTTTATATCGACTGCAATTTTCTGCCAGCCAGAGATATTGCCTAACAATTTCTGCTGTAACCTGCAGGCACATCAAGTAAGACCTTTAGAGAAAGAAATCAATGTGCGAATGAGTTGAAAAATTAACAGGTTTAGCATTACCATAATATATAATTTCCTTACATGACTTGACTTTGTCGGCTTGTAGATCAAGCTAGCAATGGGTAATGTATAACCTGCGCCGCGTCTACTTTTATCAACATATAGTCGTCAAATAAAGGGTTCATCTTTGCTCATCTTTTATTCATGAGGTAATGTGTAATCTAATAAATAAGATAAGTTAGAACTGGTATATTAATTTGGTTAGTAAAGAAAATAGTCACCAGTTCAGTCAGTGTGTAAATAAGGGCACCTAAACATTTTTAGTCAAGGAGAGGGGTGGTAACTGTTGCCTGTTGGTCACAGGCTTTGTCTTCTGGGATACCACCTGCCACCTTCCAAGCTTCACCAGCACTAAGAGCAACACCAATGGTCATCAGCAGTGTATAACTGTAAGGTATCTATTGCCCTCCATTGTGGTCTATGTCAGCTGGTCTACCTCCGCTTGTGCTGAGTCCTTCAAAAAAGTCCTACTCATAAAAAAAAGTCACAGTCAATACTTCAGGAAGTTGGTAAGATATTTTATTTCAAAATGTTATTTGTTGAAGTTCAAGATTTTCCCCTTTATCTGTTTGGAAGCATTGTTTGAAGTTAAGTAAGGAATATCAATGAGAGCAGTGGAGTACTGTAAGTATTTACATTGCCTTATCCACATCTTTCATAGACATGAATTGAAGTCAACCCAAAAAGTTAAAATGTACCTAACTTTTCAGGTGACTCTCCAGAATAAGTGGTCATATGTGTATGCATGAGGAAAACACTATTTCTAGCCATTATATGACTATATATTTTCCCTCAGCAGGCTCTATCTCAGCTCTCCCTGAGCTATTGGGCTGGGTCTAAATGCTGTCATGTCTCATATACTCCAGATGCATAGAAAAGGAGAATCCTGCTCTCCTATCACTATCTATGTCATATATAGATGCTGCGGCATCATGGAAGAGATTGCACAGCAGTAATGGGAATGGTAGCTGAGAATCCAGCACTGGGGTGACATATACTCTTACTAGAAGCTGCAGCAATAACTGTGTCTCTCCCTGCTTGTGTCTTTCTCTCCCTGTTCCCTCCTCCTGCTCCACTTGCCCTCTCCATAGACTTCTATGGGCAGCATGTATGTGTCTTTTTCTCCCTGATAAAATGACAAAATTTAAACAGTAAGTAAATTACAAATTTGATCTATATCAGGTATATTATTAGATTATCATACGTTGTTTGAAAAGTTAGTGTCCATTTAAGCACTAGTAGTAAATGTCTAGGTATATTGGCTACTTGACCCCTACATTTTTTTAAGCCTTGATCTACACCAGGGGTAGGCAATCTTGTTGAGGCAGTGAGCTACTGTAATAATACATAAGGTTATTAAGCTCTCCTGTGATATAAGTATATTTTTCACACACAAAAATAAGTGACCCCCGTTTAGGCCATACCCTGTGCTTATATAGGGTGCTATTTTCACAGGATGATTTCGTTTTTTCACAAACATGATCCAATCTCATAGTACAGTAAGTACGCAAATCTTAAAATAAAAAAAAGGAGCAGAAACAAAGCCTATTTTCACAGAAGAACAAATTTATTTGAATAAAGAGACGAATGTGTGAGTCAGTATGGTAACAAACAAAAGTAGACGTTTCCTGTGGACTATGGTGATAACAATTACGTTGTTTTAGCCCAGAACTTGTGGACTGAAATGCTCTGATTGTTGAACTAAGGCATCAGTGATCTTCTCAGGACCTGTCAAAGATCTAACAGGAGATTTTGATTTACTGATTGCCTGCCTAGGATCTACACTAACAAAAAACAAATCATTATGTGCTACTCTGATGGAGACGATAAAAGTTCTACAAAAGAAGATCCAGAAATATTCTTATTTGGCCGCTCATGATTATGCACAATCCTTACGTTAAAGAGGCTCTGTCACCAGATTTTGCAACCCCTATCTGCTATTGCAGCAGATAGGCGCTGCAATGTAGATTACAGTAACGTTTTTATTTTTAAAAAAACGAGCATTTTTGGCCAAGTTATGATTATTTTTGTATTTATGCAAATGAGGCTTGCAAAAGTACAACTGGGCGTGTTGAAAAGTAAAAGTACAACTGGGCGTGTATTATGTGCGTACATCGGGGCGTGTTTACTACTTTTACTAGCTGGGCTTTCTGACGAGAAGTATCATCCACTTCTCTTCAGAACGCCCAGCTTCTGGCAGTGTAGACACAGCCGTGTTCTCGAGAGATCACGCTGTGACGTCACTTCCCCAGGTCCTGCATCGTGTCAGACGAGCGAGGACACATTGGCACCAGAGGCTACAGATGATTCTGCAGCAGCATCGGCGTTTGCAGGTAAATCGATGTAGCTACTTACCTGCAAACGCTGATGCTGCTGCAGAATCATCTGTAGCCTCTGGTGCCGATGTGGCCGACACGATGCAGGACCTTTGAGTGACGTCACAGATCTGCACTGCCAGAAGCTGGGCGTTGTGAAGAGAAGTGGATGATACTTCTCATCAGAACGCCCAGCTAGTAAAAGAAGTAAACACGCCCCGATGTACGCACATAATACACGCCCAGTTGTACTTTTACTTTTCAACACGCCCAGTTGTACTTTTGCAAGCCTCATTTGCATAAATACAAAAATGGCCATAACTTGGCCAAAAATGCTCGTTTTTTAAAAATAAAAACGTTACTGTAATCTACATTGCAGCGCCTATCTGCTGCCATAGCAGATAGGGGTTGCAAAATCTGGTGACAGAGCCTCTTTAAACTCTATGGCTCCCACTGTAGACCTCCATAAAATGTAAAGATGATAGCATCTAGCTCCAAAAAAAATCTAAATGTATCACTATAACAATCAGTCTCCAAATCAACGTTCTTCTAGAAGGAAAGCAAACACTGATTAACATGATCACTGTAGAGTCTAGAGACCAAGTCATGGTTTGTGGTTTTGCTATGTATATAATTATTTTGTATTCAATAAGGGAGACTACTCATGTACATCAGCAGTAACCCGTAGTTTTAATAATGACAGAAATTTTCAGAAAACCTAGCCGTAACCTAAGGGGCTTTGGATATTTTTTTTTATCAAATTTCACAGCTGGAATAGATTCACATGGAATGCTTTTATTAAAAACCATGATAGGGTCAGAGGACAAGCTTCCATGTGTCTATATATTACCAGTGGATGATTAAAAAAATGTTGTTGACAGATAGTAAAATAGTCCATGGTCAGAAGGTTATGCTACAGTAGAATAATGCATTTTGCAGTATCTACCAGTGTCACCCGAGGTGAAACCCTTCTATTATAGAAAGTTCTCTGTCTACAGTATGATACATTTAATATAGATAATACATTTTTACTGCTGTTCAAGAAAAAAAAAGGGAGAAGGTCACATCAAACAAATAGATAATATCAGACGGGAATTCCCAGTAGTTTGAGTTGACATATGAGGAGTTAATTTTAATATGTGACAATCCATAAACAAGGCATTTCATCGATCTGAAAATAATGTTCTCAGAAGATAGTAATTAGAAAGATGCAAAATTAACTCAATTAGGTTAACTAAAGGTTTATTTTACACTGGGAGATGTTCTGCCTGTAACGAGAGATGATTGACAATATAGCAAGTCGATCGGCGATCATTTACCTCCATTTACATGTAGCAACGTGCCCGAACAATCATTAATGCGATTATTATTGTCGGCAGCACATCTTTATTTACAACTGATGATTTTAATATAAGATCTGATCAGCTGACAAATGAGGATTTGCTTGTTTGTCGGCCGATCATTGGGCATATTAAACGGTCTGATGATCGGGAATGAGTATTCGTATTAGTATGCTCATTCAACCGATGATTGGTCGGTGTAAAATGGCCTTAAAAGCTCTCTCTCTCCCTCTCACACAAAATCTATTGTTTTAGGAATTTCAAGAAGAATTCTAATAATAATATTTGTTTCGTTTGAAAACATTTTTCTAAAAAATGTATAGGACATTTTTACCTGACAATTGCCTCTAAACATATTCTGGTTGGCATCAAATTCTCAATTTACTACTATATGTTGTAGAGCAAACTGAGAGGTGAGCCCCACTGGTGAGGCACCCAGCAGTTGTTGGTGAGGCAGAGATAGGGAACAAGTTTTGATAGAAGTGATCATATGTTACTCAGGCCATATCTGGTTTAGCAACATAATTGACTCTTTGGTGCTTATTGTAATGTTGTACTGGGTTCTATAGAAAGATACATTTAGATAATGTTTTAATTTAGGAATGAACCAAGCAATGGTAAGGACCAGGCTTCACGTTATTGCCGGTGAGACCCCAGTAGCAAGAGATTGAGAAACCCTGTTGTCAAGTATGAAAATATATACAGTAACCTAACATTGAAGGAGTTTTACAGGAACATACATTGATGGCCTATTCCCCCCCCCCCTACACACCCACGAGCTACTTCCACCATATGTGGCTGCAAAACTTTCTGGAGTGGCACGGCCCCTCAATGTTTATCTAGGCACAGCACCACATCTGTACATGTGGCTGTGCCTGGCATTGCAACTTAGCCAAGCTCTAAATACGGGGGTCTAGGGGGTCGAACCCCTACCAATCACTAGTTTATTTCCTATGCAAATAAATTGCAGAGGGATAGTAAAAGGTTACTTTATTTCTGTAAAACATTAGACAATAACTACCAATGTTTTTTTGGTACAAGTGTTTTGTCTAGTTATGTCTATTTGGAGAATCTACCAGGATAAATGCCCAGCCCTAGAACTAAAAGTATTAGACTAGAAACATGAGTCTGCTTTCTATTCCCGAAACAGAACCACTTGTGTTCTTGGGTTGCGTCTAGTATTGCTTCTTATCCATATACTTACCAGACACCAACCAACTAGCCAAATTCTCCTGTTCAGGAAATCACCAGATTTTCTAAATATGGCCGTCTCCAGTTTAGCAGTCATACACGAACTCATGTATTTGATGCAGATCTTTGAGGTCATGACTCATGGACAACTAAATGTCACCCTGTAACCCTAGATTTAGGGATCATGCACATAAAAATTACTTCTGCAAAGATGACAATTCAGGACTATAATACAGACCTACCGGAATTCTGTGTACCAACCACCATGTAGTGCCTCTTTGATTTACCATATACTCCCATCCAGAGAAGAATAGTATTCCATCATTTGTTTCCTCATGGATTGTTATATAAAATTGGAGGCACATTGAAGAACAATTTGGGTCCAGTACAAAATTATTTTGTTAGACACAAAAAAAAAATATTTTCGAAATGCAAACTTCTATGGGTTAGCAAAGTTGTTATTTTCCATCTACTGCAACATCCACAAATTGTAAAGATTCTTAAGACTCCGCTTTTCAGACAACATACTGTGCAGAAGTAACTGCTTAACCACATGGCACCCCGGGGATTTTACTGGCTGTGGAAAGGATTTGGAGCTGATTATATACTTTGACTGGAGTTATGTTAACTTCTTGTCCCTGGAGAAGTAATTATGTAGCTGCGTTTACCAAAATCTTTACATATATGACAAGTTAAAGTGAATTTGTTATCAGAGATAAAATGTGTCTCCTCCTCTTGAGATAAAATGTTTCTTCATACGATCAGCAGAATTGTACTTATCTTAGCAACTTCTAGGTGGACATCCACAAATGTGTTGACCTAAATTTGCCTAAATTTGTGTAATAGCTAATAAAAAATGTAGGCCTCTTATTACATGAATGTGAGGAACATCTCTTGGCTTTGTTTGTGGTGACAGTGCTTCTGCCAGTCTTCTCTGGTGGTTCAATGTTGTTAAAAGTACATCCATAAGATCTCATGCAGTTCTTCATCCACATTTATCTTAATGGAGCCTTTCAAGCATAGAACTTGTAAGCATACTATGGACAATATTAAATCCATTTTGGGCAGAAGATAGTCAAATGTTGAGCTTTACTTTAAATTTCTTTGAAACAATTTTTACAGATTTAAATTGCTGTATAGAAGATATAAATTCTGTATCCGACGAGACATTGAGTTGTGTTAATATTGTGTCACCGTTTTTCCACCATATTCCAGCCGCATTTTCTACAAAAAACGGATTAAAATAAAAAGCTGCATTTTTTTCTAGATCCTGCTATAGGGACAATACAGTACCAATATGGATAATGATTGAGCATGCTGTATATTTTATACAGGCATAAAAGAATATGGCATTGGCATTGACATTGAATGACATCAGCTCCATATTCAAAACCTTCCAAATACAAAACTAATATGGACATGACTTTAAATGGAGAATTAGTAAGTGTCACACTTCAATTGAGAAATAGAATATGGCTGAAGTATTGGTTAATCAGAAACACCTATCAGTTGACAGATTAGTTTCAGACTTTTGGAAAGCCTAAGAACATGCTTCATCATACCTTGGTGCAAAAAACGGTGACATGACTTACACAAAAAGTGCACTATGTGGTATTTTTCTTCTAAAGAAAAAGGGCTTTCAGCATTCCCTAACCCTCCAATGCAAGAGTCACGGATCAGCAGTAAACCTAAAGAGGCCCGTCTGTGTCCTGGTATCTGTCTAGGCATGAGCCCAAGCATTTCCTAGAAGGTTTCAGATTTTGGCCCTCAACTGCACAGACCACAGTTCCGGTTTGCCAAGGGATATGGCACTTTTTTTTAACAGCCTCATTGGAATACTAGTACTTCTTAGGGAAAAACCATTAATAAGAAAATGAGACTTCAAGCAATGCTTCCTGTGATTAATATGAAAAGAGCTCTCCTCTAGAAGAACGAAAAGGATAAGAGTATTTAATAAGTATTATGTTAGAAAGGTCCCCTGACAATACACAGATTGTGGGATCTCCTGCTAATGTGGACCCCATCGATCAGCTGTAATCTGAGGAGGAACTTGGCAGCAAGTACTCAATTTTCCTGCAGTACCCCCACAGGAGAAAATAAGAATGACACGGTTTAAGTTGAAATCAATGTGCTGTCCATGGCTTGCATGAACATGCTGGGTCTTTCTGAGCAATATATGTACTTTGTAGCTGCTCTTTGCTCTGGCGAACAGACAAGGACCTTGAATTGGGGTCCCCCAACCCGTTACCTTAGATTTCCCTGAGGGGTATTTGAAAGTGTGTTTTCGAAACAAAATCCCTTTAAGGAGAGCTCTTTGCATATTTTCCTACTTCTTCCTATTGACAGTCCTGCTAGAAGAGTCAGTGATGCTGTGAGGATATCATTTTCATATATTACTTATTCAACAAGTCCATGTTTTATGTTCTTCTTCATACAAAATACATTTTATTTGAGGACAGGGTGGAGGGTGCGATACTTGGATACATCCTTAGGCTTCAACACATGACAAATATTTTCCACCCATGAAATCATCCCACTGAGTTAATTCCAATAGGTGTGGTGTGTCACCATCTTCATTTCCTACTATTTAGTCTCTGGGATAAATATATTTTCCTTCTTGAGTAACTTAAATATCTGGTTTCCAAACATGATATTATTGTGTTATTGAATGAGGCGGAGACTTACGTCAAACTTAAAAACTTTAAAGCTATATAAAAACTGTTGAATTTAAGCATTTATCTTGGTTATATTGGAATTGCAACGTAATATGAATATTATAAATTGGCAGCAACGTTAACATTTTGTTAAATTAAAGGGTGAGTCCACTTTGCAACTATTGTTCTAAAATTTAGAATGAAGCAACTTTGCAAATAGTCGTGATTAAAAATATTCTACCATTTTATGTATACAGCTCTTATGCAGACCATGTGTCTCCATGGTTACAGACTACAAATAAACATGTGTAACATGGGTTACTTTCTTCAATCTGCCCCTCTTCTACTGTCTGTAGCTTTGCAAGAAAAGGGGATGAATGAAAGTGAGTAGCACATGACAGCAGAATTAACGTATATACTGTGTTTGTTTGTAGTCTGTAACCTTAGAGACACATAGGTCTGCATGATAGCTGTATACATAAAATGGTATCATTTTAATCAAGACTAAAAGTTGCTTATTTTTGCATTTTAGACGCAATGAAAAACTGTTTTGCAAATGTGCACATTATTCCTTTTGGAATAATTGGCTCCAAGTGTATCAAAATTCAACATGGTTCCCATTGCTGATTTTTGGAACTGTGTAACAGGGTCATCTAAGGTGAGGGGACATATGGCATTTAAGGGGTGATCCACTGTAGGGAAGCCCTACATTCATTCCTATTTGCAGGATGTTTGTCTAATGAAGTGGAAATTCAAGAAAATTAAGCATAGACATTGTAGCTCTGGAGACCAAAGTAAGTCACATAATATTTGTTTGATCACATTCTATGCTTTTTTTCATAAGAATACATTCGTACGTACATGTATACCTGGACAATCGTTTTAATCCAATAAAAAGAGGAGCTCTGTTTTTTAAAACAAAATGTGCTCCAAAAGGTGACCAAATAAATTTCTAGAAAATGATGCACCTTCTTAGGGTATACTATAGATCTGGGGGAAAATTGTAGACTATTTGACTGTATGGCACCTCAAAAATCTAGTGTTGTCACCAATAAAATCTGATAGGTGCCAGATAATCAGATATTCTGAAATATTGGATAGTAGTAGAAAAGTATTTACAGCTCTCTTGTAAGGATAAAGAAACTTTAGGAAGACAGACCAAAATTAAATGTTCCCATCAGCTACGATTTCCTAATTGGTAATACCCGCTGAATTTCCTGCTTTTGATCTTGTGAAATGCTGCATTATTTTGCCGTAATATGTAGAAAAAGTAGAAGATTGTAAAATTTCCTGGATTATCGAATTATGGGACAATTTCATTGTAGTTAAATGTGTACTGAAAAACACTGGATGCTGAATGCACATTTGAATGCAGATGAAGTAGAGTCGTTCCATTATATTTTATTAGACTTTTTGGTATTGTGATGTATAATTAATGTATCACTGTAACTTTCTGATGAGATACAATGTAGAGGCTTTAATAACAGGAGTATGTAAATCCACACGTGATCTATGATGTCACGACAAATAGCCGAGTTTGGGGCCCATGGCCAGGGCAATTTGCACCGGGCCACCTGGTAGCGGCACCATGTTTAACTGTATACGTGTACATAGTTGAAAACTATGGGTGGAGTAGGAATACGATGGTAGAGTAGGGAGCCGTCACAGACAGGCGCCATGTAGTTACACAGACCAGAGGAAACTTGAAAAGGGATCTCCTCCCTTCATCGTGGGCACCGGGATATGTGAATATTTATTTAGCATTTTTAGGAGGCATTATGCGGGCATTATATAGACTGTGTGGGGGCACTATTGGGGCATTATACTATGTGGAGGGGACTATGTGAGCATTATACTTTGTGGGGGCATTATATACTGTGTGTATGGGGCACTCTGGGGGCATTATTTTACCTCTTGCCAGAAGGTCGAGGGCACTCATGACATCTTTGCTCTGTGTCCATGTGTTAAAATGGCCCTGCCCATGGCGATCTGGATAGACATTCTCTACTCTTGCCAAGCTCAACATGAGGTAGACGGGGCCAACATACACCTAAAGCTGGACCTGCTTGTAGCTTTGAAGAAGTTTTCCCAAGAATAACATTTTTCACCTATTCACATGTCCCGAGCCTTCCCGTTCCTCCCCTTCCTGAGCCTTCCCGTACCATTGCAAACCCTGCAGTGAGGAGGAACTTGAATGAAGCGGCGGACAAGTATGCTCCCTGCCGCTCCATTCAATATCTAACATAAACAGCGGCGGCAGTGCCTCTACAAAGTACTCTTCACTGCAGTTATAGGAATCGGGACCCAAATTCTAGGAGTTAATGAGGTCCCTAGCGAGATGATATTAATCCCTTATTCTGTGGATAAGTGATAAATGTTGATCTTGGATTAACCCCTTTAAGGGCTCATCTAAATGAGTTTTCAGAAAAAAAACCTGATCTCACAGAATGGGATAAGATACTGTCCTTTGGTCCAAATATACTTGTTTATGTAGCTGTAATGAACCCTAAGGCAAAACCCATCTAGAGTTTACAATACTCTACAAATACATATCCTACTGTAAAAATCATATTCAATTTTAACTATTTAACAGGTTAAATTGATCTAATGTTTTTGCATTGATTTGCTCTATTTCATATCATTTCCTCCAGTCTCAAATTCTGCTTGGTTGCCCTTGGAAACAGACAGTGGTTTATCTCGACTTCGTTGTCAGACTTGAGACTTAACAAATCTAGTTGTACAATTCCCTGTTCTCTGGTAATAGGAAAGAGCATAATTCATAGACATTCATTAGACATGATTAGGCATTATTTAAGTGAAATTGGATATAATATAAATAAAGCTAAATATTTACAAATTTACTGAACTTTTTATATTTTGTGAACATTTTTAAAAGGGGAGATTTTTAACTCATCAATATACAGTACATGACATTTTACATTGATCCTTGAAATTCATCTACAAAATTACTGTTCTTAGTAGTAAAGATTGGCAAACGGAGGATGTTCAATTGTAATAATAATAATAATAATAATCTTTATTTATATAGCGCCAACATATTACGCAGCACTTTACAATTTAGAGGGAACATGAAACAAACAATATCAGACATTACATAGTGACAAAGTTCATTTACAATTCAAACCTGGGGAGTGAGGACCCTGCTCGCAAGAGCTTACAATCTATGAGGACATAAGGGAGACACAAAGTGTAATAGTGTTTGTTCTGTACAATGGTCTGGCCATTTTTATACACATGCGGTGGTAACATAAAGCTGCATGAGCCGGTCACCAGCCAGTATCCGTGTATGACGGACATGAAGAGAAGGAGTGTGAGGGAATCTTATTCTGACGACTAATCTAAATGGAGGGCCATGGAAAGGAGTCAGATTAGGGAATGTTATAGGCCTGTCTAAATAGATGTGTTTTCAGGGCACGTTTAAAACTGTGGATATTGGGAATTAATCTGATTGTCTGGGGTAGCATATTCCAGAGGACGGGTGCAGCACGAGAGAAATCCTGGAGACGGTAGTGGGAGGTTCGGATTATGGAGGATTTTAATCTAAGGTCGTTGGCAGAACGTAGAGCCCGAGTAGGGTGGTAGACAGAGATGAGGGAGGAGATGTAAGGAGGTGCAGCACTGTGGAGAGCTTTGTGGGTGAGAGTAATAAGTTTGAATTTTATTCGGAAGGGGATGGGCAACCAGTGCAGTGACTGGCACAGATTAGAGGCGTTGGTGTAGCGGTTGGTCATAAAGATGAGCCTGGCTGCTGCATTGAGGATAGATTGGAGAGGGGAGAGTTTAGTGAGGGGAAGACCGACTAGTAATGAGTTACAGTAGTCAAGACGAGAGTGAATCAGAGCAACAATGAGAGTTTTGGCAGTTTCCTCCGTAAGAAAAGAGCGGATTCTGGAGATGTTTTTGAGGTGAAAATGACAGGAGCGTGAAAGTGATTGTATGTGAGGAGTAAAGGAAAGATCTGAGTCAAAAATAAACCCGAGACAGCGGGCGTGCTGCTTAGGAGTTATGATAGTGCCACACACAGAGATGGAGACATCAGGTTTAGGGAGGTTAGTAGATGGTGGGAACACAAGGAGCTCAGTTTTAGAAAGATTCAGTTTCAGATAGAGAGAGGACATGATGTTAGAGACAGCGGACAGACAATCACTGGTGTTCTGTATTAGAGCAGGGGTGATGTCACGGAAAGAGGTATATAATTGGGTGTCATCAGCGTAGAGATGGTACTGGAAGCCAAATCTGCTGATGGTTTGTCCAATAGGAGCTGTGTAGAGAGAAAAGAGGAGCGGACCTAGGACTGATCCCTGAGGAACCCCGATATCAAGGGGAAGAGGAGAAGAAGTGGAACCAGCAAATGACACACTGAATGAGCGGTCAGAGAGATAGGAGGAAAACCAAGAGAGAGCCGCGTCCTTGAGGCCAATAGAGTGGAGCATGTTAAGTAGGAGTTTGTGGTCTACAGTGTCAAAGGCTGCAGAGAGATCCAAAAGAATCAGGAGAGAGGATTTACCGTCCGATTTAGCCGCCAAGAGATCATTTGAGACTTTAGTAAGGGCAGTTTCTGTGGAGTGTAGAGTGCGGAAACCAGATTGTAAGGGGTCAAGAATGGAGTTAGCAGAGAGATAGCGGATAAGGCGAGAATAGACCAAGCGTTCCAGGAGTTTGGAGATGAAGGGCAGATTAGAGACTGGTCGGTAGTTGGCAGCGCTGGATGGGTCAAGTGTTGGTTTTTTCAATAATGGGTTTATAATGGCATGTTTAAAAGCGGAGGGAAAGATACCAGAGGAAAGAGAGAGGTTAAATATTTTAGTCAGGTGACTAGTGACAGCTGGGGAGAGGGACTGGAGGAGGTGTGAGGGGACAGGATCACTAGGGCAGGTAGTAGGACGAGAAGAAGAGAGGAGCCTCGAGACTTCTTCTTCAGTTATTGGGTCAAATGCTGAGAGTGAAGAAGAGCGAGTGCGGGGGGGAAGGGGATCGATGTTACTAGGGGACTGGGAGAGAATATCATGCCGGATGTTGTCAATTTTAACTTTAAAATAATTGGCCAGGTCTTGCAAGATGTCAAATTTATTGATGTCCAAATGTATCCTGTCCTCCTAAATTATTAGATCATGATCTACATGGCGATCAATACAAATTTTATGACTCTTCCAGGTGCACTTAATGCCATTGAAATATTCTTATCAATAGGCTCCTTCTTTCGCATTTTAAGATGGCCCCCTGCTGTTGTACACCATGAATTCTTTGCTAATGACCATGTGCAATGAAGCCTGAGAATTTGTCTGCAATAGAAACACAGCGGGCACTAAATCAGGTACTACAAAAACAAGTTGTGAATTGAGGATGATACCAATTGTTTCCAAGCTTTTTCCATATAAGAAAAGGGTTAAGTACAAGGGGCACCACGAGTCCAGGTTACCAAATGCTTATGTAAATCAGCCTGCCCATTCCTCAATAGATATCTATCACAGAAAACAATGGCAGGCAGTTTAATGGACGGAGATATAAATAGTTGTATTATTCTCCGCTTCGGCACCTCGTCTTGTGTGGGTCATCTCTCTGCAGATAATGGGAGAATTGCCTCCTAGCTACTTGGAGATTTGATCAAGGAAGAGAAGTTAAGAAAAACATTAAAAACTCTGCCCACCAGAAGATATAACTAAAACCACATCTTTGTTATCAACAAGTTCAAGGGACACCAGCTCTAAGTACTCTCGAAGCGAAAAGTCAAAGAAATAATTATGGTAGCAGAAGATTCTTGATTTACAAGAGAACTCAGGGTTTGTTCATACTGCAGGGATCATTCTTGGTTACAATTTTTTTGAAGACATATCAAAGTGGATAGTCGTAACCAAATAATCAATTTTCATCTACTTTTGATTCGTTTTCAGCAGATTTTTTTATATACTATTTTCTTTGTCTTCTTCTCTAATCTATAATTGTAATGATGAGATAAATCTATAATTCATTGTCTTACAGATATATGGGTTGTCCCATTTTCTCATAATCAATTTACTATATTTACTACAGTATATAGTATTGCTCCAGAAAACGCCTGTCAGGTTCCTAACTGCGTATTACCACCCAATTGGTATATTCTCTCATGATTTATTGCTCTTCGGTTTATGATAGAGCATAGACCTGAGTAAAAAAAAGTGCATTATTTACACAGTAACCCTGGAGTACATTGTTGACCATCTGAAATGTTGAACGGTACTGGCAAACACAGAACACATATACAGCCCACATACAAATATATGACCAAAGCATTCTTACCTTCTGGGCAAGATAGCAAAAGTCCATAGACAAGAAGCCTCACAAAATGCCTATATTATATGCATACATAATAGCACCCACACAACACCAATCCACCCACATAGGAGCCATATAATACACATATAGCACCAACACAGCACATGTACAGTACAGATGCTAGAAAATGAATCGAAACTCCTTTAGTAAGCATAACTAAAGTTGGGCTCTCTCGTAAACCCTACTTTTCTCGTTTCTCCATGTCAGTAGTTCATCGCCTTGTTGAGTGTCTGTGGGCATGGCTATGAGAGTCAGTGCTGTCAAAATCCCTTCAAAAACGTAGGTTTTCTTTACATCCATTCCCCACCTATACAGGTCAATCAGAACTTTCCTAAAGTTATTTGAACCTAAAAGAAAAAAAAAACGATTGACGGATACATTTTAAATCATAAAAACAAGGACTTGACTATTCGCCACTTTGTGCTGCTTTCCAGAAAATCTCCGTCAACCTGGGAATTAAAGTTAATGTATTTGTTTTTCTCATGGCGAGAGACTTGACAGTTAAATACTGCATGATATTTGAAAGACTATAACGATCTTGTGCTTGTTCTCCTGGGTATTTAATTCTTTATGGTGTTCACAAAAATCTTTCAGAAAGCGATATTTTCGAATCTTTGCATGTCGCTGTGTATTGCTCCACCAAAATGGCTCTCGGTGCCAACAATTTGATTTTTAGTGTAATGAACATGTCCGCTGGAGGACGGCACACAGTAACTGGCCTACAAATCTGATATTGTGCAGTAGTAAAAATCTAAGTTATTGCAATAATTGTAAACAGTATTCTACACTGTAAAACTGTCTCCTGGCTAAAAGGGGTTTTCTGTTTTACCAATTCTATTTTTAAATACTCTTGTAGGGAACTCTAAGATAATAAATGGGAATTAAATATTAACGACTCTAGTCTATTAAGAGTCCGTCTCTATGGATGACCCAGCATGTCCCTAGATTACATGGATTGCCAATTGGTTTAAATAAGTAATGAGTAATGCTTCATTTATAGAGAAGAGTGAAACAATTCTACACAAATCTGATTTGTTAAGAATTTCCCAAAACGTTCGGATATTAGCAAATCTGAATTTTTGGGATTCGCTGCATGAATCGATCAAAATGGCGACGGTCATTTTACAGATCAGAAAAAGACACTAAGACAAAGAAGAAGGATCACATGACTTTGGGCGGTGGCCCGACAGACTTCCCAATAACCCCTTTGCAGGTTGGCCTCTCTTTTTCACAGCCAATCATGAGGGGTATCAATTTGAGTCACTAATGGCTCAGTTGATGACAGACATATAAGTCAAAGCCACTATAAACTGACCTACCAGGAAATGCTGCTGCTTTGTGGCCATACAGAGACGAGAGAGAGGACTTCAGACATAGAGTGAGAGATAGTAAAACACAGAATACAGATAGATCGTGGATTCGTGTCAGTGAGTGTGTTTCTTAGTGAGAAGAGGAGAATAGATACAGTAGTGAGATTTACAATAATTTTCTAGAGAGATACATTTTAGACAGAGAAAGGAGTCAGTTAGTGTGTTCCTCAGAGAGGCTCAGGCAGCTATTGCTGTGAGTGAGTGCTGCTGCAGCTATACAATTCTTACATCAATTTCTGAATCACCAATTTTCATCACATCATTCACAAATCTTCTTCAATAATATTAATCCTCGTGCTGATAGTGTGACGTCACTCGTTGTTTTGCTTATATCTAATTGTGCCACCAAAAAGTGGTATATGCTTTTGCATCCAGCATTTAGATACAATTCTGAGACGGAAATGCAAAATAACTTGACAAGTTGTGGATTTTAAAATACGCACAGCAGGTCATTTTATGTGCGAAAAAATTCTGTGATGTGCAGATAAGATTACTTGAAATCTTATTTACTTTGATGGTACAGTAATATGATGCGGGTTTGCCGCAGGAAATTTGGTGCAGCAAATCCGCACATAATACGCATCGGGTGCATGTGGCCTTATACTGCCATCTATAAATAAAAGATATGAATGGGAAGGTCAATTTTCCTATCTAATACATGGAAATCATTTTTATATCGATAAATTATCACTGGAAAAAAGCGGTTTACTATGATATTTCTTAAACTATTTATTTTTAATGTAGACATGTTTTGATGGTGGGAATATAGAGTATAATGAAGTGTGAAAACACGGTTTCCAGGATGATACAAGGATCTCTGTCTAGGGCTATTCACAACATTCCCTAAATAGAGAGCCTGCATTTACATTTTTATTGGCTAACAAAGTCTTGGCAATGCTTGATGAATTTCACCTTGCAATTTACTCTAAGAAAGAATCCTTGGTGACTTTACTCTACTCCTATTCATCACAAGTGACTATAAATCATAAATTTCCAAATAATTTTAAAGCGAATATAAAAAAACACACATAAAAAAAAATTCTCACCAATTCGCAAAAAATAAAAAATAAATAAACTTTTTTTGTGTAAAATGAATAAAAAAAAGTTAAGGGTATGTGCACACACACTAATTACGTCCGTAATTGACGGACGTATTTCAGCCGCAAGTACCGGACCGAACACAGTGCAGGGAGCCGGGCTCCTAGCATCATACTTATGTACGACGCTAGGAGTCCCTGCCTCGCTGCAGGACAACTGTCCCGTAATGAAAACATGATTACAGTACGGGACAGCTGTCCTGCAGCGAGACAGGGACTCCTAGCATCGTACATAAGTATGATGATAGGAGCCCGGCTCCCTGCACTGTGTTCGGTCCGGGACTTGCGGCCGAAATACGTCCACCAATTACGGACGTAATTAGTGTGTGTGCACATACCCTAATACAGCCCAGCCGTTGTCAAAGCGATGCTTTTTTCTGTTGTCCGTCCAGGCCGGCCTCCTGGGATGACGTTTCTTCCCATGTGACTGCAAATCACGGGCTGCAGCATTCACATGGGCTGCAAAGTCTTCCCAGGAAACTGGACTTCACGGACGACAGCGGGACTAGTCGCCATGACAACGGCCCATGGTTAGTATAGACTTTTTTTTTTACAAGCTCTGTTTTACGCAGTGGAGATTCTGATCGAAAAACTGCACTACTTGGTGCGGTTTTTTAGCAGAATTCGCTGTGGGTTCTAGGTTGGATACGCTGCGTAAGTTTACGCAGCGTCTTCGACCTGTGGGAACCCAGCCTTAGTGTTTTTCGTTACAACAAAACGATCTGTACGTGAAGTTTTATGGTAAGAACAGTCTGTCACCGACCACGTGTTTCTAATTACTTAATTTCATTGCCCCCTTTCACAGTGTTGTTTATTTTAATCAGCTATTAAAAGTTATATCTGAGCATCAAACTATATCAGCTAATAATTCTACAATGGTTTACAATCAATGCAAAAAAATAAAAATTTAAAATACTTAAACTGGATAGCAAAAAACGAAATTTCTCCAAATTTTCGGCCACCTGAGGGCCTCTCCTCATCTCAGAAATGAAATGTCCTTGCATGTGGACATCAATATCTGCCTCATTTTGAACTATGCTTATGTGAATATAAATCAATCTTTTTGTATCATGTTTGGAATACAGAAAAGTTTCCAGCAGCTATTTTTGGAATTTTGAGATACACGTAGCAAGTCCAATCTAATTGATACTAACAAAATCCTGAAATCACAATCGGAAACCATTAAATCTCTAGCTGGGATGCAGCAACTAACATTTTTTGTTACATTTCAGTCCATAATGACTTTTCCATTCGAATTGCCAGATTGCAAACTTTCCCTCCGCAGCCCAGACACAGGCGCAGCATGGAATTCTATATCTCAAGGCTAAACAGTCCCTTTTAACAGTTACAATGATTAATATTCTATGCAAAAGTGGCTCATACACAGAAATGCAAATGAAAATTACACAAATATGACTTTGTCTTTTTGAAGATTATTATTGCAGATTATATTCTGTTTTTTTCTGTTTATTTTTTCTTCTTCGCCCATTTTATGCTTTTGTAAAGAGGCTTAATTTATGCAAAGTACCCATTTTGCACTTATGGGAATTCAGCGGATTAATGAAAAGAGAAAATAAAAGAAGGATAACTGGAAACTGTGAATAACCGCCATGTAAAGAAATTTACTATAATTAACAACTTAAAGCAGGAATCGTTTGGCAAACTATCCGAATGTAAACATTCTCCTCTGCAATATTAAAATAGTTGGTTACTAGCTGAATGCAGGGCCCGTAAATCTATTGTGCATTTAGACGTCTTGTGGTTTTACTTGCAAAATGCTGTTGTTTGGTCTGTGCCTGGGGGTCTAATTACAGCTTCTTTAATGGAACAGGAATTTTGTTTTAATCATTTGCCCCTGTGCTAAACTTCAGGAACAGAAATAATGAAAGCTGTGGATAAAGACAAAAAGCGGATGCCAATATTTAGACTTTAGAAGTCATTGTTATAGTTTAAACAGAGTGTTTAGGTGGTTGGGAAAAATATTCCATGTCAACCGGGAAAAAAATAATTCATACATGGTATTTATGAGAGTTAGGGATCATGCACTCACCAGAGCTATGGGAACGGAGCCTGTAGGGGGGGGGGGGGCACACAGAGGCCCTATGGCTCAATACTACATAATTATGTATGGTGCCCCCATATGGTATCGTATTATGGATATTTTGTCCCCTAGAAGCAAATCTTCTATCGGAGAGTACTAACATAATTTGGCATTCGATGGAGCATACCACAAATTAGTTTTTCTTTCAGAAGCATACAAAGGGACAGTGTAGCCCCTTACATTTTTATGGGTGCCTTATTATGACTTTATACAACTCAGTGTTTGTATGGAGTCAAAATATGGATGTTTGAATGAGGAGAATACATCTAACGCATCATCCAATGGAGCATACCACAATTTTTTTTTCAATTGGAGGCATGCAGAAGTACAGTAGGGCCCCATAGACTTCTATGGGTGCCATGTTACACCTCTGTGTAACTTGGAGGTTGTACAGAGCTTGTGTTAAGTTCAATCATTTTCTCTTTTCTAATATTTTTCCCCAGTCCTAACTGATGGCACATTCTTTATAATATCAGTACTGGTCAAACCAAAGATAAATCTTATAAACCAATTTAAATGGTGGAAAACAAGAGCACCCTTGACGGATTCAAGCTGATTCTTCCCCTTTCAGGCACAAATGACCAAGTTGAAGACTTAATTTTTTTTGGAGCTTCTCATGAGGAGACCTACATAATTGAAAAATACAATTGTACTCAAAAGAGAAGCTGTGAAACCAGCCATAAGATGCAATGACGTAAATCACAAACATGCCATAGAGGAGCCTAAAGCATTTCTGGAAAATTGTAATATTTATATGACCCTCAAGACTTAATAATGCCCATTAAAAAAAAATGAACAAAAATGTAACAGTAATCTGACCATTACAAAATCTCCCTGCTATCAATACTACTATATATTGACCACAGATACAGTACAGTCAGGTCATTTATATGAATCACTAGCTGCAATAAAACCACACACAAAGATTTATGTGTCCCTTAGCCACTTTACCATATTGCCCCTAACCATCTCATCGCAACCTGAACCACTTTCTTCTTGGGTGAAACGTTTTCTATAGATATTACACTCTCGACAAGCTCTACCCGCCCAAGAACCAAAAGCAGAAGATTGACTTATGGTGACTTCAGACAACAATATGACTGAGCCAAAATTCATCACTTACGGATGTAGCCATCTTTATCTTGACTCTGATAACTTGCTGCAGCGTGATATCACACAATAAAAGCCATTGAAAAAGTCAAGATAAAGGATCTTGCCACTGTTTATGTAATGCATTAAAAGTCAAGATAAAGATGGCTACATCTGTACAAACTTTAATCCACAGAGCCTGGACATTAATCCAGATGTCCCTTAGCACTGAGCTTCCCACCAAACCCTTTCCCTGGTTTTAGTATTTTTGGAATGTATGCAACACAGGTTCCTTCCATCCACAGATATACGTATAACATTCGCCATACTGATCCTAATAGATAAATAATAGTAGCACTCCCGACCGTTTTCCTGGTGCGTATATTGTATTAAAAAATATGTTCTTTCAAAGGAAAAACGTTCTCCTAGGGAATTACATTTTGCGTGAGCTGACTGAAATCTAGGAGCACTTTTTGATTCCCAGAAACAAGGTAGCAGAATTAATGGCTGAACATCTGCAGCACTCCACTGGCTCAAACTGTTATCGTAATAATTGTGCCAAGTTTAAAGTTCAAGCACTTGTAACAGTACATTAGTAAAAATCCGGTGTTTGTTCTTGTTTCTGAGATGTAATCATTATTGTACCAATGAAATAATTTAAAGGATAAAGACATGCTGAAATCCAGGGAAGCTGCGCAGTGGACCGATGGCTCTCAGTTACAATACAATTCTACTGAAAAGCTAAATATGACCCCACAGACATCCATTCCTTCATCTATGAACTCTTTATCCTTCATCTTCTACTCACTCTTTTGTCCTTCCATTCTAAAATACAAAGAAGAAAGACAACCTTCATTCCTATACCAAGGCTACTCTCACAGCGGCATACTGTATCATATCTAAGGATTGTGTTAACTATGTGGAAGACCAGCCATTGAACATGATTGACACTTGAGTTGAGTCTATAGTAAAGTGAAGCTCATGTCAAGGCACTGAAATATTATGGAAAACTTTTATATAAAATTAACTGTATCGCAATGGACTGTAGAAGACCGAGAAGGAAAATGTTTCAGCAAACGTCCACATTAGGCATTATAGGCATGCACCTATTAATTAAAGGAATTTCCTAAACCTACCACTGTCCTAAGCAACTACTAGGAAGTCCTGAGATCCCGATCCCAATGTCAAGCCCCACGTATATTTTTCACTTTGTTTGCTGGTAATGCAGCTCCTCCCAAGGTTCTCACCACCCATTACAATGAGGACAAGACCAAACCCCTCCCACTAGGAGCACCAGGGCAGCCTTAGGGGCTGCCTCTATGGTACATATGATCTTAGTTTCTCTTGCTCAACTACTATTGTTGGGACGTGCAAATGGGCTGCAGTTTACAGAGTGTAGTGAGTTGTGCCCGCCTTGCACTCGCAAAATAAAAGGCATGTTTGATTTCTTTTACACTGCACCAGATGCCAGACAGAACCTACCTTATAATTGAAGTATTTAATTAAAAAAAATATTTCCATGATTCAGATACATGCAAACCATCTCTCACTCATATCCCCTTACTCTTTGAAAACACCCGAAATAAAACAAATAAGACATTCTTCACATTGAATAGGTCTCCAAACATCGTAAACATCTGCCTCCTATTTGTACCGCAGTCAAGCCCCCATTAGACGTCATGGGTTTTGTCGGGCTCTGGTTGTATTTGCCGTTGAACATACTGAAGACTTGCAGTCACATGGGACTTTGATATCTATTGGATATGCAAGTACCTACTTATAGACCTAGCTAGAGATATAGTTTATCATAACTGAGGAACAATAACCTCGTGTAGAAGCTTGTGCCACAGACACCTCCTTACCAGCATATCATTTCTTATATGATATAGTCATAAACTAAAGCTGGCCATACACATAATATTAATTTGGGGGAAAGCATGCATTTCAACATGCTTGATCCTTTTACAGTTAGAGCAACACCAGCGGAGATAATCCGGAGCAATAGCTGAGGGATGAACCAGTGTTCAGCTGACAGTAATCACGGCTAGCTAAAAGAACATGTCACCTCTCCTGACATGTCTCTTTTAGTAAATAATTGTATTCTCCATGAAATAATGCTGGAGCATTTTTTCGCAGTACTTTACGTTGTCCATTCCTCTGTTATTCCTCCTAGAAATGTAGGAATAAATTGACAGCTGGGTATTACCAGTTAGGGGTGTGTTCCTACACAGTCTGACAATGTCCAATCAGTGCTGACTGAGTTAGACTGTGTGGGGACACGCCTATTTGACAAGAAAAAGGGTAACACCCAGTTATTAATTTATTCATAAATTTCTAGGAGGAATAACAGAAGAACGGCACAACGTAGAGTTCTAAAAAAAATATGTTCCATCTTTACTAACATAAATAGTTCAATATTTCTTTGAAGTTCTCTAAGTTTTAGTTCATCGGGGTTACAAACCTGTTGCTCTATAGCACAAAGTGGCCTCTAGAAAGAATCAAGAAAAATCAATATATGTATTGGATCTTAGTAACAGATATTGGGTTCTCTTTGCAGCTTCTCCATTGATTTGATCATCAAGAAAAGAACTATAATCCAATCCTCATGCTGTGAATCCATTCATTCATTTTCTTTCTTATGTTTTCTGGTTGGGGAGATAGTTGCAGAAATTTATCTTTTGAGTCCCATATTAAATGTTGAATTTAATGTGAAAGTTCTTAAAATTTCCTTGTGATAATAACTTTCTATACTATATTCCACTCAGATGTCTGCTGGCTACATTTGATTTAAACATGTAACCTGGCTGCTGCTCTGCATATCAAATACAAACCTTAAGATGTGCTCGGTAGCTGATAACATCAGACAACAGAGTCCAGACCCTGCCTCCAGCTTCTACTTCTTGACGTTCACCCTGGTGTCTTGAAGATGCTTCTCCGTAAGCTAAATGAGCTGCCGAGGAATTCTGAAAACCGGCTTAGAATATCAATGCTATAGAAAGCCTGCACTTTATTAAAAACATTTCCCAAAAACACAAAGTCACGTAACACTTTGTGTCAGACCGAAGGAAACACCCGAGGGTTATACTCAAACTTAAATGGGTTGTTCACCTTCTAACCTTCAATCTACATAGTCAATAGTGAGCTAAATGATCTAGGACCATGGCCTCCAACCAGTGGCACAATAGCTGTTGTGAAACTACAACGCCCAGCGTGCCCTGATTTGCAATGTCACGACAGCTGGAGATCTACCGGATGTAGACTACTGCCGTAGGATATGTCCAGGCACAGGTATCTGCATAGGCAAATAAAGCATTGTGAAAGTGATTTCCTTGCAAGTAACAATAGGTATGCAGGTACCTATTGGCTTGCAAGGCTTAATAGACGTGACTGTATAAAAAAAATCGATACCAATGGGCACTATGTTCGAATGCAAAAACAGCACTTGTGCAGTTCTGTACGGTGCCTTATTTTTGACTGTATGTTTCCATATATTGTTTGTTAGTGTAATGTATGAGTTCTGTGAACTTTCCTATAAGTTCCATATAGGGTTCTGTTTAGGAACTGTGAGAGTTTCAATGTACTTTCTGCTTCGGTAGTCGTAGATACACATCTGGAGGTTTTTACACAGCTCCATAAACAGAGACCCCATTTTTTGTGTTTATTGGATGCTATGGTGGAAATTGGCAATCAGACGGCACGGATGATTTGGTGTGATTTGTTTTGCACATCGTGGCACCCAGAGTGTGAGAGTTATTCTATTTTGCCAACCATTTTTTAGCTATATCTGTTTCAGGGAATGCTGGGTAGCAACCAAGAGTGGCACTACTACATCTCTTTTCGAGATTTTGTCATCAAACTTTCCAATATGTCTGAATAGCAAATCTCCCTAGTTTTGCAGAGATACATAGTCTGTTCTGATATGCACAACTCGGCAGATTTGTCATTAAAGGGTAACTTAACTTTGAAAGTCACGTCATAGTGACATGTCAGAAGTTTTGATCGGTGGGGTTCCAAGCACTGAGACTCCTACTGCGATCAATGTTCCACTTCATTTCTGATCGGCTTTTCTAAGAAAATCGAGAGAGCGGTGTACGGGCTCAATAGAATGTCTATGAGGAAAACCGATCAGAAACTGAGCGGCACATCGCTCACCCGAGCGATTCTGCAGCTTCATTTTAGAAATCGGTGGGGGTCTAGTGCTCGGACCCCCATCGATCAAAACTTCTGACATGTCAAAAGTTTTTTAAAAGTTTACTTATGCTTTAAAGACTGTGAAAAAAACTGGTTGAAGACCACCATGGGACATGTAATGGCATGCTCATATCAGCCAATCAGATTCAAGCTCTCATTTTCCAGAAGCAATCTAATTGGACAACTCTTCCACTTTTTGTTTGCATCATTTTTAATAAATCTCCCCCAATGGCTTCTCCACAAACAGATATACAGTACAGTATGGCTGGAAAGACATTTTAACTATGTGAGGACAACTCAACAACTTATATTTACAATTGTTTTTTTCTTTTCTATGCGGAAATAAATGCCCTTAATGTGAATATTGCTCTGTTCCGATGTATCCCTGTGAATCCACACAAGTAGAATGAAAGCAGTGGGAAAAAAAATAAAAGAATCAACTTCTGTAATGTGTTGGTAGTTTGAATGGATTAAATGGAGCCCAAAATGATTAGTGACAAGGGAAGAGATGAAAGAACGTGCGTAGCCAGGAAGGATATGAGACTTGGCGCTTGCTCCACCAAATAGCTATTCTCAATACTTAGGATTCATGTTCAAAAAAGGATTCATTTTTGAAATTTATGGCTAATATACAGAATGTGCGAGCTGTGAGGAAGGAATGAAGACTTCAGATTTCCTTCACTGTCATTCTAAAAATATTAAAGGTCTAGTAAAAGCGATATATAATAATAGGTGGCTAAAACGTAGAATATCTGAACAAAAACAGAATTATGATGATACTTGGCCGTGCTTTCTCTCATAGTCACCCATTGCTGAGTTATGTGTTTGGTTGGAAATGCAAGAAATAGTGGGGGAAGGGAATTCACACAAAAAAAAGCTGGGAAAAGCAGTTGTCACATTTCAAGTTCATGAATCCATTGTCCCGATTGACTTAAGGGAATATCCTTACTATGCTTGAACTAACTTCCATTGTACTGCATTCTGGAATAAATCTAGAATTACATTTTAAAGCTACACCTGATTTTCAGATTTGGCACAGAGTGGGGACACCCATTTCACCCTCTAAGTCTCACCTATATGGTTTCAGAAGACACCCATGGATCTGAGGTACCACATAAGTGAGACATTGGGGGTGGGATGGACTCCTTCATTTCTGCAAAGAAATGGATTTTTAGCTTTTGCCCGACTGTGACCATAAAGAATTCAGTTAAAGCTGGCTGTGTTGTCTACTGGTTGACACATACACAGTGCAATTCATTGGCTGCATTCTCTAATGAGTTACATAGAAAAACTGTTATTGGGTCCAGTCTTGTATATTGAGATTTAGACCTCATACACGTGGCAGAGCTGTGTGCACGGAACCTGTTTGGCACACCTGGAGTCCCTATGGCTCTTACTACAGTGCTGTAGGCACTCTATATGCCACCAAATGCTACATCCATATGGCACCGTATAAGGCCCCAATCACACGACCGTAATTTTCATCCGTAATTACAGATGAAATTGCAGAACCATTCGTTCTATTGTCACGGACACCCTTCGTATATTTATGGAAATGTCGGGGCCGTAGAAATGATCAGCAAAATATAGAACATGACCTATTCTTGTCTGCAATTGGTGCACAGACTCGCCCATAGAACTCTATGGGCAATTCTGCAATTGTGGATGGCTACGGCTTTGTATCCGTAGGCATCAGTTCCGTATTTGCGGACAGTAAAAACCCTTACGGTCATGTGCATGAGGCCATAAAGAGATAACTTATGCTTCTAGGGGAGAACACGTGCATTTTAGGCATATGTAGGTACAGTATTGCCCCATAGACTTCTATTGGAGCTGCATTACGGCAACTCTATAACTCTACAAGACAATTCACCCGTGTGCATGAGGTCTCAACCCGTTAGAATAAAAATGACACATTTTAAAGAGAACAATGCTATTAATGTATATAAATGTATAGTGTATAACAGTCAGTTTTCTAGACAAGCCTTGAAGAAAACAAAAAACTACCGCCATCCACATAACTAAAATGTTGTATTTCTGTCATTTTAATTGCCACTGCAAGCTTTTCAGATGTGAAGGTAAAGCCATTGCTGCTCACCATCAACTTAAAGGCCAGTTAAGGATGATGTTCCCTGGATTTAGGGCTGCGGACATTCTTTCTGCTTGATAGCTTCTCTGTAGAGCCATGGCTATTGCTTTGTCACTGCCACATTGATAGATAAAAAAACAGCGTGTGTGGATCCAGTCCATTGCTCTTCCTGCTAATAACCTGCCAGGTGAGAATCAAACATTGTAACCGAAGAATAACGATGACTGGTTTTGGTGGAAAAATATAGCGGCACAAAGCAAAGGTTCCTTTCCTTGTATCCAAAGTATTTTACCCTTCACATCCATCCGACTAAATTGTAACTGGAGGTTTATCCAAGAGAATGCTGCTGGCTACACTGAGTTCAATGCACAGTGTATGAAATAACAATTACAGTATATTTTAATACAGCGATGGCCTTGTGTATATTCTAAAAATGGGTCACATCAGGTTGCACAGGACATTGGCATTATGCAAAAGTTACTCAATCTAGTGAGTAACTACTAACGAAACATATAGTACTTATCTCTATGCTGTACAATGTATGCTGTCATTAGTAGATCAAGGTTGGTGGAGGCCCCCGAGCAAAAATTTGGTTAGAGCCCCTTCTACTTTATTCGGAGGAATGAAACAGAGAATGTATATAAATGTATCACCAAAAGTTTCCATTCATGCCATTTGATGACGGCGGATATTATTTTTCATGCCATACACTGGGCAAAAGAAAACTAATGTGGGTTAAAGTTATGCTGGTATGTGTAGTACCCTGTCCATATCAAAGACAAGCAGTGGCCGAACCGGAGATAAACTCTTCATGCTGTCTACCGGCCATGACAGCATTATATTGTTAATGCTGCCATGTTTTTATTGCGAATATTCAGTTGTTTGAATAATTTTACAGAGGAATTAATGGAGGTCTCATTTATCCAGATGGTGGAGACCCCAGGGAAACTGCCTATAATTAGGCCCTGGCCATATACAACCATACTTTGTTTCCTCTACATTAGCTGTTGTACGTAACCTATAATATCTGATCTCTGTGATGGAGCGAATTATTGTCTGGTACAGGATTAGACGAGTATTCTGCTACTCAATGGGTGGTAAGATCCTGTGCTGAGCTTCTCCTCTCCATAGAAGCCACAGAAATAGCAAACAAGGCAGTGGAAACCACCCTGGGCTCATTCCGCATTTTTGTCTTGGAGTAAGGGGTAAAGGAGGAAAAGGTCTAAGCACCACTTTTTCTGGCATGGCACATAAAAAAAAAACAAAAAAACACCAGGAGGGGGCCTCATCTTGATTTTTTGCTAGCATTCTTTATCCCCTTAAAAGCAGAAATACAATAACTCTTTTTACAAAAATAGGTGTTACAATAAATAGACGCAGAATGCAAGCCTCCTGGCGATTTTTCACTTTTGAGGACAATGCTCTTCAAATTACTTTTTATACAGTGCATAACCCCACAAGATTTGTGAGACTAAAAATGTAGAGCAAGCCAATGGAGAATCATTGAGCTGTAATCTTTCATGCTTTGGAAAACATTTCAAACATCTGACATTGAAATACTAAGCGATCTTATGTTATAGTGTGACCCTTTTTTGTAATCAACTGCAAAAGTCAAAGCCACAATCGGTGGAGAGGTTATTGTTGAGAACATTGTGTAAAGCCGGTGAAGGGGTAGAAAGAATGACATGGCTGTTTTTGGTTTATATTCAAGTTATTATATTATTTTATTCATGTTTACTAATAATGTATTATTTACTGCACTGAGTTCTGAAATATTTCAATTGCTTAATGTATCAAAATTAAATTTGTTGAGACGTAAAGGGAATGTATTATCACAAAATTACATATTATTTAAATGTTTTTTATTATAACAATATTTTTTCAAACAATTTTTATGTGTTTTTTTCTCTGCATTTTCATGTGATTTTCCATTTAAAATTGACCTCACTTATCAGCTTTGCTGTGGAGACTGAGACAAAGTCAGCAGAGTAATCTCGCTATCATTAAGGCGGGTTATTTAATGACTGCTCTATTATACTGCTGCTGGAGGCCTTAATAAAGAAGGATAGCAACACAATACACACAGATAAGGCTCTGTATGCAGATGCCCTGACATTCCCTAGCATCTTGGAGAGGCAATGTACCCCCATCACTTTCTGGAGACAGTAATCTATTGAGATTTTTCTGCCCATTAGCTCCCATTCATTGGAGCTGCCATAAAGTACACACACCCTGCTACACTGTCTATACAATAATACAGGAGGGAGGGAAGGAAGGAAGCGTGTGTCTCCAATATTACCCAGTTTAAATTTGGAAAATAAAAACTGAAAAGCTACAACTTGAAAAATAAATTAAAAATAAAGAAACACATTATTTCTCTTTTACATACAAAAATGTTGTTGATGAAAATTAAATATATGAGAGATTCACTTTAACCCCTTCAGGACTGAGCATATTTTGTTTGGCCTTGTGGACGCAGCCAATTTTTCAAATCTGACATGTGTCACTTTATGTGGTAATAACTTGGGAATGGTTTTAGCTATCCAAGAGATTCTGAGATTGTTTTCTCGTGACACATTATACTGTATGTTAGTGGAAAAATTTGATCAATAAATTCAGTATTTGTTTGTGAAAATCACCAAACTTTAGAGAAAATTAGCAAAAATTTGCATTTTTCTAAATTTAAATGTATCTGCTTGTAAGACAGGCAGTTACACCACTCAAAATAGTTACTAATTAACATTTCCCCTATGTCTACTTTATATTTGCATCATTTTTTGAACATCCTTTTATTTTTCTAGGACGTTACAAGACTTAGAACTTTAGCAGCAATTTCTCACATTTTCAAGAAAATTTCCAAAACCTATTTTTATAGGTACCAGTTCAGGTCTGAAGTGGCTTTGAGGGCCTTATATATTAGAAAATCCCATAAGTCATCCAATTTTAAAAATTGCCGCCTCAAAGTATTCACAACAGCATTTACAAAGTTTCTTAACCCTTTAGGTGTTTCACAGGAATAAAAGCAAAGTAGAGGGAAAATTTACAAATTTCTTTTTTTTGTCGGAAAATCAATTTTAATCAATTTTTTTCTGTAACACAAAAGGTTTTACCAGAGAAACGCAACTCAATATTTATTACCCAGATTCTGCAGTTGTTAGAAATATCCCACATGTGGCCCTAGTTTGCAAATGGACTGAACCACAAGCCTCAGAAGCAAAGGTGCACCTTGAGGATTTTAAGGCCTCCTTTTTATTAGAATATATTTTAGGCACCATGTCCGGTTTGAGAGGTCTTGTGATGCCAAAACAGTGGAAACACGCCCAAAAACACACCATTTCGCAAACTACACCCCTCAAGGAATTCATCAAGGGGTATAGTGAGCATTTTAACTCCACAGGTTTATTGCTGAATTTAGTGGAATTAGTCCGTAAAAATGAAAATCACATTTTTTTCCAATAAAACTTAGAAACTATCAATTTTAACAAGGAATAAAGAATAAAAGCACCACAAGATTTGTAAAGCAATTTCTCCTGATTACAGTAATACCCCATATGTGGTAATAAACGTCTGTTTGGACACACGGCAGGGCTCAGAAGGGAAGGAGCGCTATTTGGCTTTTGGAGCTCAAGTTTACTGGATTGGTTTTCGGGTGTCATGTCGCATTTGCAAAGCCCCTGAGGGACCAAAACAGTGGACACTCCCCAGAAGTGACCCCATTTGGGAAACTACAGCCCTAAAAAGAAATAATCTAGTGAGCATTTTGATCCCATAGGTTTTCACTGAATTTAGTGTAATTAGGCCGTCAAAACATTCTATAGTTTTTTATTCTTTTTTTTTACGGCGTTCACCGTGCGCTATATATATTACATATTTAATTTATTCTGTTGGTCGATGCGATTACGGCGATACCATATGTATATAGTTTTTTTATGTTTTACGGTGTTCGCACGATAAAATCCCGATTTTAAAAAAATAATTTCGTTTTTGTGCCGCCATATTCTAAGATCCACAACTTTTTTATTTTTCCATCAAGAAAGTGTGAGGGCTTGTTTTTTGCAGGAACAAACCGTAGTTTTTATTGGTACCATTTTTGGGAACATGCGACTTTTTGATCCCTATTTATGCAATTTTTTGGGAGCTGAAGTGACTAATAATAGCGATTCCGGTATAATTTTTTTTTTTTTATAGCGGTCACGGTGCGGAATAAATGACAATATATTTTTATAGTTCAGGCCGTTACGGACGCGGCGATACCAATTATGCATTGCTTATTTATTTTTTTCATTTTTTTTTTAATAATAATAAAGGACTTTATAAGGGAAAAAAAGGCGATTTTTAAATTTTAAACTTTTTATAAACTTTTTCTTTTTTAGTCCCACTAGGAACTTGAAGATCCAATTGTTGGATCGTTCTTATAATACCCTGCAATACTTAAACTACCGTTGAAAAGTTTAGGGTCACTTAGAAATGTCCTTATTTTTGCAAGAAAAGCACAGTTTTTTTCAATGAAGATAACATTAAATTAATCAGAAATACACTCTATATATTGTTAATGTACTAAATGACTATTCTAGCTGCAAATGTCTGTTTTTTAATGCAATATCTACATAGGTGTATAGAGGCCCATTTCCAGCAACCATCACTCCAGTGTTCTAATGGTACAGTGTGTTTGCTAACTGTGTTAGAAGGCTAATGGATGATTAGAAAACACTTGAAAACCCTTGTGCAATTATGTTAGCACCGCTGTAAACAGTTTTGGTGTTTAGAGGAGCTATAAAACTGACCTTCCTTTGAGCTAGTTGAGAATCTGGAGCATTACATTTGTGGGTTCGATTAAACTCTCAAAATGGCTAGAATAAGAGAGCTTTCATGTGAAACTCGACAGTCTATTCTTGTTCTTAGAAATGAAGGCTATTCCATGCGAGAAATTGCCAAGAAACTGAAGATTTCCTACAACGGTGTGTACTACTCCCTTCAGAGGACAGCACAAACAGGCTCTAACCAGAGTAGAAAGAGAAGTGGGAGGCCCCGCTGCACAACTGAGCAACAAGATAAGTACATTAGAGTCTCTAGTTTGAGAAATAGACGCCTCACAGGTCCTCAACTGGCAGCTTCATTAAATAGTACCCGCAAAACGCCAGTGTCAACATCTACAGTGAAGAGGCGACTCCGGGATGCTGGCCTTCAGGGCAGAATGGCAAAGAAAAAGCCATATCTGAGACTGGCAATAAAAGGAAAAGATTAATATGGGCAAAAGCACACAGGCATTGGACAGAGGAAGATTGGAAAAAAGTGTTATGGACAGACGAATCGAAGTTTGAGGTGTTTGGATCACACAGAAGAACATTTGTGAGACGCAGAACAACTGAAAAGATGCTGGAAGAGTGCGTGACGCCATCTGTCAAGCATGGTGGAGGTAATGTGATGGTCTGGGGTTGCTTTGGTGCTGGTAAAGTGGGAGATTTGTACAAGGTAAAAGGGATTTTGAATAAGGAAGGCTATCACTCCATTTTGCAACGCCATGCCATACCCTGTGGACAGCGCTTGATTGTAGCCAATTTCATCCTACAACAGGACAATGACCCAAAGCACACCTCCAAATTATGCAAGAACTATTTAGGAAAGAAGAAGCCGGCAGCTGGTATTCTATCTGTAATGGAGTGGCCCGCGCAGTCACCAGATCTCAACCCCATAGAGCTGTTGTGGGAGCAGCTTGACCGTATGGTACGCAAGAAGTGCCCATCAAGCCAATCCAACTTGTGGGAGGGCCTTCTGGAAGCATGGGGTGAAATTTCTCCCGATTACCTCAGCAAATTAACAGCTAGAATGCCAAAGGTTTGCAATGCTGTAATTGCTGCAAATGGAGCATTCTTTGACGAAAGCAAAGTTTGAAGGAGAAAATAATTATTTGAAATAAAAATCATTATTTCTAACCTTGTCAATGTCTTGACTATATTTTCTAGTCATTTTGCAACTCATTTGATAAATATAAGTGTGAGTTTTCATGGAAAACACAAAATTTTCTGGGTGACCCCAAACTTTTGAACGGTAGTGTATGTATTGCAGGGTATTATACCTGACAGTTTCACACTGACAGGGGGCATATTAGGTCCTGCCTGTGGCAGGACCTAATCACCTTCCATAGATGGCAGACCAGAGGTCTTTGTTAGGCTTCCGGTTACCATAGCAACAATCGCGTAGCGTGGTGTCGATATTGTTGTAACAACTTAAATGCGCCGGTCGCTATTGACTGCCACATTTAAGGGGTTAATCGGTTCGGATCACCGCTGTTATCCGACCCGATGTTTTTCTCCAGTACTAAGGCTGCTAGTAGCAGCCCGTACTGGGAGATGCCGGGCTGCGGGAAGGGCCTGTGTGCTCTGTTAATCTACGTGGGGTGGTCGGGAAGGGGTTAAAGCGTACCTGACTTTTCAGATGACCTTTCAGAATAAGCTGTCATATGTGTGTACATGAGGAATAACACAATTTTTGGTCATTATATGACTTGTATATGACATTTTTTTTCAGCAATATTTCCACTCTGAATGCTTTATTCCTAATTCTTACTTTTTCCTGCACACATAGAGAAGAGGAGAATCCTGCTCTCCTATCTCTATCTATCACATATATAGAAGCTGCAGCAGTATGGAGGAGATTAGGCAGCATTAATGAGCAATGTAGCTGTGAATACAGCACTGGAGTAGGTTAAAACACTTACTAGGAAGCTGCATCTCATCTGTGTGTTTTTCTCACTTTGCTCCTGCCCCCTCCTTTCCCCATAGACTTCTATAGGCATCATGTCTGTGTCTCCCCTTTCCCTAGACTTCTATACACGGTTTGTCTAGAGACACAACCCGACTTCCTGCAGCCCGTCTCCTCTGCTCTGTAACTAAGAATGGACTTTACTTGACAACAGGGGGTAGATAGAAGATTAGAAGAAGGGAGACACCTAGTGACAATAACTTCATATAGAATATGCATCAATAAAAACAACCTAATTTTAACAGTAAGTAAATTACAAAGTTGATATATCAGGTACACTATTAAATTAGCATAAGTTGTTTGAAAAATTTGTGTTCATTTAAGAGATTTTAAAATAGTCCAGTAGGTAAATAACATACCTCTTACTATTTACTAGGAAAGAACTAAAGATCAACACTTATTTATTCAAACCACACCTTGATATGTCTAGACAGAGCAATCCATGCACATAACCAGGCCCAAGGGAAACCTGACCGGTTAAGCAATCAGTCCATTATACAGACTCTCACCACACATACTACAGGTCTCAAGGATGGATCCCTGACTAATGTTTTCTGGGACACTGAAAGCTTTTAATAAAGTTGGATGAATGGCTATGTTTCTTTACTGTGCCTGGAACAATGAAGTTACTAGTTCCAGACCAATGGACTAGAGCAATTTCACTCAATTCTTGACCAAGCTTTAACATATTTATGGTTCCGGCTCATAATGGGTAAAAATACATGACTTATCGGTGAAGCATATGGCCAGAGGTATCATAAAAACTAAAGTAGTATACCATTCCCAGTTACTAGTTGATTAAGGCCCCATTCACACGAACGTGCTTTTGCAGCCGCAATTCCCCCGAAAATCCACTGGAGAATTGCGGCCCCATTCATTCCTATGGGCCCATGCACACGATCGTGGTTTTCACGGTCCGTGCATGGTCCAGGAGCCTGGACCGCAGAAAGAACGGACATGTCTTATTATGGTCGTGTTCTGCGATCCAGGCACATAGGAAATAATGGATGCGGCCATGTGCACGGCCCGCGATTTGCGGGCAGCTGGCGGGTGGCACTCCGCGGCCGGCCGACCCGAAAATCACGGCCGTGCACATGGCTACGGTCGTGTGCATGAGGCCTTAGAGTTATTTTCCTATTAAGCAACTTTCACTTATGCTACAAAATATAAATTTTCTTATTAGCTATTGTTTGGAAATTATCACTTTGGTTTCTTTGGTTTCGAAGAGCTCACTCTAGGGAGTCATATTTAGAGACGAACTGTCACAATAAATAAATATGTTCCCACAATAGATGGTTTAGTCACCTCTTTCTTGAATCACGGATTCCCTTCTCTCCTGTCAGAATCCTCAGAACACAATTGTGCTGATTTGCCTTTTTTATACTTACATTTTAATGGTGTTTTATGTTTTTAAGTTACTAAACAAGATTATTGCTTTGGATTTCAATTTCTTGCAAATTACTTTCAAACATTTCTAACACTTTCTATAAAGTAAATGTCATACTAAAGAGTGTAGTAAGCCAGTAGCGGCTCCTCAGTAGTCATTTGCTATTGAATAGATCACTTTTTGGACTGAATATGCAGAAGAATCGGTGACTCATAAATTGTGTTTACATTATAGTTCTGTATTTTAGCACAAGGAATACTAAATCTCCACTTCATAAATGATTTTACTGCAAGCAAACAACAAATGTATTACCTCTAAAGCACAGGAACACGGAGAATTGGCTTGCAGTTAATTTGGTTATATATGAATTCTATGACAGCTAAGCAGTATGGGTAGACTACATGTGCAAGGGAAAGCTAATGCGGCACAAAAAACAAAACATTGTGAATATTTATGAACAATATTAGTTTAGCTCTTTTATGTTGCTTTATCCTGTGAGCAATGGCTGAATGTCTCCAAAAAATTAACCCAATGTCCACCTTTACAACCTTTTTCTCCCTCTATTGGTTCAAAGTATCTAAACTAAAAATGCAACTTTGTAAGTAGTTTGTAAAAACCTGAGTGTAGTCTGATCCTGCAGTCATACTCACTTCCGTCTATCCCCCAGATTTTGTCAATATAGAAAGTTGCTAAATTTTTTATTTTTTTATTTTAGATGCATAGGAGTAATAAAATAATAATTAGTTGCAATGGTGTACCATTTAAGCTGCCCATACATGTAGAGATTTTGTCTGTAGATTTGTTGAAGAGTCAACAATATTGACTGGAGTTTCCCACTGTAACTATTCCTTAGGGAGTATTTGAAACTATCGAAACATTATTTCAACATGCTGTTTACTATGAAGGGCCATAAGTCTGTCGCTTAGTAACGCAGTCCACAGCACACTGGTTACGCTCTTTTGGAGACATAGATTTGTCACCCACATACAGTTGTGGTGCTGGCAGTGAAGTATTGACTCTAAAAAAAAGACTCTCAGAAACAAAAACCTATTCATAGCACCTCGTGTAAATGTATGTGTAATAACGAGTCCTCTCAGGTGATTGGCAGACAGGGACAATGTTGCCGTATCCGCCTCTCCTTAGTGAGAACGTTTCTGTGGATGCAGACCTTTGTCCCTCTTAGCCATTCCAACAAGAAAGTCTCATCATTAGCGGTGTAAATGGAAGAAAACAATGGGAGAAGAGGACAATACGGCGCTCCTCTAAGGTAATACTGTTTGATGGAGACAAATAATAGAAGCAATGCACAGTGAGCTGTTAGACTCACTTAGTTCAGTTGTACAAATGTAGGCACAGCACCACTGCTTTGCATCAAAGAACGATCTTTCAGATGGACGCCGGCTGCCACCCACTACTATCCCATGTGCAAAGTCCACAATGCCCGGGGAGAAGCATTTGAATAAAAGGAAAGAGAGTGTAGCTTTGGGACACAGCACCAGGCATGTAATTGTTGGAGTCCAACAATTACCTGCCTGGCGCCGCCTCATCATTAGCGGTAACACCATTGGCTTGTGTTTCTTAGTACATCTATTAGATGGCCGGAGTTAAAGAGATCTGTCACGGAGATAGATTTCCTGTAATGCAAATAATCGATTTTACAATGAGAGAAATGAACATTAAAATCATTTCTTCTATATGGTTGAAAAAAATATGAGTAGTCTCTGTAAAATTCATTTTTGAATAGTATGTAGGAAAATACTTATCCCGTATTGACTCTTCAGAAAAATTGCAAAGAAGAATTTAATGGATGCTGATTATTATAGTACCTCAATTTGTTCAGTTATACATGACGCCACCAATAATGTTTACATTTGTGCAATTTTCACAGTTTTTTCATTATAGAAGCTGCAGCTACTTTTCTCACCCAGTGGGAGGGTCAGCTTACTTGCCTGCCTGTACCTAACCCTGTACAAGCTGTAATGTAACATCGACAGTATCTATTTAGGCAGACGCTGCATTGCCTTATGGATACAAGGCTTGAAAAGGAAGATTTATTATCTCGCTAATGGGCAAATGAAGCTTTGCCTGAGAAGCAGGATGCATAACCTGCAGGTCCTGTAACAGGCACTTCACATGATGCATAAGAATTGACAGATGCAAAATTATTGACAAGAAATCAGGGAGGAGGGAAGTAGGATGATACAGTATGTGCTGTGCTTTGGACAGAAGGGATGGAGTATGACCAAATATACCAGGAGAAGAGCTATGGGAATAATCTAGTCATGTACTTGACATAAAGAGCTCTATTATGATGTTATTATGATGGCTTGCCGATACAAAACAAAAATGGTACAACTGTGAGAAATAAGGAGAGAAAATACCTATTTTGCCTGAAGTACGTTTATAGCATTAGAATTGAGAAATAGGGAACATATAGAGAATGGGGCAGGCATTTTATACATATTTTTTTTATCATTCAAAGGCCTTATTCAGAGGAACGTAGAATACGTTCGTGTCACGGCCGTTAAAACGACCTGTTTCAACGGATTGTGTGAATGGTCCGTTGAAAAATAGAACATGTCCTATTTTCTTCCATTTTCACAGATCGCTCCGTAGACTATGGGGATCCATGAAAACGGGACAAGCGAGGTGGCAAATTGGACGTGAAAAACTGCCGTTTTTCACGTCCGAGTTTCCCCACGTTCTTCTGAATAAGGCCTTAATTGAGGCGTAAATGTTTTTTTACAATTCGACTCAGTGATAATGTACAAGCCCCATTAAGTAGAGGATTGGAGAATCTGAAGACAAGACATCCTCTTATCGCAAGAGATAGAAGAGCGAGTATGGTAGCGCCATCCCATGTAGGTTTATTGAGTTACCTTACCTATAAGTGACAGCATTAGACAATTTGGTTCAGACACAAACAACTAGGTCAGTAGAATGACCATACAGTAATTCTGGTCCCATCATAAGCATTTAGTGCAATATGGTTGTAGGTCCTAGCCAACACAAGTCATCATTCAATCACATTTCCTGCTGCGCCCTAGAGAAACATTATTAGACTTTGAGGTTATTTTCAGCCCATGAACTCTGCAATATTGGGTCAACAGTCATCTGTGATATTGCAGCATGTTTACACGCCTTAAGGCTGTATTTCTTCAATAGAATACATTTTATCCTCCCGCAAGCATGTCTTTACTGCAAAATGGTACAAAGAGGCATTTATTGTCTTGGGAATTAAACCTATAAATCATCCAAAAATGACTGCTGCAACTACTTGACACTATAACCACAGTGTTAACCCACAATAGGTTTATTTCTCATGTAAAGAAAAATAAAAAAAATAAAAATAATAGTGTTGGACAGGCCTACCGACAATCTCTGTTCAGTGGTAAGAAAGTATTTGCACCACTTCAAATAAAACTGATGTTCTTTACGATCATTGCTTTTGAATAACCGAACATCTACTCTAAATAGGTATTCCAGTTATAGCAAATAGAGTTAAACTCAGGAGCATAGGGTAAGAAAGGTCAACCTTTAAAAATGGAAGTCTTCCTCTGGTGCTGGGACTCAATCGGCAGAACCCACCCACTTCCAAAAGTCGCCCACATCAGCCGTTCACTTCCCCATCTACACTCAGCATTTTGAGGCTTCAATCTAAAGCATGAATTTTTGCACATTATGGCCCTAATAACACCATTTCTATATAAATAGTTCAAAAATAAATCCCTACATCTCACAAAAAATGTGTGGATAGCCTAAAACATAAACCAAATATAGCCGTTAAACCATTATGTACTATGTTATGCCATCAATGTCCGATCGGTGAAGGTCCAACAGCTATGACCCCCCCAGCAATCTCTAGAATAAAGTGGCAGTCGTTCTAGTAAAGCTTATGCCACTTCATCTCCTTCCTTCGAATTTAACACTATAATGGACCCACAACGCCAACAAACGATCCAGTTGCACAGCGTATTTCTACTTTCATTGCCATTTTGTTCTAGTGATCAGCAGGGCTCATGGCAGTTGATCTCCCACCAATGAGACATTGATGGCATATCCTAGAGATTTGCCACTAACGTCTAACATGAGACAATGCCTTTAATGTTGACATGCAGCTTAAACAGAGTTTGGCATAAATTAAAATGGTTTTACGCCGTCAGATAATTTTAACTCATGCAAAATAGAGAAAGAAAACAGATCAAAGAATTGTGAAGACATTTTTGTTCCGTTATCTAAGTGGGGTTATCCCTTTCCACATGCACCACGCTGAAGCGGAGCGCCAACCATACCTTCCTACAAATAATACCTTTAATGTTGACATGCCGCTTAAACAGAATTTGTAATAATTAAAATGGTTTTACGCCGTCTGATAATTTTAACTCATAATTTTGAACAGATATAAGAGGTGGAACTTTGATATTTTTGGTTACTGTTAGCTACAGAGCAATGTAGTGTGCTCCAAGATAGCAAACAATATTTCTATAGCTTGGGATCTTGGGCTTTCTCGTATTACGCATACTTTTGACGCCTGAAGAACCTCAGGTATTTTTGGTTTTTGGCCTTTAAGTGGTTGATTGCCAGCACGCCCGGTCACCTCAGGGTTTTGCTTTAGAGACCCAGTTGTTATTTTCTTGTGTTTTTATACCCAGACTGTATTAGACGCTTACATTTATCTATTTAGCCACAAAACTATACATGGTAAATAAACATCCCCTTACATTTTTTTTCAATTCCTAAAGAAACAAATTGTAAAAATCAGTCTGGAAAACTAAAAAGGAGAAAAATGCATTCACATCCACTGTAACTGACCGGCTTCTACATTTTGATTAATTTTCTCTCTTACTATAAGAATATCATTTGCATAGTCAACTTATGTGGGAGAGATTAAATTGCTTGCCATGAATACTGATGAGGATAATATGATTATTGTAATCAATAGTTCTTGATTTTTAACAATTCCATATTTTATTCAACTTTCCCATTATATATCCCATTAACATATTCTTTATGGAATTGTTTCTGAGAGTGCTGTGCAGGCAGTGGAAAGAAACATTCTGAAACCGTGTTGAAATCTGGAAAATAATTACTATTATTATTTTGTATCCCCAAAGGTCAATGTGGGACCTAAAATTCTATTTGAATCCAAGCAAATCATGAAAATTGATCTCCTCTGAATAATACAAGCCAAGCTTATCCTTTGAATGGCTAATGACTTAAATGTATAATATTTTTTTCCTTTCTTGTAAGATTTTCATTATTTAAAGAGGCTCTGTCACCAGATTTTGCAACCCCTATCTGCTATTGCAGCAGATCGGCGCTGCAATGTAGATTACAGTAACGTTTTTATTTTTAAAAAACGAGCATTTTTGGCCAAGTTATGACCATTTTTGTATTTATGCAAATGAGGCTTGCAAAAGTCCAAGTGGGTGTGTTTAAAAGTAAAAGTACAAGTGGGCGTGTATTAGGTGCGTACATCGGGGCGTTTTTAATACTTTTACTAGCTGGGCGCTCTGAAGAGAAGTAATATCCTCTTCTCTTCAGAACGCCCAGCATCTGACAGTGCAGATCTGTGACGTCACTCACAGGTCCTGCATCGTGACGGCCACATCGGCACCAGAGGCTACAGTTGATTCTGCAGCAGCATCAGCGTTTGCAGGTAAGTCGATCTTACCTGCAAACGCTGATGCTGCTGCAGAATCAACTGTAGCCTCTGGTGCCGATGTGGCCGTCACGATGCAGGACCTGTGAGTGACGTCACAGATCTGCACTGTCAGATGCTGGGCGTTCTGAAGAGAAGAGGATGTTACTTCTCATCAGAGCGCCCAGCTAGTAAAAGTATTAAAAACGCCCCGATGTACGCACCTAATACACGCCCACTTGGACTTTTACTTTTAAACACACCCACTTGGACTTTTGCAAGCCTCATTTGCATAACTACAAAAATGGTCATAACTTGGCCAAAAATGCTCGTTTTTTTAAAATAAAAACGTTACTGTAATCTACATTGCAGCGCCTATCTGCTGCAATAGCAGATAGGGGTTGCAAAATCTGGTGACAGAGCCTCTTTAAAGCCCAAAAATCTGATGACTCCACAGCAACACTAAACATAGCATTGAATGACAAAAGAAAATTGAAGAAAAACTTGCCTGTACAGATGTAGCTATCTTTATCTTAACTTTTAACACATTAAATACACATTAGTAAGAAACTTTAACTCAACTTTTTCAATGGCTTTTGTTGTGTTATATCACGCTGCAGCAAGTTATCAGAGTGAAGCTAAAGATGGCTACATCCGTATTTGTTAATTTGCAAGGTATTTTTGTAAGCCTCTGAGAGAGTCTTTTAGAAATCTTGCAGGCAGAAGGTGGGGTGGAGCTCTCAATGATGGATATAGTTCCTGTATCTCTTCTTGCAGACAGAGTAGTTGGGGAGGGCACCTACTGCAGCCAGTTGTCTTAAGGCCCTTTTACACAGGCCGATAAGTGGCCGATGATGCGAGCGCCAATCAACGAGACATCGATGATTGGCACTCGTTTGCTCCTGTCACATTGAGCTATGGATGGGGACGAGTGGTCGTTCCTCCGATCGCTAGTCCCCATCCATTATTATAATGTCGGCAGTGGATTTCCTGTTTACACAGGGGGATGTGTTGCCGACAACGATAATATTTAACTTTTTTAAAACTACACGACTAGCAGATGATCGAGCGTTAGCTTGGTCATCTGCTGATCGTTCTCCTGTTTACACAGGGCAATTATCGTCAACGTGCGTTATATTAACGCTCGTCTGCCCGATAATCGTCCTGTGTAAAACCCCCTTTACAGCCAGAGACAGGTCTGAGCTGGGGTGTGGGTGTGTATACAGTACCTCAAAGACGAGGAGGATATTAATAGGGTATTCCTAGAATTAACATTTATCACCTATCTACACGTTAGGTGATAAGTGTCTGATCGCTGGAGGCCCCGCTGCTGGGACCCCACCGATCACTAGAACAGATTGAGGAGGAGATTGAATGCTTGGGAGCTTGAATGAAGCGGAGGATGAGCATGTTGCTCCATTCATCCATTGCTCTAGGGGACTGATGAAAACAGCAGACTTCTGAATTTGGATCTCTGTCAGTCTCATAACCTTTGAATGGGGTGGCACCGCACATATAGCCACAATCTCCCCTCCACAATCTCCATATCACCGTAATGAAAAATGAGAAAGGATGTATTCAAAAAAATTGCACACTCACACCATCAATTGAGAAATATATATTAAGGCCCCATAGCAATGTAGATATGATCCCACAACTCTTCACGACTACATAAAACAGATTTTGAATAGTTTTCGATAAATGTGAAGTAGAAGGTAACATTTTCTATGGACGGGCTCCACAAGGTAATTGATTCCACCACCACCATCTACTAACCTCCCTAAACCTGATGTCTCCATCTCTGTGTGTGGCACTATCATAACTGCTAAGCAGCACGCCCGCTGTCTCGGGGTTATTTTTGACTCAGATCTTTCCTTTACTCCTCACATTCAATCACTTTCACGCTCCTGTCATTTTCACCTCAAAAACTTCTCCAGAATTTGCCCTTTTCTTACGGAGGAAACCGCCAAAACTCTCATTGTTGCTCTGATTCACTCTCGTCTTGACTACTGTAATTCATTACTAGATGGTCTTCCCCTCACTAAACTCTACCCTCTCCAATCTATTCTCAATGCAGCAACCAGACTCATAATTATGACCAACCGTTACACCGACACCTCTACCCTGTGCCAATCACTACACTGGTTGCCCATCCCCTTCCGAATAAAATTCAAACGTATTACTCTCACCCGCAAAGCTCTCCACAGTGCTGCACCTTCTTACATCTCCTCCCTCATCTCTGTCTACCACCCTACTCGCGCTCTACATTCTGCCAACGACCTTAGATTAAAATCCTCCATAATCCGAACCTCCCACTCCCGTCTCCAAGATTTTTCTCGTGCTACAACGTCGCCTGGAATGTTCTACCCCAGACAATCAGATTAATTCCCAATATCCACAGTTTTAAACGTGCCCTGAAAACACATCTATTTGGACCGGCCTATAACATTCCCTAATCTGACTCCTTTCCTTGGCCCCCCTTTTAGATTAGTCATCAGAATAAGATTCCCTCACACTCCTTCTCTACATGTCTGTCATACACAGATACTGGCTGGTGACCGGCTCATGCAGCTTCATCTGTACCACCCCATGTGTATAAAAGATGGCCAAACTATTGTACAGAACAAACACTGTTACACTTTGTGTCTCCCTTATGTCCTCATAGATTGTAAGCTCTTGCGAGCAGGGTCCTCACTCCTCAGGTTTGAATTGTAAATGAACCTTGTCACTATGTAATGTCTGATATTGTTTGTTTCATGTTCCCTCTAAATTGTAAAGTGCTGCGTAATATGTTGGCGCTATATAAATAAAGATTATTATTATTATTCCACAGGTGCTTTGCTATTAGTAACTGTTACTGACGTCTGCAGCTATATACAGGGCGCTTAGCAGAAACAGAACTAATACCCCTGGAAGCTACGTTCATGGCAATATGCGTGGAAAATCTATGGAGCTTCCCCCGACTCTCAAGCATTGGTGATATTAATCATTTTTTTTTCCCTCTGGTGTTCTTTCTTGTCAGACACACTATTACTGCCTGGTTGGCCAAGTCTACATACTATTTTTTTTTAAACTCATTTTATTGAAAATACACAGTGCACAAGGTATGATAAACATAACATTTTGGGTGACATGCAAGAAACCCATTATTCCAATGTAACATAACCATACAAACAACAACATCGATCTCCGTTACACAATGAGAATAAGAAGTGGTACATCCTTTTCCGGTATGTTATTGAGTATAACCATTACATTTATAGGAACAAAAGCAATGCAAATATATACAACCCTGTTATAAATACTTGTACAATCCAGGACTGATCTCGTCCAACCCCCTATCGAACCTCCCCCCCCCCAGTTGGGGCCCGCTACCCCATCCCTGCTTACTCAATTAAACCCCAAGACCGTTTAGGGAGGACCTGAGGTCACCTACATTAAATGATGCAAGAGGCGATGAGCACCAACTACCCCACACTTCCAGAAATTTATACGGACATCCCCTATGTTTGTATACTAGATTAGCGTAAGGTATTACTGAGTTGAGCAGTGATTTCCATTGTGGAACCGTTGGGTGAAGATCTCCCATCCAACGAAGTGCAATAGCCTTCCTGGCCATGAACAGGGTCTCCCGTAAAAATATACCTTCATAGTGTGACCAGGAATTTGGTGGGATCAGACCCAACAAACATAGCCCAGGCTCACAGGGGACTCGTTTACCTGTTACTGATGAGAGAAAGTCTGTGACCTCTCTCCAGAAATTAGATATTACCGGGCAGTGCCACACCATATGGTCAAAGTCTGCCCGATCGTGCTGGCATCTTTTACAACTAGCCGAGGAAGATCTGCCCATATGCAATAGCCTGGTAGGAGTTATATAACATCTATGGATGATATAAAGCTGTGTCATTTTATTATTAGCCGCTGGTGAAACCGCAAGGTGTGAAGACATTGCATCAAGCCAATCCCCCTCAGTCAGGTTCGGAATCAGCCCCTTCCATCTGAGTTCCGCCGCACATCCCGCATGTGCTAACCTTTGAGACAGCAGGAACGTGTAAACTACTGATATCAGGCCCCGCGGGCCTTGTGTTCGAAGCACCCCTATAAGGGGTAGGGAAGAAATCAAAGTCTGAGCGTGTCTGAATTGGGCCCTGAGAGCGTGATGCAGCTGTACACATCTAAATGTATCCCTCTCTGGCACCTGGAATGTATCTTGTATCTCCCTTGCTGATAACGCGTGTCCATCTCCAGTACTCAAATGCTTCATTTGTGTCACCTCTAAACCCTCCCAGAATGCATGATCCTGAAATCCCAAAAAGTGAGGTAATCCATGGTTGGACCACAACGGCAACTCCGCTACCGTATCTTTAAATTTCAGCAGTGATTTTGCATGAGCCCACACCTGCTTCGCCAGTTTAATCAACGGTAACGTATGCTTAGGACTAAAATCATGTGGTTCTAGAACGGGCCATAAGTTAGATACTCTGAGAAAATGTGCTAAATGATGTTCGGCATTGGGCAATGGATCATCCAACATCCACAGCCTAATATATCTAAGTTGACCTGCCAAGTAGTATAAAAACACATCCGGTAGGGCCGCTCCCCCCCTCTGTTTGGGCCTCTGCAAAGTGTCTATTCTGAGCTTGTGTCTATTCTTTCCCCAGATAAATGGCGTAAATAAAGAGTTGACCAAATTAAAGAACTTTTTAGGAACCATTGTGTCTGCGTGCTCCAAGACATATAGCAATTTAGGTAGCACTACCATTTTAATAAGGTTAATTCTACCTGCCACTGATAAGGGGAGTGACTTCCAGACTGCAAATTTATCTTTCAAATAAGAAAGTAGAGGGTACACATTAATATCGTATGAGTGTGAACTATCCCTAGATATCCAAACTCCCAGATATTTAAAACTATGCACCACTTGTAGACCCTGAAAATGTGAACCCCAAGTCTACATACTATTAGTTTGTACTTAGTTATAAATTGTTTATAGACTATGTTTCTTCTCTTGTGACGTAGGCATTGTGTGTTTCACCTGGGAGGTTTATCAGGGTTTATATTAGCATGTACTATTTATGAAGCGGTTGGGTGCTTTTTAAGTGTTTTTAACCCCTGTGTGTTCATGTTTTTGTGTATTGATTTCACTAAAATTGTATGCTTTTGGATTATGGTTATTCTCTGAGCGCATATTGCCTTTTATCCACACCACTTTTGCTTTTTTTATTTGAACAATTACTGTTGTGGGTTTGTGGCTTTTGTTGCACCAGCATTTATTCAGCAGTGCCAGACTCCAATTTTTCGGGCACTGACTGAATATTTATGAAACACTTTGGCTGTCGGGCAGTGTTATGGGTATTGTCGTGGAATCATTGTGACTAGCTGGCATTGTTATGGAGACTCTATAGTGTGTACCAATATAGGGCACTGTGGCTGGCGCAAGGTATCTCAAAAAGTGCCCATTGTGTTCATGGTATTTCATATACCTGGCACAACTTCATCTAGTCAACAACAACAAATCTTTACATTAGCTGCACATGAAATTTGTTTGCCGTTAGTATTCGCAGCATAAAACCCACGACGCCGATACAACCCAGGAAAGAGCTGAACACATCTGAGTCAGTATCTATTACTAATTTACCCTTTTAATAGACTGCTGCTTTATTACAAGTGTTCTGGATTACCTTTTGGTTAATAATACAGCATAACAACATGCTGAGACTACACTGGGAAGTCACAGTTCAGGCCACATTGGGATAACCTGCACTCATAATTCATATCAGCTGCATGTGGCACCAGACCGTCCTGTATAAGGTTGAATCTCTGATGTCTTTCTTTTTAGAGCTCAAAAATGCTGCTCTGTGACCCCTGTCTTCTGCCAAGAGACAATCATTAATTCTACAAACAAGAGCTATTTTAATGCTGTTCTATCTCCTGCATCATGACTAGCATGGATTATAAATGTAATCAGTTGAAAAATGGGTTTCCAGTTGGGTTCTGACCTTACCTGGAATAGGAAGTGTTTGGCGCAGACATTTAGTCATTCATACAGTCAAAGCTAATTACGTCTTCTAGGAAAAGCTGGAGAACGACAACAGTTCTGAAAAAACTAGTGTATATATATTTTTTAAACTGTTTCCAATGTATCTTAAATGAACCAACTTTCCAAATAGTCTTAATTAAAAATCTCCTATAATTTTATATACCTATGTGTCCCCATGGTAACAGACAACAAACAAACCCTGTGTAGTCTGATATTGCAGTCATACTACCTTCCATCGGTTCCCTACTTCTTGCTAACCTACCAAATGTACGTTAAGATGAAAGGGAATTCACGGAATATAGCAGTGATTAAAAACTAAAATGTAACCTTCATTGGTAAGCCTTTAAAATAAATTCAGCAAACTTGTGTGGCTATACGTGTGCAAATTTTGTGAGATGATTGACGGTTTGTTCCAAACTCCAGAATACAGAGACTGTAGTCCCATAATAGGGGCTCATTTAGGGTGAATTCAATCTGCCCCATACAAGAGCTAAATTCCACAATTTGAAAGTAAATGTAAAGGATCTGCCAGACACAGCTTCTGTGTCGACGCCCGTGGTTAATCAGTCTGTACCTGCTCCTAAGTCTGATAGAGTGACTCGATCTGCTACAACTCAGGCTGGGAGGCTGAGGAGTGGGAGAGCCTATCACAGCCTGGCCAGACGGAGCTAGCTCCCGCCCTCTGTCTATTTATACCTTCATTTCCTGTTTGTGTTTTGCCCCAGGTATAATCATTTCCTCTGTTGATTCTGACTTAGTCTCCGAAATTGCGGCTGATCAAGGTTCAGCTCCCGGGAACCTTCCTGTCCAACAAGGTAGCTAACGTCTTAGCATTGGGTAGTTTCTTGAGGGGCACAAAGTGGCACATCTTACTGAAGCAGTCTACTACAACCCACACCACCGACTTGCCTTGAGATGGAGGCAGATCGGTGATAAAATCCATGGAGATATGGGTCCAAGGTCTCTGGGGAATGGGCAAAGAACATAGTAAGCCCGCTGGTCGGGACCTGGGAGTCTTGGACCTAGCACAGATTTCACAAGTGGTGACGTAGGCCTTAACATCTTTAGGCAACCCAGGCCACCAATAGTTTCTGGCAATGAGGTGCTTGGTACCCAGGATGCCTGGATGACCAGATAGTGCAGAGTCATGATTTTCCCTGAGTACCCTTAGCCGGAATTACAGGGGAACAGACAGCTTGTTCTCAGGAAGGTTCCCGGGAGCTGAACCTTGATCAGCCGCAATTTTGGAGACTAAGTCAGAATCAACAGAGGAAATTATTATACCTGGGGGCAAAACAAAAGCAGGAAATGAAGGTATAAATAGACAGATGGCGGGAGCTAGCTCCGTGTGGCGAGGCTGTGTTAGGCTCTCCCACTCCTCAGCCTCCCAGCCTGAGTGGTAGCAGATCGAGTCACTCTATCAGACTTAGAAGCAGGTGCAGACTGATTAACCACGGGCGTCGACACAGAAGCTGTGTCTGGCAGATCCTTTAGGCTGGGTTCACACGACCTATTTTCAGACGTAAACGAGGCGTATTATGCCTCGTTTTACGTCTGAAAATAGGGCTACAATACGTCGGCAAACATCTGCCCATTCATTTGAATGGGTTTGCCGACGTATTGTGCAGACGACCTGTAATTTACGCGTCGTCGTTTGACAGCTGTCAAACGACGACGCGTAAATGAACTGCCTCGGCAAAGAAGTGCAGGGCACTTCTTTGCCACGTAATTTGAGCTGTTCTTCATTGAGCTCAATGAAGCACAGCTCAAGATTTACGAGCGTCTCAGACGGCTCGCAAAATGCGAGGAGGAGCATTTACGTGTGAAACGAGGCAGCTGTTAACAGTCTGTCTTTTCACACGTAAATGCCTCTCATCGTGTGAACATACCCTTACAGTAAATCTTGGAGATTAGGAGACTACATATAGTGGTACAATGTCACAAAGGGCACCACCATAAGGTTGGGGTGGCACATTCAATTATTACAAGCCACTTTTATTTTGAGTGAGGAGGGCATGTAGTTAAACATACTTTTTATTTGAAGGTCTAGAGGTTGTAGTGTACATCACTGATACACAACCTTATACAGTGATAGTGCTCAACCCTATATTGACCCTCAAGGAAATCTTGTGTATTTATCCTGAAAAGGGCGCCCCAGATTTAGGAAACTGACCCTATTACAATTCTATACCAATGCATTTTGTCCTGATCTAGGATTTATCAGGGGATATCAAATACAAGAGCAACATCATGGCGTGCAGTCCAGCAGTTTGACCTATGGTGTGGATACAAATTTTTTGTGAAGGTGGATATACTTTTAACTAAATATTTTTCCAGTACTTTACACCTTCATTACAGGTCTATGATGAAGTTTGATTTTTTTTTTACCGTTTATAAATATAGATAAAATCTACATAAAAGTTGAATATCTTTATAAATACATTGCATTAGTTGTCTAGCACTGATCCTGGATTACAGTTTGTGTTATATTCCAGAGCTGCATTAATAATTCTGCTGGTTGTCATGGGAAGCAGTCAACAGGCTTGTTGACAGCCGCATATCCTATAACAGTGAAATAATTCGTTTTTCCTACATTAGATTACTGTACAGTGCTTGTTGTAAAGATTACCCTTACCAGACTGTAAATCATCAGAACAAGCTCTGTGCAGACATTGAGACATCAAGGAATGCTGGGAGATTTCAGCTCAGAAGTCTGCAGAGTTATGATATACCATAATACAGGCTGTAACTCATGAATTAGTACAAGATAAGTAATGAAATGTTACAATGTTACCCAACTTGTATAATGTTGTATATTAAAGCCATTTCTGTGTGTTTTACATTGTATACATTTAGATATCTCTTTTCTGTGCCAAAATATCAGATGTTGACTATAAAAAGTGCTGCCATGACAAAAGAAGAGCATCATGTGCCTCATGATAACACTCCCTGTCCCATGCTTCTGCAGTTCAGTGCCTAATAAGAGTAAAATTACCTAATAGGAACTCATTAGATCTTGTATTTTGTTATGTAGAGAAGCTTATGATGTCATTTTGCGATGGTTGCGATATAATGATTTCAGGTCTGCATAATCATCTGTACATGTCCTATATTTCACGCTTATGCACAGACGTTACATGATCTTCCCTTGTGTAGTTTTCTAGAGTTTCAGATTTTTAAAGGGGCTGTCAGGTTTTCCCAAACCCATTTCAAATCCTTATCAGGGAGTTCAGAGTTAATAGAGGGAAACTCCCATTCTGAATCCATATCTCTCAGCGAGAGTAGAGAACAGGAGTATCCTTCACCATGGAAGACCCAACACATCCATGTATTAAACAGCCAGCACATTGATTTCAATGGGGACTGTGTAATGCCTGATTTGCCCTGTGGGGGTGCTGCAGACTAAATGAACATTTGCTGCCAATATTAAATATCTATCTTTAGAAAGTCCCCTTTTAACATTGTTTCTTGAGAAGTAATTTAGAAAAAATCGTGGTGTCACGTATTGCAGCTGTACATGTTAGAAAATGGAATGCAAACAACTGATGCTTTATTAAATTACTGCTTTTTTTTTCCTTTAGTTTGCTATAATAAATTCCAATTTACAGTAACCTACTGAATGGATCCAATTTTGCAAATTTATACAATATGTGACAACAGAAATAAATTATAAAATAAATTATTTAACAATGATACATAACCCCCACTATTAACCATGTCCCAAGTACTGTACCTTCAGCTCGCACCGTATAAACACAAGTCATATTTCTTATTTATGTTGTTTGCTGAATGACAAGTCTCGATCTGCGAGTTTCCTCCAGCCATGTCTGGAAAACTATTGAGAGAGCTGAAATAAATGTATACACCTGGAATATATCAGGGGGTTTAAACAGAATCCGTAACCGGCATTACTTCTTTAAAGGAGTATTCAGGCTTTGCCATAAATGGCTGATAGATACAGGTCCCAGCTCTCCTATCAGGAGACCGCGGGTCTGCTGACCCTGGTTCACCGATTCCCACCAATTGCATTTTCATACACTTTAATGGAGTGGTGCGCCCCTCTCCATTGAAGTCTAGGGAAGTTACAGGAACAGCCCAGCGCTTTCCATTAACACCCATAGACTTCCTCCCCTATCCTTCCTCGCACCTTTTAGGCATTTATGTCATCTCTTGTGGATATGCCAAAAATGCCAAAGATGGGAATACCCCTTTAAAATTCCAGCAGTTATACATACCCCACAACGTCCCATTTTTAACGGGACTGTTCCACAAATAAACCTCCTCAAGAGGGATGGAAATTTTGCAAATATGCCCTGAAAATGTACCCTTTTTTATTTTCACCGATTTTTCAATTTATTTTTACAAAAAATTTCACCAATATTTTAGCCAAGGCACCTCCAATTCAGAAATAGGCTGGATTCAGACCAAGTATTACGCAGCATTTCTCGTGGCCTTTTTTGTTTGATGTTTTTCAGTGTTTTTTTTTTTTTAATTAACGCTGCACCATATGTTACCATAAAGTCCATACAGACTTATTAAAAAGGTTATATACAGCATTTTAGTTGGTGATGCTTTGGTTTTTAATGTTTTTGGGCTCAGTTACGTTTTTTTCAAAATACAGCATACTCCAGGTGTGGCCATTTATCCCCCATAGTCTATAGGACTTCAAAAATGGCAGAAAAAAACTCATGCACAAAATAACACTAAATTGTCACCAAAAAATGCTTGCGTCTTTAGCTGCATTTTAAATTGCAGGACAAAAACATTGCGTGGAGGAGGTCGTGGACTTTTAAAAAAAATAAACATAAACAACCCTTAAAGAGGTTGCCCCATCAGGAAGGCCCCTATACATATGCTCTATTAGGATATATAGATGTCATAGACGGGAATCCCCCAGTGTGAGTCAAGGCGACATAAGTAAGCCATCCATGTATTACATGGACGACAATTTTTCTGAATGGCCACCATGTAATACTACATTTCCCCTGCAGCAATCGCTTGTGTTATTTTTAATTACAGATTAAGCAGAGCTGAGTTTGTCATTTTGCATAATGGGCATGAGATTCCAATGCTATTTGTAATTTTCCATAGGACTACAAGTGAATCTAATCCATTATACTAACTCAGTGAATTATCATTGTGCATAAAATAAAAAATTAAAAGAGGTTGTCCCCATTGAAAAAAATTGGGGCTGAGCTGCAATACCAGACAGAGCCCATGGACAAGAGTGGCGCTGTTTCTGAGAGAAAAAAAAAGACCTTTTTTTCTGAAATGGACAACTGCTTTAAATGACACGTTCTGCAGGCACAAACCTATAGTGGATAATATATAAATGCTGGAATTTTAAATTAAAAGTATGCAGAAAAATGAAAGCAAATGCATTTTATTACTGAAAAATGTTGCCGTTTTTTCATAGTATATAGAATAAGGTAAAAAGTGGCCTTTTCACCAACAGTTTGTCAGTTATCAAGTTACTATGATATTCACAACGCATAAGAGCATGGATATGTAGGGGTTTGGTATAGGCTCTATATCTATAGAAACGAGGAAAGTGCTCTGAACTTCCCAGCCTAACACCTCCAAACATTCATATCTGAAATACTGAACTTAGAAAACATCAATTTAGATGACTAAGCTTTCCAAAACTCTGTGGTTTACCAGGGAAAGTGAGCTGATTCACCGCTGATTAAACCTGAGAAGAGAGAAGGAGAAGGAAAAATATGCAGATTCAGAAATGTGAAATAAGGAAAATATTAAAATTTCCATGAGTGCTTGAAAGACAGAAATATGCTGAGCGCTCGTATTTTAAATGAATCATGAATTAAAGGAAGGTTTTATTAAAGTAAGACTGTTAACAGGCAAATTCCTTTAATTAATTTAAAGGGTCCTGCTTCAGAAAACCCATCCCTCATTCAGGACCTCCACTAATTATCTGGAGCAGAGAGTGGCTACAAAGAACAGCTCTGAAGGGCCCCAGCACGTTCAATGTGCAGCATGTAATTCTTCATTTCCCCTTCGGTGGTGCTGCAGGGAAATGAAACACTTGGTGCCAGGTTCCCCCACACATTAAAGGTGATCGCCGGGGGTCCCAGCAGCAGAGAAACATGTAATACGTTTATTTTCCGAGGACCTTCTTACAAAAAGTATTTTCAAAAGCAAACAGCTAAAGATGAGTAAAATTTCCAAAATCTGTTTCATGGCCGATTCTAATGAATTGGCTCTCTAATTCGGTTCATTCAGAATAAATTTGCCATGAATTGCAAGTACCTCGATTACCCTTTATAAATCTCTGATGTCTTCTAGGACTGTATCCAAACAGGGCAATTGTGGGCACTTGCAATTTCACCCCTAAAATGAAAAAAAAATAAAAATACCATACTCACCTCCCCCGGTCCCTGCCAGCAACCCGAGATGACGTCGCTTTTTCTATGTGACTGCTGCTTTCTTAGATGGCGGCAAAACAATGTCCCTTAGGAGGTTGATAGGGACACGTCGCTACTGGAGACCAGGTGATTATGTTTTTTTTTATGCCACTATGTTTAAGATTCATGCACCGTGAACCCCAAAATTTTCAGATTTCGCTGAAATAGAAACTTTTGGGAAATTCGGACCAAATTCGATTTGTTTGTAATCGGTTCGCTCATCTCTTCAAACAACCCTTTTAAGATGCTCTGTTAAATCAAAGGCAGTGGATTCAGTAGCACCGATTAAACTGCACCATAACTCTTATAGTGGGGTAAAATTAAAACGTTACCTCTAAGTGAGCCTTCATTGCAAGTCGGGACCACTGAGAGGGCTTACTCGACTACGCTATTCAATATAGCTTAAAAAAAGGCCCCAACCTATGCCCAAAAAACATTAGGGCTCGAACAACGAACGTGCACTGCAAACTTAAATGTACACTACCGTTCAAAAGTTTACGGTCACTTAGAAATTTCCTTATTTTTGCAAGAAAAGCACCGTTTTTTCAATGAAGATAACATTAAATTAATCAGAAATACACTCTATACATTGTTAATGTGCTAAATGACTATTCTAGCTGCAAATGTCTGTTTTTTAATGCAATATCTACATAGGTGTATAGAGGCCCATTTCCAGCAACCATCACTCCAGTGTTCTAATGGTACATTGTGTTTGCTAACTGTGTTAGAAGGCTAATGGATGATTAGAAAACACTTGAAAACCCTTGTGCAATTATGTTAGCACCGCTGTAAACAGTTTTGCTGTTTAGAGGAGCTATAAAACTGACCTTCCTTTGAGCTAGTTGAGAATCTGGAGCATTACATTTGTGGGTTCGATTAAACTCTCAAAATGGCTAGAAAAAGAGAGCTTTCATGTGAAACTCGACAGTCTATTCTTGTTCTTAGAAATGAAGGCTATTCCATGCGAGAAATTGCCAAGAAACTGAAGATTTTCTACAACGGTGTGTACTACTCCCTTCAGAGGACAGCACAAACAGGCTCTAACCAGAGTAGAAAGAGAAGTGGGAGGCCCCGCTGCACAACTGAGCAACAAGACAAGTACATTAGAGTCTCTAGTTTGAGAAATAGACGCCTCACAGGTCCTCAACTGGCAGCTTCATTAAATAGTACCCGCAAAACGCCAGTGTCAACGTCTACAGTGAAAAGGCGACTCCGGGATGCTGGCCTTCAGGGCAGAGTGGCAAAGAAAAAGCCATATCTGAGACTGGCTAATAAAAGGAAAAGATTAATATGGGCTAAAGCACACAGACATGGGACAGAGGAAGATTGGAAAAAAGTGTTATGGACAGACGAATCGAAGTTTGAGGTGATCACACAAAAGAACATTTGGGAGACGCAGAACAACTAAAAAGATGCTGGAAGAGTGCCTGACGCCATCTGTCAAGCATGGCGCAGGTAATGTGATGGTCTGGGGTTGCTTTGGTGCTGGTAAAGTGGAAGATTTGTACAAGGTAAAAGGGATTTTGAATAAGGAAGGCTATCACTCCATTTTGCAACGCCATGCCATACCCTGTGGACAGCGCTTGATTGGTGCCAATTTCATCCTACAACAGGACAATGACCCAAAGCACACCTCCAAATTATGCAAGAACTATTTAGGGAAGAAGCAGGCAGCTGGTATTCTATCTGTAATGGAGTGGCCAGCGCAGTCACCAGATCTCAACACCATAGAGCTGTTGTGGGAGCAGCTTGACCGTATGGTACGCAAGAAGTGCCCATCAAGCCAATCCAACTTGTGGGAGGGGCTTCTGGAAGCATGGGGTGAAATTTCTCCCGATTACCTCAGCAAATTAACAGCTAGAATGCCAAAGGTCTGCAATGCTGTAATTGCTGCAAATGGAGCATTCTTTGACGAAAGCAAAGTTTGAAGGAGAAAATAATTATTTGAAATAAAAATCATTATTTCTAACCTTGTCAATGTCTTGACTATATTTTCTAGTCATTTTGCAACTCATTTGATAAATATAAGCGTGAGTATCACGTCATTGTGGAATTTACTATAATTATGTGTCCATTATTTTACATGTCACACAAAATAGTGTGATGTATCAGGGTATGACCTTGTTGGCATTGGTTGATAAATGGTATCCAATGTACATAGATGCCATGCAGTTGTTATGGGGCCCTTGGACATAAGTTGTCCAGTCCTGGTCGGTTCCATGCATTTTCTATTTGGTGGAGAAAACCTGTGCAGGATTCTACTTTCCAGAAGAACTGATTTGTTAAAAGGTGACAAATCGGTGCACTGGAAGGGGGTAGAGGGGAAAACAAACCCTTCCGTTTGTGGGTTGAAAAACCCAGCACCATAATGGGCGGCCAGTTTAAACTTTACTATGTGGCCCCCCCTTTTCTGTATACGCTACTGATAGTATTCCTGAAAGGATTGTGCAGATGTGCTGTACCCCCAAGGTCATATTTAATATCTAGTTGCTTAACTATGGACTAGTACAATCTGATATCTGATTGGCTTCTGTGGCTTTTGACCCGTCACATTTTAATGCACCATATTATTAAAAAAAGCCTCAATATGTCTACATTGTCCTCCCTATTTCCTGGATACATTTTCTGATTTTGTGTCCTATTATTAGAGCACTAGCCACAAATATTTTTAAAATAAGTGATGATTGTAAATTAAAATGTGACAAGTCTAATGTAATATTAGAAAACTATGACTGTCTGATCCAAGACCAACCACAATAGAGACAGGCCAAAAGAAACTTGGAGTCAGACAGGAGCCCATTAACCATACATTTAATACCATGCTACCTGAGACTTTCACACTTCTTGTATACTCGTAACCTAAGATGGTGCCAAAAATGATAAAGTTGTAGTGAAAATCATCATGATAGTTTTCAAACATAGCTTATGTTCGCAGAGTTCTTATGAAAGTGAAAATCAAACATACCCTTAGGCCAGGTTACATGGAGACTATGGAGGCAAGAGATGTGGCTACAAAATCGTATTGTTGGATATTCCTTTCCATTGATTTATCTTAATGGAAATATGGACTTTCTTTTTCTGCCACTGTCAAACTTAGATTCCTTGAGTCCACTAGAGGAAATGATTCTGAGGACCACGCTCCATATATACAGAACACGTGCACTTCCATTATTAATTGCATTGTAAACTTTGTGGTTATCATTGTACACACAGGATATATCATCAATAAGGTCTAATAGATATTTGTGATTCAAACAATAAGATTAGACCCTAGTGTCAAGTGATTGGCGCCAAATGGTGTTGTCTTCTGCAAAAACTTTGGGGCTCATTTTTGGGTCAGAGCTTGTGCCCACTGCCAGATCCCCTGGTACTATGGATGGCGAGTCAAACTGAGAATGTGCCAGTCTTTATCAGATCCACCATGATGAGGTTTTTTTTTTGTACAGGAGCCATTAGGATCTGTTTGTTTTTAATCATTGAAGTCAATTGTTGACAGATTTAACAACTGATGCATACAAAATAGTTCAGTGAAAAATGTGTGGCACATGTGAATCCAGCATCAATTCTACACACATATCTAGGATATTTCAATAATCCAGATTGCTTGATGTTTTTTATACATCCTTTAAAGACCATCGCACTTTGAAAAGGAAAATATATTTTTGCATATGTTAGTATTTACTGAATAAAGGCTGCAATCTTCATTCCTTCATTCCTTGTCAGACCACTGATATGCAGTTCACAACTTGCTCCTAGTTTCAGACTTTACTCATGTGGACATATCCCTCTTAGTAATACATGTTGCATGTGAAGTCTGTAACACCAGGATGCTGCTGCTGTCACTAGCACATGAATCAGCACAGCTTCATTCCTGCACTGCTTTCCCCTTCTGTAGATGATGACACAGTCTCTGTATGATCTCTCCTCTTTTGTAGACACTGATGCTGACGGAGTGTGTAATACCTCCTTTGAAGCATGCTCTCCTCCCTCTTTCCTCTCTGGTACAGCCTGTGTGATCCTGTCATCCCCTTAAAGATTCTGCTGTGGGTATGCTCTTTCCTTTCTATGCTCTGGTGCAGCCTGCTCTGCCGTGTTCATCCTCATTCCCTCCCTGCCGGTATCTCCCACTGACCTTACACTGTGCTACTCTGAGAGAAGAGAGGCAGAAAGAAGAGAGAGTAGATGATGTCAGCCCTGTACCAATCAGTTCATTGTTGGATTTATGTCACAAGTAGAAGCACAACCAGCTGTGTACAAGAGCTACAAGAGACTCCATAGCAGCGAAATGGTAGGACATTGTTAATGAAGATTATTTAGAAAGTAGCTTAAAGAGGCTCTGTCACCAGATTTTGCAACCCCTATCTGCTATTGCAGCAGATCGGCGCTGCAATGTAGATTACAGTAACGTTTTTATTTTTAAAAAACGAGCATTTTTGGCCAAGTTATGACCATTTTTGTAGTTATGCAAATGAGGCTTGCAAAAGTCCAAGTGGGTGTGTTTAAAAGTAAAAGTCCAAGTGGGCGTGTATTAGGTGCGTACATCGGGGCATTTTTAATACTTTTACTAGCTGGGCGCTCTGATGAGAAGTATCATCCACTTCTCTTCAGAACGCCCAGCTTCTGGCAGTGCAGACACAGCCGTGTTCTCGAGAGATCACGCTGTGTCGTCACTCACAGGTCCTGCATCGTGTCAGACGAGCGAGGACACCGGCACCAGAGGCTACAGTTGATTCTGCAGCAGCATCAGCGTTTGCAGGTAAGTAGTTTTTTAAAAATAAAAACGTTACTGTAATCTACATTGCAGCGCCTATCTGCTGCAATAGCAGATAGGGGTTGCAAAATCTGGTGACAGAGCCTCTTTAATAAATTTTTATTTAGGAAGCAACTGAAAATATTTTTTTTTAAAAAATCAATATAAAGGTGCCCATTCCCTTTAAGCTAGAAGTAGCCAAACTTTTTCAGTGAGTGGTGTCTTATTTTTGTGTTGTTTGATGATCTACTGGGGAACCAGTGATAGGTATATGTGATGCACGGAGGACACTTTTTTTGCAATTTTTTTTTGCATGCCCCAATTTCAGATGCCCAGGTGACTTCATAAAAGTTATAACAGCCTCAGTTCCTTCTTGTACATACTTCACAGTCATGGCTTATTCATTCATGACTGCTGCTCCCCCATCCCCCATCTATATATAAGCTGTCAGGGAGTGTCAAACCCATTCCAGCTACCACTGGTCGAGCTTAACTAGTCCTTATATAATTCGCCAACCTATGATGATGGGAGTTTTTCTTCTTCTGTGTAGAAGCCAGTAAGGGAACAGCCTGGTGGCCTAATATTTTAGATCTACTGGTCCTTGCTATGAGGTCTACCATAAGATCATGATCTACTATTTGGCCACCACAGCTTCAAGGAATATCTTGAAATGTAGAATTTAGACCATTAAAACCATGAGCACGCTCCTGTGATTACTTCTCCTCTTACATACTTTACATTATAATTATACATCTTCTTTCATAATTTCTTTACTTGATCCTAAAGCCATTCTGTTCTTTATAGTACACATGGGCTAGGATGCCATTATTACCCTGCGTTCTACATTTCATGCATTATGTTATGAAGCTTACAACCTCCTATGTACATCCAGTTCTATTCCAGTAAGTAACAAGTCATATTATCAGTGTAGTGGAGGCTATTAGCATAGTGGATATGGCCACAGGGTAAATTATACAAGAGACAAGAACACACAGCATGCAAAGCAGATTCACAGCGTTCCAGGAACATGATAGGATAGATAGATTATATTTATTCGCTGCCACATGTCATTAACATAACTCATAATAAAGTCTTCATTTCATTACACTTTCCAATATTCATATGTAACATCATTACAGCAATCCCATTTTCTATTAGCTGCTTTAGTAGAATTGCAGAACTGCTTAAAATATATTTAAAAGTGATAGAAAATAATATGTATAAAAGTACTGCACTATTTCTTCATTTACACAGCAATGAGCAAAGACTTCACTAGATCAGTCCAAAATATAAGAAAAGTATACAGAAATGGCAAATTAGAGTAATTTCATTGTTTTTTTAGGGTTAAAAAGCTTTTGTAATTTAGTAAATCTGCCCCTAGTGGTTATAACCTCCATTACATGTCCTTACTATTCCCATGATTAGGCTTTGTTCACATATGGCCGGATAGGGGACCAAAAACGATCAGAGAATAGGTGCGTGCCGTCTTCTTTTTTTACCTCTATGGAGCACTAATTTTTTTTTAAACAGTTCTTATGGAGAAAAATAAATATATACATATATATATATATATGCAGTCCATAGGCAAATGAACACAGCACTCCAACATACCTATATATTAGGCCATGTGCTGGTTACTAGAGGATGAATCAGTTCCCCAACTTAAATGTAGAAAAACCATAGAACAGAGTAATGGCACCAGGAGTCTATTACAGTCTATTGCATTGCTATACCAGATATTGCTGCAGTCCTAGAAAGGCCTGTACACTTTTTTTTAAAACTGCCTCCACAGCTGCGCTACACCAACAACTGGGAGAAAACGCACCAGCGCAGCCTCTGGCTCTCCAGCTGTTGTGAAACAACCCAGCTTGCCTTAAAGAGGACCTGTCACCTCTCCTGACATGTCTGTTTTAGTCAACACTTGTATTCCTCATAAAATCATGGTTCCGGAGCATCTTTTTGGTTTACACTCCATTATTCAGTTCCTCTGTTATTCCTCTTAGAAATGTATTAATAAATTGACAACTGGGTGTTATTAGTTGGGGGGGGGGGTGTCCCTACACAGACTAACATTGACCAATCAGTACCGTCAGAGTGAGATTGTGTAGGGATACACCCGTTTGACAGGGAAAATTGTTACACCCAGTTATCAATGTATTTATACATTTCTAGGAGGAATAATAGAGGAACGGCACAATGCAAAGTTGTGAGAAAAGATGGTCCAGAATTGTGATTTTATGGGGAATACAAGTATTTACTAAAACAGACATGTCAGGAGAGGGGACAGATCCTCTTTAACATTTTACATACTGGGGTTTGTATAACAGCTGGAGAGCTACAGGTTGAACCACTGCTCTAAACCCCCCACAAACTGCAATGTGTATATGAAATCATCATTTTCCACTAGCACTGCACATCAGTAGTAAAATAGATCGGCAGCAAAATTATAACACGATGGCCATATCTGATCGTGGCCTTACACAGTTTTTTTTTACAAATACAAATTGGATTATTGCTGGTGATCCACTGGCGATCTGACAATTTGTATTGGGGCCCCCAGACTGGATTTCAACATGTCTGATCCTTTGTTGTCCAGGGACATAAGCCAATGTCTGAGTTGTCTGGCAGCTGCTTGCCTTTCTCCCCACTGCTGAGTTGATGTTTTTTGTGTCTTTAAAGCGAATGTCTATCTTCATCATGTCATTTATGGAAGTAAAATTCTATGCTGATTAATTTCTTAATATATGTTTATAGGGGCCCGAGTTCCATTTTATTTATATAGCCCTCAGAATCCCTTCATAGACATATAGAGAATTATAACATTCTGTCTGCTTGCAGACACACTTATTATAGAGTTCAATGTATAAACAGTATTCAATCCGCTCAAAAGTTCCCCCTAGTGGTGGCTGAAGGTGGTCAGAATTTTGTCATTTAAAAAGAACCTGTCACCTTCTCAAAAAAACTGCAGCTGACATCTCAGTTAGATTGCAGGTGCCTCACAGACTCTGCCACTTTGTTTTTGTTTTTTTCTAGCCCCCAAAATTGCTGCGCTATCGGTACCCTTATTTCTGGTGTCTGATAATAATGTATGGGGACCAGCGATCGGAGTAACGACTGCTCGTCCCCATCCATAGCTCCGTGTGTCAGGAGCAAACGAGCGCCGATCAACGATGTCTCGTTAACAGAATTATTGACAGGAAGTCCCCACGATCACTTTATCTCACATGTCTCCAGTTCTGAGTGCCCCCCAGACTATTTACATACATATGTGGGACTGATGTTAATGGATCTTTTATAAGCTGCACTTTTACAAGCTTTGTTCTTTAGGTTTAGAGCTCCTTTAAATAATACCTTGAACTACATAAAAATAAAATTGTCTGTATAAAAGTGTGGGCAGGACGCTCAGCCTTTGCATCAATAAACATTAATGTAAGAACAGAACAAAAGGGAATTCATGCAAATTTGTCTCTAAATCAGACACGCACGATGCCTGCGATGCCAGTCTATTCGGCTTATAGCAGGAGCGACGGACCCGATACATTATGTATACGTCTTGTATTGACTCTTAAGGCCCTTTCACATGAGCCAATGATCGGGCAAACAAATGTTCACATGAACGCTCGTTCACGATCATTGCCCTGTGTGAACAGGGCAATGATCAGCGGATAAACAAGCAAATGCTCGTCCATCGGCTGATTGTATCATTTATGCAACATGAAATATTATCGATGTCGGCAGCGCATCTCTCTGTATAAACTGGAAGATGTGCTGCCGACATGATGGAAATGTATGGGGACGGGCGATCGAAGTAATGAGCGCTCGTCCCCATACATAACCAATCATTGCTCCTTGTGAAAGGAGCAAACGAGCGGATATTAATGAGCTGTCTTGTTGATCGGCGCTCGTTTTCACGACCTATATTGACCGGTATAAAAGGACCTGTAGTGCTAGGCAAAGACGGGATCTTGATATAGTAGCACCAGTAGCTTTTAGGTTAAATGTGTATTGAGACGTTGCATCGAAAAACCTCAATCAAAAACGCATGCGTTTTTGCAGTGATTTTAATGCCTTTATTTGATGCAGTCGCAGTATTTACCGCACCCGCATCAAAGAAAACATTATTTCAAGGAAAAACACATGGAGTTTTTGGATGCATTTTTGAATGTGGTTTTAACCTCACATCAACCGCAAATTCTGAAAATACCCTTAGGATACATTGAGACTCCTGACACCTGGCAGCTTTGGTCCTGTACCACATGAAATTCTGCCTTGACGCTGGTAACTCCTTCTTGTTGTTTGGTCAGTCATGGGGCATTGAAACTGGGGTATAGTGTCTCATAGTGGCATAAGCACATTTACATCTCCTTTATTTTACAGTCAAATGTGACTGCATGTTTTGACTACAACTGCTATGGGAAGATATCACACCATGTCGCCATGTAGCTCCAGACTACTTGGTACATAACTTTGGCACAATGCAAGAATCAGGCAAAGAATCAGTGAGTGCATGGGTGGGTTTTATTGACAGATACACTCAATATTGCAAAAAGGGCATTTTTTAGGGGGAAAGAAGGATCGGGCATGTTGAATTTCAACATACCCGATCCTTTGTTCCCACTAGAGATAAGCCATTAACAGAGGGGTCTGGTTGTGGCTTATTTCCTTCTCCCCAGTGAAATAAACATGCATGATCTGCCAAGCCAAGCATGCAAGTTTATGGGAAAGTCAGGAGAAATAACTGCTACATGAAGGAATATTCGGTCGATAGTTATTTGATGTGCATAGACACCTTTGTGAACAGATACAGTCACACGTACCCTCACGCTTGGAACTTTAATACATAAAATACCACATAAAAAAACATAAGATACCACATAAAACAGATTTGGATTATACCCATGAAGAACAAGGCACTGTGCAGTTCTCACACTACATCCACAGGGAGAGAAGTTTCTAAGAACAAACCATCAAAAGTTGGGACTGCCAATGGAAAGTAGGGACACATGGCAACTATGGTGGAATACAATATATTTAGAGGGTGTTTGATGTCACTAATCAATGACACTGTGGACGTCTCCTACTTTCACATCAAAGAAGCACAATTTAAAAGATAAACTTTGTTTATGTCACGCATCCTCTATGGAAATGTGACGAGAATCTCTCTGCATTCAAATATTTACAGAGCAGCAAACTACAAATACAGGCAATGTCTTCTAGTAATGTCTTCTAGAAATGTCCCATAGTAACGTCTTATAGTAATGGGATCCTACATTATAAGTGACCTGAACCATAACTCCCACACCCCTGTCCTAATTTACCAGGATTAAAGGAGAAATTATTTATGAGAAGTGTCCTCGAACCTCAACAACATGCACATTATTGTAAGCCATTAAAGCCAACAATGAAGCATACGAGTTCAGGATAATTGGAGGCATCTTAAAAGCTAGTGCCTCATTACATCAAAATCCCATGGAGCTTGTCATTAATTAATACAAGTCAGACTGTATATGGGGTGCCTAGGGACAGGCAATGAAACAAAATGACCTGATCTGGTCAACACACCTGCAAGAAACAAATTACCAATTAACTAAAAGCAGGTAGGGGAACCTACAGAGGTGGCAAAGGAATTAATGACTTCTACCTTCATATATGCAGTCAGCAGTAATATAATCAATAGTTCGGAGCAATGGTATAGAAACTGCAGATAAGTTTGTAAGTTATAGTTATATTGACTGTTGCCTATAATACTATATGTGATAGATAGAGAGAGAGAGAGAGATAGATAGATAGATAGATAGATAGATAGATAGATAGATAGATAGATAGATAGATAGATAGATAGATAGATAGATACCAAGTCCAGCAGCACCGGCAGCGTGTGGGTGCAGGCTCTGAGGGACAGACCAAGTCCCAGATACACAGAAGTCAAAAAATGAGCAGCAACTCCAATGGTAAGGGTGAAAAAAGTGGGTACTTTTATTGCCCGTGCAACGTTTCAGCTCCGTTCACTGGAGCCTTTCTCAAGGCTTGAGAAAGGCTCCAGTGAACGGAGCTGAAACGTTGCACGGGCAATAAAAGTACCCACTTTTTTCACCCTTACCATTGGAGTTGCTGCTCATTTTTTGACTTATAGATAGATAGATAGATAGATAGATAGATAGATAGATAGATAGATAGATAGATAGATAGATAGATAGATAGATAGATAGATAGATAGATAGATAGATAGATAGATAGATAGATAGATAGATAAAATTCAAGAACAGTAGGCTTGCAGCAACAGGATAATATAACAAGGGTGTCATCTATATAGGGTGTATATGAGTGGGTTTCCTTTAGAAACGTATTCTAAAGTTATAGTTATAATGACTGATGGCTATAATACTATATACACAGTCTATGGCTCTATATGGAGTGTGCATGAGTGAATTTCTTCTGGGAACTCTTGGGTTAATAAATCAACCCAATCTAGTTGTCGGATCCTCATTGGGGACAGTGACTGTACAGCGCTGCAGAATATGTTGGTACTATATAAATAACAGGTGATAAGGGGTAGACTATTTTCTTTGTGACTAACTTTTGACATCTGAGTGGGGGGGATCTGTCCAAAATGTGTGGTTGGCTATAAATCTGCTGTTTATTTGTGAAATTTGTAACCCTTTTCTCCCCTTAGTGTGGGAAATTGTGATGATAAATTATAACAGTATTTAAATAATATAGTAAATTATGACACAGCACAGACATCTGGAAAGATATTTTATAAAAGAATATTTGTGGGTTTGGGGGTCCTAACAATGGACTTTATTCTCAGGGGGTGAATGTGTTACATTTAGAGCTTGAACTGCCCTTTGCTCAATACAAAAATAAAAAAAACACAAGACCAATTTGTATCGCTGCCATCAAAATCTTAGCCAACATTCCTCATACTTGTCTCTTATACCCAATAAAACATTGGACAGGACGGCTATTTTCTATTGTAATGCTGACAATAGCCTAAACGAAGTCTGTATCTCCACAGCTTAAATACCAACTGCTTAACCTCTTATCTCCTGGATTGCACATTTGTGTGTCATGACTGAATTTTTTTTTACTATCAGACTGGATTTTTGTAAATCTCCTGAGGACCCCGGACTCACACTGAGAACATAGAGTGGACCTGTCCCCTTCTCATCACTGTTACCTCCTCTGATGTTGTAGCCAAAAATGACAATAGGATAACATCTCCCTTCTTACCTTGCTCCAGTTCTGCTGCTGTCAACTGATAGTGATCAACCAACAACTTGAAAAGTAAAACAGCTCCAAATATGGAATTGGTCTTCTTAATCCTTTCCATAATGCTGAGAAAACCCGTCAACTTCCAAGGGGACCAAATGCCAAGGTGATGACAATCCTGTACCTCTAGAGGTGGCCTGATATATCCAAAGGGAAGAGTGTGAAGAAAGTTCTACAATCAAATACCAAGGGCAACAGTGGTCTTCTGATTAACAAGGATTGTGTAGAAGATGTGACTTGTCCAGACACAATCCTAATGATTTGAGGAACTCCTTGGGATGTCTTTTTCCCTGATCACATATTACCCTGTGGCAACTGTCAAAGGAAAACAATGAATGAAGATCAATTAGCCTCCAGCTGGGAATTCTTATCTTCTGTAAACTTTTAATATAACACCTCCAGGCTAGAAGAAGAAGATCATGGTGGGGTCTTCTGTCAATGTTTGATGTCCAGATGAGGGGGTACAGCATGAGAACACATCAGGATAGGGGGACACTGCTAAGAATGAGGAGAAATCCCATTACCTAAACTCACACATGTCATAGTACACAGGAGTATTCCAGACAACCAGATGTCAAGAGCTGTGAAATAGTTCTGTGAAGGAGTGAACAGTAGTCCCACCACTCCCAAGCCTCTCACTTCTTGATGGACACTTCACATGCCCAGAAGATAGAGGATGGTCTGCTTAATCCTTCTTTTTTTTTCTTCCTTAATTTCATGCACCTTCCCCTTCTTCAGAGCTTCAGGCAAGGAGGATCGATGCATCCAATCATTGGAGAAGACAAATGAAGAAGCATCTTCCAAACCTCTTGTCCTCCACAAGTCTTCTGCAGGGTCTAGGTCAGCTAGTTTGGAGAGGATCAGCGGTCAGCAGTACCTTGCTGTCCTTTGCAAATGCTGCCTGCTCTCTCTCTCTCCCACCTTACAAGCTGATTGCTCTTAGAAAGAAGAGGAGAAAAAAAAATCACAGGCATGTTCCCTCCTTCCTCCTCCTCCTTCCAGCCACCCTCCTCCTCCTCCTCAGCTGCCTTCTAGAGCTGCTCCAAGTCTCTGTTTACAGCCTGAGAACACAATACTCGCCTCATCTGTAGACACTTTCCATGCAGGACAATACTGACGGAGAGTGTGGAGCTGTATGAAGGAGTTTGCCTGCATGAACCTTTATTATGGCAGGTCTGTATAGGAGTGAAAATATATTTTGTCAGGCTATGAGTTGTGCAACAATGTATCAAACTTTGAGATGTTTTATTTTTATTATAGTCAATACATTGTAACAAACTATAATATTTATTATCTTTGTGCTGTGTAAATTACCTGTTCATAATAACAGTGATATGCCTTTCATATGTGGAAATATTATGGGCATATAACTGATCAGCCACTCTTGTACTAATAAGGCTGAGTTCACACAGAGTTTTTTGCAGGTGGAAACTTCTGCATCAAAATTCAGTTTGGGATTTTGAGGCAGAGTTTGACCTTCCTGCATGCCGTTGCGTTTTTCGCTGCATTTTTCGCTCGCGCCCATTGAGTGCTACAGGCAAAAAACTCAGCGAAATACGCTTTTTCTGCCTCTTATTGATGTCAATGGTAGGTCAGAGGCGTAAACGCCCAAAGATAGGGCATGACGCTTCTTTTTACCGCGAGCGTTTTTTCCCGCTCGCGGTTAAAAACGTGTACGTCTCCCATTGAAATTAATGGGTGGCATTTCCAGCCGTTTTTTGGCGCGTTTTCCGACGCAGTTTCCACGTCAAAAAACGTGTCAAAAAGCTCCGTGTGAACTGGCCTTAATACTGTAAGATATTTTGTGGCACTCAATAGTTAAGAAATACAGAAAGGCGATGTCTACTTTGATTAAAGCCTCATGCCCACTTCATTTTTTTTCGTCAGGGTGCTATCCGTTTGTTTTAACTGTTAGCACCCTGACACATTCATTTCAATCGGGCCATGCACATTTCCGTTGTTTTAACGGAACCGTGCGGCAGTTCCGTCAAAAGAAGTGCGGGTCCTACTCCTGCCCGTTTTTGAAGGAACAATTTTGGCCTTTGCATTGATTTGGTCCGTGTACTGCACTTGGAAACCATCCGTGTGCGGTCCGTGATTCACGGAACAGTCATTAGCGCTGTTCGCCGGAAGTGTGCATGAGGCCTAACACCTTTTTATTGGAAGGATCACAAATTGTCCTGATTTTAGGACCCCCAGTTGTCAGCTGTAAACTGTGATCGACCCTGGCAAACAGTGTTTAATTCTCCTATAGCACCACCACAGGAGAAATGAAGCATTACACAGTTACCATTCAAATCAATAGACTGCCAGTATAATGCACAGATATGCTGGGTCCTCTAGAGTAAAGCTGTTTTTTGCAGCTTCTCTCCTTTCTGGGTAATAGATGGGGTCCTGAATGAAAGTCTCTAGTATACTAACTCATAATTCTCTAATATGGTAGTAGGAAATGGAATTTTAAAACCAGACGGTTCCTTTAAGGCTTTGACTATTTTGGACAACCTCTTCCATTAACATAAGACCGATAAGGGCATGAAGAGCCAATATGAAAGGTCCTTTGATTGTGACCGATTCTACTAAGTACCTACGCCACATTCAGGGCAGCTCTGGAGAACTGCAGGCGTCCATTAAAAATATTGACGCCCATTTAGTTCAATGAATGCCCTGTAATGGTCTGTTTCCCCTACAGAACGAATGATGATTGATATTTTAGTTACAGCGTAATTCCAATCAGAACAAATCACAAATATCTGTGCATCTGATTTAGTACGGAAAAAGTCTCCCAACGATAAAAGAAGTTCATAACCAAAGGCAAACATATTATGTAAACAGTAATGGGACCTGCTATTGGGACCCTAACCCCATGGGGCAGTCTTGACCTGCATAGAGCTCCCCTACTCCACAGACCGATAATGAGAGCAAAAAAGAAAGGGGGACAAGTTGAACAGGTCTGCGGCAATGCAAAATCTGTACCAGGGCCCCCCACCTAGTACGTGCCATTTATAGTACTGGTGCCTTTTTACATACATAGCACCGGGCTCCGGGTGCGACTGCTAAACAGCAGCCCCTATAGCTATGCCCCTGTTTGTTTCATACAACTTTATTTATAAAAAAAAAAATAATAATCTGCTAATTTCCCAATCTTTTTGTCACCATCCAAAGACTGTGTCGACCTTAGAACACCCATTGTATGATAGTGCAGAGTATTCATAGAAAGTAGTTTGATCCTGTTTTTTCTTTCCTTTGGGAGAAGTACATTTTTCCATTCTTTATTTTCACACTGGTCTTGGAGATTTGGCACCTCAGTGATATACACAGTTAACTGGATTTAGTTCATGCTATTGAACTTTTGGGAGAACTGACTTATTTTTCTGTGCAGCAAACAGATAAAAGCCCCATTAAAAAAATCACAGAGCCCCCCCATTTATAACAAAGTACAAAGACACACGTAGCATGATACAGTCCCAATGGTATTCTATTTAAAAGGCCAGTTATATAAAAGTTGTCATATAAATACAAATATTCTAATAGCTGTCACAAGCTTCAGTTCTGGAGTAGGTTGGGTATAACCCATAAGAAAAGGTTTTAACATGCACATACCGGTAAGTACAAAGTATTATTGCTAATGGTATAACCTTGCAAGGTCACATATATTACACATTAACATAATGTCACGTAATGCACATTTTATATGATTTAAGGAGGTAAAACAAGGCTTTTGAGATTATATTCCAATTTGTTCTTTATACAAAATTGTCATTATATTCATAGGCCTTACATGAACACACATAAATATTACTAGAATTAATATCTAGAAAAACCTAGGCATGGCACCCATAGCAGAAAGCTAAATGGGCCTCCCCTATGGTGTTGCCACCCAGGACCAAGGGGCGTGGTGTTTGTTTCCCCTTCCACATCCTTTCCAGGCCTATTGCTCACCCCATTGTTTGCTTGCAATGTAGTTTCTCTGGAGGGGGAGTCCTGCTCATGTTCTTGATATTTAAAGGGAAGGTGTCATGATTTATTTATTTTTTTATTATATTGCTTTTAAAAAATATAAACAAAAATTTTATTTATTAGTGTTGTCACGTTCTTATTTTTACTGTGTTCAAACCTTTACTTCTCTATGGGGGCTGCCATTTTTTTTTTCATCTTTGTGTGTCGATCAACGACACATACAGAGATGGAATACGGCACATACAACCCCATAGAGAATGCGAACGGGAGCCGTTCCATTCTCTGCAGCGTACGCCGTCTGTGTGGGAACGGCGCATGCGCCGCTCCCACACAGACCTGAACTAAGCTTGTTCACAGAGCGAAATCCGGCATTTTCATGTGGACCGGAAGCCGCTGCCGGACAGTAAGATGACGACTTCCGGACGCGGCTTCCGGCCATATGTTCAGGCGCAAGGAATAGGAGCGTAGACCAGCAGAGGCGGCGACAGGTAATTTATTTTCATGTATGTGATGTGTGTATTATGTTCGTGTATGCTCGTGTGATACTGTCTGCTGAGCCCTGTATCTAATCCTCCTACACTATGCAGTCGCTCAGAAAATGGCGGCACACAGTGTAGGAGGTTTGAAGATTCAAACCCTTCCTTCTCCTGGCACTAGCCAGAAGAAGGGAGGGGGGGATTGTGTGAGGACACTACAGGAGAGCGTGTCCACCCCAAAATTGCAGCATAAATCAATAAGGTTGCTTTACCACAGTGACCATGCTGCAATTTTGGGAACTGCTCCCTCTAGTGCCCAGCACATGGAAATGTTATAAATTAGAATCTAATTTATAATATTTCCTGACTTGTGAAAAAAAGTTAAAAAAATTAAAACAATGTGTAATCACTTAAATACTAATTGTTTAACTGGAAAACAATAAATAAATTCTAGCGACACATTCCCTTTAAGGGTGACCACAACCATGGCTAGGCCCATGCTCTCTCCATGTGCCCCATAGTAGCCACTTGGGCTGCTTCTATGGTATGTAGACCCTTGAGTGTACCAGCCGGACTGTTTATTTTAACACTATTACACTTAGGGCAGGAGTTGTGTATGAGAGCCAAAATAAGGTTGGATCTCGCCATGAATAATCATCAAACTCTTTTTCCCCAAAAATTTTTGGAAAGGCTTTCCAGATTACACATAATGGGATCAGATCTAATTTTTTTTAGCACTAAGGACACGACTATTTAGGCACCATGCACACAGCTCCCTTTATATAGAGCCCTTGTACAGCACCATACTACAGAGAATACCTTCGTAATATGGCATTCAATGGAAGATGCAACAATTTTTTTTCTATTATATTTTTTCTATAGCTAACAAAAAAAAAACTTCTGTATGATCTGTATGAAATTGGTATACAAAGATACAGAAAGACCCAACAGACTCCTTCAAGTGCTGTATTATGGCTCCGTACAACTCAATGTAATACACCGTATGGCCAAACGTATGTGGATATCCATTCAACTTATTGAGTTTAGGTGTTTCAGTCATAACCATTGCAAACAAGTGAATAAAATCAAGCACATAGACATGCAATCTCCATAGACAGAAATTGCTAATGGTGTGGGTTATACTGAAGAGGTGGGGAACTTTACACATGGCAAAATCATAGGAAGCCACTTTGGCCACAAAGCAATTCATTAAATTTCTGAACTGATTTATGATCGTTTTGTTAATGCCACTCTCAACTTTGTAGGAACATTTTGCAGTTCGGTCCCTTTCTGTTCCAGCATGACCGTACCCCTATGCACACAGCGAGCTCCATAAAGACATGGGGTGACGAGTTTGGTGTGGAGGAACTCAAGTGGCTGCACAGAGCCCTGACATCAACCCCACTGAATGCCTTTGGGAGGAATTCGAATGGCGATTGTGAGCCAGATCTTCTCCCCCAACTTCAGTGTCTGACCTCACAAATACTCTTTTGACTGAATGGGCAAAAATTCCCACAGACTCCCTCCAAAATCGCCTTCCCAGACGAGTGGAAACTATTATAGCCACAAAAGGGGCCCAACTCGATATTAACGCCCATGGTTTTGGGATGGGATGTCCAACAAGTTCATCTAGACGTGAAAGTCAGGTGTCCACATACTTTTGGCCATACACTTCTGTGTACGTTAGGCCTTTTTTAATTTCTAATTATAATGCTGATGACCGTATATCTGTTTTTGTTTTTACTACTAGTTTATAAGTGTATTATAATATGATGAGTATTGTTACTGCCCCATGGTAATATCCAGCGGTTTACGTTTTCCACCCTTGAATTGGGAATTGGGAAGCATTAGCGTAAAGAGACGGCACAGGCAGAATTTCAGTGGTATAAGCCGTCCATACATTGGATAAGTTGTACACAGATGAATGGCACTTAGCTGAGTAGTTAGCTGATAAAGAAATTCAAGGGAAAGAAATGAGTATAATCTATCACAGGAGCTGATAGCCACTGATTGGATTTTCATAGTATTTATCCACTAGCCGAGGCGTTTGTATTCTGTGGAAGCTACGGCATTATCAAGGCATCCCGAAAAACACCTGCTGGTGATCCAGCAATCAGTTTATCTCTGCACTACGCTATGAGACCCTGCTGCCATCTATAGTGCAAATAATGTATGAGGAGCCATGCACCGTGCACATCCTACTATCAGCTGAAGAGAGAAGAGCGCAGAAAATACACACAACCTGTCCGTATACTCGTAATCCAGCCCCATGTTCAAGCTGCTGCTGCTCTCTCCTGAATGAACTAAGATAAAGTATATACCGTGCTTATCTATAGATATTTATATATATAGTTATTTATTTCTTTATTTCTTTCTTTTTTTTAATTCTTTTTTTTACATTTCTGTGTTTCTTTGTTATCAAGTAGTAGAGTGCGGCACATTTATTATTCTGCAACATTTTTTAAAGAGGCTCTGTCACCCTATATGTGCCTGCCACAGATGCCTCATAAATGCCTGCAACAAATGCTGCAGAAATGCCTGCAACAAATGCTGCAGAAATGCCTGCAACAAACACCCATAAGTGCCTCATCCCCATTGAAAAGAATGGGGCTGAGCTGCAATACCAGACAGAGCCCATGGACAAGAGTGGCGCTGTTTCTGAGAGGAAAAAAAAAAAGCAAACTCTTTTTTTCTGATCTGGACAACTGCTTTAAATGACACGTTCTGCAGGCACAAACCTATAGTGGATAATATATAAATGCTGGAATTTTAAATGAAAAGTATGCAGAAAAATGAAAACAAATGCATTTTATTACTGAAAATCAAGTTACTATGATATTCACAACGCATAAGAGCATGGATATGTAGGGGTTTGCTATAAGCTCTATCACATTATGTAGGAGATAGGGCACTTATAATCTGGTGACAGCCTCTTTACTAGTTGCACAGTTCACGATTCATTTCTCTATGGTTGGTTGTGGACAAGCGGAATATTATGTACACAAAACTGGGCCTGACCGCGGACCTAGTGACCTGAACTAACAGCATCATAGGAATCTAATGCACATGGCAAAACTGCCCACATGAACCATGTACAGCAGCACAAGGAGTCACTATGGGTTTGTATTGGGAAGCCGTCCCCCCCATTTTCTTTCATATAAGCAAGGAATACCATAGCTGTTTGCCACAGATGCCTCGTTAGTGCCTGGCCAAGATGCCCTGTAAGTGCCTGCCACAGATGCCCCATAAGTGCCTGCCACAGATGCCCATAAGTGCCTGCCACAGATGCCCATAAGTGCCTGCCACAGATGCCCATAAGTGCCTTCCACAGATGACCCACAAGTGCCTGCCACAGATGCCTCAAATGTCTGCCACAAATGCTCATAAATGCATGCCACAGATCCCCTATATGTGCCTGCCACGGATACCTCATAAATGCCTACAACAAATGCTGCAGAAATGCCTGCAACAAACACCCATAAGTGCCTGCCATAGATGCCCCATAAGTGACTGCCACAGATGCCCCATAATTGACTGCCACAGAGACCCCAAGGGTGTACTGTCTGTACTGTATACATATTTAACTTGTTTTTATGATACTCTGCAATATGAATAGCTCGGTCATCTTTCCTGCAAAAAATTCAGAAGAAAAGTTCAGATAATGATGAATAAAAATTGCTGTTGTCAAGAGAGGTAAATTGGCAAAAACTGCATAAAAGCGTCACGTGTGACTACAGCCTTACACCTCATTCAGATGGGTGCACTGTATCCATATTTAACACTCCATATTCCAGGTGTAATCCCTGGACGCCTAGTGGTTCTACTGATCCAAATTTAAAGGATCACTGAGAACTAAGTTATTAGGTCACACACCTATTTTACCACTGTAAAATGAAGAAAAACTTCATGTATAAGTGACCATATAAAGCAGCTATGCATATGAATGAAAACAAACACAAAATGAAATTACAGGAAATAAGTACAAAAACATAAAAAAAATATATATGAAACGTTTATAAGTTAGTTTCTCTGTACTGTATTAAGACTGGGGAGAATGTGAAAGCTGAAAACAAGAATGAAATGCGAGTCATACTATCTTTATCACATAAGACCAATAGAAGAAACAATGAATGCTGAGAGACAATAGAATAATGAAAAAATACAAAAATACTTTATTGACATGAAATACACTGTATGATGATAAAAGAATCCATAAACCAACAGTAAAAACACGGATACTCGACTGAATATATATTAAATTGCATAGAAAACGGTGCATGACGTATATACACTCCCTAGATGGAAAAAATTCCACTGGATGCTTTCAGATATATGTATATAGTAATGAAGGACTGTAGACTGCTTAAACAGGTAAACAAAATATATAAATGTTTATATGCAAGGTAGTATAAACTGCATAAACCTATAGGCAGAGGTCACAACATAGGCCAAATTACAATGCTGATAAGATAATCATGGTCCACTGACCTCAGCATTCCATACATCACTATACATTCAAGTGAAACAAACAAGTACAAAATGAAAGTAAAACAAAGTGGATTTGCATCAGAGGGGTAGAAAGTCGCACATACCCATTATGAATAAACACAGTAAGTACAGCCGGGATCCTCCGGCTGTACTTACTGTGTTTATTCATAATGGGTGAGCCATGGATGAGTGAGCGCTGGTCCCGATCTCCTCCTCAGGAGACGCCAGCGCTCACTTCCGCTTCACTCTGCTGTGTCCCGTAGGGCCAGCGCGCGCACCTGAATTAAAGACCAAATTAGCCCATGAGCACCTTGGACTATAAGAGGGGCCCAGCCCCGTCCTGCATTGCCTGAGCATTGTTGTCGTTTACCTATGTTTGTCTCTGCAAATGGTCCCTTAGTGTTTCCTAGTTCCCAGTGTTCCCGTTCCTGCTACCTGTATCCTGTGTCCTGTGCTATTCTGAACCAGGTTCCGTATAGAGATGGAGTCGAGCTGTCCGAAGATGCCACAGGTACACCTATTTGAACTATAGACTTTAACCTGTGTCCTGTTGGCCAGCTGCCATACCGTTAAGGCGGTACGGCCCAGTGGGTCCACGCATCCAAAGTGTCACAGGTAATCCTATATAGCAGTAAGGCAAAGAGCACACAGCCGGCCAGGTCAAAAATACTTGTCACCAATGTCATAAGAGTTACAAACACAGCCAATATTATAATGCAAGATATTACCAAGTGAAAAATAATCTATAGGCATGATAGACTGATTAAAGAATAGTATTCATGGATAAATACAGCATATGAAGAAACATATGTAGACTACTTTAGATGGTCAGTATAGCCAAACAGCATATCATTAAAGTGTAGATAGATGTGTATGAAGCCTACATCTGTAATAAAATACACCCATACAACAACATATGCAATAGTCATAACTGGTCAACAGACTGCATAGTATAAAAAAGACTCCAAGTGGACATATGTAGTATAAAATTGAAGAGGTGTAATATACTCATCCAGTCACGGAGTGCAGATGATTGGCCTAGTGGACAATTTGAGTGGACATCCAATGTTTGTGGATTGAAACTGGATCAAGACATGTCCGTTACGGTAGTGGGCTTTGGAGCAAGTCCAGATTGTTAGCTGGCAGCTAGTGTAGCATGCAGTCTCCACTATATTTCAGGTAATAGAGCAGTAAAATATGTCCATGCCAGGAAGGCGACAAGTAACACCACAAACCAGAGGAGCCGCTTTTGAGGCGGTGGCAATAAAAAGCAGTCAGATACATCCACGTCAGGAAGGCCGTATACAGAATGTCAAATAAGCAGGTAACACCGACCATCCAAAAGAGCCGCATATGCAAGCAATGCTCTGATGAAGTCACGTGGTGACGAAACGCGTCAGCATGCGTAGCCTGTACGTCTTGTCGGTTTGACATCACACGCCTGGATATGTCTGGGCCCAGTCATGGCTGATTGACTGCCGCTGCCGCCTCATACCCGTCTCAGCATTCTCATTTTATGTACCAATCTTTAACGCGCTAGATTAACAAATGACATCCAACGACTCCTTCCGGTCCAGTCTAGAATTTACCTCCTCATTGAAGCTGATCAGATTAGTTTAACTGGACGGTTCCCTCATAAACCCATGCTGATAGGAAGGTTTACCTTTATTCTCATTAGCTTTATTAGACACTCCCGGATACCATCTCTTAGAAACCCTTCAAACATTTTACCCGCAATGGAGATTACATTTATAGGTGTATAGTTTCTTAAACTTTTGCAATCTTCAGGGCACAGTACTCATTTTAAGTTGGGGAGCAGGATGAAAAGTTTTACCCCATGGTTTTGTGTCTGGGTAAGGGGTGGGGCTGCAAGTGACAGCAGGAAGAGAAAGATCACAGCCTGTCACTGTCCCCCTGTATAGCGACCAGTGACCCGGGGGGGGGGGGATACAGGAACCTTTTTTTCATGTTATCGTCAATCTTACCAATAAAAGAGGATCTGTTCTAGTTTATTGTTCTATTTACAGGGGTTCTTTTTCTACTGATGAAGTGAGAGGATGAGCAGTTACATATTTGATCTCCCCCTGCGCTTTATCAGGCCATTTGTTGACCCGTGAGTCAAATGTTTACAGTATCTGGATCTCAGGTATTTTTAGTATTGATTTTAATTAAAAGTAACCTTTTGTTTTGTACTACAGCTCTTATACAGACCTATGTGTCTCCATGGTAGCAGACTACAAACAAACCCTGTGCAGTCTGATCCTGTAATCATACTGCAATCTTTCTCCTAATTCTTGCTTACATAGTTTTGACAGGTTAGCTAGAAATAAGGGACAGAAGGATGTCAGTATTTTTCCATGGAGACCTGTAGGTCTTCATAGGGACTGTAGACAAAAGACAAAAGGGTATTTTTAATTGATTATTTGTAAAGTTTTAGATGTATTGGAAAAGTAAAAAATGGTTGCGCAGTTAGTTAAGATGGAAATAGGAGATTTTCTTTTTAAAAGTTGTAACCTAAAAATTAGCTCCATTCACCACTCTTGTTTCTTTTTACATTGTGGGGGAGATCTGATCAGTCTACATTCCTGGTAGTCATATTTCATGACTGTTTATAAAAAGTTCCATATGACACTCAATTTATATGAAACTATCCAGGGGCGTAGCTATAGGGGGTTCAGGGGCAGCTGGTCCTAATTCCTGAGGGGGCAAAAATGTTGTCTACCAATAAGAAGACTAACACTATTATTAAAAATAGCACATGATAGGTGAGAGGACCCTGTTACAGATCTTGCATTGGGGCGCCGAAGCTACACATTACGCCTATGAAACTACCATATACTGTGAAAGCGATGTTGTCTTTAATGTCTGTATAGCATTACAAACGTATTATTAGATGTTATTTCCCTGCTCTGCCTTCTACCAGGTATTAAACCTCTCTCGGCCTCTTTGTCTTGCAGGACATTTTGTCCCAATTCCATCACAATTTATTTCCATTTTGTAGCATGTGTAACCTTTCTAAGTCATAGAGGGAGTGTGGTTGATAGAAATGCATTGAAAGCTCTTCCTTCTTATCCTGCGTCACCTTGCCGCCTATGTATTTCAGGAGATATTAGAGGAAGGTCGGAGCAGATTGCTCTTTTTATTCCTTGTCAGAACTGAGCGGCTTCCAAATGAGAGAGCTCAGTAAAGTGAATTGAATGTTATGGGAGGTTAGGCTATGCCAAGGACTTACAATGAAAAAAATGTGGCTGCTCAACCTTAAAAAAACACATCCAGAATCCAACTGTAGAAGCCATAGCGGCATGAGGGGGCCTGTGCCGCTTGCCAGCACAGCCCCCCCAGGTCCAGTGGCGCTTCTAGCAGCCGCTGCGGCTGCTACAGCAGTAGAGACGCCACATTTAATAGTATCTGCGTCCTTAGGACGCAGATACTATTGAACACTATAGCAGAGCAGGGAGGAATCTCCCTGCTCCGCCATTCACTAGGCTACAGGCCACGTTCAGCCTGCAGCCTATCAGGCGCAGGGACAGGATCCTTGCACAGTCCGGCGTGATGACATCACTGGATTACGCCGGCGTATGCAAGGATCCCGTCGGCATTGATCCTTTGGAGCAGCTCCGTTAGTCCTCGAAACGGGGGCTAGGGGAGTAAAATGTAGTTTTTTATTTGTTTGGGGCACGATATCTACAGGGGGGAATCTGTATGGCACTAGCTACAAAGGGGAGCAGGGGGGGGGCACTATCTACAGGGGACAGTATGGCACTATCTACAAGGGAGAGGTGGGTGGCACTATTTACAGGGGTTGTATGGCACTATCTACAGGGACAGCTGCATGGAACTATCTACAAAGAAGAGGTGGGGACACTATCTACAAGGATGTGATGGGGCACTTTCTTCAGAGGCTGTAAGGCACTATCTACAAGGGGGATGTGGGGGGCACTATCTACAGGGGGGGATTATATGGCACTATCTACAGGGATGGCTGTATGGCACTATCTACAAGGAGGAGGTGGGGAACACTATCTACAGGGATGGCTGTATGGCACTATCTACAAGGAGGAGGTGGGGAACACTACGGGGGGGCTGTATGGAACTATCTACAAGGGGTAGGTCGGGCACTATCTACAGAGCGGTGAAGGGGCACTATCTACAGGGGGCTATGTGGCACTATCTACAGGGGGAAAGTGGGGGGGCACTATCTACAAGGGGGTATGACACAATCTACAGGGGGTGCTTTATGGCACAGTCTACAGGGGGCTGTATGGCAGAATATACATGGGGGGCTGTATGGAAGAATCTACAGGGAGGACTCTATGGCACAATCCACAGAGGGGGGGGGGGCTGTGTGTGGCACCCAGGGCAGGGAGGACCCAGTCAAAAGTTTGCTATGGGGTTTAGTCTTTCCTAGTTACGCCCCTGTCCAAAAGGCTTATGGCAACAATGCACAGACGAAGTTCCAAACAGAGTCACCAGTACGTGGGTCATTAGTATGTGTCAAAGAGAAATTCATTGGTCAACGCAGCATAACATAGGAAATCAGCAAGGAATTAAAAAAATGTTTTAAAGACTTTTCTTTTCCTAATTTCTAAAGTTTGCAAGGGTTTTTGTGGTCCAAATAAAACTTCACCGTACATCTCTATAGTGTTCAGAGCTCCTTTTTTCTATTACATAGCTTCAAATCTCCTGCTTCCCATCACACAGCTATAGAGTTAAATGATAAAATTGCGGCTGCCTTCAGCCACCACTAGGGGAGCTAACTTCATATGATTTTTTACAACTTTCATTGAACTCAACACTAGCTGTATAAATCTGCATGTATTTTATCCCTATGCTCTGTGATGGAAAGCAGGTGATTCAGAACTTACACGCAAGAAAAAAACTGAGCTTTGATTCCTATAAGGGTGCAGTCACACGTAACATATTTGCCTCGTATTTTACACTGCGTAAAAATATGCTGCAGAAAACTTTACAATGTAATCCAATTAGAGAAACATTCCACAACTCAGATAATTACTTGCGATGCAAATATTTTTCCTATTGGAGTACATTGTAAAGTTTGACTGCACCGTAAGGTTTTGGTGCTGTTTCGTTTGGGTCCCCGTAATGATCTGGGCCCTCGAGCTTAGTGGTCCAAATATTTAGATGGACTCTGAATAAATAAAATAAAAAACATGAGCATGAAAATAATTTTTTTAGTAGCTTCATTTTTTTGGGGTGAGTTATCACAGATTTTATAAAGTTGCTGACCCAAACCATGCATTTTTACTACTCCTAGGAAAAAAAGCAGTCCTTATCTTGTAGACCTTTTTCCGTCACTGTAGATGTACGTGGGCTTGTTTTTTTTGTGGGACATACCCTCACCATTGTTGAGGTTAGAACTGGAACTGTGGTTTTACAAGGTACAAACTTATATAGCAGAAATGACCCCTAGGCCGAATTCAGATGAATGTGGGGAAACTCGGACGTGAAAAACGACAGTTTTTCACGTCCGAGTTGCCTCGTGCGGGTCCCTTTTTCACGGATCCCCATAACTTGAGTCTATTGAGGGATCTGTGAAAATGGAAGAAAATAGGACATGTTTTATTTTTCAATGCATCCTTCACACGGTCCATTGAAACAACGGCCGTGTGAACGACCCCATTGAAATACACGCGTCTGTTTGACGGACTCTGTTTTAACGGCCGTCACACGGGCGTGTACTACGGTCGTCTGAATTAGTTGGCAATTTGTTTGTTGCACAATTAGACAAAGAATCATTTTCTGAAGTTCATGGCACCGCACACATCACGTCAAGTAGGGAAGAATTTGAATCCCACCCCTGGAGGCGCTGTTTCTGAAAAAAGCAGACCTTATCTTGTAATCCAGGATGATGCCTTTAAGAAGTATTAGTTATGTACTAAAACACTCAGCTCCTATTTATTTTAAAGCGTTTATTGGTTGTTACAGATTTAGGATTTGCTTTACATTTTTCACCGGTCGCCCCTGATTCAACAATGCACTAATGACATCTGCAAAAGTGGGAAGCATTTTCTATGAGGACATAATTCCCATTGTAGCAGTTATCTTGTATGGTATGGCCCTTTATTGACCAGCAAATTCAATAGTGACAAATATCAAAATGCTGTTCAGATCATGTATAAACATTGAAAATGGTGACAAATTCTTTAATTTCCCTATGGTGGCGCTGCAGTCAAATCAAACACCTGCTGCTGGGTTCTTCCATGGATTACAGCTGATCGCTGGGTTCTCAGCAACCTCGACAACCTCTTCATGTTCCTTCCGATTACTTCCGTTTTCGTTGGCAGACGGCTGAGGGGTGTGGCTTAGTTAAGGGGTGTGGCTTAACTTTTTTGGTCAGTGTGGGAAAACTCTTTCTAAAGCCAGTGTCTGTATACAGCCTGAGACAGACTTGTGAGTAGGAGGAGGGGAAAATGGACGATCTAGGACTTACAAAGAAGAATTTCTCAGGCAAAAAAGGACAAAGTGGATTGTTTATATTTTTATGTATTTTCTCCACCTTTAGTGTTCCTTTATAGTAGTAACATTTATATGGCTCATGTGATGTATTTCTCTTCCATTTTTTCGTATATTGTTCAATGCATCTTGGATACAGCCATATTGGATTATCAGCAGCAAAATAAGCATAATAACCTCCCATAATATATACTAATACCTGACTGCTATATAATATTGAGAAATGACGAGGAGACAGAGCTTTCATTTTTAAACACAATTTATTTAAATAAAATTCCTAACTAAAGCTATTGATCCAGAAGAAGGCAAAAACCCTGCGCACGTTTAGCCAATTTGTGCCACAGGGGAAAATTCCTTGTTGACCCCGAGAAAAGGCGATCAGTCCGAGAACCCAGGATCAGAGCTTGTAATGCAACTAACTAACTAACTAACTAACTAACTAACTAACTAACTAACTAACATCTTACTGATAGCTACGACATTATATGGAATAGTAAGTTATAAGAAGGTGTCCAATCCCAGATGTTCTCCACGACGTCCCGGTATCATGCAGGTCGCTCCTCCACTGATCGGACTCCGGAGATCACAGCTCGGCTATGGTCATCTCTGCTGGTGAAAGAGAAAGAAAACACTGCCCTCCTATGTCACAGGAGAAGGCCAGTTCCATTATACCAGGTCCCTGATGTGGTGTAAAGCAAATGGCCGACTCCAGGAGGGCAGGGATTAGGCCTTTGGTCTGGAAGCCATTTTTTACACAGTCAACTTCTTAGACTCACAATTGATGTCCTCCCTCTTTGAGGTTTTTCTCCTTCTAATGGCCACAAGTAACATACAATTACCTCCTTCCCAGCTTGGACTTGCCTCACTGGTGAACATAGCATATAGCAGGTGTCTTCTGCTTGAACTATGGGAAACCATCGTTCCCTGTTATCCCACCAAAAAATAGTCATGGACCACTGAGAACTGTTCAGCCTCTATGCAGACCAAACAAGGTCCAGGGTCTAGGAGGACACAACCATGAGAGGCTATGGGATAACGTGTAAGGAATCTTAGCATGTGTGACACGGAGGAGTTATAGGAGGACATCAAACATGGGTCTTGCTAAAGTCATAATACATTCCATGTATTTACCTTGACCTGTATAATCAGTGTATTATGACATCGGAAGGCACCAAATATAGAATTATAAATAGAATTGTCACGTTACATAAGATTTTGATCAATCTCACAGTTTTCATCTTCATCTTCAGCCGCTCGTCCAGATCTCCTCCCTGCAATAAAATAAGGGCAAAATTTGTGGCATTTTTACATAGTTGACTTTAATAAATGGAACTTAATCTACGTCTCCTTGGAGACCACGCCCACTTTTTTGTCACTTTTTAAATTTGTCAAGTGACGAGAAAAGATACATTTTACAAAAAATTTGTTGCATGTCACCGTTTGCAACTTTATTTGGTTCAGCTTACAAAATAAACTGACATAAACTGCTCAGTAAATATGGGCCATAATGTATAACAAACCCCCAAATTCTCAAATATCCCACATTTTCAGATTAAATGAACATATACAATATATTATGTACATACCTTCAATGTTTGGAGATTGCTGGCATCATGGCGGCAGATTTTCCTCCACATTACTGTTTTTCTTCTTGGTCCCAAAACCTGAAAGTAAATGACAGAACCTCCTATTACCGTGTGTATAAGCCACAGCCCCCGGTTTTCCTGTTGTTCTTCCCCTGCCATGCAGCTCGTGCATGAAGTTCTCCTCTTCCAGTGTTCCGGAATCCGACTGGTGACTTCACAAACATCAGAAGCTTCCGCTATTCTCTGTGAGATCCTCATGGTGAAGAATCTTGTGTCTGCTTATCTTCATATCCTGGACTGAGCAGTCGTCCCCCCTAAACCTCAGTTCTTATAGAGTCACAGTCATTATGACATCATGCAGTGAGGTAACAATGGCCTCCTGTACTTTATCTGATGATGTCACAAATATGACCAGAAGTGACATCTCCTGCTATAGTGTTAATAATAAGTATTTACAATGTCACAGTGCAGATTGGTTAGCATTGCTGCCTTGCAGTGCAGAGTCCTTAACTCCTTCCCGACATCCGCCGTATATATACGGCGCTGCCGGGAAGGTGTTCCCGCAAAGCGCAGTACAGTTACGTCGCAGTGATGGTGCGGGCTCAGAAGCAGAGCCGGCACCATCACCGCGGGATGACAGCTGTATTATACAGCTGGCACCCTCCTGTAACTTCCAGGACCGGAGCTATTCTCCGATCCGGCAGATTAACCCCTCAGATGCTGCGCTCAATATTGCGCAGCATCTGATAGGTTTTCACCCGACCGGCAACCCAGTGACGCAATCGCTGGGTTGCTGTGGCAATCGGACGCCAGAAAATGCGGCGTGTCCTCATAGGCTTGCTGTCAGTGAATAACTGACAGCGCTAATACACTGCACTAAGTATGTAGTGTAGTGTATTAGAGTAGCGATCGAGGCATCAGGCCCTTAAGTCCCCTAGTGGGACAAGTCAAAAAAGTAAAAAAAAGTTAATAAAAATGTGGTAAAACAATAAAAACACACACATTTCAAATAAAAATAAAGCTAAACTGACTTTTTTCCCATAGTAAGACTTTTATTATGGGAAAAACCGTAAAAATTTTAAAAAAACTATACATAATTGGTATCACCGCGTCCGTAATGGCCCAAACTACAAAACAATTATGTCATTTATCCCGCACGGTGAACGCGGTAAAAAAAAACATGAAAAACAACGCCAAAATCTCTGTTTTTAGGTCACATCTCCTTCCAAAAAATGCTATAAAAAGTGATCAAAAAGTCACATTTACTCCAAAATAGTACTAATAAAAACGGCAATCCGTCCCACAAAAAATAATCCCTGACACCGCTTTGTGCACGCAAAAATAAAAAACTGCAGAACCTGGTCAATAAATATTGAGTTGCATTTCTCTGGTAAAACCTTCTGTGGTACAAAAAAATTGATTCAAAATAAACTTCTGAAAAAAAAATAATGAACTTTGTAAATTTCACCTCTACTTTGCCTTAATTCCTGCGCAATGTCTAAAGGGTTAAGAAACTTTCTAAATGCTGTTTTGAATACTTTGAGGGGTGCAGTTTTTAAAATGGGGTGACTTATTGGGGGTTTCTAATATCTAAGGACCTCAAAGCCACTTCACAACTGAACTGGCCCCTGTAAAAATAGCATTTTGAAATTTTCTTGAAAATGTGAGAAATTGCTGCTAAAGTTCTAAGCCTTGTAACGTCCTACAAAAATAAAATGATGTTCAAAAAACGATGCTAAACTAAAGTAGACATATGGGTGATGCTAATTAGCAACATTTTTGTGTGGTATAACTGCCTGTCTTACAAGCAGATACATTTAAATTGAGAAAAATGCTAATTTTTGCAATTTTTCGCTAAATTTTGGTGTTTTTCACAATTAAATACTGAATGTATCGGGCAAATTTTGCCAGTAACATAAAGTCCAATGTGTCATGAGAAAACAATCTCAGAATCCCTTGGATAGGTAAAAGCATTCCGGAGTTATTACCACATAAAGTGAAACATGTCAGATTTGAAAAATGAGGCTCTGTCAGGAAGGTCAAAAGTGGTCAAAGAGGGAAGGGGTCAATAGTGATGAGCGAATTTTCTTTTAAATCGGCCGTTCGTTTCGGTCCAAATTCATTTTGCGAATCGCAAGTCCCCCGATATGCCTATCAGACTATTTAACGTCTTCTAGGACTGAATCTAAATTGGTTACAGTCCTTGAAGACATCAGAGGGTCAAACAAGGCAATCAGGGTACATGTGATTTGAACAAAAATAATAACAAACACACTCAACACATACGCTGTACTACAGCAGTGACACATCGCTACCGGCAGGTGAGATGACGTAGCTGTCCCATGTGATCACTGCGGCCAATCTCAGGCTGCAGAAGTCACATGTGACAAAACAACGTCATGATGCAGCTGTCCCATGTGACCTCTACAGCCTGGGATTGGCTACAGCGATCACAGCTACGTCATCTCACTTTCCGGCAGGGACACGTCAGGAGACCAGGGAAGGTGGTGAGTTACATAGTTACATAGTTACATAGTTACATAGTTACATAGTTAGTACGGCTGAAAAAAGACACATGTCCATCAAGTTCAACCAAGGGAAGGGAAAAGGGAAGGAAAAATTTCTACACATAGGAGCTAATATTTTTTTGTTCTAGGAAATTATCTAACCCTTTTTTAAAGCCATCTACTGTCCCTGCTGTGACCAGCTCCTGCGGTAGGCTATTCCATAGATTCACAGTTCTCACTGTAAAGAAGGCTTGTCGCCTCTGCAGCTTGAACCTTTTTTTCTCCAGACGGAGGGAGTGCCCCCTTGTTTTTTGAGGGGGTTTTACAAGGAACAGGATTTCACCATATTTTTTGTATGTGCCATTAATATATTTATATAAGTTAATCATGTCCCCCCTTAGTCGTCTTTTTTCAAGGCTAAATAGGTTTAATTCTTTCAATCTTTCCTCATAACTTAAATTCTCCATGCCCCTAATTAGCTTCGTTGCTCTTCTTTGTATTTTTTCCAACTCCAGGGCATCCTTTCTATGAACTGGAGCCCAGAACTGAACTGCATATTCTAGATGAGGCCTAGCTTTGTAAAGTGGTAATATTACATCCCTGTCCCGCGAGTCCATGCCTCTTTTAATACACGACAATATCCTGCTGGCCTTTGAAGCAGCTGATTGACACTGCATGCTGTTATTGAGTTTATGATTTACAAGTACACCCAGATCCTTCTCAACAAGTGAATCCGCCAGTGTAGCGCCCCCTAGGACATATGATGCATGCAGGTTGTTGGTACCCAGATGCATAACTTTACATTTATCTACATTAAACTTCATCTGCCAAGTGGACGCCCAAACACTTAGTTTGTTTAAATCTGCCTGCAATTCATGAACATCTTCCATAGACTGAACTATATTACATAGCTTGGTGTAATAGAAATAGTGCTATTAATCCCATCCTCTATATCATTAATAAATAAGTTGAATAATAGTGGTCCCAGCACTGAACCCTGGGGTACACCACTTATAACCGGTGACCATTCAGAGAAGGAATCATTGACCACAACTCTCTGGATACGATCCTTGAGCCAATTCTCAATCCAATTACAAACTATATTTTCTAAACCTATAGTCCTTAATTTACCCATTAGGCGTCTATGGGGGACAGTGTCAAATGCCTTTGCAAAGTCCAAAAACACTAAATCCACAGCGGCCCCTCTGTCTAGACTTCTGCTCACCTCTTCATAAAAACAGATTAGGTTAGTTTGACAACTTCTGTCCTTAGTAAAACCGTGCTGGCTGTCACTTATAATGCTATTTATTGTCACATAATCCTGTATATAGTCCCTCAATAGCCCCTCCAACATTTTCCCCACGATGGATGTTAAGCTTACTGGTCTATAATTACCTGGGGAAGACCTAGAGCCCTTTTTGAAAATAGGCACCACATTTGCGCTGCGCCTGTCCCTTGGCACTATACCAGTCACTAGAGATTCTCTGAATATTATGAAAAGGGGGACAGAAATAACTGAACTAAGCTCTTTAAGAATTCTAGGGTGTAACCCATCTGGTCCCGGGGCTTTGTGCACATTTATTTTATTTAATTTAGCTTGGACCATCTCTACATTCATCCAATTCAGTATATCAACTGATATATTAACAGCACTGGCAGCGGCTACATCAGCTGCTCTTTCTTCAGTTGTATATACAGAGCTAAAGAACCCATTTAGTAACTCTGCCTTCTCTTGATCCCCTGTGATCAACTCCCCATTACCATTATCTAGGGGTCCTACATGTTCAGACCTTGGCTTTTTAGCATTTATATACTTGAAGAATTTTTTGGGATTTGTTTTACTATCCTTGGCCACCTGCCTTTCACTTTGTATTTTTGCTAATTTTATTACATTTTTACAGATTTTATTAAGCTCTTTATATTTTACAAAGGCTACAGCTGTACCCTCAGATTTGTATTTTTTAAATGCCCTTTTTTTGTCATGTATTGCCCCTTTCACAGAAGGTGTAAGCCATGTGGGGTTTAATTTGAGTCGTTTATACTTGTTACCTATAGGAATAAATTTTGCACTATAATAACTGAAAGTAGATTTGAAAATCTCCCATTTATCATTTGTCCCATTATTTGACATTAGTTCTTCCCAGTCCATATCCTGAATTGCAGCCCTCATCCTGGGGAAATTGGCTTTCTTAAAATTAAATGTTTTTGCCCTCCCAGCCTGCGTTTGTTTTTTACAGTATAGGTAAAATGTAACTATATTATGATCACTGTTACCGAGGTTTTCACGAACATTGACATTCCCAACAAGATCTGCATTATTAGAAATGACCAGATCCAACAGAGCTTCACCTCTAGTCGGGTCTTCCACAAACTGGCCCATAAAATTTTCCTGCAACAGGTTGAGGAAATGTCTCCCCTTTGCAGTATGTTTAGTTTATTTATTTATTTTTAATAATCCTCTTCTCTCCTCTTTTTTTTATATAATTGGCAAATTGGTGGACAGCGCTCACCGGTGGCCACCATTTTGACAATTCTTGTGCTGCGAACACCAAAACTTTCACATTTTGACGAATTTTAAGCTTTTGGGAAATTTGGACCTAATGTGATATGTGTCTAATAGGTTTGCTCATCTCAAGTCCTTTATCCTTTCAGGAAACAGTTATTTTTGGCTTTAACTCCTTAGTGACCAGCTTATTTAGGCCTTAATTTCCAAGCTACTTTTTTTAGTTTTTCCATCGTCGCATTTGAAGAGATACAACTTTTTTATTTTTGCATCGACATAGCCAAGGACTTTTTTTTTTGCGGAGTTAGTTGTAATTTTTAATGCCACCATTTCGGGTACATATAATTTTTTTATTAACTTATATTGGAGGAGAATAAAAAAAAAAAAAACAGCAATTCCGCCATTGTTCGATGCTGTTTACCATGAGGCGTAAATAACATGTTACCTTTATTCTATGGGTCGGTACGATTACGGTGATACCACATATGTATAGGTTTTTTATGTTTTACGACTTTTGCACAATAAAAACACATTTCAACTGAAATTATTTGTTTTTGCATCGTCACTTTTAAAATTTTCCGTCAATTTAGTAATATGTGGGCTTGTTTTTTGTGGTACTTTTTGGGGGTACGTGCAGGGGCGTAGCAAGGTGGGGCAGGCGGGGCATGTGCCCCGGGCGCAACTAAGGGGGGAGGTGGGGGGGTTGCCAGGACTGCACCGTCCATTACGGCGCCCTACTACCTCTCTAAGAGGGGTGGCGGCGCCAATGACACCAGCCGCCGCCACCCCCTCCTGCACTGTAGGAGACGAATGGACGGGTACGTTCTGTGCCCGGCCATTCAGCGCCTTTCAACGACTCAAGCGATGTAGTTACTTCTTTGCGCCGCTTGCATCGTTGAAAGGCGCTGATTGACAGGGCAAGTCATAGTGCCCTGTCAATCACTGCCTTTCATAGACGCAAGCGCCGCGATGCTTGCGTCTATGAAAGCCGCTGATTGGCAGAGCAGAATGACTTGCCATGTCGATCAGCGCCTTTCAACGATGCAAGCAGCGTGAGGATGTAACTCCAGCAGACCTGCTCAGAAGATAGCAGGTCTACATTGCCACTGGACGGCGCGTGAGAGCGGGAGTGTGTCATGTTTTTTTTTTTTATTCTAACAAAAATGTGAGTGATATTATCTACAGGGGGGGCTTTATCTACAGAGGTCAGCTCTATCTACAGGGGGGCTATATACAGAGGTCAGCTCTATCTACAGGGGGGGGCTATATACAGGGGTGGGCTATATGTGGAGCACTATAGGGGGAGCTATATGTGAGGCACTATATACAGGGATGGGCTATATGCAGGGGTGGGCTATATGTGGAGCACTATAGGGGGAGCTATTAGTGAGGCACTATATACAGGGGTGGGCTTTATGTGGAGCACTATAGGGGGAGCTATATGTTAGGCACTATATACAGGGGTGGGCTATATGTGGAGCACTATTTATAAGGGGAGATATATGTAGGGCATTATCTACAGGGATGGGTTATATGTTGGACACTATATGCAGGGGTGGGCTATATGTGGAGCACTATCTACAGGGGGCTATATATGGGGCACTATCTACAAGGGGGGCTACATGTGGGGCACTATTTTCAGAGGTGGCTATATGTGGGGCAATATCAACAGTGGTGGCTATATGTGGGACACTACAGGGGGACTATATGTGGGCACTATAATAATAATCTTTATTTATATAGCGCCAACATATTACGCAGCACTTTACAATTTAGAGGGGACATGAAACAAACAATATCAGACATTACATAGTGACAAAGGTCATTTACAATTCAAACCTGAGGAGTGAGGACCCTGCTCGCAAGGGCTTACAATCTATGAGGACATAAGGGAGACACAAAGTGTAACAGTGTTTGTTCTGTACAATGGTCCGGCCATTTTTATACACATGCGGTGGTAACATAAAGCTGTATGAGCCGGTCACCAGCCAGTATCCGTGTATGACGGACATGAAGAGAAGAAGTGTGAGGGAATCTTATTCTGATGACTTATCTAAAAGGAGGGCCATGGAAAGGAGTCAGATTAGGGAATGTTATAGGCCTGTCTAAATAGATGTGTTTTCAGGGCACGTTTAAAACTGTGGATATTGGGAATTAATCGGATTGTCTGGGGTAGCACATTCCAGAGGACGGGTGCAGCACGAGAGATATCCTGGAGACGGGAGTGGGAGGTTCGGATTATGGAGGATTTTAATCTTAGGTCGTTGGCAGAACGTAGAGCCCGAGTAGGGTGGTAGACAGAGATGAGGGAGGAGATGTAAGGAGGTGCAGCACTGTGGAGAGCTTTGTGGGTGAGAGTAATACGTTTGAATTTTATTCGGAAGGGGATGGGCAACCAGTGCAGTGACTGGCACAGATTAGAGGCGTTGGTGTAGCGGTTGGTCATAAAGATGAGCCTGGCTGCTGCATTGAGGATAGATTGGAGAGGGGAGAGTTTAGTGAGGGGAAGACCGATTAGTAATGAGTTACAGTAGTCAAGACGAGAGTGAATTAGAGCAACAATGAGCGTTTTGGCGGTTTCCTCTGTAAGAAAAGAGCGGATTCTGGAGATGTTTTTGAGGTGAAAATGACAGGAGCGTGAAAGTGATTGTATGTGAGGAGTAAAGGAAAGATCTGAGTCAAAAATAACCCCGAGACAGCGGGCGTGCTGCTTAGGAGTGATGGTAGTGCCACACACAGAGATGGAGACATCAGGTTTAGGGAGGTTAGTAGATGGTGGGAACACAAGGAGCTCAGTTTTAGAAAGATTCCGTTTCAGATAGAGAGAGGACATGATGTTAGAGACAGCGGACAGACAATCACTGGTGTTCTGTATTAGAGCAGGGGTGATGTCACGGGAAGAGACATATAATTGGGTGTCATCAGCGTAGAGATGGTACTGGAAGCCACATCTGCTGATGGTTTGTCCAATAGGAGCTGTGTAGAGAGAAAAGAGCAGCGGACCTAGGACTGATCCCTGAGGAACCCCGATAGCAAGGGGAAGAGGAGAAGAAGTGGAACCAGCAAATGACACACTGAATGAGCGGTCAGAGAGATAGGAGGAAAACCAAGAGAGAGCCGCGTCCTTGAGGCCAATAGAGTGGAGCATGTTAAGTAGGAGTTTGTGGTCTACAGTGTCAAAGGCTGCAGAGAGATCCAAAAGAATCAGGAGAGAGGATTTACCGTCCGATTTAGCCGCCAAGAGATCATTTGAGACTTTAGTAAGGGCAGTTTCTGTGGAGTGTAGGGTGCGGAAACCAGATTGTAAGGGGTCAAGAATGGAGTTAACAGAGAGATAGCGGATCAGGCGAGAGTAGACCAAGCGTTCCAGGAGTTTGGAGATGAAGGGCAGATTAGAGACTGGTCGGTAGTTGGCAGCGCTGGACAGGGTAAAGAGTTGGTTTTTTCAGTAATGGGTTTATAATGGCATGTTTAAAAGCGGAGGGAAAGATACCAGAGGAAAGAGAGAGGTTAAATATTTTAGTCAGGTGACTAGTGACAGCTGGGGAGAGGGACTGGAGGAGGTGTGAGGGGACAGGATCACTAGGGCAGGTAGTAGGACGAGAAGAAGAGAGGAGCCTCGAGACTTCTTCTTCAGTTATTGCGTCAAATGCTGAGAGTGAAGAAGAGGGAGTGCGGGAGGGAAGGGGATCGATGTTACTAGGGGACTGGGAGATAATATCATGCCGGATGTTGTCAATTTTAACTTTAAAATAATTGGGCAGGTCTTCAGTACTGAGATCTGTGATTGGCGTCTCCACTTTAGGACTAAGGAGGGAGTGAAAAGTATCAAAGAGGCTTTTTTGGATTATTAGATAGTGTGGAGATGAGAGAAGTGAAATAGACTTGTTTGGTGCAGTGAAGGGCAAAGTTGTACGTTTTGAGCATAAATTTGTAATGGAGGAAATCTGCATCCAAATGTGATTTTCTCCATAGTCGTTCGGCACATCTCAAGCACCGCTGAAGAAAGCGGGATTGAGGCGTGTGCCAGGGTTGTCGCCGTCTTTGTCGGGTGGTTCGGAGTGTAGGGGGGGCTGCTTCATCCAATGCATTTTTTAGAGTGTTATTGTAAAGTTTGGCAGCCAGATTGGGACAGGAGAGGGAAGAGATAGGGGACAATGAGGACTGTAGACTGTCTATGAGTTTCACAGTGTTAATGGCATGTAGATTTCGGTATGTCTGATACGTAGGGATGACCTGAGGAGGCAGAGAATATTTGATAGTAAAGGAGAGAAGATTGTGGTCAGAAAGCGGGAGAGGAGAGTTAATAAAGTCAGAAACTGAGCAGAGACGGAAGAAGACCAGGTCAAGCGAATGCCCGTCTTCATGCGTAGGAGAGTTAGTAAGTTGTGACAGACCTAGGGACGAGGTTAAAGATAGAAACTGGGAGGCAGATGAGGAGATTGGGTTATCAATGGGGATGTTGAAGTCACCCATGATGAGAGTGGGTGTTTCAGAGGATAGAAATTGTGTAAGCCAGGCAGCAAAATGATCCAGGAATTGGCGGGGTGAGCCCGGGGGGTGGTAGACAACTGCCACTCTGAGGGAAAAAGGGTGAAAGAGTCTGAGGGTGTGGACTTCAAAAGAGGGAAATGTGAGTGAGGGGACCGGGGGAATGACCTGGAAAGTGCAGTGTGGGGAAAGAAGTATACCTACTCCTCCACCCTGCCTATTCTCAGGTCTGGGGGCATGAGCGAAGTGGAGACCACCATAAGATAGAGCAGCAGGGGAAGCAGTGTCAGAACAGGGTTGGCTATATGTGGGACACTATCTACAGGGGGCTGTATATGGGGCACTATCTACAGGGGCTCTACGGGGTCACTATCTACAGGGGGTTCTATGTAGGGCATTATCTACAGGGGGCTCTATGGGGGGCACTATCTACAGGGGGCACGGTGTGTGTATGTGTGTGTGTGTGTGTGTGTGTGTGGGACACAGTGTATGGTGCTATTATAATTAGAGGTGCAGTGTATGGTGCTATTATAATCAGGGACAGTGTATGGTGCTATTATAATTAGAGCTGCAGTGTCTGGCACCATGATAACTTTATCTTTGTTTATAGGTGCAGAAATGTTTGAACAGTGAGAAGCTGGAGACATCTGAGTTGCAAACTGCAGAAATGGGCTGTGGCCGGGAGAAGTCATCATAGAGGTCTGGACCAGATGGGGAAAAAAAGAGAAAAATATACAACTAGAATCTGAGATCATCACTGGTGAGTCACTTAATGTAAATGTTTATTCTGCCTCTAATCTACTTTATGATCTGCTGCAAGAAGATGGGTGGTATGATTTTTTGTGTGAAACAGCCACTCCCAGCATATCAATAACATTGTTTTGGCCAAGCTGGGAGCTGTATACAATTTAGTGCAAACCTATACTGCAGGGGTTGCAATTAATTGAGCTGTATTTGTGCCGGTGTTGTATTTATGTACTAAGCTTGGTTCTGGCACTGTATATATGTACTGAGCTTGGTTTTGGCACTGTATATATGTACTGAGCATGGTTCTGGCACTGTATATATGTACTGAGCTTGGTTCTGGTACAGTATATATGTACTGAGCTTGGTTCTGGCACTGTATTTATGTATTGAGCTTGGTTCTGACACTTTATATATGTACTGATCTTGATTCTGATGCTGTATATATGCACTGAGCTTTGTTCTGGTGCTGTATATATGTAATGAGCTTTGTTCTGGTGCTGTCTATATGCACTGAGCTTTGTTTTGGTGCTGTATATATGTAATGAGCTTAGTTCAGGTGTTGTATATATGTAATGAGCTTGTTCTGGTGCTGTATATATGTAATGAGCTTTGTTCTGGTGTTGTATATATGTAATGAGCTTGGTTCTGGTGTTGTATATAGAACTGTATTGCTTGTAAAATGTACAAATGGCTTTTTGCTTGAGTTACATAAAAAAATGTGACACCTCATTGATTGTTAGGAGAAACAAACATGGCGAGGGAGAAGGAGATGTCGGAAAAGAGGTTCGGTGGGGGGCCAAACTGAATCTTTGCTCCGGGTGCTGGAGAACCTATCTACGCTTCTGGGTATATGGGACTTATCTTTTCTTATCACCTTTTTGGGGGGCAATGGAAAAAAATAGCAACTCCACCATCATTTTTTGCGTTTTTTTTTTACGGTGTTCCCCTTGCAGTTTAAATTTCATGTTAACTTTATTGTTTTGGTCATTACGGTCGTGGCGATCCAATATATGTGTACTTTTATTTTTTTTTTACATTTTTACTAAATAAATCCACTTTTAAATGGAAAAAATGGTTTGTTGTTTTATTTACTGTAATCTTTATTAATAATTTTTATTTAACATTTATTACTTATTTTTTTTAGTCCTACTAGATCTTTTGATCGCAGATATAATGCTTTGGTATACTCAGTATTGCATTTGCGGGCCGCCGATGGGTGACAGAGGGAGCTCCCTCCCTCTGTAAATGACTTGAATGCCGTGGTCGCTATTAACCGCAGCATTTAAGGGGTTAAACGGCCGCGATCTAAGTAAACTTCGATCGCTACCATTGGACCAAGATCCCGGCTGTCATCAGGACTTAGACTAGGCTGCCGTGAAAAAGCGGCGGCGGCCTATCCTAAGACCCCTTAGTAACCGCCATGAAAAGGCGTATTGGCGGTCACTAAGAGGGATGCAGCAATTTTTTTTTTTTTATCACTACGTTCCGTGGGCCATAACGTTTTAGTTTTTCTGTCGACGTAGCCATATGAGGGCTTGTTTTTTGCAAAACAAATTGTATTTTTTTATTTAATTTTTTTTATTTATTCTTTACGATATTCTTTGTGCGACAAAAATAACTATATTTTGCGGGTCGTTATGAGTATAGCGATAATTAATTTGTGTCGTTTTTTTTTGTTTTATCTCTGTTGCACATTACAAAATTTGAAACCTGCGCCATTCACCCTGCTGCATAAATAACATGTTACCTTTATTCTATGGGCCAATAAGATTACAGCGATACCAAATATGTATCTTTTTTCTACTATTGCACATAAACCCCTTCCCGCCACAGTCATTTATCGGATTTTCATTTGTTCTTTTTCCTTTCCCTCCTTCCTTAATTTTCACCATATAATGTACTAGAAATCTAGAAAAAAATTCTTTGTGGGGTGGAATGGAAAAAAAACAGCGATTCCTCCGCTGTTTTTTGGGTTTCGTTTTTACGGTGTTCACTATGCAATAAAAACGACATGTTAACTTTATTTTGTGGTAGAATTACAGCAATAGCAAACCTATGTAGTTTTTTATGTTTTTCTACTTGGATAAAGAAAAAACGTATTGTTAAGAAAAACATTTTTTGTGTTGCTATATTATGAGAGCCATAACTTTTTGATTTATCCATCAATTAAACAATGTGAGGGCTTGTTATTTGTGGAGTGAGCTATAGTTTTTATTGGGCCCATTGCAGGGTACATAAATCTTTTGATTACTTTTTTTTCCATTTTTTTTGTGGGAGATGAGGTAACCAAAACCAGCTATTCTGGCATTTTTGTCTTTTTACAGCGTTCGCCCTGCGGATTAAGTAACGTGAAATTGTAATAGTTTTGACTTTTACAGATGGTGGTAATACCAGCTGTGTTTTTATAATTTATTTTTTACATCCCTTTTTTTTAACTTTTAATAATTTTTTGTACATAAAAAACTTTAACCGTTTTTTACTTTTTTTTATTAGTCCCCTAGGGGACTTGAACCAGTGATCATTGGATCGTTTGCATGATATAGTGCAATAATAACGTATTGCAGTAAAACATGATTTTCATAGGATTCTATTAAACGCTGTCGCAGGCAGAGCTTAATAGGAGTACAAAGATGGCAGACCTGGAGGCCTTCATTTGGCCCCCAGGCTGCCTTGATGACGATCTGCACCCGATCGGCTGTCAGAGGGGGCCGCCCCTCTCTTTCTAACAGCTTAGATGATGGAGCCGTGAGCCTGCTCCATACTCCCGCTTCCCGTCTATGACTTAAGTATAGGTCAAATGTCGATGAAGGAGCCGGTTCGGCTCTGAAACGTGTTGCATGTTACGATATTCATAAAAGGTTAACATTTGCATGACTCCAGAGGATCATCCTTAATATCGCAAAGGAAACAGCGCCTTCGTAAAGGGTAATTTTTCACCGTCTTGCACTCAGAATATCCTAGTGCATCTCAGCATTCGATACTGATTATTCTCTGCCTGGGACACTAGTGGCTAGTAGTCCCCCGAACCAGCACTTGGACTATATAGACATCTTTTTGACTACCAGGTTGTCGTGCCCCCAGCACAATACCGCCAGGGGAGTGTACACCTCTCACTTTCCTGCCTCTCCTATTTATCGTGAGATGATTCCCTCTGTTGCGCCAATGAGGGCTTTTCTTTAAAATAATTAAGAAGTATTGGTCATGTTGCTAAAACAGTCACTTCCCATTTATTAAAAAGTGTTTTATTAGTTGTTACAGATTTAGGACTTGCTTTATATTTTTATTCGGTCGCACCTGATTTAACGGCAGGTTTATGAGAAAATACAAATGTAACAATGCACTAATGACATCTGCAAAAGTGGGAGTGATTTTCTATAAGGAACATAATTCCCATGGTGGCAGTTATCTAGTAGGGTATGGTCCTTTAATGACCAGCAAATTCAATACTGACAAATATCAAAATGCTGCTCAGATTTTGTATGGCTGTGAAAATGGTGAGAAAATGAAATAACTAGAATTTGGAGGATCAGCACATTCTCGCATTATACCGAAAGCCCATAGTTTTCAACTGTGTAATTCATTGCCTTAAAGGGTAACTTAAAGCTAACTTAATAGTGACATGTCAGAAGTTTTGATTGCTGGGGGTCCGAACACTGAGACCACCACCATTCGCTCAAACGAAGCAGCTGAAGTGCTCATGTGAGCGCTCAGCCGCTTCATGTCTGTTCAACTTTTTCTGGAAATGAATGTATCGGAGTACGGACTCGAAAGTCTATGGGCCCGTACTCCGATACATCGGCTTTTCGGATAAATCCGAACAGACACGAAGCGGCTGAGCGTTCACACGAGGGCTTCTGCTGCTCAGTTTGAGCGATTGGTGCAGATCTCTGTGCTCGGACACCCACCAATTAAAACTTCTAACATGTCACTATGACATGTCAGAAGTTTTTCAAACGTTTAGTTACCCTTTAACCCTGCGGTGGCACTGCAGCGAAATAAAGCCCTTCATAGATTACATCTGATTGCTGGGGTTCTCAGCAACATCGACAACCTCTTCATGTTCCTTCCAATCTCTTCCATTTTCGCTGGCAGACGGCTGAGGAATGTGGCTTAGTAAGGGATGGGGGAAAAATGGCTGATCTAGGACCCGCACAGAAGGATTTCTCAGGCAAAACAGGACCGTGTACATGAGATTTCCTGGAATCTCATTGAATATGCTGGTACTGTATTACTCTGCGGATTTACTGCACACAAATTTGCTCGGCAAAAACGCACAAAATACGCATCGTGTGCATTGATCCTTAGTGTTTCTTTATAGTAGTAACATTTATATGGCTCATATGATGTATTTCTTTTCTGTTTGTGTATATTATCCAATGCATCCTGGATACAGCCATATTGGATTATCAGCAGCAAAATAACCATAATAACCTCCCATAATATATACTAATACCTGACTGCTATATAATATTGAGAAATGACGAGGAGACAGAGCTTTCATTTTTAAACACAATTTATTTAAATAAAATTCCTAACTAAAGCTATTGATCCAGAAGAAGGCAAAAACCCTGCGCACGTTTAGCCAATTTGTGCCACAGGGGAAAATTCCTTGTTGACCCCGAGAAAAGGCGATCAGTCCGAGAACCCAGGATCAGAGCTTGTAATGCAACTAACTAACATCTTACTGATAGCTACGACATTATATGGAATAGTAAGTTATAAGAAGGTGTCCAATCCCAGATGTTCTCCACGACGTCCCGGTATCATGCAGGTCGCTCCTCCACCGATCGGACTCCGGAGATCACAGCTCGGCTATGGTCATCTCTGCTGGTGAAAGAGAAAGAAAACACTGCCCTCCTATGTCACAGGAGAAGGCCAGTTCCATTATACCAGGTCCCTGATGTGGTGTAAAGCAAATGGCCGACTCCAGGAGGGCAGGGATTAGGCCTTTGGTCTGGAAGCCATTTTTTACACAGTCAACTTCTTAGACTCACAATTGATGTCCTCCCTCTTTGAGTTTTTCTCCTCCTAATGGCCACAAGTAGAGACGAGCAAACTTATGATTAGTTCGGTTCGGCTAGTTCGCCGAATTTCACGAAAAAGTTAGATTCGGACCGAACTAGTTCTGACCGAACCTGTAATTTCCGTGCGCCGAGCATGGTACTTAGTCCAGGGTGCTGAAAGATTTAATGGGCTGCACTAACTCTTTCAGCAACCTTGACAGTACCATGCTCGGCGCACGGAAAATAAAATTTTAATGTAATAATAAAAAATAAAAAAATACGTTTATACTTACATTCCTCCTGTCCGGCCTCCAGCGATGACGTTTCATCCATGTCGCCGCTGCAGCCAATCACAGGCTGTAGTGGCGGTCACGCACGTCAGGATGACGTCAGAAGGCCGGCCTCCAGGGATGACGCTTCATCCCACGTGACCGCCTCTGCAGCCAATCACAGGCTGCAGCGGCCTCTGCAGCCAATCACAGGCTGCACCGGCCTCTGCAGCCAATCACACGCTCCTCTCCTGAAATACTCTGTGCTGCGCTGCCTTAAACTCTGTGGACAGGTCAGGATCCTGTTTCTTTTAAATGCTGCTGGGGAACCCGCTTGATCCACTATATAAGGCTGCGCTACAGTGCAGCATTTAAAAGAAACAGGATCCTGACCTGTCCACAGAGTTTAAGGCAGCACAGAGTATTTCAGGAGATGAGCGTGCAGATTCAGTGCTGCTGTGAACTCTGCTCTTACCATTACGTAGCTCTCAGTCTGTTACCTCTCCTCCACTCCTGTCCTCAATAACACCTTCACATGATTGGCAAGTCACCACGTAATGGTAAGAGCAGAGTTCACAGCAGCACAGAGTATTTTAGGAGATGAGCGTGCGGATATTGTGCGGGGTGGTGACTTGCCAATCATGTGAAGGTGTTATTGAGGACAGGAGTGGAGGAGAGGTAACAGACTGAGAGCTACGTAATGGTAAGAGCAGAGCTCACAGCAGCACAGAATCTGCACGCTCCTCTCCTGAAATACTCTGTGCTGCTGTGAACTCTGCTCTTACCATTACGTAGCTCAGTCTCCTCCACTCCTGTCCTCAATAACACCTTCACATGATTGGCAAGTCACCACCCCGGACAAGATACGCACGCTCATCTCTGTGCTGCAGTGAACTCTGCACAGAGTTTAAGGTAGCACAGAGTATTTCAGGAGATGAGCACGGCCGGCCACGGGCAGCCGGTCGTTTTTCCGAGCCATGCTCCCATTATAAAGTATAGGAGCACGGCCCGTAAAATAAAAAAATAGAACATGTTCTATCTTTTTAACGGCACGGGCACCTTCCCGTGAGAAAACGGGAAGGTACCCGTGGCTAACAGAAGTCTATGGGCCTGCTATTTCGGGTCGTAATTACGACCCGTAATAACGGGTGTTTTTACGGTCGTGTGCATGAGGCCCCGTAATGACGGGTGACTACGTGTGTGCACCCGTCATTACGGCAGCGTTGCTAGGTGACGTCAGTAAATAGTCACTGTCCAGGGTGCTGAAAGAGTTAACTGATCGGCAGTAACTGTTTCAGCACCCTGGACAGTGAATTCCGATCAGAATATAGAGTAACCTTTCAAAAAAAAAAGACGTTCATACTTACCGAGAGCTTTCTGCTTCCTCCAGTCCGGTCTCCTGGCCGTTGCCTTGGTGACGCGTCCCTCTCGACATCCGGCCCGACATTCCTGGGTGACGTAGCCCATGTGACCACTGCAGCCAATCACAGGCTGAAGAGGCCTCTGCAGCCAATCACAGGCTGCAGAGGCCTCTGCAGCCAATCACAGGCTGCCGCGTCAGAAAAGAAGGTCGGAGAGGAGGAAGAAGAGGGACTCGTCACCAAGACAACGACCGGGTACATATGAAATGCTTTTTATTTTATTTTTAATCAACAGCCTCTTTTCTCTATCAGTGATTGATAGAGACAAGTGGCTGCCGATTTGTATAATATTTTTGACCGGGTTCGGTCAAAACGGGTTCGGCCGAACCCGGTGAAGTTCGGATTCACTGCGAACCGAATTTTTCCTGATGTTCGGACCGAAACCGGGTTCGGTTGTCCCGGTTCGCTCATCTCTAGCCACAAGTAACATGCAATTACTTCTAGCTTGGACTTGCCTCACTGGTGAACATAGCATATAGCAGGTGTCTTCTGCTTGAACTATGGGAAACCATCGTTCCCTGTTATCCCACCAAAAAATAGTTATGGACCACTGAGAACTGTTCAGCCTCTATGCAGACCAAACAAGGTCCAGGGTCTAGGAGGACACAACCATGAGAGGCTATGGGATAACGTGTAAGGAATCTTAGCATGTGTGACACGGAGGAGTTATAGGAGGACATCAAACATGGGTCTTGCTAAAGTCATAATACATTCCATGTATTTACCTTGACCTGTATAATCAGTGTATTATGACATCGGAAGGCACCAAATATAGAATTATAAATAGAATTGTCACGTTACATACGATTTTGATCAATCCCACAGTTCTCATCTTCATCTTCAGCCGCTCGTCCAGATCTCCTCCCTGCAACAAAATAATAAGGGCAAAATTTCTGCCATTTTACATAGTTTACTGTAATAAATGGGACTTAATCACTTAAGCACACTTTTTTGTCACTTTTTAAATTTGTCAAATTTGTCAAGTGACGTTTGCAACTTTATTTGGTTCAGCTTACAAAATAAATTGACATAAACTGCTCAGTAAATATGGGCCATAATTTATAATAACCCCCAAATTCTCAAATATCCCACATTTTCAGACTAAATGAACATATATATTATGTACATACCTTCAATGTTTGGAGATTGCTGGCATCATGGCGGCAGATTTTCCTCCACATTACTGTTTTTCTTCTTGGTCCCAAAACCTGAAAGTAAATGACAGAACCTCCTATTACCGTGTGTATAAGCCACAGCCCCCGGTTTTCCTGTTGTTCTTCCCCTGCCATGCGGCTCGTGCATGAAGTTCTCCTCTTCCAGTGTTCCGGATTCCGACTGGTGACTTCACAAACACCAGAAGCTTCCGCTATTCTCTGTGAGATCCTCATGGTGAAGTATCTTGTGTCTGTTTATCTTCATATCCTGGACTGAGCAGTCGCCCCCCCTAAACCCCAGTTCTTATAGTCACAGTCATTATGACATCATGCAGTGAGGTAACAATGGCCACCTGTACTTTATCTGATGCTGTCACAAATATGGCCAGAAGTGACATCTCCTGCTATTGATAGTATTGATAGCAAGTATTTACAATGTCACAGTGTAGATTGGTTAGCATTGCTGCCTTGAAGTGCAGTGCACAGTCATTTTGGGCATTGTCGACGCTGAATTTTTTTAGGCATTTGGAAGGGAAATAAAAAGCAATTCCAATATTGTTTTTTTGGTTTTCTATTTACGGCGTTCACTGTGCGGTAAAAATGACATGTTAACTTTATTCTGCGGTTTCTTTACGATTACTGCGCTACCAAATTTATATAGTTTATTTGTTTTACTACTTTTGCACATTACATTAAACTTGCGCCATTCACCGCGCTGCATAAATAACATGTTACCTATATTCCATGAGCCATTGCTTTTTTTATTTTTCTGTTAATGTAGCTGTATGTGGGCTTTTTTTTGTGGGCCAATTCATATTTTTTAATAGAATCATTTAATTTATTGAAAAACTTTTATGATTTTTGTTGAATTGCAAATCTTCCGTTGCATTATACCGGTTGTTATGATCATGGCGATACTGTATATGTTTATTTTGTTTTCACTTTTGATAAATAAAACAACTTTTTATGAAAAAAAATGGTTTTATTTTTACCGACAAGCAACCTATTAGGCCTTGCCTTTGAAGGGCTGCCAGTTGCCATGGCAACTCATCGGCGCCTCACGATTGTGTTTACCTAGATGCTGCGGTCGCCACAGACCACAGCATCTGGTGGTTAATCGGCTGGGATCAAATGTAATGCCGATCCCGGCCATTGCAGTTGGATGTTAGCTGTATATTACAGTTAGCACTCGCTGCGGATAGCGTGGGCACAGCTCCTGTACCCTTGTCATCCATTGGGCATTCCATTACATCCTATTGCGGCCAATAGATTGCAATTATGATGTAATGGTTTGCCTATTTGCGCAAATTGGTTAAAGGGAAACTCCCACAAGTTAAATGTGGCTTGACGCAGAGTGTGATTTGACACTAAGATTTGTGAATTATTTATTATTTGTCAAGACTGTTTACAGCGAATGAGTCTTTCAGACGTCACTTCACATATGATGTCAGCGTGGCTAAGTGATGGCGGGCTAACCTTGCAGATGTTCCAGAGGAGGAGGAGCCACGTCCCCACAAGCAAGTGCGCACGCGCTATTTATTTCAAGAATTGCCGGTGCATTCTCTTCTGCTCATGACAACACTTCCTGTCTGTCATATGACCTCATTCAGACTAGTCATAATATATGATTCAAAATCACAAATCCATATAAACGTTCATTTCTTAGCCTTTCAGACTGGTAAATTGGATGTGCTCGTTTTTAGCCACATAATGTCCTTATGAGAAGGTTAAATAAGACCGGAGTACAGACAGGATGTCTTTTTTCTGGAGGCATTTGACCTGTAGCTTCATCATTGATAGCTGAGTAAAGAAACTATAAAAAATGTTTTGCACATTTTTCATGCATTACAGAGAGCCTTATGTATACGTATTCTGGTAGTTCTTCTTAAAAATGGCGCCCCGCTCAGAAGCAGAGTGGGCACCATAGCCGCTGGGTCTCTGCTGTGTTGCACAGCAAAGGCCCATCGGCACTTCTTGCGATCATAAAAATTTCTGATCGCAAGCATTTAACCCCACAGATGCCGGTGTCATCTAAGAGGTTTTTACTGCCCCTTTCACTTTGTGGCCGGTCACTGGCTCCCGCGGCGAGATTGCGGGAGCTAGTGTATTCCTCTAGCAGCTGGGAGCCTTGAGAACACTCCCAGCCCTGCTATAGGAAGATTGCTATTGAGAGGTCTCAATATCAATACACTAATTTTGCTATAGACTGCAATATTGTGATATAGTCCATGGCATAAGCAATCTAATGATCACAGGTTAAAACCCCCCAAAGGGGACTAAATAGAAGTAAAAACTAAATGTAAAAAAAAAAGTGTTACATTTTTAAAAAAATATAAAAAAATATAAAAATTCAAATCACCCCCCCCCCCCCTTCCCTAGATCACATATAAAAGTAAATAAACAAAAATAAACATAAACATATTAGGTGTCCAAAAATGTCAGAACTATAAAAATATAAAAAATTGTATTCAATACGGTGAACGTGGCGGGGAAAAAGGTGAAAATTGCACAATCACAGTTTTTTTTGCCACTTCAACCACTAAAAAATTAAATAAAATGTGATTAAAATGCCATATATTCCCCCAAAAGGTATTACAACTACATCTTTCCACATACAAAAAGACTCCTTAGGGCAAAGTCCCACGTGGCGGAATTGCTCTGGAATTCCGCTGCGGACACTCCGCAGCGTTAATCCGCAGCGGACCCGTTTCTCCATTGCCTTCCACTGCTTTTTAGTAATGTTCGTTTAGACGATGCGGAAAATTCCGCTGCGGAGCATAGGCTGCGGTGCGGAATTTGGTGTCCGCAGCATACAATGGTTGTTGCGGACGTGTGGCGGACTGGTTGCGGACTCATTGCGGAAGTTCTCCATTGACTTCAATGGAGATTCTAAATTCCGCAATGAAGTCCGCAGCTGTCATGTACATGTTATGTGTGCTGCGGATCCGTCTTGCTTTTTTGACATAACATTTCTTCATTCTGGCTGGACCTATGTATTTCTAGGTCTACAGCCAGACTGAGGAAGTCAATGGGGCTCCCGTAATTACGGGTGACTACGTGTGTGCACCCATAATTACGGGTGACTACGTGTGTGCACCCGTAATTACGGGAGCGTTGCAAGGCGACGTCAGTAAATAGTCACTGTCCAGGGTGCTGAAAGAGTTAAACGATCGGCAGTAACTGTTTCTGCACCCTGGACAGTGACTACCGATCACAATATACATCAACCTGTAAAAAATAGAAGCTCATACTTACCGAGAACTCCCTGCTTCTTTCTCCAGTCCGGCTTCCCAGGATGACGTTTCAGTCCATGTGACGGCTGCAGCCAATCACAGGCCAATCACAGGCTGCAGCGGTCACATGGACTGCCGCGTCATCCAGGGAGGTCGGGCTGGATGCCGAAAGAGGGACGCGTCACCAAGACAACGGCCGGTAAGTATGAAATTCTTTTACTTTCACTAGGGAAAGTGCTGTCCCTTCTCTCTATCCTGCACTGATAGAGAGAAGGGAAGTACTTTCACCTCAATACGCAACGGCCAGTCCGCATCAATTTACTGCACATTTTGGGCAGATCCGCAACAGAATCTGCAACGCAGATTCTGTGCGGCATTGATGCGGACAGTTGCGGAGGAAATACGCCACGTGGGACCATGCCCTTACACAGCTCTGTACACAGAAATATAAGGGTATGTTCACACGGCTTAGCAAAATACGTCTGAAAATACAGAGCTGTTTTCAGGCGAAAACATCTCCTGATTTTCAGTCGTTTTTGTAGCAACTCGCGGTTTTCGCTGCGTATTTTACGGACGTTATTGGAGCTGTTTTTCAATGAAGTCACTGAAAAACGTAATGGAGCAGTTTTTTCAGGTGTAATTCGAGGCGTAAAATGCTCGCATTATGCATGAAAACAGTACGTGTGAACATACCCTAAAAAAGATAGGGGGGGGTCACAATATGGCGATGCAAAAAAAAATTTTGTTTCTTTCAAATTTTTATTTTTTTTTAAAAGTACTAAAACATAACAAAAACGATATAAATTTGGTATCACCGTGATCGTTCTGACCTGCAGAATAAAGGTAATGTGTCATTTTCATTTTTGTACATTGAACACCGTATGAAAGAAATTCATAAGAATATGGCAGAACTGCTGTTTTTTTTTCAAGTACACCCCATTCTGAATTTTTTCTCAGCTACCCAGTACATCGCACATAATATTAAATAGTACCATTAGGCCTCATTTACACGAGCGTAATATACGCGCGTGTGACGCGCGTGCTTTTCACGCGTGTCGTACGCACCTATATTAGCCTATGGGGCAGTGTAGACGATGCGTGAATTTTGCGCAGCGCGAGTGCGTTGCGTAAAACTCACGACATGTTCTATAATCGTGCGTTTTTCGCGCATTACGCACCCATTGAAGTCAATGGGTGCGTGAAAACCACGCATGCCGCACGGAAGCACTTCCGTGCGAACTGCGTGATTCGCGCAAGAGCTGTCAAAAGGATGAATGTAAACATAAAAGCACCACGTGCTTTTCTGTTTACAAACATCCAAACGGAGTGTCAAATTAGAGATGAGCGCACCGAACTTCACCGGGTTCGGCCGAACTCGTTTTGACCAAACCCGGCAAAAAATGTTCGGGTACGCGACGTCAGGAGACAGTCACTGTCCACGGTTCTGAAAGAGTTAAACTGGTTCAGCACCATGGACAGTGACTTCCGATCACAATATACATATACGTGTAAAAAAAACAAGAGGTTCTGACTTACCGACAACTCCCGGCTTCTTCCTCCACCTCCCGGGATGACAATTCAGTCCAAGTGACAGCTGCAGCCAATCACAGGCCAAGCACAGGCTGCAGCCAATCACAGGCTGCAGCGGTCTCATGGACTGCCGCGTCATCCTGGGAGGTGGGGCCGGATGACAAGAGAGGGACGCGTCACCAAGGCAACGGCCGGGAGACCGGACTGGAGGAAGCAGGAAGTTCATGGTAAGTATGAACGTCTTTTTTTGATTCACAGGTTGGTGTATATTGTGATCGGAACTCACTGTCGAGGGTGCTGAAAGAGTTACTGCCGATCAGTTAGCTCTTTCAGCACCTTGGACAGTGACGGGCGTCGACTAGCCTCATCTCTATGATGGCGGCTGCGCGAAAATCACGCAGCCGCGCATCATACATGGATGACACACGGAGCTGACAAGCGCCTTTTGCGCGTGCAAAACGCAGCTTTTTTTGCGCGTGCAAAACGCAGCGTTTTTTGCGCGCACAAAACGCACACGCTCGTGTAAATCAGGTCTTAGAAAGTACAACTTGTCCAGTAGAAAATTAAGCCCTCATATGGCTGTGTCAACGAAAAAATTAAAGAGTTATGACTTTTTGAATGCGGGGAGGAAAAAACAAAAGCATAAAAACAAAAATTTGACTGGTCCTGAAAGGGTTAAAATGAATAAATTTCCCCTTTTAGTCCTTTAATATTCTGTTCATTTCTTTCCAAAAAAAAGCTAATCACAGAATGCCCATGAAAACTAATAAGCTGCAGATCAACACAAAAATAAACAGATCTAAGGGATAGAATAAATAAAAAAATGAGTTCACTCAGAGTTTTTTTTGCATTCCAAACAGAATTTTGAGGCAGATTTTGATCTGCCTGCACACGGTTTGCCGCGTTTTTCACTGCGTTTTTTGCTCGCACCCATTGAGCGCCACAGGCAAAACCGCAGCAAAATACGCTTTCTCTGCCTCCCATTGATGTCAATGAGAGGTCAGAGGTGTAAACACCCGAAGATAGAGCACTTCTCCTTCCCGCTCGCGGGAAAAAAACGCCTCCACCTCCCATTGAAATCAATGGGAGGTATTTTCGGACGTTTTTTGGTGCGTTTTTCGACGCGGTTTCCGCATCAAAAAACGTGTAAAAAAACTCTGTCTGAACAGGGCCTTAGAACTCATGCACAATACTGTATTACAGATTTGTACATTCTCCAAGCTATACAAAACTAGTACAGAGCCATAGCAGCTCCATGTTACCCATACAGATTACGTGCACAGGGCTCTGCTGTATGCATGAGGTCTTAGGCTGGGTTCACACGAGCATGTTACTTCCGTAAAGGACGGAACGTATTTCGGCCGCAAGTCCCGAACTGAACACAGTGCAGGGAGCCGGGCTCCTAGCATCATAGTTATGTACGATGCTAGGAGTCGCTGCCTCTCCGTGAAACTACTGTCCCGTACTGAAAACATGATTACAGTACGGGACAGTTGTCCTGCAGCGAGGCAGGGACTCCTAGCGTCGTACATAACTATGATGCTAGGAGCCCGGCTCCCTGCAGAGTGTTCGGTCCGGGACTTGCGGCCGAAATACGTTCCGTCCATTACGGACGTAACATGCTCGTGTGAATCCAGCCTCAATGTTCAAGTTCTGTGGTCACCAAAGTTTGAAGACATGGAACGCATTTAAATAGGATTCCAGGGACATAAATATAATATATAACATATGTATAATAAGTTCTTTCGACGCATTGTCCTAATGTACTGTAATTGGAAATTATTCATACTTTACAAGTTACACAGTTACTAAACAGTGCTCTCTAATTGATTGAGTTCTGATGACAATCACTATGACCATTTACGATGCCACATGTGATACACATTCATGCTCCCTATAAACAGATTGTTCTCTTCAGTCTCACACATGCATTAAAAGCTATGCACACCCTCGCTCCAATCTATGAAAAATTAAATAACTTTCCAAATAGTCATTTGCGTTTACAGCGCTAATGCAGACCTATGTGTCTCCATGGTAACAGACTACGAACCAACCCTGTCAACATATTTTATATAAAATGTTCTTCGTAGTTTTTGATTCTATTGTTTGGTATTTGTGCCTTTTAGTTAATTTGTATGCTATTCTGCAATGTACTTACAGGTTAGTGTCCATGCTAGAATAGCGTACGAGATGGTTTTAATTGCTTTAATATTCTGTTGGGAATTTTAATACTTAATTAAATGTCACATTTCATTTACAGATGAATTCTTCTACAGGGATCTCTTTTATTGTTCTACTATATATATTGCAAGCATGTAATGGGTGATAAATACCATACAAATCAGTCATGTCTGAACAGTGGTACATACATTTAATGTAAGTTTGCTATAGCTGTCACTTGCTGCTTGTTTGTACATATTTCTGTAAGTTAAGTGATGGATATGAGAAGATTAATGGTGTCGTCCCACCATAGAAAATAAAGCATGGCACTAGGATGTGCCGTCATTATCTGATTAGTGTGGGTTCGACTGTTGGGGACCCCAATCCTGAGAACGAAGCAGCTATGGCAACTTCTGATTTGATCACACAGGGCTGAACCCTACAAAGCTTTGTGTCCAGTATTCAAGTGAATAGGTCTATGTGGCACTTTCTACACAATGCCAGGTTTGGAGTGGCACAGCACAACTTCTTAAGTTGACCATATACTTAAGGGAAATGTCAGCCAAACCTTCTGATTTTAGCGGGATCAGATGATGATCTTAAATGTATGGGGCCTCCCAACTTTTCCCAAATGCCAAATATTGAGGAAAAAGGGATCCTTTATTCCCATGGTGGATAAGTTGCTACCAGAGGGATCTGGCAGTAGAATTTCCCATTCCCCGATGAAATAAACATTCTCGATTGACTTGGTCGAGCGTGAATGTATATGGAAGAGTCAAAATAAATGTCTGTCGGCTGCATGAGTGTTGGCTCATTTCTTTCAAGTGTATGGCCGGCTTTAATAAAGGGAATCTCTATCCACAACTCGATTTGGACTAAAGAGTGTAGATACATTGGACTACACCCCCACAATTTCCAGACACCCGGTGGTGTGAACGCCTTATTAAATTTTACTATGGTTGCCCAGGTCCAGACTTAACAAATATTGGAGGATGTTATTATAGGTACAGTCACCTTTAATAAGAGAAGTCTCTGTAATGTATAAGAAGCCATCATTTTCTATTTGTTTTTCCTTAGTTCGGTAATTTTCCAGTAACTATTTTCTTTCTGTTGGATGGAAAAAACGACTTCATGGGCTCAAGATAATTGCATCATTTGTTGAAATCTGGACAATGTCACCATGGTAGGGGTGGAATCCAATAAAGACTTTACTGCTTTTCATTTTGTTGGTAATAATTCTATTTTTCGGACACAATGGGACATCATGGGACATCTGTTAATTTTCTTGACTTCCTTTTGTGTCTTGAGAACCACAGGGTGTCTCCTTCATTATATTCCATGCCAGAGTTCGTATTACAGCTGAAGAAAAACAAAATACAGTGAACTGCATTGACTTTTAGTTATTTTCAGATTGATTTGCTTTAAGTAAAAAAAAAGGTTGTAGCACAAAATAATAATTCCGTGAAAATATAGGAATTCATAGTCATTCACTTGGGTCAATATACTTCACTATAGTGTTTAGTAGAGATGAGCGAACTTATGAAAAGTTCGGTTCGGCTGGTTCGCCGAATTTCATGAAAAAGTTTGATTCAGACCGAACTAGTTCTGACCGAACCTGTAATACAAGAAAGCCCCTAAAACTCGTGTATAACACTGTTTAAAAGCCCTAGAAGCCCTGTATAACACTCTTAGGTCACCCATGAGTGTATCCAAGTACTTTTGAGCTGTCTTTAAGGCAAAGTTAGTCTCAAAGTTACGCCAACATGTATGGCTATAGGAAAACGGATGGGACACGGTGATAACTAACAGAAACCACTGCACTTGTGCATGTTGTATGCTTAATGCATTGTTAAAAAAGGTACAAAAATTAACCATTTTTGGCGGCAGATGCCTGCCAGGGTTCATACATATAAGGTGGTAAAAGAAGAAGCAATGGCTTTTGACAAGCCCTCAAAAAATGTACCCTTTATGGTGGCAAATGCCTGCCGGGGTTCTTCCATACATGGATGTAAAAGCAACAAGCAATGGCTTTTCACAAGCCCTCCAAAAATGTACCCTTTTTATTGCCGGATGCCTGCCGGGGTTCATCCATACATGGGTGTAATGTAAAAGCAACAAGCAATGGCTTTTGACAAGCCCTCAAAAAATTTACCCTTTTTATTGGCAGATGCCTGCCGGGGTTCATCCATACATGGCTGTAAAAGCAACAAGCAATGGCTTTTGACAAGCCCTCCAAAAATGTACCCTTTTTATTGGCAGATGCCTGCCGTGGTTCATCCATACATGGATGTAAAGCAACAAGCAATGGCTTTTCACAAGCCCTCCAGGCCTGCTTGTAGCAGACGGCAGTGGAGGTGTATTGGTGGTAGTAGAGGTAGCCAACGGACAGCAAGGGTGGTGGTAGTAGTAGTAGCAGCCCATTAAAAGACACTGGACAGTCACAGGACAAAGCCCTGTGGTGGGGCAGGCCTCAGGCCTGCTTGTAGCAGACGGCAGTGGAGGTGTATTGGTGGTAGTAGAGGTAGCCAACCAAGGGTGATAGTAGTAGTAGCAGCACATTAAAAGACACTGGATAGTCACAGGACAAAGCCCTGTGGTGGGGCAGGCCTGCTTGTAGCAGACGGCACTGGGGGTGGATTGGTGGTAGAAGTAGTAGCAGCACCAACAGCGGCACATTAAAAAAAGAGTGGACAGGACAGAATCCCGTAGTAGCAGGTGGCAGTAGCAGGCGGCAGCGGCAGCAGCAATGTCAGATCTAATCAGTGGCATCAGGCACAGGGGTTTTAAAATCCTCACCGATCCACGCTTGATTCATTTTCAGAAACGTGAGATTTTCCAAGCTGTTAGCGGACAATCTTGTTCGCTTAGGGGTGACGAAGCCCCCTGCCGCGCTGAATACCCTCTCTGACTCTACATTGGAGGGTGGACAAGACAGTACACCCATGGCAAACTGGGCCAGTTCTTGCCAATGATCCAATCTGCTGACCCAGAAGTCCATGGGGTCTGGGATCAGCATTTCTGACGGAGAAAGGGCACAGTCCAGGTACAAGTGAACCTGGTTGTTTAGGTGCTGCACCTGGTGATGGTGAACATCCCTTTGGTGACTACGATGTGTGTCAGGTCGGGGTATTGGATGTAAAAATGTTGTCATCATATTTTCCAAACTGAATTGGCTGCTGCTGCTGCTGCCGCTGCCGCTGCCGCTGCTGCCGTCTATTGCAGAGGTAGCTCTGCCAGAGGCGGTGGAACGATGAGACAGTGGGGAGCGGAGAGTGGCCCCCCGGTCAGACATGCTTGCAGCAGGTGTTTGCCGTTTGAAAGCCGTGACAAGCTGGCTGCATAGCTTCTCTCGATAATAAGCCAATTTTGCCTCCCTCTCGGAAGGCGCAAAAAACTCCCCCATTCTGGCTTTATACCGAGGGTCTAAAAGTGTGGCTATCCAGTACTCATCTCTTTGCTTCATGCTAACAATACGACAGTCAGCGCGCAAGTAACGAAGCATACAGCTCGCCATCCTGGCCAGCGTTTCAGAGGGCCCGGTTGGTTCCATCTCCGCCCCATACTGCCATGGTTGTCCATCATCAAGGTCGTCGTCAGACTCGTCATCACCATCACTGTCATGTTGTGCGGCTGCCTCGTCCCCTATCCCTTCCTGTGATTCCATCTCCAAATCCAGCTCCTCTTCAGGTCCTGTTTCCTCATCCTCATCCACCTCCTCCTCCTCAACATCCATAGCCAGATGTGATCCTTCCTCCATCCTTTGCTGAATCATCTCTGTGAGCGTTTGCTCCATAATGAATATCAGCGGCATAACATCGTTCATTCCGCTAGCGTCACGGCTCACAAATCGTGTGGCCTCTTCAAAGGGCCTCAAAACGCGACATGCGTCTCTAACCAGCTGCCAGTGCCTGAGCTCGAAATTACACTGGCTCCAAACGCTGCCCGTCTGCTGCATCAGGAAATCATTCACGGCTTTCCGCTGTTCGTACAGACGGTCCAACATGTGCAGGGTGGAATTCCAGCGTGTTGGAACGTCGCAAATCAGGCTGTGTTCTGGGAGATTGTTTTGACGCTGCAAGTCCAGGAGGGCGTGCTTAAATGCATACGAACGTCTAAAGCGAACGCAAACCCTCCTGTACATGGCCAGCACACCCTTCAAACCAACATATGACTTTAAGAAGCGTGTTATGACCAGATTGATCACATGTGCCATGCAAGGAGCGTGTGTCAGGTGACCTAGACGCAGTTCAGCCACAACGTTCTTCCCGTTATCAGAGACAACATTGCACAGTGTGAGTTTCAGAGGAGACAGCCAGCGTACGATTTCCTCCTTGATGCACAGCAGCAGCTCCTGCCCTGTGTGGCTTTTCTCGCCCAGGCTCAGCAGGTGTAAGACAGCGTTGCGGCGCTTCACCTTGCACCTATGAAAAGAGGAGGGAGGAGGAGTGGAAGATACGCTGTGTCCTGTCGGGGACGGGAAGACCTCCATTGAGGAGGGCAAGGAGGAGGAGGATGGTAGGCGCCTGGTGTCCGGAGTTGAACCAGAAAGATACAAGCGTGGAGGTGGTAATGCCTGGCATTGCTGCGGTGGTGCATCGGACTGCATAATATTGACCCAGTGGGCCGTGAAAGACGTACTGTCCCTGCCCATAGTTGCTGCTCCACGTGTCGACGATGGCATGTACCCTGCTGCACACGGATAATTGCAAGGACTGGCACACCTTTTCCTCCACGTGCTTGTGCAAGGCAGGAACAGCTGTTTTGGAGAAGTAATGTCGGCTAGGTATTCGCCACCTAGGCTGAGCGCACGCCATCAATTGCTTGAAGCCGGCGGAGTCGACCAGGTGGTACGGCAGCGACTGCACCACCAACAACTTAGCCAGGTGTGAATTAAGCCGCACGACAAGTGGATGACTGGGTATATATTGTTGCTTATTGGACAACGATTCCGTAATGGATAACTGACGGGCATAGGAGGAGCACTAGATGACAGTGATGATGATGACAACGACATGGTGGATAAGGCCTGGCTACTACTTAGATGACAGGGACTCGGAGCAGCAGCAGCAGCGGCAGAGGGGTCTTCATTAGATGTACATGATGGTGGAGCATGTCGATTGTCCCACATGGCCTTGTGATGCCGCTCCATGTGTTTACGTAGAGCGGTAGTTCCTACATTGCTGCCCTGCCCACGCCTTACTTTCTGCTTGCAGATACGGCACTGTGCCATGTTTTCGTCCTCCAGGAAGGTACAGAAAAATTGCCACATGGCAGAGTACCGTAAAGAGGTAGTACCATGTCCACCACCACCACCACCACCACCCGAGCTTGCCCCTTGTCTGGCAGGCTTTTTTCGGGAGCCTACACCATCATCAGTGTCGCCGTCACCGGCTCCTGAGCTGACCCTACCGCTGCAACGTTTTGCAGATTGACTTCTGCCCCTACCTCGGCTTGGCTGTTTATCACTGCCAGTGCCGCCACTACTACCCTCCTCCTCTAACGCCGTCATCACCTCGTCACCTGGTTCCCACGTCCTGTCTAAAACAACATCATCATCATAGCCCTCCTCATCATCCCCGCCACTTCTGTCACTGTGTTGTGAATTTGATGTGACATCATGGCGGGCTCCATGCCCCCCCTCATTACTGCGTCTGCAACCACGGCTACCACCACCAACACCCCCACTACTACAGCTATGCGTCTCGGACACAGCTTCCACCTCCACCACCGCCGCAACACACTCCGTTGGCTGACTCGCGGAAAACAAATTATCATCACTATGTTGTTCAGTATCTTCCTTCGCACCCGAGGAGATGTCTCTTAGGACTCTCAGGAAAGATGATTGCAGTAGGACAAAAGGACCAACGGCGCTGCTAGTAAAGATGTCGAGGTAGAACGGACTTGAATTAAAGGTATTTATTGCAGGGCTACGCGTTTCAACGCCGAACTGGCGTCTTCATCAGGCCAATACACATGTTGCGATACACACACGTTTAAATACAAAGGGAAATCAGGAAAGATGGCTTCCCGATAGGAAGGGGGAGTGAAGACATAGATGATGGAATGGAAACGCTAGAAATACCCATATTACTACTGTCACTGTGCCAAGGAACTGTAGAGGATCTGGAATCCAACGAAACCTGGCTTGAAGCCAGATCGTCAGAGTCTTCCTGCTGAGATGACCGCGAGCCAGCCAACCTGTCCACAATGGCCGTATTGTCTAAAGTAACCCGCCCACCGGAGGAGATGGACAAGTCTGGCTTGCTGATACTGCTACTACTACCAGCAGGCACATGGCTGCTGCTACTAGTGGAACTGGGCACATGTCTTGTGCCACAAATGCTGGTACTGGGTCTGGCACCAACAGATCCAACATTTGGACTGGAAGAGGACACGGCATGGGTGTTTTTTCCTCTACCCCGTCCTTTCACAACCTTTTTTTTACCAGACATTTCACTGCTGGAGTGCAGCAAGTTGAATCAAAACCCGGGGGATGAGCCCCTTCTAAAAGCGTATTCACACACTGGCTTGGCAAATGGCAATGAATGAGAATTTCTATCAGCCACGCCGCGGTGCACTCAGGGAATGCTGGGCGTTGTAGTACTACTACAAAGGCTGCCTGTATTGCAAGTTGGATTGTTATTTGTTATGTTAACGGCCAGGGATGAGCCCCTTCTAAAAGCGTATTCACACACTGGCTTGGCAAATGGCAATGAATGAGAATTTCTATTAGCCACGCCGCGGTGCACTCAGGGAATGCTTGGCGTTGTAGTACTACTACAAAGGCTGCCTGTATTGCAAGTTGGATTGTTATTTGTTATGTTAACGGCCGGGGATGAGCCCCTTCTAAAAGCGTATTCACACACTGGCTTGGCAAATGGCAATGAATGAGAATTTCTATCAGCCACGTCGCGGTGCACTCAGGGAATGCTGGGCGTTGTAGTACTACAAAGGCTGCCTGTATTGCAAGTTGGATGCAACGGGGATGAGCCCCATATAAAAGCGTATTCACACACTGGCTGAGTAGTGAGTAGTGGATGAGCCCCTTCGATTGCTGCATTCCTGCCTTTTAGATTCCTAAAGCTTTCCCTTACTGCACAGAGATGCTATCCCTACAGCTCCTGTCTCTAAAATGGCCCTGAGCTCCGTGCATAGACTTTTATTGCAGGCTTGAGCCCGCCCCTATGCTGCCTCCCGATTGGCTGGGAGAGCCGTTTGCAAGGCATTATGGGGTAGCCTGATGTCAGGTGATATTGTGAAATCCTCCATTTTACATCTAACATGTGGCAGGCGCCAAAATGTAGCCGGGTTCGGTCAAAACGGGTTCGGCCGAACCCGGTGAAGTTCGGATTCGCAGCGAACCGAACTTTTCCCGATGTTCGGACCGAAACCGGGTTCGGTTGTCCCGGTTCGCTCATCTCTAGTGTTTAGTTATAGCCAACATGGCTTATTGCAAAATCTAGGGGCAGAATTGACTAAGGGTATGTTCACACGGCAGCGTCCGTAACGGCTGAAATTACGGGGCTGTTTTTAGGAGAAAACAGCATCGTAATTTCAGCCGTAATGGCATGTTGAGGCGCTTTTTGCTGCGTCCACTACGGACGTTAAATGGAGCTGTTTTTCCATGGAGTCCATGGAAAACGGCTCCATTTACGTCTGAAGAAGTGACAGGCACTTCTTTGACGCGGGCGTCTTTTTTACGCCCCGCCTTTTGACAGCGGGGCGTAAAAAAAATGACCGTCTGTACAGAACATCGTAAGACCCATTCTAATGAATGGGCAGATGTTTGCCGACGCTTTGGAGCCGCTATTTCGGACGTAATTTGGGGCAAAAATGCCCGAATTACGTCCGTAAATAGTGTGTGTGAACCCAGCCTAATAAATACAGAAATATTGAAATAATTAAACTAAAGACATAATGTCTTGCAGGTTTTCTTCATTGAATTCAATGGGAGGTAAAACCCGCAATAAAGAGCACATGTTGCGATTTTTGCGGTGGAAAAGCTGCCACATCCGTCGCAAAAATTCCCAACTCAGAAAAAAAAATAATCTCATACTTACTTAGATCTCTCTGCTTCTGCATCCAGCCCAGCCTCTAGGGATGACGTTTCATCCCAATCACAGGCTGCAGCGGTGACATCGGATGAAACGTTACCCTGGAGGCTGGGCTGCAGGACGTCAGAGGGACGCGTCGCAATGGTTACGGGTAAGTATGAACATTTTTATTTTCTAGCGCAGCTTTCCACAGCAGAAATTCTGCGTGAAGTTTTACGCAGCGTATCCGAACAGTGTGAACCCGGTCTAAATGTTGAAGACATTTGATCAATAGGGAAAAATAGGTCCATTATCAATAGGATGTGTCTCTACATAATCTCACACTGTCCAAACAGTGTTGAGAGTGTCAGATTGTGTAGGGACATGCCCTATTGCCAAGGGTATGGTAATACCCAATTTATTAATACATTTCCAGGATGAATAACAGAGGAACAGCACAACAGAGTTTTAAGAAAATATGCTCTAGAATTGTTATTTCACACAGAATATAAAGTGTTTACTAAAACATACATGTCAGGAGAGGTGACAGGTCCTCTTTAATATTACACGATAAGATCTGATCCCATTATTGTCACTAAATACTCCGATTCTGCATGAAGCTGTATTGCAGCCGCCTGAATGCAGCCCGAGGGTTCCTGCCTCTTTAAAACAGCTAAATATTTTGGATTCTAATGAAGAACATCATATTTGTAATTGTATTTTAGCGTGTGCTAGAAGTATTAAGAAAGCGCGGATCATCGGATCATCAATCTACAATGATATGTGGAATACACCAAGGGGCAGTAGACGCTCTAGCTCAGTTGAACACACTAAAAAGTATTTATTGCCTCTTCTACATGTTCGGTCTCTACATTTGTAATGTTGTCAGAACGCGGCTATAACTGTGCTGCTTGGAAGGAAAACAATAATCATTTGATTGCCGGAGCTAAAATTATGCCCTAAGAAAACGTATAAAGGAAGTGAGTCGTACACATTGAAATATTTAGTCTAGGTACCAATAAACTGCATACCGGCCAGCAGACAAATTTTACTGGCCAGCCATGAATGCTGAGCTCCCCCGAGGGAAAATCTTACCAAAGACAACTGAGTGATCTAGGATCAGTGGCACAACTATGGGGTCCATTGTAGGAGGGGGCCCATCCCAATAAAACTGGTTTATTTCGAGTTTTAATGCAATAAACAAAAGAAGAAGGATGGGGACAGGGGTAAAGGGTGTTCAGGTAACACGTCATCCTTCATTTTAACATCACAATCAGCACTATTACATTTTGTAAGATAAAGTAGAAACATAGGACAACAGTGCAATTGAGATATTAAAATGTTGGCTAGAGGATCCTTCAAGGCAACTTAGAATTTTTTTTCCTCAACTTGACAATTAACTTTAATGTTTTTAAAAATGATATTTGTTATGGCTCTCAGCAAGGGGTGGAGCCCATTCTAGGAACCTAACAAGATAGCTTCTTTGTGAAGCATATACTTTATCATAGTGTGATCAGAGAAGAGTGGGCCAAGGTCCCATAACAAAAATGAAAATGGGATGGTATGGGGTTAAAAAAAATCATGACATCAATACATCATTGTTACAGAATAAAAAACACAATTTAAACACCAATATTATCATCATACATTGACCATATTGTGGTACATGCCAGTCCTACACAGGTGGTCTGCAGAGTATTATGATGCTGCAGACCATACAAGAGAATACAGCGCTGATCACACGCAGTCACAGGCAAAATAAACAATTCCATCCAGTGACTCACAGGTGACGTCTTTTCTTATTTGAGTCGTCACTTTCCCCCTTTTCTTCTCCATCCTGCCCAGATCGCCATAACGACTTATTCCGGCCACCACTTGTCTCTGCAGAGTTTGTTGTCCAGGCATATTTTGTTCCATGCTTTTCCTGCACCATTCCCATCTAATCCCCATCCTCTACACAAACTTCCCATTCTGCTGCCTCTTTAACAGTTCAATCCTGCTGCCTCTTTAACAGTTCAATATTATGCCTGCTACTGCCCCTAGTACCCCCATAACTATAATTACACCTCAAGAAATATCACCAAACAATGCCCCTGGTGGTAACAGTGGCCCAAACAATAAAAGTGCTCCCCTTTGTGCCCTACACAGTAATAATACTTTCATTTGTGCAACACACAGTAACAGGGCCTCTTTGTACACAACAAAGTAATATTTTTCCCTGCACATAACCTTCAAGAAAAGGAAGTGGTTGAGGAGAGCTCTGTCAATAAGTGGCCCAATCAGTGGTGCCAACGCCAACCACTCTGTGCCCACTTTTATAACTTCTTATGGCCATTTTAGGATGCTGGTATTGCTCAATTCTACTTGCAAAACTACTTCTGTAATCTAATAATAATCAAATTCTTTACTGTTGCTGTTCATTTAGCCCTCAGATCTCCTTCTGTATGTTCGGATGCCCCCTTTTCCCAGCTGTCAATGACTTGTATTGGTGACCACACAGTCTACACTTATAATACCGGTGTCACCAGCAAATGAAGTATTTTACTCCTCTTTAAAAACACTGATGTGGTCGCATCTTAATTATGCATTTCACTTTTAGGCACCAAGTCATAATAAAGAAAAAGTTCAAAGAAGGACTGTTGACATACTGTTACCGACTAAACTACCCTAAAGCTCCAGGGCTACGAGATATTAACCCATAACTATGTATAATGTATATCAATATTAACCCCCTCGTTGCCCTAGACCAATAGAAATACTAGGTATTAACCACTAAGCCACTCCATGTAAAAATGTAGGATGTAGAAAGTTGGCAAAATTAGTATGCCCATTTGAAAGGGGGGGGGGGGTTTGTGCCGTCTTTGTTGTGAGTACCAACACGCTTGGAAATTCCCATTTGAAAATCTTGCATTTGCCAGTGCCTTGGGCCAGTTCTCCTCTCTACAGACTGTGGAGAACACTTCTCATGGACATGAGGTCAACCTAACCATGACCAGCCCTATATTAATCTCATATGCTACTACCACCATACCCAGCCATACCCTTGAGTACTGAAGCTCCGGTTGAGTCTCAATATTAAAAATTAAATGTTTTTATTATGAAAGTTTACAATGGGAATGAGTAAAATCCCAGAGACCCGATTATATTTCTCAGATTTTTATATTTTATTATAATTTCTTGATCTAGTTTCACACAAGAGGCACCAGTTATAGATCACTGGGCCTGCACCATCATATCCATTGTAGTGGAAAGCACTGAGGGAATATTGTGTTCAATATTTTAGTATTCAGTATCCATAGTGATTTTAAAAAAAATATTTTCCTGAGGACGATAGTTTGCAAGTTTATCACCAATGACTGGAGCTGAAGTTCATCTCTTCTCTTTGGAGAATGGAAAATCATTCAAGCTTAAGCCACAGCAAGAATGCAAATATCTTTGAATAAAATTCCCTGTTTTAAGACATTCTATGAACATTAACACATCCTTATGTCACTAATTAATCAAAACCTATTGAGTCTTCTGGCTCCGATAAAGTCTAGTTAAGGCTACAGGGAAAGGGGCAACTTGATGAATTTTCTGGAGTATTCACAAGCGTTTAATCAGAGAATTATATGGACTAAAAATGTATGTGTAGTAAATGTGTGCAGTCTTGCACGGCTATTTGTTCTTTAGACTTTTCTGCCATCACTTCTTAGGACAGGAAGTAGCTGCCAGCTACTTTCAGTCAGCCATGTTAGCTCCCATGGAGATGATTTCTCTGTTACTCGGTCACCCAGAGGGTCTCCTTCCTCTCACCTCTCCCTGGAAGTGAATCAAGGTAAGACAACCCTCCGCCTCTCACCCCTCACACTGTGCAGAGGCAAGCGTCATTGCATCTTTGCACATAAGGTAAAAAAACATGATCACGTATCAGTCACCAAATGTTATTGGGATGCGTCAGATAGTCCAGAGCCCTCACACTAATTTATGGTCTATAAGGTTACAATCTTTTTCTTAAACAAGTTGGAAAACAACGAATGTTGGGAAGTGTCATTTAATGGTGACATCGTGGAAGAAGAGAGTTCTATTGCACATGAATGAGTTTGGCACAGTGATGTCATACAGGAGTGCACGGATTGGGTTTAAATACTCCAGTGTTATTGCACTCCTGGGACCTACACTCCACCCGCCACCGGAGAAGACCTGCACATCAGACCCCACATAAAGAGAATCTGGATATCACCAAAGCAGGCCTGCTAAACGCACTACAAAAGAGGCCCCAGCACCACCAACCATTGAAGCCACTGACAAGCTAGAGGCCCAGGACAAGACTAGCAGTCTTAGGCCCTGCCCTTCAGGAATTTTGAGGCAGATTTTGACCTGCCGGCAGAACATTTGCCGAGTTTTTTGCCCCGTTGTTCGTGGCATTTTTTTCGGCCTCGGCCATTGAGCGCAACGGGCATAAAACGACGTGAAAAAAGCTTTCTCCGCCTCCCATTGATGTCAATGGGAGGTCAGAGACAGAAACGCCTGAAGAAAGGGCATGATGCTTCTTTTTCCCACGAGCGTTTTTTTCCGCTCACAGGAAAAAAAGCCTCTGCCTCCCATTAAAATCAATGGGTTGAATTTTAGGCCTACTGCAAGTATCATTTAGCAGCCAGGCTGCTATCTAAATTAACCCTTTGCTACTCTGCCATAACTACTCAAGTTGCTGCATTACTCCGAAGCAATAGTTTAACCCCTGCAACTCCTTCCCACTGCATTTCACCCTATCCTATCCTAGTATAATCTTTGCATAGCCCTACAACCCCTTATTGTATTAACCCCTTTGTTACGGGGACTGTTAGAGCCAGGTGGGGTAGAATCACAGAAGTAAGTGTGAGTGTATTGTATTTTATATATATATATATATATATATATATATATATATATATATATATATATATGTATATATATATATGTAGGTAAATGGGTGGGTACTAGGATAGGATTGTATGGATACTGTTAATGTGTTGTTTATTTATTGTACCACGTGTAGTGTTAGTAGACTCATTACATATTGATAGTTGTCATATATATATATATATATATATTGAAGTACATTGATACTATATCGTGAATATATATATTTTGTGTATACTGTTTTATAGCTAGTGTGATTTTGTGTTAGTAATAATTCTGCTTTATTATACAGTTGTGTCATGAATCACTGCACACACACATGCTTAGTTAATAAGGCAAATATTAAGCGTAATACAAAGGAAAATGTAGGGGAGTTAGGCATAACCCTAGGGACCATAAAAAAAGGAGGTGGTAATAGTGGGGGCCACTAGGCCATTGAACCCCATTAAATACTAGCCATTTAACAACCCATATATTTTAACCCCTTCCCGACATTTGACATATCCATACGCCAAAGTCGGGTAGGGGAAGTATGGAACGGGCTCACGGAGTGAACCCGCTCCATACGAAGGCGGTGTCGGCTGTGTGTTACAGCCGACACTTCAGAGTAACGAGCGGCATCGCGCTCGAGCGTGATCCCGCTGGTTTAACTCGTTAAATGCCGCGGTCAATAGCGACTGCAGCATTTAAATTGTTAGAAAGAGGGGGCGACCCCCTCTAACAGCTCATCACGCCGCCTGCAACACAATTGCGGGGGTGGCGATGGTTGCTATGGCTGCCTGGGGGCCTAATGAAGGCCCCCAGGTCCTCCATCTTTGTGCACCTATCAAGCCCTGCCTCCGGCAGGGCTTAATAGATGCCTGTCAGAATCACGATATACTGCAATACATTAGTATTGCAGTATATCGGGCAAGCGATCTAACGATCGCTGGTTGAAGTCCCCTAGGGGGACTAATAAAAAAAGTAAAAACGAGTTAAATAAAGTTTTTTTTTATGTAAAAAATAAATAAATTAAAAGTTAAAAAAAAAACCTTTTCCCTTTTTCCCCCTAGAGCATAGTAAAAAAATAAATAAATAAACATAATTGGTATTGCCGCGTCCGTAAAAGTCTGAACTATTCCAATATATAATTATTTAACCCGCACGGTGAACGCCGTAAAAAAAAAATTGGAAACGCCAGAATTTGTATTTTTTGATCACCTCATCTCCTACAAAAATGAAATAAAAAGTGATCAAAATGTCGCATGTACACCAAAATGGTATTATTAAAACCTACAGCTTATCCCGCAAAAAATAAGCCCTCATACCACTTAATCGACGGAAAAATAAAAAAGTTATGGCTCTTGGAATTTGGCGACACAAAATACATTTTCTTTTTTACACTTAGGTTTTTACTTGTAAAAGTAATAAAATATAGAAAAAACAATATATATTTGGTATCGCCATAATCGTATTGACCCAGAGAATAAAGTTAACATGTTTTTTTAATTGCAAAGTGAATTCCGTAAAACAACGCGCAAAAAACAATGGAGGAATCGCTGTTTTTTTCATTTTCTACTGCACAAATATTTTTTTTCCCGTTTCCTAGTACATTATATAGCACAATAAATGGTGCTACGAAAAACTACAACTCGTCCCGCAAAAATCAAGCCCTCATAGTACTATATCGACGGAAAAATAAAGAAGTTATTACTTTTGGAAGGTGGGGAGGAAAAAACGAAAATGAAAATCGGAAAATTGCCTGAGCATTGTGTATTCCCATTTTAGTCCTAGCAAATGGTCCCTTAGTTGTATCCTGTTCCCAGTGTTCCTGTGCCCTGCTACCTGTATTCTGTATCTCATGCTGTGTTTGTTCCTGTGGTCGACCTTTGAATGCCAATAAACATATGTATATATATAAAAAATACAGCTTCTATGTATCGTCACATAACAGCTGTATCTTGCACACAAATCCGAATTCGTGAGGTCAGCAGAACCGACAGTTTCAATGACAGCGGGTCCTGTGTATCTCTGACATGCGATACACCTGTTATCGATCACATCTAACTTATTAACTTAGATACATAGAAGCTGTTGCTCAAAAAGTAAAGAAAAAAAATCAGAAAAAACAATTAAATAGTATTTGAAAATACTATAATGTTTTTATATAACATATTTTTTTTTTTTTTAAAGTGTGCATAGGTTTACATAGCCTTTAACTTTTACTAATCCTGAGTTACAGCTTATATTATAACCCAGAGCTACATGCACAATTCTAAAGGCTTCAGAGATAAGATAACATTTTGCAGCATTCCTTGTTTGCTCAGTGGCTGTACAGAGCATGCTGTGGTGAAGTGCATTCTGGGAAGTCTCTTCTTTATACCAGATACAGTACAGTCATCTGATGTAAGAAAAACTGCATTGTAGCATCTCAGCTACTCAGTTAGGGGTGTGTTTGTCAACAAGCTTGTTGACTGTTTTCAATAGCAACCAGGAGAATTATGAATGCAGCTCTGGGATATACCACAGGTTGTAACTCAGGATCAGAAGAAGATAGGTAATGTAATGTATTTACAAAGTTACTCGACTTTTAAAGTTGATTATATTGGTATTTAAACTCTGGTGTACAAAAGTGAACAAACCACTTTCTGGCCAAAAAGATGTAGACACCCTTACTAATCATTGAATTCAGGTATTTCAGCCCCCTGATTGCAAACAGGTGCATAAAATCAAGCACACAGCCATACCATCTCCATAGTCAAACTACCTCTGGAAGTGACGACAGCACAAGAGCTATGCATTGGGAGCTTCATGAGATGAGTTTTCATGGTCGAGCGGCTGCACACAAGTCTATCACCATTCCCAATGCCAAGCGTCAGCTGGAGTGGTGTAAAGCATGGTACCACTGGAATCTGGAGCAGTGGAAACATATTTTCTGGAGTGATAAATCATGTCTCACTATCTACCAGTCTGATGGATAAATATGGGTTTGGCAGATGCCAGGTGAACGCTACCCAGTGTCCCCCCCAGTGGTGGCTTTGGGGGATCCGGGGTGGGCCTCCTGCGGGCCCTCTTCCCCTCTTGGACTTGTCACGGTCTCACCCACTGCCTATGTACTGCTCTACTGACTCTGTGTGCACACAGATCCGCCATTTGCATGAGGCCTTACACTGCTATAATTTTTATCTACAATTTTGGCTCTTTGGTCGGCATATATTTTCTTGAAGAATGTGCAGTGAGTGGTAAGAGGTATTCCCAGCAGTAGATTTATCTCAGTTCCATTACACTTGTGCAGTTTATTTTCTGCAGATTCTTTTTAATCACATTGAAATTTTTGGCACCATTTCCATAGCAAATAAATGTGAGCAGAGTTTTGTCGCTGCAGAATGACTAAATGGATTGTTGCCCAGAAGCCCTTGCTCTGTCTATGTAGGAACAAATGCACTGATATGAAGTTGGCGACTTTATCATGTAAGCTCCGTGCTTCTCTCTGCTATCAGCAATGCATCAGGGATGTGTTAAATCATCAGTTTACAAGTTGGATTGTTTATTTTTGGCTGTTCAAAGACTGTAACTTATAGAAGGATGAATTGTAGCAATCAAATGTGGGGAAATATTACAATGTTTCACAATCTGGGAACAAGTGGACTGGCATGTTACAACTGGGCACATTGAAACAAAATGATAAGTGCAGATAGGCATTAGGCCTGAGCTACACAGCGAAACTGAGTTGTATTGTTACCACCTATCACTATGATATTCTGACAGTGTCTATAGTTTTAAATTACATTACACTAAGCCAGGGGTGGGGAACGTCCAGCCCGCGGGACGTATAAGGCCTGCAAAATCATTTGGTCTGGCCCTGTCGGCATGTATCGACCTCACTCATACCGACCTCACTCATTCACTACTTGGTTCCGTCCGCTCTCCTCCCGCTCCTAAATGAGTGATGTCGCCTCCCCTTACCTGCTGACAGCGGTGACCGCAGACTTCTCTCCACCTGTCGATGTCTCCCTCGCCGGAGACACCAGCCGGCCACTCTGCAGTGACCACTAGAGTGATTGCGCTCGTTCCCGGCCTTAAAAGTCCAACGCGCACACATGTAAATAATTAATTATCCCCAGATCCCCCAGAACTATAATAAGGGACCTGCCCTTTCCATCCTTGCCTGAGCGTTCTGTATTCCCATGTTAGTCCTAGCAAATGGTCCCTTAGTTGTATCCTGTTCCCAGTGTTCCCGTGCCCTGCTACCTGTATTCTGTATCCCATGCTGTGTTTTTCCTGCGCCTCTTCTAGTGTTGGAGTCGTGTGGTGCCATCTGTCACACCTGCTGTCATACACCACATCTGGTGTCATATGCCATGTCTGATATCATCCACCACGTGTGGCGTCATCAACCTTCAAGTACCATCTGTGACTAAGCCTCTGCTACTATCTGGACTATTACAGATACTCTTGTGCCAGGACCTTGCATAGACTTTATAGACTATTGTTTGGCCAGCTGCTACTCCGCTACGGCAGGTTCGGCCTAGTGGGTCCACATACCCACAGATCGTGACAGGGTCAGAATGAGGCAACGGTCTTAGTGAGGTCGCTGCGTGCCGGACTGGGAGTGGACGAGTACAGTCACCTGACCTCACATCACTGACTAGTGGATAGTTATTAAAACTTAAAGGGGTTTTCCCACGAGAGACATCACCCTACATCACGCTGCTCTGAGACACCCGGATCGCGCTTTTAACACCCACTGTGAATTCACGTCGGCGCTGCACAGAGCCCAGCATGCGCCAACGGGAAATTACTGTGGGCGGTCAGGAAACAGTTAAAAATTGTGATTATATTCTCTGTAGCCAAACCAATCGGTTCGGCTGTCAGAGAACAGGTTGCTGGGGAGCCGGTGACACTGACACCGCCGGCGTCAGTGCGATCTCCCCAGCGCTATGCTGGCAGAAGCAGAGTTCTGCAGATTCACGTACTATCTGCATGGGGTATATGCGGATAGGACGTGAATCTACTGATTGTCGGCATGAAAGGGTTAAAGGGGTTGTCTGGTTATTTTTCTATAGTTAAAAGTGATACAATTTTTCAATATACTTTTTGTATTAATCCATCATGGTTTTCAAGATCCCTTCTTGTTGTTATCCAGTAGGAGCATTTATTATTTACTTCCAGGGGATAAAATTCTGTCCATGGTCAGGTGATGGACACACAGGTGCTGGGATCGTTACATGGTCATGTGATGGACACACAGGTGGTGGGATCATTAGAAGACACAGCTCTGATACATATACTGTAACTGTCACGAACAATGCACCTGTGTATCCATCACATGACCATGGATAGAATTTTATCCCTGGAAGTAAACAACGAATGTACCTACTGAATGACAACAAGCAGAGATCTTGAAAACTGTGAGGAATTAATACAGAAAGTATATTTTATAACTTTTAATATTACAAAATATAACATTAATTGAAACCGGACAACCCTTTAAGCAGAATCAACAAGTCGATTTGCCAGGAATGGGCAAGAGTAATGCTGCCAGTTGGGGCAAGTCCAGGATCTCTATACAAGACCTTAAAGGGAATCTCCACCTTTTGTCATGTCCTTTTGTTTCCAAAATTCTGTGTTGATTAATTTCTTAATAAATCTTTATAGTCATCAGGGCTTTGTTTTCTGATACAGAGCTATAAATGTGCTGCATAAATATAGATATAAATGGTAACATTCTGGCTGTCTGCACTCGCCACTAAAGGGAGATTACTGCATACTGGGTTATTATTAAAGGCTATGCACACATTTGAAAGGTCAATCTGACCTGAATCTGTCAGGTCAGCGGCACTGACCGGTTCAGTGGCAGCGGGTCCTGCGTTTCTCTGACACGCATGATTGAGCTGTTCCTGATCACATCTAAGTTCATAACTTAGATGTAATCGGTAACAGGTGGATCCTACTTGTCAGAGAAACGCAGGACCCGCTGTCACTGAACCGGTCAGTGCCGCTGACCTGACGGATTCAGGTCTCCGCGCACGAAACAGCAGCTCTGTATGCAGAATACAAAGCAGCTGTATCTCAAAAAGTTAAAATAATTTTTATTAAAAAGTATTTAGAAAGTTGAATAAAACACTGATTGACTTTTTATTGAATAAAAAAAATAAAGATTTTAAAGGTGTACAAAGCCTTTAAGTTCAATGTAAAACAGAATGCAGTAAACTCCTAATCTCCCCCTAGTGGTGGCTGCTGGTAGACGGAATGTTATCCGTTAAACCATTGAACGGGTCCAGAGTAGATTCCAAGTCAAGCACCACTTTCTAATTTATGAAGTTGATGAAGTTTCAAACTGTAGAGGAGCTCAGGAGCCATTGGCTCCATGCCCCTCCGTATCACCCTCTCACTGTGCTTCCAGCGTGAGCACGTCAAACTGTGCAGCATGACTACCTGCTCCTGCCTCCACCTGAGGTTCTGAGCAGCTTTCAACACCATGAGCATTGAACCACAGGGGCGGCCCTGGGAGGGTGAGTAATATAACAAAGATAAAAGAAAGCGGTGACGCTGCCACGAATGGCACATGACCACGTGAATGATGATCAAGAAGTGACCGCTTCAGTAGCTACCAGGACTAGAGCCGCAGAGAACGGGACCTCAACGCTTGAGCGGGGTGTAATTCAGGGTGTGAGTATCTGCTAGTTTATTATGTTATGCCATCCTCTGCCCTGCTGACTTTTATTTAAAAAAAGACCCGGATAACCCATTTTAGTTTTTAGATTTTTGTACACTCCTTTTATTTATAATTCTAAAAGTGTTTTACAAGAATTACTAATTTAATGCATATTCATGGTTTTGAATTCAGTACAATAGTCGGGAACAACTGGAATCAAAATACATCGAGTTGGGTCCCAAGTTGTAATCCTACCTAAATTACCTCTCATACAGCAGGCACTGCAGCTGAGTTTTGCCCAATTTATATTTTTTGCCTCATTTACTTTCTGCTCATGTTGATATATTGTAATTATCACAGCGGTGTCACTTTTATAATTGTAACTTTCATATGTGAGATTTCTTCTATAGTGAAGTCGGAAAACAAATCTGTAGATGATTCAGAGAAGAGATTCAAACAAAGGTTTTTTAGGCTCTGTTCACACTTGTGTCATGTTTTCCATTTATAACTGAAGCCATGACGCTGAGCCGGATCCATCAAATGACGGATACTTTGGACACCCGACCGACCGACCCCATTGACTTATAATGGGGTCCGTTGGGTTCTGTTGTGATGTCCGTCATTTTGACATCTATGGCAGCTGAGAATCCAGCACTGGGGTGAGAAATTACACTTACTAGGAAGCTTCAGGACGTCTATCTGTGTCTTTCTCACTCTGATCCTGCTTCCTCCCCCCTGCTCACCCCTTCCCTCTCCATAGATTTGTATGCAGCATGTCTGTTGCTGACTCAATCTTTTTCTGCTCCCTCCGACTGCTCCCCTCCCTTATTTGTGGACTTGTATGCAGCGTTTCTGTGTCTCTTTCTCTGTCTTCACCCTCCTCCTGCTCCCCCTCCCCTCTCCATTGACATGTATAGGCAGGCAGTAAAATAACACAGCCCCATCTTCTGCAGCCTGTCAAGTCTGCTCTGTAACTAGGGACGGATTTTGCTAGACAACAGGAAGTGGACAGCAGATTACAGGAAGGGAGACACCTAGAAGTAGTAACTTCACATAGAATTCGCAAGAATAAAACAACTAAACTTAAATAGTAAGACAATTCTATTTGAGGGATACTATTAAATTAGCATAAGTTGTTTGCAAAGTTGGTGTCCATTTAACAATCGATTTATGTTTCTTATAGTCTTATAATAGAGGACTAAAGCTATTATACATTATTTTTTTACTGCAATCTAATGTCATACTGCTGTATATTACATTGTTGCCTGTTCATATACAATGGCCAGGCAGTCTACTAAAGCATACAGGACTTAGGTATGCTCTAGCAGGCATCCCCACTGGACAGACCTGGTGGTCTTTGTTAAGCCCCCATCTACTAGTGTACATCTGCCAGCCCTGGAAAATTGAATTTTAGGGGAACAGGGGGGGGGGGGTCATTATATAAAGGGACCAATTACGGTGTAGAAGATGTATCCGATGTCAACCGTTGCCATCGAAGAGTGGCTGTCAATCACAAACACTCTCCGGCTACTGGCTAGTGTGCAATGTGGTACAACTTCTCCTTACATGAAGATGCAAGAAGAGGTTAATAGAGTTCATCTTGAAATTAGGGACTTGTGCACTTTGTTTTGCTTTTCTATCCTTTTCTCGATCTTTTAACTGCTAATGTAATATGAATATAACAGATTATGTCTTGCATGAACTTCCTGTCATGTGATCACCATTCTTAGGAAAGTTTCCTTGTGACTTGAGCTCACATCACAGGAAGTGCATGCACAAAAGTCTGTCCATGCTACCATGGCAACCCCAGAGCAAGCACAATGTTCCAATTACTAGAGTAATTAAAAGATTAGGAGCAGTAGAAAAAACAAAAGAAGATGTTAATGGCCCACTCAAATCGGGTTAGAAACCTGATTTTTCTATTTTTTTAGGACAATTTATCCAACACTCACTGATGGCCAAGTCAATATTTTTTATGACCAAATTGGAAAACCATAATAAATCATAAAGATACTGTAAGTAATAAATGTCTGTAGTTGATGATAGTGATAGTAACATATTTAGCTGATGATAATTACAATCCTGTAAAATCTGTACAAGCTCCTACAACTTAAAAACAATCACAATTGGGAGCTGATATGGTGGTTTTCCTTCTTCCTTGTACTCGCTGGAATTTCTATTTATTTGAGCAAGTTGTCAATTACAATAACTACGCAATTTTCAAGATGAACCTAGGGGTGTCACAGACTCATTTGCAGTATATTTAAAGGTGTATTCCATCCAAAGACATTTATGGCATATCAACATAACCACTCAGTATACATTTTTAGGCGACTTATGCAATTGTGTGGTATACAGTTGCATAGGCTAGGGCTATATGTCCTGGTATGTACCAATATTCCCAAACCAGAGGTGATGTGTGTGTGTGTGTATATATATATATATATATATATATATATATATATAGAGAGAGAGTTGTTTTGGGGGGGGGGGGGGGTTTGCAATAAAAATGTAAAAATACATACAGAAAAATAATACATTCAAAACCACATCCCCACAACTCCAACGCAAAAGAAAGATAAGAAAACTCACTAAGGTTAGCATCTTAGTGAAATCGAACACACATGTACATCGGCAGACATGAAACTGCAGAGCTAACGTGGGATTGTTCTCTTGATGTAGTGAACTTTCATGTTGTATGTTCTGTTGGATACCTTATTCTTTATGTCAGTCCAACTCAATTATCACTTGTCATCTGCCTTGTGGATGGTTAATAAGTGCTGAGGTTGTTGACCTTTGTGGTTCCCTTATTAGTTATTAAGTTATTTTATGATTTCAGATTCCATTATGACCCATTTAATCTTACCATGTGCACACATTATATTCTATAATACATCGCTCACCCAGGACATTGATCAGAACCCTCTACTACAGGGTCAGCAACCCGTGGGACCAGTATCACAACTGGCACGTGGGGCATGGCATGCAGGCACACTTCTATCGCCCTGTGTCCAGCACTATTGTGTGCTTGGCAGCGCTGAACACAGGGAGTGAGAGCTTTGCTTCCATTGTGTTTGTCGACGCTGAACACTTGGCAAGCACACAATGCAGCACTGCTCTCTCTCCTGGTGATCAGAAACACAAAGACGGAGTTCAGTAGCCGCTCTGTAAAAGAAAAAGCTAGCAAAAGCTTACATCTTTTTCTCTTTTGTGGACCCCCCAAGCTGGTGTTTATTAGCCGTGGTCTGTCCTATGTGCATCTACCCCCAAACTGGTGTTTAGTAGCCGTGGTCTCTCCCATATGCACCCCCTCAAGCTGGTGTTTAGTAGCCGTGGTCTCTCCTATGTGCACCCCTCCCCAATCTGGTATTCAGTAGCCGTGGTCTTTCCTATATGCACCTCCCCAAGCTGGTATTTAGTTGCTGCGTTATCTCCTATGTGCTCCCCCCCCCCCAAGTTGGTGTTCAGTAGTCGCTCTCTCTTCTGTGTGCAGCGCCCCAAGCTGGTATTCAGTAGCTGTGATCTCTCCTATGTGAATTTCCATCTAGCTGGCGTTCAAGAGCCATGGTCTCTCCTATGTGCACCCCCCAAGCTGGCGTTCAGTAGCCTCGTATGCACCACTAGCGGAATAATTGCTTAATGTCACATATGTGGTAACAGTTTGTCTTATATGACTTTCATGTTTGCATGGCACATTAAGTACTTCATCATGGTTTTTTGTTTTTTTTAATGGCATGCCGTACAAAAAAGGTTGCCTACACCTGTTCTACTCGTTCATTAGAAGCAGACACAGAATTGCGGGCTGGGGACAGGGTGCAGTTCTCATGAGTGTAGGGAACATCATAGCAGGTAGTGTCGCCCCTTCTGGAGCTGAGCTCAGGAAAAACGGACAATTATAGATGGAGCCTTCAGAGGGGGAGAACTGCTGAAAAAGGCATCATACCATAGACAATGTGGTCAGGAATAATGTTATTACTCAAGTACACATATGGCAACTTCTAAAAATCCACGCTTTAAATATAAGAAATTAAACTGTATATTGGGGACTATTATTAATGTAAATACATCAATACTCTGCGCAGGATACAATGGTGCTGTATAACTATACAAATAATATTTGAGAAACTCAAACCACACAACATAAAGGTTTACAACAGATTTAATCATATTATGGCCATAATGATTTCATTTTTATCATGTATAGAAACAATATAAACGAAGATTAATTTATTCCTTGTGGTAATGTTTGGCTCAGAAAATATCAGCCAGAAGCACAGCCATTCACGGATGCTATTACCCGCGAGCCGGTGGCGTGTATTAATATACACGGCGCAGAAACCATTTATTACCTACTTTGTCTGTCTGGAACAGCAGGTGGTATTTACATTAACAATCGCTGGAGCTGCAAATGATATTATAATTTATCTCTAAAACATTTCTGCACCGAACAAGATGACTGTGACATGGAAATTACAGGTTCTCTTCTTTTTTGCCATATAGAGGGTTGGAGAATGAGCAGGTCTTCAGTTCTTTACCTGAATCCTACAAGATTAAAAAAAAAAAACATAGGGTTGCAAGGAATGCATTTTTGCTAGAATATCCCATAAATAATATATAAATGAAATGATCAAACTTTATAGGATTAGCTACTAGAAATACTGGTGCTGACATTGATAGTAGACTAGTCAGCTCTCCTCTGTTTTATTAAAGGCTATGTACACCTTTGAAATCGTTTTTTTTTATTTTTATTTTTTAAATAAAAATGTGTATCAATGTTATTGGTGCAACTTTCTAAATACTTTTTTATTAAAAATTATTTTAACTTTTTGAGATACAGCTGCTTTGTATTCTGTATACAGAGCAGCTGTATCTAGCACTGCGACCTCAATCCATCAGGTCAGCAGCACTGACGGGTACAGTATCAGCGGGTCTTGCATTTCTCAGGATCCATCTGTTATCGATCACATCTACGTAAGTTCATAACTTAGATATGATCAATAACAGGTGGATCCTGCATGTCAGAGACACACAGGACGCGCTGACACCGAAATCGTCAGTGTTGCTGACCTGACGGGTATAGGGTTCAGCACTAGATATAGCTGCTCTTTATACAGGATACAAAGCAGCTGTATCTGAAAAAGTCAAAATAATTTTTAAATAAAAAGTATTTAGAAAGTTGCACCAATCACACTGATTGGCGTCATGCACACGACCACAGCAGCCGTATACTATTACTATGGATAGTATAGAATGCATGTTTTCCTATGGACCAATGCGCACGACCGTGGTCATTATACGGTCCGCAAAGTATAATGACCACGGTCGTGTGCAGTGGTCCATAGGAAAGCATGTATTCTATACTATCCATAGTAATAGTATATGGCCGCAAAACTGCGGTCCAGGCTCATTGAATTAAATGTACATCTTCTGTGTGCACAGTCTGCGATTGCGGACGGCCCGCAGTTGATAGTCTGCGGCCGTCCGTCCCGTAATCACGGCCTGTACACAAAGCTACAGGAGGCCATAGAAATTTTTATTAAAAAAAGCAAAACAATTTCAAAAGGTGCACATAGCATTTAAGGATTTCCACTCTCCGTAAACTAACAATTCTGAGCATCTTTTCTTAGATCTCTGTGTAGTGCCGCTCCTCTGTTATTCCTTTTGGAAATGTCTGACTAAATTGACAACTGGGCGTCTGACATTCTCCAATCGGTGCTGAAAGAGTCAGACTGTTTAGAGACACACCCTTTTGACAAGGAGAATGGTAACACCCAGTTGTCAATTTATTCATATCATGAGTCGTATTATGGCTTTGGACAAGTTCTGACGTACAGAGCTGTAATACAGCACCCATAGAAGTCTATAGGCGGAAACTGTGCCTCCGGTTCAGAAAATTGACATTCATTTATCAACCCCTTTCAGCCTCTGGCAAGATTAACTAAGTGAAATATCTTTAGTACATCATCACTGCTGTGAAATTGCTTTTCTTTAATTATCTTATATTGATCTGAAGCTACATGATGTTTTCTTCTCTATTCATGTATAAAACTAAATCCATAATTCTGCTGGTTGTCTGATACCAGAGAGCAGTGGGTTGGCGGGGCTCAGATGATGGTTACACAGTCAGAGCTCAGCTGGTAGGTCACATGTCTGACACTAAAGTGGAGATAATCTGCTGTCTGTTTCCAATGGCAACAGGCAGAGTTTGAGAAGCAGCTACACTATGTCTATGGTGAACATGACCTGAAATAACTCAAAATTGGCACAAAAACAGTAAAGAAATGTATTTACAAAACATACAAAGTTTTTTTTTAGGGTTAAGGCCACACTCAAACGGATTTTCAGATAATCAAATCCACAGAATGACAATTATATTGTGGATTCGCTCCACATATTGATCACAAATTTCACCCTTCGCAATACTAAAGGTAAATTCAGATTCGGCAAAGGATTCCCTGCAGACTTCAGCTGGTCCCGCATTGATTGAAGGGTCAGATTTATTATAAAAAGGGGTCATCTTTATGAGACAACCCTATTAATTCTGACAAAGAGGTCTACATCGTGTTACAATCTACAGTAGTAATTCTCTTAAGAGCAGACATCCGTTTTTTCCATCTAAGCATCAATAACAGTCCTAGATGTGCATACGGGAATAGCTATGTGCGCATCTATGAGTGGTTGATGTATACAGTGACCATAAGTATTACTCCTCCTTCTCTCAAGATAAGATCGCTCAGTGATATCACTCATGCCCTCAGGTTCATCCTTTTAATCTCTGCACTGGAAACCATCCCAAGGATATCTTGTCAATTACAATTTACAGATAGCCAGTCCCCAAGCAAACAGATAAGGCACTGAAATGGATGAGACGAGGATGTCCGTGTGACGTTGATCATATTCTGAGCCCCCTCAGCAGGGAAGGGTGAGCATGCATTTTTAGATCCCAGGTTTGTATTCTGTAGATTGTAAATTTGGAACTGACGTTGAAGCAAACCACGGTTTCAGTTCACAATTTTCACACAATGCTGCGATACAATAAGTCAATTGCCTTAAAGGGATTGTCCAGTCCCTAAAAATTGATGGCCAGGATAGGCCAATAATATCTGTTTGGTCAGGGTCCGACACCCGCCACCCCCACTATTTAGCTGTTTTGAAGGGGCCGAAGCACTTGTACTAACGCTGCTTCCCCTTAATTCCTCATCTGCTCGTACTGTGAATCATCGACACGCATGTAGCGACGGTTCACAGTATTACAGCCCATTCACTTCAATGGAAGGCTGTAATACTGTGAACTGCCGCTACAAGTGTGTAGGTGATTCACAGCACGAGCAGATGAGGAAAGAAGGGGAAGCGGCGCTCGTACGAACAGCTGATCAGTGGGGGTCAGACCTCAACCGATCAGATATTAATGGCCTATTCTCATTTTTAGGGACTGGACAATGTTTCAATGTAGACAGTTCTCTAGGAGCTAAACACAGAAGTAACGCACATCTCTCTCCAGGATTCCAGACTGGTACCGATACACAGTAACAAACAGCAACTGTATGAAGGTATGGTGAGGTTCAAGCGAGTTTATTTAAATACAAAGTGTATTTATTAGAAAGTTACAGATTTTTTCATTTTTAAAGTCATGAAGCTTTATTTACAATTGACAACTCCTATAATTTAATGCTTGCCAAGCAACCCATAAACCAGTGCAAAATCCCAGCCCCCATCTTTCCCACCTTGGCTACCGGGACCAGAAGTAATGGTGGCGCTTATCAATAAACGGCCCCACACCATCTGTTATGTGTAACTGTCAGTGATAAATTTCCTCAAGAGCGTAGATATCCAGTGGTATCATCCATCAGGTATGGCCACTGCAGAGCAATAGCTAGGCTTTCCTCCACCCGGGGCAAAAATTCTGTTTGCTGTCCTAGCCCTATATCTAAATATCCTGGAAAAGGCAGAGTGGCTTGTTGGCACCCCCTGGCATCTGCCTCTTTTAGCAACACTACTGGGACACTGTTACAAATCCTTGACCTGAACATAATGCGGCTAAATGAGGAACTCCCTAGTGGATGACTAGTATGGGACACATAGTTCCTTCTTGGAAATTCCCTTTAACTGAGACTCATACAGTAGCCAGGATAGACAAGCGTTATTATATTATAGTAATTACATGTATGTACCTCATGGGATGATTTCCAGGGAAATACACTGATTTGGACGTTAGGATGCACATTTTCATCAAACTAAGAGAGGAAAAAAAATTTAAATGCAGATGAGTCACTGACCGAAATACATTTTAAAGAATGTGTCATTTTTTTTTTTATTGAAGTGCATATAACAAACAGTGAGGTTCACATAGTGACCAATCAGATTTTTGCTCTCATTTTTGTAAAGCAGACTGATAAATGAAAGCAGTGACCGGATTGGTTTATATAGACAATATATCTGCAACTTGTTCTTTACATTTGTTTTATAAGACCCTTCCCGATAGGAAGAAAACACAATTACAATGTAATACAGCTATACTTTTTTAAAGAGACATTCTTCCATTTATGGTGGGGTGTAGTGAATGTCCCTCTTTTAACACTAGGGGGCAGATTTACTATGGCAAACGTGCCAGAATTCTTGCGCAAATTGTGCCAAAAAGCTGGTGAATAGGGCAACTACTTTGGCAAAATATCATTGGTATGGAATTTGGTGGAGAATTCCTTAAAAGACCGTGGCAGGAACCGTCTGGTAGACATAATAAACAAGGTTTACTCAGTCGCTGTCATCTCATCTCCATTTGTCTGTATCCTGGGCTACGTGAAGGATTTCTCAACTACTTTGGCAAAATTGCAGTGGCACGGATGCTTTATATGGCACGAAAAATGATAGCACAACATTGGCTAGATGAAAGTCGTTCATCGGTAACAGAGCTTATCGATAAAATTAATTAACCATTAAATTTTGGGTGTGTACCTGAGAAGGGGAGCCAGAAATAAATTTGAGAAACTGTGGATACTATGGATTTATACCTCAAGGTTGGCATCTAGGAAATTGCTGAGATATTGAATGGCTCTGCTGTAATGGGTCCCACCGGAGAACCAGAGGATCCTCCAATGGACGAGGTTCTAACACAATAATGGACCTTAAAGGTTCAGCAGAAGACAACTCCATTTGGATCTCTTTGGAGGCAATTACATGCCACTAGGGTCCATTTCTTATGAGTTGATTCACAAATTACCTATTAGACTTTATTGATGATATATCCTGTGTGTACAATGATAACAACAAGGACTATGTTGAAATGACAAGTGGACATGTGCATGCTCTATATTGATGGAGGGTTCGCCCTCAGAATCATCTTCTCTGGTGGGCCCCAGGAACCCTAGTCCGACGATGGGTCTGGGTAACCATTATGATTATCCAAACCTATGTCAAATGTTCTGTAACTTGGTGGGTAGTGATTGTGGGGGAATGGGGCATTGTCATAGATTATTTTATCACACTATACATGTACGGGATCTATGTTCTACCTCTATAGGAGAGAACATGAAGTCTACTTATAACTCAGGGATTTATGTTTGTGTTTTTTTGGGGAAGGGGTTTGTAATCGGTAATAATTGCAACTTGAAAATTCTAATAAAAACACTCATTTATAAAAAAACAACCTGTATCTGTTAGGCCTCATGCACACGACCGTAGTGGTGTGCACGGCTGTGAGTGTCACCCGCGGGCTGCCCGCAAATCGCGGGCCATGCACATGGCCATGTGCATTCAGTTCTATGAGCCTGGACCGCAAAATACGGCCGTAATAAGACTCCCGGGAAATGCACGGGCCCATAGAAATGAATGGGATCGCAATTCACCCGCAGATTTGTGGGTGAATTGCAGCCGCAAAAACACGTACGGGCCCATGGGGCCTTAGGTAGTTTATGCAACCAGTCTGATTGAAAATATGTTTAATACAGAGTAGTAGAAATCAGGGGAATCTCAGCCGGCTTTATTAATCAGATATTACTAAAAAATTAATATGAGAACATTTGTAGGATTCAGTTAATGGAGATTCACATATATCAAACCAAAGACATAATTTACAGTATTTTATCTAAGATATAAAAGAGGTAAAAATAAACACTTGGTTGTATAGCTTTTTATTATATGCCAATCTGACCCTGACCTCACAGCAGAAGTTATATGTTATAATAATATTCTGCTTATCTTGAATATTATTATAAGACCCGGTGACAGCGGCTTGTTTGCTAAACAAAGAACATATTTCATGAAAGAATAAGTACGTGAAGAAAGACTGGGCTGCGCTCTGCTGTTCCTCTATGGCTCAAAGCAAATGCACTGTAATGGCTGATAAAGATTTTATGCACCTCGTTCTGTGCAGTCGTGCTGCTTCCTGCATAATTTGGATTGGAAAACCCACTGGTAATATCGCCTTTATGTTTCCTATTGGAGAATAAAATGAAAGGAAGCATTAATTTTAATCCTGAGATCATGAAGTTTTAAAGGAGAGACATCTAAATGTACGAGACCATAACCGCAAAATGTTATTTTCCTGCTATTCACATATACAACCCGAGATAGATAAAAATAGTGTGCAAGAACAAAAAAGTATTTCAAGGAAGGAATACAATAAATATAAGAAACAATGACATCCCCGGTGTCCAGTCCGTGGTTGGTGTGACCCTTGTAATGTTACACCTCTATTGTATATCTCTATGGTCTGGATTTTCTAATGGACTAACCATCATATAAAATAGTCCCTAATGTTAATATTATACAGGAATCAGCTGAAACTTTGAGTGTCCACACAGGGGTATAAATACCATTGGTGTAACCTACGGGGGCCCAGAAGCTTCCTCCTATCTATTTTATTGCATTTAGGGACTGAGCTAATGACAATGGCTCACAATTATTGGTGGGTTGTTATGGAGACATAAGGGCGGAGTGTTATATGATGAACTGTAAGGCCTCATTAACATGGCAGTGCCCGGAATCACGGCCCGCGGGCACGGCCGGCCGCGGGCCGCATTTTCAGGCCGTGCTAACATACAAAGTATGGGATCACGGCCCGTAAAATACCAAAAAGTAGGACATGCACCATAATTCCGGGCACGGTTCTACAGTACGGACACCTATCCGTAATGATACGGAAAGGTATCCGCGGCCAATAGAACCAGGTGGGTCCGTAATTGCGGACCGTATAACAATCCGCAATTATGGAGATTTTTTACGATCGTGTGCATGGGGCCTTAGAGAGTACAGGGCACATATACTGTTCTTGCATGGGAGCCCTCTGCTGGCTATGTCCGTGCCTGAGTCCATAGGTCGAAATTCAGTAGTGCAGAACTTCCAAGCGTAAGGATGAGAGGAGGCATCATTGGTTTCTAGAATTTTTAACTTTACAAGCCCCAACAAAAACATTACAAGACCACTACAACGGGGGTCTGGGACTTCTGTAATGAGTCATGAGGATGAGTCAGGAGTTGGTCTTTCCTTCACCTGGAGCAAAGATTTAGTTCTACACCCTAGACCTGTATTCAAATACCCTGGCTAAGGTTGAATGACTTGTTGGCGCCACCCTCTGGCATACAGGGTATATGCCCCTCTAACCCTACCCCCAGCTATGTCCCTGAAAGAAGTGTTACTATGTTAACAATATGCACTAAAAGCACTTGTGACAATGAAGGTGACCATATTGGTCTCCACCAGAGCTTAAAGATGCAGTAAGGGCAGCCAGGCCTTCATTGGGTGATACCTGAACGCCCAGTAATCTTGGTACCTGCATATAAACTATTTATGATGACTCCAATTGAAATAATAAAAATACAGTTTACACCAGAATCCTCTGGTTCTCAAATTCCTTGTGTTATCTACCTGAAGATGTTGTTACAGGCAGTTTTTGTGCATCACTATTTGTAATTACAGTCTAGTTGAGGGACCACACATGGCCCATGGACATGAACTTTGACAGTTTTCTCCGAGTTTATAAGCGATTAACAGTTCTATACCGTTTTGTGCTTTTTTTGTTTGCGCCTTTGAAAGCAATTTTAATTTACAAAAATCAATCTCTGCGCTCAGTTGTAACCCTTGTTCATTTTTAAGGGGCACAGGCGGGGTCAAGTAGAAAAGTTGTATAGTATTGATTTTTATATGTTCTCATAAAGAAGATTTTGTGTCTAAAGTAAAAGTATCCATTGTGATTCAATCCTTTGGGTTTCCAGATCCAGAGTTTCATGCCACATGTTATTGATAGACGACATTCTACCTATCTCTCTATCTATCTAACCCCTTGTAACTCCAGACATTTCTGGCCCTAAACGGGTGGTCCGAGAAAATAAAAAATGCGGCTAAGAGAAAAAAAGAGGCATTACTTACCCGACACAGCTCGACCCTGGCGTTCCAGCACAGTCGCTCCAGCCCTTCTGACCGACCACTGTTTGTTGACATGGCTGCAGAGATGATGTGCTTGTATACCCACATGATTGCTGCAGCCAATCACTGGCCTCAGTGAGTATACAGCACGGGACCAATGAGGCCAGTGAGATTGGCTGCAGCAATCACGTGGGTATAGAGGCATGTCATTGCTGCAGTCATGTCAACAAACAGCGGCTAGGAGGACTGGAGAAACTATGCTTGAAGTAATGTCTCTTTTTTTCTTTTATTGCATTCTTCGACCCTTGGCCACAATTTTTTTATTAACTTGAAAAATCCCTTATAGGACCTAAAGAATTTTATTATTTTTGGCCTCTCAGTATTCTGGAGGTCATAACTTTTTTTAATTTCAGGACGACAAACTTGTATGTCTCTTATTTTTTTTAATTGTTCTTTCTTTTGGTACAATTTTAAGGTACATTTAGGCTAGTGATTAATTTAAAATGAAAAAAAAAAAAGATTTTTTCATACTATTTATTAAATTTTGATACAGTATTCACCACCTACCTTAAATAGAGGTTTTAGTCCATTTTTGTTTACATTTTTTAAAATCCCATAATGGGAGTTTTGTTAATTATTTATACATATATGCAAGTACATTAGCCTGTATACTTAACGGTACACCGGCTGTTGTTAGTACATACCTAAGTATGCCCTAACAACGGGATTCCTGAACATAAAGCCCTAGAGTTCTAAAATGGACCCTGGGCTATCGGATTCGATCAAAGGGGGACTTTCAACTTAAATGTGATCGTTACTAGCTGAATGCTGTGTTTCAGAAACACACAGGACCTGCTCTCAGCCGAGCCGTCAGTTCAGCTGAACTGACGGAATTGGTTTTGAGAAAGAACGATGCAGCTTCCATGTACACAGGATACAAAGAAGCTGTATCGTAAAAAGAAAAAACAAAAGTAATAAAAGTTAAGAAAAGTTAATTGGAAAACACAAAAAACATTGATTTAATGAAAAAAATCCATTCAAGAGAGTACATAGCCTTTAAAGTATCTTTACCATTTAACAGAAATTGAAGAGAAAAAGTTACTTTATAACTTTCTTTTATTGCTATGAAATTATAGAGCTGAAAACCATCTTACCTTTTACAGAAGTAACATAAGAAGACAATAATAACCTCCAACAACAGAAAGGTTAATCCAATACTAATGCCAATCCACATACCTGTATGGAAAGAAGCCAGATATCTCAAATTTAGTCAAATTATTGTTGGTAAGATTAAACTCTTGGGGTTGCTACTTGTAGACTTATAGGCCATCTTGGTCTAAATGTTTCTAGCTACATTTGCCTTGAAATGTTCCTGTTCCAATAGCATGTATATTATTTAACATGAATGTGTTAACAGAAAATGACATATTATTTCATTCAAGTTTTTATTATAAAATATTTTGGCGGTGTTTCTTATATTTTCTTATGTGACTATTCACAATAGTCTGATGCTTTCTGTTTTCTGCAGATCACTTATCGGCTTTGCTGTATGGAATGGGACAGCATGTGCAAAGTCATCTCATTTTCACTAGAGGGAGATTTAATGACAGCTCTATTGTATTGTTGGAGGACGGGATAAGGCAGTATAAGAACTATACACTATATACAAAGATAAGGCTATGCATGTATTTCCTTTGTCTTTAGGGGAGGGGGTTGTACTCCATCCCTTCCTGGAGACTATAATAATCTATAACATTTCTCTGCTAATTAACTCCCATTCGTTTTAGCTTCCATAAAGCACACATTGCACTGTGTATACAGATAATACAGGGAGGAAGTGTGTGTTTCCAATATAGCACCCCCCAGGGAAGGTTTCTAAAAGTAAAAAATAAATAGTTTCAACATTTTTCTTCTACAGACTTACATCCAATTACTAATACTAAAATTAAATATATAAGATATTCCCTTTAACCTGCTACATTACAAGTTTGTTTTACAGAACGGTTCTGAGACAGAATGTTGTAACCATCATTTGCCATTTTAGAGCCTATGGAGAGCTGTCTTTTGTCATTCAGTCACCAAAGCATAGCTGCATATAAATTGAAATAAGCACTTGCTGCACTCCCTTTCCTTTTGCATCTCTCCAGGTCTCAGTCTTGTGTAGGGTACTCCCATAGTCACGCCTCTGTTACTTCCTGGCTTAGCACACAGGGGGACACCCACAAAGCTGTTCACATACATGTTGGGTGTTATTATTGCAAAAGCCTGTACTTTGGGTTTCCATTCATTTTAATGACATTACAGCCTCCATTCAGTAAAAAAAAGTTTTACAGGACCAGTCGCATAAAGGAACACTAGAGTTTGTGTATAGACATGTTCTTAAATATGTAACCCTCCACTATGCTCTTTGACATGGCAAAGAACAGGCGATGGATAGTCACACACAGATGACTAACTTAAGCACCCAACATTGAGATGACCAATGGCACATTCAGCTAATGTTAGACATCAGACTTGGGGAAGAAACCAAATGAGCAAGGAAAAACCAAGTAACTTGGCAAAGGACATACATACAATAAAGGCAGAACATGCGGCTACTATGGGGCCCTTTGAGAGAGGAGGCCCAGCATTGGTTGGTCCCAACCTTATTACTACTAGGTGGGAGAACCTCTATAAGACTCATCTAAAGAGGAACTGCATTGGTAGCAAACAAAGAGGTTGGGAATTAGCCCAAAGGAACATGGAAATGTGTAAAAAGGGGCTATTTCGATCTTTTGCTGTGGGGCATCCCCTCTTGACACCGATCAATATCTGAAAAAGGGCAATAGTACTAATAGCGCATGTGTTCTTCTTACCCGTGGTATCAGCTCCTGACTTGTTAGGAGATATTTGAGGAGAATGGATATGACATCTTGTTCCCTGCCATTGTTCTTTGCATCTGAAAATGAATATATTGATCATGAAAAAGAGATTTTATAGTCGGTAAATCCCAGAAACTGACATTAGATAAAAGGGGTCATGTATCAAGTGTTGCCGGACACAAGTATGGCGTAAATATGTCAGAATTTTTCTCTTGTTCATGTTCAGTCCTATGAATCTAAATAGGTCCAAAATTCTGTTCTGATCAATTTGTTATTATATCTTCCAGGGGCGTAACTAGGAAAGACTGGGCCCCATAGCAAACTTTTGACTGGGGCCCCCCGTCCCCTGGGTGTCACACAACCCCCCCCTTGTAGATAGTGCCTTTTTTACAAACCCCCCCTTTTGATAACGCCATACAGCCCCCCTGTAGGGAACGCCATACAGTCCCCCCTGTAGAGAACGCCATACAGCCCCCCTGTAGAGAACGCCATACAGCCCCCCTGTAGAGAACGCCATACAGCCCCCCTGTAGATAACGGCATACAGCCCCCCTGTAGATAACGCCATACAGCCCCCCCTGTAGATAACGCCATACAGCCCCCCCTGTAGATAACGCCATACAGCTCCCCTGTAGATAACGCCATACAGCCCCCCTGTAGATAACGCCATACAGCCCCCCTGTAGATAACGCCATACAGCCCTTTGTAGATATCTACAGAGGGGCTGTATGGCGCTATCTACAGAGGGGGCTGTATGGCGTTATCTACAGAGGGGGCTGTATGGCGCTATCTACAGAGGGGGCTGTATGGCGTTATCTACGGGGGGACTGTATGGCGTTATCTACGGGGGGACTGTATGGCGTTCCCTACAGGGGGGACTGTATGGCGTTCCCTACAGGGGGGCACTGTATGGCGTTCCCTACAGGGGGGCACTGTATGGCGTTCCCTACAGGGGGGGGGGCTGTATGGCGCTATCTACAGGGGGGGGCTGTATGGCGCTATCTACAGGGGGGGCTGTATGGCGCTATCTACAGGGGGGGCTGTATGGCGCTATCTACAGGGGGGGCTGTATGGCGCTATCTACAGGGGGGGCTGTATGGCGCTATCTACATGGGGGGACTGTATGGCGCTATCTACAGGGGGGGCTGTATGGCGCTATCTACAGGGGGGCTGTATGGCGCTATCTACAGGGGGGCTGTATGGCGCTATCTACAGGGGGACTGAAAGGCGCTATTTACAGGGGGAACTGTATGGCGCTATCTACAGAGGGGGCTGTATGGCGTTATCTAGAGGGGGGACTGTATGGCGTTATCTACGGGGGGGCTGTATGTCGTTCCCTACAGAGGGGGCTGTCTGGCGTTATCTACAGGGGGGACTGTATGGCGTTACCTACAGGGAGTCTGTATGGCGTTCCCTACAGGGGGGGTCTGTAGGGAACGCCATACAGCCCCCCCCTGTAGGGAATGCCATACAGCGTCCCCCCCCTGTAGGTAACGCCATACAGCGTCCCCCCTGTAAGGAACGCCATACAGCCCCCCCCTCTCCCAAAAAAATGCGACCTACAGTGTGTCCTAATAAAAGACATGTATCCCCTATCCACAGGATAGGGGATACATGTGTGATCGCTGGCAGCGATAGGGAGAACGGGGGACTGAAAGTCCCCCTAAAGTTCTCCATGACTAACCTCTGACTTCCGGCGTCTGCGCAGCTCTGTAGAAATGAATGGAGCGCTGGTCACGCATGCGCACAAGCGGGACCGGCGCTCCATTCATTTCTACGGAGCTGCCGACACAGACCCCGGATGTCCGAGGTTTGTGATGGAGAACTTCAGGGGACTTTCAGTCCCCCGTTCTCCCTATCGCTGCCAGTGATCATACATGTATCCCCTGTCCTGTGGATATCTTGTGGATAGGGGATACATGTCTTTTGCTTAATGGCAGAGCGGGGAGATACCTCCCTGCTCTGCCGTACTGTTCAGTGGCGTCCCGCTGTAGCAGCCATAGCGGCTGCTAGCGGAGCCTCCGGCCATGGTGGGGGCCCGTGCCGGCGGGCGACACGGGCCCCCTCATGCCGCGGGACCCGTAGCAGCCGCTACTGCTGCTACGGCGGTAGTTACGCCACTGATATCTTCATTATATCTTCAAGACGGAGCTCTGTTTTTCTGATACACAACTTCACATCACTTGCATAGACATAGAGGGATTTTTCATCCTTTCTACGCCAGTTTTTTGCTGTGCAAATTGCGACTTTTGGCTCTTTTGTGCCGCACTTGCCACTTTTGTGTAAAGATGGCGTGACTTTGCAAAAGGGGGCAAGGCCACAGCAGCCTGACAAATAAATAATTTACGCCAGAAAACTGGACCCAGTCTGTAGGGCAGAGCAAAGTAGAGGCTCGTGCTGGACCCCGTACCTTGCCTCCCCCCCTGATCGGGCTACCCCCAGCCCCCCCCCCCCACATCCTCCATTAAACAATTGATTTTAAAAAAAAGTAGAAAATAATGCTCACCCCACAACTCCTCTTCTCCCTTTAGCATGATGAGGCTCATACAATGTACTGATGCTGGGCAGCGTCGGGGCGTTGTATGAGATGCAGCACTGATGATGTTCAGTTCTGCGTCGTATCATATTGCGCTTACCTTGTATGAGCTGCATGGCATGCTGAGGGGACCCGCAGGGGAGAAGAGAAGTGGAGCGGTGAGGTGAGTATGTTTTTTATGGCTGATGGGGGGAATGGATGCCGCACGGTCACAGTCATTGTGCCATAATTGTGGTGCACAGCTGGCTGAAAGATGCGACAAATGCGTTTACCTCATAATAAATGTGTTGCATCTTACTCCAACTTTCTTTCTATTAAGACTGGCTTATAAAATGCCAGTTTTAATAAATCTGCCCCAAAGAGTTGAAAGACAAAATTGTCGCTAACTGAAGCTTACACTAGGGGAAGCCTAGAAGGCTACTGCATACCATGTTGAGCTTAAAAAAAAATCACTTTATGCAGGTTGCTCCCCCTAGTGGTGGTTGTAGACATTGAGAATTCCGTTATTTAACTTTATGTCAGTGATTTTCAGCACTGTATCAAAAGAACAAAGCTCCGAAGCCTATTAAGTTATAATAGGAAGCTAAACAGCACAGAAACATGAATCTAAAAACGACATTAATACAAGGTGAAGATTCACTTTAAGATTTTTCAACACAGATAAAATAGCTACAACTTTATTATTAGGCTTCATATTTGCTCAGTTAAACTCCCCACAGATAAGTTGTTCAACATTTCCATCCCTTGAACTTGTTTAAATGACTGGGCAAACACAGTTTCTGAGATGTGCTGAGTCTGCAAGCTGTAGATCCCAGATGCAATACTAAATGAATTTGCCAGTGGATGCGCCATGCGTTTATTTCTATTCTAGTGACAGGACGATGATGGATAAGTCATTAGACAAGTGCCAGGAGGCCAGTAGGTAGGCTCATCTCCAAAGAAACAATTCAATGAACAATACTTGAAAAGGTCAAATAAAAGACTTGTAGTAGGAAGCACTTCTATACAGCAGCAAACACTAGACCGGGAAAATGAGATGAAGAACATTGGTGAGGTTAATGGAAAGTGGTGGTAAGCTGTTGGATATTCTGGGGGGAGATTTATAAAGAGATTTCTGCCTGTTTCTTGGGTGAAAAAAGTAAAAAATGTTGGTGAATGACTGTATTGTGCAAAAAAGTACCAGGACCTTCTGTAGCAGCTGGTAAGGAGTGCGGTGGTGTCAAGCACGGGCATCATTTATAACTTTTTCATGGTCTGCCCATCATCTAGGGACACCACTGATTGTCTGGCTTAGAAAATCTATGCTCAAATGTCCTATTAAGTTAATAGAGAGCGTGCCCCCATTCAGGACCCTCTCTATATGCCAGAATTGAGACTGAATTAAAAGGCCGTCTCTCATTGGGGGACCCAACAAGTTCATGCATTACACACACAGCCCAAAGATTTTGGTATAAACGCTTTATTTAGCCTTCAAAGGAATTGAATACTACCTGCCAGATTCCAGTGGAAATCTATCTATCTTTTTATATATCTATCTGTGTTGAAGCTGCAGGTGTATTAAATACTTCCTGACAGAATCTTTAATCTACTTGCTGTGGGTTTCCAGTATGGGGACACGGTGTGATCAGCTTATCTTTGGGGGAGGCTTCAAACAAATCCGGAATGTCAGAGGACCCCTTTAATGCTTAACACTGAAAACAGGACAAGACCCAGAGCAAAAATAGCTGAGTTTACAATTGAAAGACTGGGATGCGCTATGATTTAATAATACTGACTTTAAAAACACATTTTCATGGTGATAGTACAATATATATATATATTCTGATACTGTAGTGGAGAATCATGGAGAGGGCAGTAGGAAGAAAACCAGGAGAGAGAAGCTGCCATCTAAATCCCAATGCGTAAAGAATAATGGCAGAGAAGAAAATATAGCAGCCGGAGTAAATGTCAGACAGAGAAGAGAGAAAGGGCAGAGAACAGAACCAGCCGAGAGTTAAAAAGGAAGAAGTGATATCTAAAGCACAAGGCACCCGTGGAGCCACCTCAGAGTGTGTAACCGAAGGAATGTGTCTGACTTACTGCCTGCAGCAAAGAACACATGCTGCAAAGAGCATAAGAAATACACTATATCTGACTCCTAGTCCGCCAGTGCATGCAAGGGCAAGACTAGATCTACTGGTGACTAAGGCAGACAGGACAAAATAACCGCCTATCATATAACAATAATTCCAACATATAATATTGATCGTTGGTAATAAATTATTTTCCCTGTCCCATACTGTGCCCTGTATCTGATAGTCCAATCGTATATCTGTACCAATGGTAGATACAACGCCGAGTTACATTATCTATCTGACTGTAGAGACCATAATCGCATAACGGGAGTTGTCCTATCGCTCCCCAATAAAAAACACAACTATCTATCTATCTATCTATCTATCTATCTATCTATCTATCTATCTATCTATCTATCTATCTATCTATCTATCTATCTATCTATCTATCTGTCTATACAACAAAGAAAATCAAGTGCAGCACCATGCAATAATGAACAATAAATGTGGGTGCCAGCCTCAGGATAAAGGCTATATCCTTCGTAATAGTCTACAAAAAAATAGGCAGCACTCCTGGATCTCCAAGTGAAAAAAATCAAGTGATGTACTTTATTCCATAAGCGAGGTTTCGGCAGATGCAACCGATATGCTTGAGAAAGGCAGTTGCATCTGCTGAAACGTCGCTTGTGGAATAAAGTTCATCACTTGATTTTTTCACTTGGAGATCCAGGAGTGTTGCCTATTTTTTTGTAGACTGACTATCTATCTATCTATCTATCTATCTATCTATCTATCTATCTATCTATCTATCTATCTATCTATCTATCTATCTATCTATCTATCTATCTATCTATCTATCATCTATCTATCTATCTATCTAACTATCTATCTATCTATCTATCTATCTATCTATCTATCTATCTATCTATCTATCTATCTATCTATCTATCTATCTATCTATCTAATCTATCTATAGCACACAGGAAAATGGTGACAGCACACCGCGAACACCAATGTCACCAAAACCACTAAATATAAATAAATATACATTACTGCTAAATCTACTTACAATAGGGAGGTTCTTGGTGCACATTTTGGTCAAATTGTGTGAGCCCACCTGCCACGACAAGGCGACCTCTAGGAGGTGTGAACCTATGCTGCACATACACCCAGAACTGGGACTAAGCCTACATATACTTGGGGACGGTAGGAACCAGCATTAAACTGATTAAAATCACCCAGGGAGGAGTGCAAGATCAAAAAATGGATATGTATATTTACGGGAAGGTGTCCGGGACATAGAAGTGACCTGCTAAAAATAGGATATATCCTATTTTTTAAAATTTGCAGACCGTGCTCCGAGAGTCCGCGGCCTGTAATCACAGGCCGTGCACGTGGCTACGGCCGTGTGCATGGGGCCTAAAAGAGCATCCTTAACCATTTGTTGCAGAATAGTTATTGAAATCCCCACAATATTTTTATATTTTGTGCCCCGCCCCTGATCAACCCAGAAACACCCACAAAACCTCTATAAATGCCCACTGCGGGACACATTGGCATAAACCCTGTCCCTTTAAGGTCTCTTCCCACGAAAATCGCTACAGTTGGTAGTTGCGCAGTCATAGTCACCCATCAATTCTAGTACTGCATGAAAAACCTCTAAATTATAATATGATTTTTGCACTTCTAGAAGTGTGTTGGTTCTAAACTGCAAAATCGACATAACAGCTGCAGCCACAAAGAAGATTTAGTTTCTGACGGAATGCTGCCAAATGTAATTAAACATTTATTTATAGTTGTTAAGCCCCATTGTTTCCAGCTGATACAAAATTATGAGATAAAGTTTGATGAAAAGGTTGGTAATTAGAATCCTTTCAATGTCCAAGCTTGTACCTACGAACACAGATTGTCTATTTCATATGGAGACACGTGGGACACATATTTCTCAGTATTAGGAGCAGTAGTCCGACTCCAGGCAAAAAGCTCTACTTGCCCCCAAAGCTTAATTTACTTAAATAGGGCTCCCCTTCTTACCAGGACACAGAAGAAGCCTGTGTGGACCATGACAGTGGAGCAAAACTGTCAAAACCTCTTAGAAGTCAGCATGGAAATTACAACGATCAGCTCCAAGTGCCATTAACTGTGGCCACGAATATCGGGGGTAATATATCTATAGTGTTGTAGGATACATACACTTAGGAGTTGGTGAAAATGTCTTAATAGCAAAATTGCACCACGTTCATGAAAATGGCGCCTGTGGCATGATAAATTTGGCGTTTCTAGCTGGGCATGGAAAACACATTTCTTTTATATATTTATACCAATATTTTACACAAAAAAGTGTTGCATACCTTTAATAAGTTTAGATAATTTTACGTGTTGTCTTTGACACGCCTGTTTTTCTAGACACTTCCAAAATTGTTCAGGTTAATACATAACGCCATCTACTTTTTGGCACTTTTTGGCACAATTTGTTGTGCTTTTTCAGGTGTAGACAGAATGGTCACTGATAGAGGCAGTTAATGCACGGTAGCAGGGGAAGGGGCAAAGTTGTACTATTGTTATTGACAAGTGAAATTTAGGCTCTGCTAAGGCTTTGTTCACATCTGCGTTGGAGGCTCCATTAGGGGCTCTCCGTCGCAGATCCAGCAGAGTGCTGCACTATTGTCTCCAATAAAACAACAAGCACCCAATGGAAAGCCGACGGGGCCCATTAAAGCCAAGGGGTTCCGTCGGCCGCCGGTGTTATCCATGGTGCAACGGAACCGTTTCCTTCGTTTTTCCCTTGTTCTGCTCCTCTGACGGAGCAGAACAAAAGAACACACCAACGCAGGAGTGAACCAAGCCTAAGCGAACCTGTCAAGCCCATGTACATCTTACATATCCTAAAGATGCACTAATAGTAATACTAACTAGATGGCACACGTGCACCCTCAAAACAGCCTCCTCCAAGACGATAAAAAGTAGATCATTCATATACCACTACCGTATGTAAACTCTCTTAGTAAATTAACAGCGTCACCAGGAGGACTATCGTTCATAGGAACACTTGTTCCCGATCTTTGCCCAGTGTAATCAGCCAATGTACGGGCAAACACTCACAATTCATCGGCTGATCGCATCTTTTATGTGGACAAAATTTTTTACGCTAGTCGGCAGCACATCTCCTTGTGTAAATAGGGGATGTGCTACTGACATGACTTGAATGCATGGGGATAAATAATTGTATTAACATTTGTTCGTCCCCACACTTAATGATCATTGCTCCTTGTAAATGGAGCAAATGTGCGCCGGTCGATCAGAGCTCGCTTTAAAGGTGGTAAACGCGGCAAATATTTGCACACGTAAAACCACTGTAAAGTTTTCTGATATCTTAATTAGAAAATTAATTTAATCTTATGGCTGCCATTGCACCCAATCATTCAGGGTTGAGGCGGGGCGTAAGCGGAGTAGACAGCTGCCTAGGGTGTCAATGTGAAAGAGGGAGTGGTGGTTACAATCTATGTATATAAAACATTTTTTATAATAAACTCTCATACCGGTCATTCCACACAACATTAAAAAAGTTATGGCTCTCATAATATGGCGGCACAAAACCAATGTTATTTTTTATAAATAATTTTTTTCTTGTACAAGTAGTGAAACTTAAAAAACACTATATAAATTTAGTATCATCGTAATCGTATCGACCTGCAGAATAAAGTTAACGTGTTGTTTTTATCGCACGGTCAAGGGCATAAAAATGAAACCCAAAAAGGTGGGGGCGAAAAAAGCAAAAATGAAAAGACAAAAATGCTGCGGAGGGAAGGGGTTAAAGGGACTCTGTTCCGATTACAGGTTTTATTAATTTTACATAATTATCTTCTCCTGATTTCACAATTTTATGTTTGATTTTTGTTTTTTAATTAAATGAATGACAAAATATTAAAACCCTGCTCCTTTACACCACTAAATAACATGTCCGTATTAATCATCCATTACTATTTAGCAATATAAAATGACAACATTGAGCCAATCAATAATGAAGCTCACTTTATGTATTGCCGAAATAGGCGGTTGCTAGTAATGAAGTATTACGCCATACTTTATATGCACGCAAACGAGCTGTCTTATGATGTTGTTAATCAAATTAATGCCGCTCATTACCATCACTATTGTCCTTGACCAATGGTAAACACTGACTGGCAGCAGTACCCAGATCAGTCCATGTAATAGGAGGTGGGTATATCTGCCACACATGTAAAGAACATATTTCCGGTATTATAAATATCCAATAGTCGCTTGGCGCTACCGTCATGAACTTGATGTTGATAAATGGTTCAGATGAACAGCGACTAAATGTGTCCGTGTTTCTGCTGACAGAGCACACTCGCCCTATCAGCCGGCACAGACTAATTACTTTGGGTAATTGGAGATGGTTTTAAGCAATGAATCATTATGTAGACTGCCCTTCTATTAATTCTGCTGTAGCATTGAAAATACAGATCTGCAAAACACAAACGTGCATATTAGGCTAAGTTCACATCTGGTTTTTACCGTACGTCTGATGGGCACGTTTTGACATGAAAAAACATGTACGACACCGTGTATATTGATTTCTATTGTCAGGACAGATGCCCTAATAGTACAGTTCGTGCATACGTTTTGTGTGCTTATGGTCTATACAATTTTTTTTCCGTGTCCCGAAAAGCGTACTCTACTACGCTTTTCAGTACTTTTACAAAACGTATACCACACGTATACATTTTTATTTGTAGACCATAACTGAGAGTTAAAGGGTTTTTCCTCACCACAGTGTTTTTAATACTTTCTATTTAAGTAAATGGGTGAGCATATATATATATATATATATATATATATATATATATATATATATATATATATATATATATATATATATATATAATGTGATCAATTACAGGGGGATTCTGTGTGTCATAGACACTTAGAACCCGTTGACACTGAACCCGCTAGTCCCACGGTCCTGACGGATTCAGGTCTTTGCGAACTATACAGCTGCTCTGTATGCAGGATACAAAGCAGCTGTTTCTCAAAAAGTAAAAATCATTTTTAATAAAAACGAATTATATTTTATTGCACAAAACACACTGATTGACCTTTTTATTACAAAAAAAATGTCTTACAAGGGTTTACACAGCCTTTAACATACTGTAATCCCTAGGCAGGGGAGTAATATCAAGAAAAGCAAATACCTAGACCAATCCAACCATCATATTCCACTCATAGTACTGCTGGCTTTCTATGTGGAAGGGAAGAATGGGCGAAAAGTTTGCAGTCTTTTCACTCCAAATAGTTACACACTGGCCCTAGGCATAAACTGAGGGCAATACTATTTATGACCTCTTTTTGTTTAAAACCCCTTAAGGACCTGCTAATTTGGGCCTTGAGGACAGAATTGTTTTTTTCCTCTTTGCATCACGGCAGTCATAACTTTTTATTTTTTATGCGACATAGCTGTATTAGACTTTATTTTTTGCAGGACGGGTTGTACTTTATGTAGGTGCAATTTTTTTGGTACATTTACATTATCGTTTAATTGATACAAATTTTTATTTTGGCAAAAATGCAAAAAAAAAAAAAAAAAAAAAAGCAGTTCCGCTGCAGTTTTCATTTTGTTACATTTTTTTTACAGCAGACATCGATCTTCATAAATGACGCTATACATTTGTTGTGCAGGTTGTTAAGGTCATGAGGATACAAAATATGTGCATATTATTTTATGATTTAGGACTTATATTTAATAAACTTTATCTAAATGTGCTTTTTTTGTGTATATTTTTTTACAGAAAATATTGAATTTAACATTACTTTTTTTTAATCCTATAACGGGATTTATAATTTAGATTTTTCTTTTTTTAACTTCAATGTACTGGCATATATCTATATGTCAATACATTAGTCTGTATACTGATATACCTAAGTGGGCCCTAACAACATGAAAAATAGACAGACAGCCCTGGGGTCCTTCAATGAATCCTGAACTGTCTGCCCATATAAGGTATGTCCCTCATTGCGTCACAGGGATTCCCTGTGATGCTACAAAAGGGGTCCCCCCTTCCAATTTTCCCTTTGAATGCCGCAATTGTGGAATTCAAAGGGTTAACGGCAGAGATCAGAGGTTTCTCTTATCTCTACCGACAGAGTGAGGCTGCAGTTGTGTATTACAGCCATTGCCCCGCTCCTGATCACATGGACACACTTGCTGTGCCCAGGCGATCAGCATGACATCTATGCTCATCATGATGCAGCACTTTTTTTTTAATTCAGTGTCACTCCCATCATTCCTCAGGATAAAATACTGATTTTAAATAATTTTTACTCTGGAAGGAGTACAAGATTAATTGGGGTTTAATTTGACTTTAAATTGATATTTCGGGCAAAAGATAAGAATACAACTGTTGTCTGAAATGCGGTCGCCCACCCAAGCCCCAAAGTCTCCCCTTCATGGTCCCCACTGATCTTCCATCTGCCTGTACACTTAGGTCCTAGCCAGTGGTAGGAGACTTTACAGAAAGTCATTCCTTATGCAGGTTGCCGGCGGTCTACCCGAAGTCACCTGAGAATCTACCTATCGGTTGGATCGTGAAAAAGTATTTTCAACTTTGCCCGGAGTATCACTTTAATATTGTTCTAGAAATCACATTGTGACTTATAGTTCCATCTTCTGTCCTTTGCATAAGCCAAATACATATAGATTGTGTTTTCGAAGGAAGAGTGACACATTCTCTTCGCTGTGCCCTCTACTTGCTTATTCCCATATATTATGCAATATTTTAAAAATACTATTATTATATACTTATTAGTTAACATGTTCCAGATACGTTTTCTTTAACCTGCGATTGTCTACATCCCACTCCCTGCTTTGCTTGCATGGTGTATTATACTACAGTTTGTGGAACATTATAAATCATTTTGTCATTCCCAGACAATCAAAAATTCATCTTTCCCCACAGGAGACAACATTAAATCATAATGCTTAGCTCTGTCTCCAATGTATATTGTCGAAGTCAGGGGCACAAGTGAAGCTACAATCTACATCACGAGTATGTAATTTATTTTTTAGTAAAACTTGTATTTAATTCGTGGTTCTGCCAATAAACTTTGTGTTATTTATGAGTTTTCTACAGCATCTAGGAGTGAAGACAAAGGGATGGCTGGAGGAGATGAGAAATGTTGGACGTGTGCTCTGACTGAATACTGCAAAGACTTGACACGTTTCCAAAAAAATTGAAGTAAAAAATGGATTTATTACGCAGACCGTCTTTCAGCAGAAGAATTTAAAGTCTCTGAATCTACTGCCGATGGGGGTCAGAGTGTGCTCCTCTATGAGCTAGAAAGGTTGATCCAAGGTGAGATTAAGAGGGGTCAACCTGAGAAAAGTGGGGTTCAAAAATTTACGTAAATTTACAAAGATCCGCAGGGGACAAATGGTTTTCTTTTTTTTATAGGTGATAGCACCACACAGGATATGGAAGTTGTTTTGAGGGATCATTGATCTTGACGTTGCGTGATATTTATGTATCAGACATAAACTCTACCCTCCATCATTACAAATGATAGCAGTATTCTTCTGGTAGGCTCTTTATAACCTCCAGGTTTTCTAATAAATTCTCTTTGCCAGCACTTAGCTTACTAGACAATTCTTGAATGAGTTTGGGCAGCTGCCTAGTGCAGTCTGCACTTCTCTCCTGTGAAGATCAGCGTGGTATCATGCGGGTACTAACGTTAGCCGTTTTCTGGGCATATATTAGGCTTACACTGACTATGATTGGTAATGTAATGAGGGTACTGAATGTGGCTAGCAATATTATTAAGGTACTGACTGGATGGCACTGTTCTGAAGGCATTGAAGCTGGTGGTTTTAAAGAGGTTTTTTTAGTACACTGACTATGCATGGCAATGTAATGGGGGCACTGTCTATGGTTGGCAATGTTATGCGGGAACTGAGTGTGGCTTACAATATTATGAAGGTACTGACTGACTGGCACTGTTATGAGAGCATTGAAGCTGGTAGATTTAAAGGGGTCTTTTAGAAATACATTGGCTACACTGACAATGTTATGAAAGCACTTACTCTGGCTAGAAATGTTTTAGAGGCAATAATTATGTGTGGCACTGCAGCTGGCACCTTTATAGTGGTCACCATGACTGGCAATGTTATGAGGGCCCTGATTGTGGCTGGCGATTTATGAGTTTTTGTGTGTTTTTGCATGAATTGGTTTGGTTCCAGGATGTATAATACAATTTGTGATTATTTAGGCAAAACCACTTAATGGTACCTATTACCCCATTCAATCTGCAGCTTTAAAAGTTTTCAGCTGTGACAAGTGGTAAGTGGCACCTATAGCTATACAGTCTTGTCTCCTGCCTCCCCCACAGAGGGCTGCCGCATGATTCTCTACAGATATACTAATATTCACATCAGGCTACCGAGCCTTGTGCTGCCAGGAGGAAGGATTAATGAGTGCAGGAAAATAGGAATTGGATAGAGAAAGAGAAGGGATAATTATATAGAAAACTCATTTATAATCATTCCAACAGAGCAACCTTTAGTAAACTAACAGTGCTCATTCTTCATAGTGCGCCATTCCACACCTGCAAAACAATGGTGGCTGAAGAATATGGACTCACAAGAGAGAAGAAATCGAGGGGTGCAGATTGTACTAAAGACAGAGCTGCCAGTGGGGAGATCTGAGAGGCATTAACATTTCATGCTAACAGTAGATTAATCTAGTCATGGAAAAATTGCACTTAAAGAGGCTCTGTCACCACATTATCAGTGCCCTGTCTCCTACATAAGGAGATTGGGGCTATAATGTAGGTGACAGCAGTGCTTTTTATTTTAAAAAAACAATCTATTTTTACCACTTTATTAGCGTTTTTAGATTTATGCTAATGAGTTGCTTAATGCCCAAGTGGGCGTATTTTTACTTTAGACCAAGTAGGCGTTGTATAGGGGAGTGTATGACGCTGACCAATCAGCGTCATTCACTCCTCTCCATTCATTTACTCAGCGCATAGGGATCCTGCTAGATCCTTATGTGCTGTCTTATACTAACACATTAACGATACTGAAGTGCTTAGACAGTGAATAGACATTCCACGGGATGTCTATTCACAATCTCTGCACTTCGTTACTGTTTCTATGGTAGTTACAGAAGAGGAAGCGTGATCTCGCAAGATTACGCGGTAAATGACAGGTTACAACGAGATCACGCTTCCTCTGCTGTAACTACCATAGAAACAGTAACGAAGTGCAGAGATTGTGAATAGACATCCCGTGGAATGTCTATTCACTGTCTAAACACTTCAGTATCGTTAATGTGTTAGTATAAGACAGCACATAAGGATCTAACAGGATCCCTATGCGCTGAGTAAACGAATGGAGAGGAGTGAATGACGCTGATTGGTCAGCGTCATACACTCCCCTGTAAAACGCCCACTTGGTCTAAAGTAAAAATATGCCCACTTGGGCATTAAGCAACTCATTAGCATAAATCTAAAAATGCTAATAAAGTGGTAAAAATAGATCGTTTTTTAAAATAAAAAGCACAGCTGTCACCTACATTATAGCGCAGATCTCCTTATGTAGGAGATGGGGCACTTATAATGTGGTGACAGAGTCTCTTTAACAAAAGTATCGTAAAGATACTTCTGACAAATCTCTGCTACTCACAAAGAAAAAATATATAACGTTTAATATTTTTTATAAAGAAAAAAATAGAAAAAAAGATCAAATAAATGTATAAAATAAATAATACAAAAAAATTTATATATATATATATATATATATATATATATATAATAAAAATAGGATATGAGAAATGATCCCGCTTCAGTTGATAAAACTGTAATAAAAAAAAGATTTTAAGAACAAGATGTAATGTTCTCCTATATTATTGTGTCACCCAAAAATGACAATAGTAGAAAATACCAGAAAGTGATAATATAAGAATATTCAGTAAAATGAGGCATTTATTGTCAGTGCCGGTGAGGTGATGGGCCCAAGTTTAGCTTTTAAATTGGGCCCAGGAACTTCAGCCTCTTTCAAATCTCCTGCATAGACATAGAGTTAAATTCTAATGTTCTGCCTGCCTTCCACCAACACTAGAGGGCGCTTACTGCATACAGATTTAATATAGTTAATTGTATAAACAGTATGCACTAAGCTCCCAAGCTTCCCCCTAATGGTGACATCATTTAACTCTATGTCCATGCAGGAGGTTTGAAGTTTCAAGGACTGCTTCAACCCTTTCCCGAGATTTGACTACATGTAGGTCATAATTTGAGGGGGTGCAGTATGAAGCGGACCCACGATCTAAGCTTGCTCCATACTAAGAGGGTGTTAGCTGTATACTACACCTAACACCTCGCTCCAACGGCTGGGATCCAAGAGCCATGCACCTGCATGATCATCACATGACCAGGACAGATTTTCATCCCCTGAAAGTAAACAATCCGATCCCATGACAGCAAACAGAGATCTTGAGAAAATGAACTGGAAAGTATATTGGAAAATTGTATGGCTTTTCATTATACAATGAAAAATATTACTTGCTGAAACCCAAATATCTATACCTAACAACAGTCCAATTATTCCTGGAACTGTCCTGCAAATGGGACTGCAAATGCAGATTTTCCTACGAAGAAGCATTTCTGGAAGGTTTGGGGGGTAAAACTGGGTGGGACTCAGAATGCCTTGTAATTTGGGATTCTATACCCCTTTAAGAGTTCAATGACGTGTTGGTTTTGACACACATTCAGTAATGTAAAATTACCAGGTACTCTAAATACTGACTCACTTTACTAAATCTTATTGTATTCTGTTACTTCAAGCCAGACCCTGAACTTTACAAAAAGCATAAATCATTTTCTATGACCCTTCTATAGAGAAAATTGGTTTTATCTTTATTCAAGCTCTGTTTGGCTTGCCAGCATAACTTCATTTGGGTCGACAGCTGCACTAGAAATAATAAAACATTCATGCATCAAACAGGAATTTAATTAGCTAAAAGACGGCAGAAGTTCAGTATTATGAGGAGATTGTTTTATTGTAATTTATTTCAGTACCTTTAGCATCAAGTTGTCTTGTCGTGATCATTGAGCCTCTAGCTAAAAAAAAAAACACAACAGCTACAATATATTTTCAGACAGCCAGGAATGTGCTTGGAGGAAAGAGTTTTATCAATCACATTTTTTGAGGGCAGAAAAATGCAATGAACCCTGCCAAAAAACAGGACACCCACATAACTGCCGTTTCTTCACCCTTCACCCTTTGTTCTTGTTTTAAGACTCATCCCAAGAATCCAAATAATATCTTGGCTTTTCTCCTATTATTGACTTAGTCAATGTGTGCAGCTCTGTGTTATGTGTCCTCACATAAAAATGTAATGTCAGGAGAAGGTGAAGATTGTGTGGAACGCAGTCAGTTCCGGCTTTAAGGACGTGCGACCTGTGCGCTAACTACCCCTGCTGAGGAGGACGCCACAGATGACCTAATCCTCGAAGCTTGCAACCACCATGAATTGTACAGCACTGTTATAACATTACTTTATATATATAGCTGTTATATGGTCACTGTATGTTGCTATTATTTGAGCACTGTATGAGGGTATTTACATAGTATAGCAGTACAGTATTATTTGGTTATCCTATAGTATGGCAATGTTATCTGGGCACTATATTGTATAGTGATAATTTTTAGGCACTGTATGATATGTACGGTTATTTCTGCAGAGTATGACCGTACACCATAAGGGACGGTGGGGTCCGAACAGAAAGTAGTGGGCATTATCCAATGTTAGGAAAGCCCAAAATGCAGAGTGAATTGGCAAGGAGGAAGTAGAGTGGACAAGAGGTGTAGTGCAAAAGGTAACTTTCAATATTTTGAAATTAAAAAACGTTATTTTTAGAAACGTATTGTATTTGTGAATTCACTAATACTATTGTGAATTACAGGGGTCCAAGGGTACCCCAAAAGGAAAAAGTGCCTGCAGGCTGAGATCGACAGACAATGAAAGTTTGTCTTTCCCAAAAATTGGAACACTTTCTTTACATAAGTGATATTTTTTTAATGACTAATTATATGTCAGGCTACCAACCTAGCTGACAATAAGATGATCAAAGTGTCCCCCTGTTGGGACCCCCAGCGATCATCTGTGATTTATGAGGAAGCCTGTTAGTAAGCATTTTATTTCCCTGCAGCACCACCACAGGGAAAATGAAGTATTACACTGTGGCCATTTAAATACATGGGTTGACAGGACAGGTCCTCCAGAGAGAGAGAGAGAGACGCTCTTTGGAACCGCTCTCCACTCCGGCCAAGAGATGGGTATCCTGAAAAGAGGACCCCCCTCTATTAACTTGGAATTCCTTTAAAGGCTGAATTTAAATGTTTTTATTTTATTTTTTTAACTGCAAAACCCCTATAGTGCTACTTTGTATCCAGGTATACTGATACGCAGTTCACACCACTAATATACAGTGCATAATAATGTAAAGGACTAGGAAACATTATAAAAAGTAACTTTCATTGTTATTGATGATTATCTACACTTTTCTGACGATTTTACGAGATCCACTGTGACTGTCCCCACCCCCCATGATTCGCTCAAGGCTAAACAAGATGAATTTATTTTCCCAGCCACTTATCTTTCACCTCCTATCGAACTACAGTAACATGCCCATTTGCCCAAACCGAATAGGCATATTCATGGCCACGTTGGGTATAATGGCCATCAGCCAAATGTGTCCAGTATTACAGTATCTTCCTGGCAATGTGGAGCAATGACGTTTTACAGGCCTGGGAGATTAGAAGAAGATAGATTAGTCCCAAAATTTTATTTTGATATATTTTATTTCTATGGAATATAATTGTCTTCCCTATACATTTACATGAGTAATGATCTTTCTACAGATTACATGGAGCAGCATTGCATGAGCAGGACTGAATTCTACAGGAATACTCATGAGGTTTCAATAAAAACAGTTTTTTCCGTTACTTTGGTCACCCACACAGAAAAAGGGAAGTTAAACTGTTTGCTGACATGTCTCTTGTGGTTTGGACGGACGCCTATTTTCTTGACATTGTTGCCAAAAGCTGACAGGAACAGACAGATAATATATTGAGGTTGGTCGTTTCAGTGCAAATCAGAAGCCACAGATTGAGTGCGTATTCTGTGGTGGCTGCAGACAGACCGCATCTGCGGTATTTTAATGAATACTTGTTGGCATTACAATCCATGGTCTTCAGTGTAGACACTTATTTGTGGTTACATTGTAACAGAACAAGGTACTGTCTAAGATAATCAGGAAAACGATTGCAGGTTTGACATTTCTTATAATATGCAAAAAAGTCATCCAAAGTCCAAGACATCTGAATCTATGAATCTACATAGACAACATAAGGCGCATTATTCTGTTTACATTGTAACTACGTATGTAAGTAATACAAGTTTGAAGGCAGCCATGTTGTTCAGTTTAATAAGATTTAGGGACATAAGTGAGGAGTGGGGTATAAATTGACTCATGCCTCAGTGATATCACTGGCTGCTAATAGACCTGCTGAACTTTCAGCCCACATAATTACTGCCCACGCTGTTTATAGACAGCGGGTATTCATTTAATGGTCACTGGTAAATATCTATTTATTTTGGAATACACAGAAAACAATTTGCCCTCCAAGACAATTGTATAAACCCGAATCTTAATGTTTCAACTATAGCAACATCCAACAAAACCCCATAAAAGTTGTCTTTCATTGCCAAGCTCTGTTATACTGTATCGTAGTGATGGCAGTAAAAATATATTGAACGGCCTCATATAAAAATAATAATTCTTGAGTGGCCAGATGATAAGTTCAATTTATCCTGTGAGGAGCTTTGTCCTGTAATCATTGCCGATCCCTGGGTACCAGGGCTGTATTCAGACCACATTCGCCATATAAATATAGGAATTTTCCTAACAAATACACCAAAAATTTCCATAGGGGATAATGGACCCAACGTATGCCAACAGTGGGTCCTTGTGGGCACTGTGCATTGGTATACCCTTTGTTTTTCACTGTATTGAAACTAATAGTTGACTACGCGTTTCAATTAAAACAGCTGTATACTTTTTTTATTTTAATTGGAGTCAAAGGCCAACATCGCGTACAGTCGCATACATGGTGGGCCATATGTTCAGCCATCAGTTAATTTGCTGATGTATACAGGGCATGTGCCCGATAAAGGTGATGTGAATAGAGCCCAATTCAGTTTGAATGAGCTGTGAAGAAAAGGGTAAGTGGAGTGAAGTACTTGGGCACATTCCTGATTTAGAAAAGTAGTTATCCCATTTTAGGTCAATTCAGAAACTTACATGATATACTAAGTAAAGTTACAAGACTGACAATAACAACTGTATTGACAAGAATATGGCTTAAAATGGTAGTAGAGTAAACTACTCAGTAGGGGTCCGGGTGCTGAGACTCCCACCGTCGTGGAAACAGAGGTGCAGAAACACTCAGCTGAGTGCTCTGCACCTTCCGCTGTGATCGGCGCTGAGAAAGAGTGCCGATCACAACCGAAGGTGCAGAGTGATCAGCTTACCGCTTCTTCACCTCAGTTTCAGCGACGGTGGGGGTTTCAGCACCTGGCCCACACCAATCAAAACTTCTGAATTGTCTCTATGACCTATCAAAAGTTTTGCGAAAGTACAGTTACACTTTAAGTAAAAAGAGGTTGGCTTCATGAGACATCATCCCCTTTAAGCAGATCATTGGATAGCTCTCATTGTGAACTGTAGTTAGTGAGACATTTGCACATTATTATGGTTAAACTTCATATTTATCTTTTCTCATGCACCGACAGCTTATATGAAGACTTACCTATCCCCCTACAATCCAAGTCTTACACAAACATTTGGGTTGGGCCAGCAAATTGGCCTAGAATCTGGCCATGTAAAGTTACTAGCCTTATCAGTGAAAACGTTAGCAACTTGTAATACAACTGTCCTCGTTCTTTAAAACTTGAGACGTTTTTCATCCTTTATTCTAGTCTAATATGGTACGAATCTGCTAATATGTAAATGCAAAACAGGAGAGATAATTAACTTAAATAAATGGAAATTCTGCTGGTTATCCCCATTAAAACTTCCCGAAAATCATAAAACCAATGAATAAAGCTGTTCTTTTATGACAGGTTTCTGTATTAATTGCATTCATTTTAATTTGTGTCAGCGCGGTGTGAATTAAAAGAAAGGAATGGCTATAGTAAAAATATATATCTCATTTGCAACAGAACAATAGGTATAATGAAACATTGTCCTCCGATGCTCGCCACGCCAACATCTAGTTAATAGAATGGTCTGTGATGTTTAGTAATCCTTTCATCTCCCGTCTTCCTGAACAATGAAAATAAATTATATTCACAGCCTCAAACCTCAAAAATTAGCACTCCGGCAAGAGCTCCAAACAGTTAAAGGGACTGTTTACCCTAGGTACCATATTAGGGAACTCCATGAAGAGCAATTCTTTAAAGTAAAACTTCGGGAAAATTACCATAATTTGTAAAATTGAGCTACTAGGCCCATGTAACATACCGGGGCCATTAATGTCTTCATTCTTGTCCAAGGTGCTCTGTACACTAAAGGCTGCTACTGGGCTGTACAAGAGAATTTGCTAAAATTACGCCCCCTTCTCTGACATCACTCAGTGCTCTGCAGCTATTGGCTGACGTTACACCTTACAGGCTTCCTGGCCTTGGACTCATAGGCCTAATGCACACGACCGTTGTGTGCCGGCCGGGTCCCGTCAGTGATCTGTGGAAAAATAGGACATGTCCCATCTTTCCACAGATCGGAGAATCAGGTCCGTTTTTACGGACCTGATTCACCCGCTAAAGTGAATGGGTCCACGAAAACTATCCGGTGCCAATCGTGCCATGAAAAACAGCTTGAGTGGCACTCGGTCATGTGCATCTGCACATAGTCTGCAGTATTCATGAGGGGAGCAGTTTATCAATCCCTGCTGAGCAGGACGGGTCTGCTGTATGCTGTAGTTAAATGGCAGAATATTTTTTTGTGCTCTAATAGTAGAACGAAACGTATTCCCATACTAGGCTGCCCTTATAAAGGACAGATCTGCTTTAACTCTATATCTATGCAGCAGATTTGGAGCTCTGTATCAGAAAATTGAGCTCTGACCCACTATAAACATATATTTAGGCTGGATACACACACAGTATTTTGCCCACTGTTTTTTTTAGTTAAAAAAAAACGCTGCGGTCAGATCTTACTTTAAAATCTATAGTGAATTACTGAAAAGGCTACATAAAAAGTGTTTTGGTTTTCTGCATTTTTGTGACGTTTATTGTGTATTAGTGTTATTTACTTAATGCAGCATTCTCTGGGTATGGCATTTTTGCTTGTGTTTTTCCCATAGGCTTCTCTATAGGACTTTAAAACAATGCATGTTGAAAATGCCACTAAAAAAAATGCCACTAAATATACTTCAAAATGACGTAAAAAATGTGTTACATTTAAAAAAACGCTGGCATTTATACATGCGCTTTTTCATGGCAGATAAAAACCCTGTGTGAAGGAGGCCTGACGGAGATACATGGCTCTGTATGTCTCTACAATACATGAAATAGAAAGCATGTGTACAGTATGGCCCCATACACTTCTATGGGCACTGTATTACGGCACAGAGTTTGCACTGAGCCATAAAACTGCCTTGTTCATGACCCCTTAGTTACACAATTAGATACTAAAAAAAAAAAAGAAAAGAAAAATCCAACAATAAAATTAAACACTCAATACATACAACTAACAAAATAACTTAAAGCCAAACATCACCTGGAAGAAAATCACATTTCAGACCCACAGATTTTCACCTTGGCTATTTACCAGGTCTATCTTTCTACTATATACTGTATAAACTAATCTATTGTACAAACCCAAAATATGTAATAAAATATTAACTAAATAAACGTAAAGCAAAAAATAAAAAAATAAAAATTAGCAAAAAATCTTTGATTATTTAGAAATAAAATGCTGGAGATTCCAAGAAGGTATAATAGTGTTTGTAGGGATTACATCAGAAAATAAGAGCACCGGTGTGATAATAAAAACAACTTTTTATAGAAAATCCTTCAAGCTTTATTCGTTTCCTGGGATATAAACCTCCCCAGGGTTCTGCTTTGATTTCTGCAAGCAGAAAGAAATGCAGACAAAAAGATTCTGCACTTAAATCTCCCTAGCACCAAGCTGTACCATAATCCTCAAAAGGAAAACACTATAATCCATGAGTACACGGTGCACAATGATGAACCAGGGTTTACTCTTCTTCGGTGATTGATTCAGGAGCAGTCCTTTAATAATTTATCCAAGAATTTCCTTTTCCATTAGAAGTAACCAGATTTTTACTAAAGACTAATACAAAACCTAAAAAATATACAGTAAAATCCCTATAAAGGCTATGAAAGCATTTTGAAAAGGATTTTATTTTTTTTTTACAAAAATGTCAGTGTGCTTAGTGAAACGTTATAATTAGTTTTTATTAAAAAAATGTTTTACTTTTTGAGATACAGCTGCTTTGTATCCTATTTACAGAGCAGCTGTATCGTTCACTAAATCCTGCTCCCGTCAGATCCGCGGGACTGACGGGTCCAGTGAAAGCAGGTCCTGCATGTTCATAATTTAGATGTGATCGACTACAGGTGGATCCTGCGTGTCAGGGACATGCAGAACCCGCTGACACTGAACCCGTCAGGTCCGTGGGACTGACGGATTCAGGTCTTAGGCTGGATTCACACGAGGTCATTACGTCCGTAATTGACGGACGTATTTCAGCCGCAAGTACCGAACCGAACACAGTGCAGGGAGCCGGGCTCCTAGCATCATAGTTATGTACGATGCTAGGAGTCCCTGCCTCGCTGCCTGACAACTGTTCCATACTGAAAACAGTATGGGACAGTTGTCCGGCAGCGAGGCAGGGACTCCTAGCATCGTACATAAGTATGATGCTAGGAGCCCGGCTCCCTGCAATGTGTTCGGTCCGGGACTTGCGGCCGAAATACGTCTGTCAATTATGGACGTAATGACCTCGTGTGAATCCAGCCTTAGAAAAGATACAGCTGCTCTGTATACAGCATACAAAGCAGCTGTATCTCAAATAATAAAAATAATTTTTAATAAAAATGAATTTGAAAGTTTCACCAATCACACTGACATTTGTATATTTTATATATTTTTTTAAAATCCTTTTGAAAGGTGTACATAGCCTTTAATTCAGCATCAATGGTACCTGAAAGATGGAAGATACTCGATTTTCTGGATAAACACATGGTCATAGCAAGTAATAGAATGTCACAAGATCCAGCAAAACTTCAAATGGAATGAGTATAATGGCGGTAGAAATATGTATTTTCTACCACCACGATGCTGTATTATCCTCATTGCATTTGAAGTTTATATAAAAATTCTGTTGCCATTTTTTTTTTTTTTTCATTAAGAATCACTCCGAGCAAAACTGATACAATGTGTTACACCAAGTCCAGGCCTTCCCAATATGTGGTACTAGAGAGCCAATTTCTTACTTGCAGATGAGATCCCAGGGAGCAATGCCCTAAGGACTACTTACTAGCTGGATCCTCTTAGGGTATGTTTACACGCTGTGTTTGCAGGTGTATTTCAGGGCGTAAGTGCCTCGAAATACGCCTGAAGAAACGCTACCTAAACGCCTACAAACATCTCCCCATTGAATTCAATGGGAAAAACTGAGTTTCGTTCAGACAGGGAGTTTTTTTATGCCGACGTTTTATAAAATGGTGCGTAAAAAAACGCCTTGTCAAAAGGAGCATGCCACTTCTTGAGGAGTTTTTGGTGCTGTTTTTCTTTGTGTCAATGGAAAAACAGCTCCAAAAACTTTTTCAGCTTCAAAAACTACTGAAAATCAAAGGCAGTTTTTACTGAAAACAGCTCCGTAATTTTAAGCCATTTTCACTTGAGCGTGGGAACATACTCTTCGGGAAAATCAGTACCTTCCTGAGAGGCAGTGTATCACACTGTGATTATCTTTAGGTATTTTTAGCATGTCTGTACCCAGTACAAGAGGAGTAAACTGTTGTGCAAATTTCATATGTTGAAGCGATTAAAAGGAAGGAAAAGGGGGAACTAGACAAAGCGACTTGTATTTCGTTCTATTTCTTTCCATATTCCTATAGATAAAAATGTATGTACTCAAAAATAATTAAAAAAAACATTGCAATATATTTTCCCCCATCCTCATATTTCAGCTATTGGAATACAGTGGTGCTGTTTTTTCTTTAAATAAAAAGAAAATCTACCTTTAAGCCATTATTATTCTCTTTAAAGGCTCCATTGGAAGCATGAGTGGTACCCCAGCGATTAGATGTAATCTGCTGGGTAACCTAGCAGTAAGTGTTCAGTTTCCCTGCAGCGCCACCACAGGGTAAATAAAGTATTACACACTGCCCAGTGAAATGAATGGGCTGACAATATAATGCAAGCCGAGCCTCCAGCAGTGAGAGATGCTCTTTGTAACTGCTTTCCATGAGGATCCTGAGCGGGGGGTCCATCTTCAAATAAAGGGGATGTCTGAAAGAATAAAAAAAAAAAACGGCAGGAAATTTGATAAAATAACCAACTAAACTAAACTCATTTGTTAAATCCCTGCCGCTCCAGTGACGATGCTCCGGTGGATCCCAGGATGTCATCCCTGCAGGACAGGTAAACAAAGACCGTTGGGGACCACCAGAGTATTGTCACTGGAGCGGCAGGGGATTTAATAGGTGAATTATGTTTATTTTATCACATTTCCTGCAGCTAGTTTGTTTTCTTATTCTATCAGACAACCCCTTAGGCAGTAGATTTCCCTAGTAGAGTATTTAAACCAGACAATCCCTTTAATTTCCATACAATATGCCCCAAAGCTAAAGTCTGCGGTACAGTAGGGATTATCCTGGTTTATATTCCGAACAGTTCAGTTCTTTACTGCAGCAAATAACAAATAGTGACACAACACGCTCTCTCATTTACTATATCGCTGCGTAATGTTTCTAGACTGGAAAACATTATTAACATCTGAGAGAACATTCAGATCATGCCGCAGCCTACAGCCGGCTCATAACAGGCCCATGTTTTCTATATCACGTAACTGTCAGAATGGCCACTGATTAATTTAATAAATCAATGCAGATTGCCCCGTACCGAACACAATTCTTCTACATAGCCGTATTGTTATATTGTAGTCTGGAGAGGGTTATTGTGGAAAAACTGAATTATCTTGCAGTGAGAACACATTGATGTCTACTACGTAATCGATTTGAATCCTATTCTTCAGGGAGCTGATATGTTCAATTTCATAACTACTAAAATTTCCACCTGGGATCTTAGGAATCAGGTCCATGAAATCACATATAGCATCTTAGACAGGCTATTGCCGAATGATTAATGACTACATTGTGGAGCAAAAAGTAGGTTGTAAAATATCATAAAAATGTTGGAGATTCAGAAAGTCGGACTGTAATGAGCCGTCACAAATGTGATATTTGCAGCTAAATACTAAGGTTGTTACAGTACTATTATTAGTGTATGTTGAATGCATCAGCATAGAGTTCTGCCCAAATTGCATCAGTTATTTTTTACATTCCCCATAGAGAATAATGTCAAAATATTAGAAGAACTGATGGTCTGTATTTTAATAGGGAAGAATAGAGGGTATTACAGTCCAGGGTATATGTGTAAATAATGTCTGTCCTAAATTATCTTTTATCCTTTTTATTTATTAATAAGTAACTTCAATATATTCCCTGTGTTTCCTACAGCGTGAAGAAAAGATATGTAAAAGGATTGTGTTCTGCTGTAGCATTAAAGCGGATCTGTCAGGTCCCCCCTATCTGATGGCAGAGATAGATAGATAGATAGATAGATAGATAGATAGATAGATAGATAGATAGATAGATAGATAGATAGATAGATAGATAGATAGATAGATAGATAGAGTTTTCTATGAGCCGTTTAACCCCCTCAGGCAATTTTCATCCTAAATGAGTATTCCCATCTCGGACATTTATGGCATATTCATAGGATATGCCAAAATGTCTGATCGTTGCAGGTTCCAGCTTTGGAACCCACACCTATCTCGAGAAAGAGGGGGTCACCTAACCCCGTCTGGTGAAGTGGCTGCTGGCCACCGCAGCCCGATGGGGAATCATTGCAGAGTTGGTCAGAGTTTTGGAAACAGCCATGCTCGCTGAGCTACGTTGTTACCATAACTCCCATAGAAGTGAATTTGAACTGAATTTCCCAACTGATTGAGGCGGCCATTGGCGATCTCACCGGGCAGTAACAGGTCGGGGGACCCCTGATGTCGAGATGTGTGCGGGTCTCAGAGCTGGGATCAGCAACTATCAGACATTTATGGTGTATCCTATAGATATGCTATAAATGTCTGAGATGGAAATAACCCTTTATGGGCCAAAATTTTTTTTTTTGTGTTTGCCACTCAGCATAGTTGTATGAAGCCTTGTTGGTTGTTTTTTTTTTTGCGGTACTTGTTGTATTTATTTTTGGTACCATTTATTGGTACATACACGTAAATGATTTTTTAATATTATTTTTTATTAATAGTTAAATAATTTTACATAAGGCTGTTATTAGGGCATACTTGTTCAAAGAGGGATCCCCTTTGTTTTCCCTCTATGCCTTGATCTGCTTTGATCTTTACATACAAGAGGTTAAAAGACGGAGGTTAGAGGTTTCTCTGACCGCCATTGTTAGAGCACGACCGCTGCTGTATATCACAGTGCCGTAATAGTACAGCGCACGTTCTCTGATGACTCCTCCTTCATAGAGTCCCGTGAGTCTTGCTTCCCCGCCCACACATAGTGATTGACAGCTTTTCCTGTATGCGTTTGTGTGTATTCTCCTTATCTCACTAAAATATCCCTACAAGCAAATCCAACCAAACCCAACCATTTAGCGAGACTGACAAGATACATTAGATGTGGAGGGAACTTCACTGTTGCTTTGGGTAAATTGCCATCTGGGTGTCACCAATTGGGGGTATGTCCCTACACAGACTTACACTGTCCAATTAGTAATCATTATTTTCGATGGTGTAGTGTCACGCCCCTGTGACAAAGGAAATGGTAACACCCAGTTGTCAATTTATTCATAAATTTCAGGGAGGAATAACAGAGAAACGGCACAATATAGACTTCTAAGAATTATTTTTCTAGAATTGTTATTTTGTGGGGGAAAGAAGTATTTACTAAAACAGACATATCAGGTGAGATAACAAATCCACTTAAAACGGAAAAGTTTGCTAATATTGTAATTCTTTATTTAATGACGTAACATTACCTGCATAAGGGAACTTTATTTTCTAGCAAACATTTTCCTCCATTTCTGCAGTAGCTTTTAGGACATTCTGGAAAATAATAACACAATTCTAAACTATGTTTGTATTGACTTGTTCATGTTGCTCAATTGAACCAGGGCAGCCGTGTATTTACTCCATTAGGCACCTTATTCCCCCCTTATAATTAATGATTCTAGGCCCATGCCTCTTTGTGTCTGCTAATGAAATCGGCAGACGGAGGTACCTTTATGGTTCCACAACCACATTATGTCATGTGCATTCGACCTAAGTATTTCCTAACAAATAACTTCTGGACGTTCACCTATAGGGTCATGGTTGCCCAAAATCCATCACCCCAATGACTAGAAAGTTGGCAGACATTGGACCACCAGGACATTCTGTCTTGCTTTCTAGGAATCACAAACTCTACGGTCTAAAACCTAAATCAATGGTAATTAATTAATGGTTGCACTAAAATTAATGGTTGTGGACCATGTGGTTGGATGACATGTTTTAAGAATAGATAATCATATTAATTGCCCCATAGAGCTTAGTTACAGAAAGGATTAGCGACTAAGGGCCCTTTTACACGGGCCTATGATCGGGCAGATCATTGCCCTGTGTAATTAGGGCAACGATCAGCCAATGAACAAGCAAACACCCGTTCACGATTAGGTATATTGTTTATGCAGCAAGAAATATCGTTGTCGGCAGCACATCTTACTGAGTAAACAGGGAGATGTGCTGCCGACATAATAGAAATGTTTGGAGATGAGCAATCGTAGTAACGAGCGCTCGTCCCCATACATTACTGATCATTGCTCCTTTTGAAAGGAGCAAACGAGCGCCAATCAACGAGCTGCCTGGTTGATCGCTACTCATTTTCAAGGCCAAATCGGGCCATGTAAGAGAACCTTAATCGGACGTATTTGGTAGGGTATCATGAGTAGATCTATCCAGGTTCCTGGACCTCCAGTATATGGGCTTTAGATTTATGCATTACTAGGGCTGTTCTCCCCTCCACTATAAAAATAAATGATGTTGAGTTTGTAAATTACTAAACATGATAATGTCCTTAGACTAAAATGTATGTAATAGAATCACTATGGTTTTAGTATATTTAAATATACTGTGTATGTACCAAACATGCAATATAATTATACAGAGCTTAATACCTGAACAGCCGGACTCATCAATAAGGTTACTGCAGTCAGGTGATCCATCACATCGCTGTTCAATCGTCACCCAGTTGTTCGAGGGAATGCACATGACGGAGCCATTTTCTATAATTATTGTAGCTAAAACAAAGCAGATAACAGTCTTAATAGGCTAAAAAAAAAAAAAAAAAAAATCACATTGAAATTCATCAGAAATGAGTTCTCAGTGTACGGTATAACTTATATCAGGACCAGCCTTAGGTGAGTGCGATCTATGTGGTCGGACAGGACACGTGCTGAAGCGGCTGCCATAGATGGCATAGAAACTGTCATCGCACCGAATCGTAATATACATTTTGAAGCAATATTATTTAGACCTTGTATAGCACTTTTATTAGAATGCTTTATGGATCTTTTATGATGTGACTGTATAGTTGTATTATATGAACACAGTATGGGGGTACTTACACTGGCACTGTACAGTATATTATTTTTGCAGTGTATGGTGGTGGTGGCGGCACTGAATAGAATTGTTGTGTAGGCAACTGTATGGAAGTGTTATTTAGGAATCATAATGCATGGCGTTTATTATTAGGCGCAGTATGGTATAGTTATTTACTATATTGGGGGATAGAGATTGCAACATATGGCACCACACATGGCACCATCCAAGATAAGGTCCTGACTTGTATTAGACCAAGCAGTAATTGCTGTTTGGTCACTATACTGCTTATTTACAATTTTACTGTTTCTTAGTAAATTACTCCAATTCCATTATAGCGTTCTACTGACTTTATTATATACTTATTATACTGTATATTGCTGGTCACTTATTAGGTCAGGTGTTAAATACATAGGCCTCTACAGATACTTCAGTATAAAATCTCAATATAATTATTATTTTGTTGGTCTTTATTGGACAGGGTTCACATATATCAGTTGTGTCCGTCCAGTTTTCTTTTATGCCTGAGTCAGACGCAACAGATGACAAAGTTGTGCACCTTGTGCACCGGTCTGGTGTCCATAGCCGGGCTGTAAAAGTTCAGCTTCATGCTGCTACCCCCAATGAAACTCTCAGTGCCCTTACACAGTAATAGTGCCCCCTGTTGTGCCCCACAAAGTATTAGTGCCCCCACACAGTAATAATTCCACCATTATGCCTACCACATAATAATGTGACCCGTAATAGTGCCCTGCTTTGTGCCCCCACACAGTAATAATACCTTCTTTCACCTACACAAAGTGATAGCTGGCCTTTGTGCTCCTACGCAGTAAAAATCCCCTCTTTGCGCCCCCCACAGAGTAATAATGCCCCCTTTGTGCCCCACAGTAATAGTGCCCACCACATTAATAATCTCTCTTTGTGCCCCCAAAGTAATAAGCCCCCTTTGTTTCCACCACAAGGTAATAGTACCCCCAAGTAAGAATTGTCGTCGTCCCCGCCCGAAGGTAACAATACCCCGGGAGTCCACAGCTACCGCCGTTTACAACTGCCGCCGTTTTACCTTCTTTAATGGTCTACTTCCTTACACAGCGTGCTATGCAGCATCGTGTGTATCTTGAATCCTGCTTCCCTGTCTCCTCCAAACCGGGGCCTCAGAGCACCAGAGGGGAAGAGACAGGGAACGGGCATTCATGATATACACGCTGTGTAAGGAAGGAAGTCATTAAAGTAGTAATAGCAGTACAATCAGTTTTAAGTGTGGTGAGGGAGACCTGTGCTTTCCCCTGACTTATGGGCCCGGTCGCAGCTGCAACCCCTGTAGCTACACCTTATGTACAGCATCCAATCTAAACACTGCATCCAATCTAAGTTGCAGTGTAAAGAATGGTGAAGGAAAATAGCAGAAAACTGAGCCTCTGATGAGACAGAAGGTAGGTTTTCAGACGACCATTAGAAAATCCAGTGGCGCACAGGAGATTTCATAGGCTGGAGATTTTAAAAACAGCCAAAAAGCAAACACTCAAACCCAAAAATAACAGGTACGAATTACCCAAAAGTTGTATCTTACGTAGAATTTTTAAGAACACTAGACAACTGGTTTAACATCTTTAGGGGCAAATTATTTCTGGTCTGTAGGACCTCAGGAATTTTGGGGCTTTTTAAAAAAAAAAAAATTGTTGACATTTTGATATTTAATTATTTTATACAGTTGTGACTTTATTTATTTTTATCATTTTTCATCATTGTTTTTGAGCTATAAAGTTTTGGAATATCTATACATTTCAATACATTTCTGTCCTAGTGTATAAAATGCAGAGGTATCAGTAAGGGCAGACCTAAGGTTTGCTTTAACAGATATTCTCATAGAATAGCCTTGGAGGCCCCATTCAGGCTGAAGACTGTCAGTATAAAACCATTAGTCCCAGTGATGGTAATACCAAGACAGAGGGAAATTTTGGCCATGTCATTTAAGGGTTACAACCGATCTCCTGTGGGTGATTACAAAGGCAATTGTTGTGCCCACATGGTCAGTCTGATGTATGTGTATGTCATATTTTCTTTGAGAGGACACCTTGACATGTCTATTCAAAGTAAAGTGTTTTAAGTAAATACTTTTATTCCCTTAGAAATAACTATTCTAGAGCACCTCTTCTTAGAACCCTGTATTGTGATGCTTGACAAAGGCCGCATTGAGCAGCTGAAACGTTGCACCTTTTTCACTGATGGGTGAATAAACTTCTTTTGGAGTGCTGCCTCTTTCTCTTTGCATTTACATACAGAGGTGAATACTGAAAATTTATCTTTCGGCTTCAGATTGTATTTAAAAGCAAAGATTTTAAAATTGGGAAAATTTCCTAATACCATAAAAATGAGTTAAGTTAATGGTGGTAAAATTGACATCCTCTCCAAGAAGCAATAATGGTAAAAGAAAATTTTCCCCCAAGATAAGAAATCATCTGAAATATTAGTTGCTGAATCATCTTCTTGTATTAAAGGGTAACTCAATTTTCCAAAAACTCTTGACAAGTCATAATGGCATGTCAGAAGTTTTGATTGGTGGTGGTCCGAGCACTAAGACCCCCACCGATCGCTAAAACTAAGCGTCAGAAGCGTTTGTGTGAGTGCTTTGCTGATTAGTTTCTAAACGCCTTTCCTCGGAGCGGTGTACGGACTCATAGACTTTCTATTGAGCCCGTAAACCGCTCACTCAAATTTCCGAGAAAAGGTAATCAGAAACAGTCTGCTGCCCTTTCTTATACAGTAATAAAAATAAAAAAAAAGGTATGCCAATGCATACTACTCCAACGGAGGCCAGGACACTCTTTTGGCCTCCGTCGGGTGAATGAGCATGAGCCAGGACCTTTCCCACCGCATATGCTGATCATGTTCACATAATGTGGTTGTCTCAATACAAACTTTGATGGCATATTGCTCGAATATGCGATCAATGTTCCATCGGTGCGGATGCAATCTTTGTGATCTTCATTGATCACAAAAACAAAATGGCACTAGGAAAGGGCTGTGCCACTTAAGTGCCTGACGGTTCTGCTCAGCTTTTTTGGAGGTCTAATAGTTGGTGATTTGAGCAGGAGGGCCCTTAAAGACTAGCAGAGCATGTGAATGGGTTACAGAATTACACAATATCATGAGAAAGGAGGACACAATCACAGAGGACCATAACCGCTTCTCCGCTTTCCTCGCTATATGGCACCCCTGCCATTGACTGAACTACCTCTTTCTTCTAAGGCTCAATTTCCCCACTCCCATTTTCCCCTCTTTTCTCCCTTCTGTCCCCTCTCTTCTCGCTATCCGGCTCTGTCTTTCATTTTACTATACGCAAGATGCTTGGAAGCTGTCCTGGGAATATCATGGGTTTTGTGTAACATTTTTAAGATATTTGGTCATTCTGCACATTCTATGCATAGTTGGGTCACCTTCTTATTACCCTCATTCAATACTGGATGGTTTTCAGGGATTGGAATTTTTTTCCCTGTGCTTATATGGGACTGTTTGGGATACCCTGTATGCGAGAACTATTTCGGAAGAGGGATTTTTCTTTTCCTGAATTCTTCCTCTATGCTAAGAACACTTTTTTATGGTGGGTTTGTACTGGCCAGGTTATTTTGCTTTAGCTGCTATTGGATTATACAAAATAAACCTTGATTCAATGTTTATTTTAATGTTTTTCTTTATTAATTTTGCATTACTGTTGTACATTTTAATGTCTTCTTCTTAAAACTAATTTGTTAATCAAAGTGGAGTATACAAATAAGCAGTCAGGAGCCATAATAGTATGGCACTTCCCTAGTGGGGGTCTAAAGCTCAAACCGTATGACTCATGATTTTACCTTAATGGCATATGCCATAAATTTATGTGGCCATACAATCCATTTAAATGGCAAGTCTAAATAACTAACGTATTATCCAACTCTACTTCTTCCAGACGTGGTCATCCAGCTTTTCTAGAGTCTTCAATGGCAAATCTGCCAAGTTAAGTAGCACATAGGGAGCAGAGGCCATAGCACTGAATGACAAGCGATTTGCATTGAAGAACCTGAGAAAGCCATGGCAGCTGTGATGAAGGGCACATTTCATTTTGGGATAAATGCTCTATAGTATTCTAATGCCGCCTGTTGATGGGTCTACAAGAATTTTCGTTTATGTATGGTACAATTTCCGAAAAAGCGTCAAAAGTTTTTCCATTGACTTTTGCTTTGTTAGATAATAGAACGGCAATTGTTTGGAGATGTTTCTGTATTCTAACTATGGCCTCATGAATACGGTAAAGCTGTGCGCACGCAACCAGTGCAGCAGCACACAGAGTCCCTACGGCCGTAGGCACACCATGTGCTGCCATATTGTGTCAGAAATACTTCTAGGAGAGAATATGTACGTAATACGGCATCTGATGGAGGATACCACAATTTTTTTTCTGTTGGATTCAGTATGTATCTAACAGAAAAATCGTCTGTGTGCCTCTGTATGAAATTGGAGGAATGCAGAGGTACAGTAGTGCCCCATAGACTTCTGTGGGTGTTGTATTACATCTCTGTATGACATGGATCTTGTACGGAGCCGTAATAAAGCCTAATAGTTGTTTTTTACTATAAGAGCCACAATGTAACCTTCAAAAGATTGACATGAAAATCCAAGTACAAACCCTCGGATAAAATTCAGATCTCTGTGTCTAGTTAATTTTTTTTTCCATCAGAAATTTCAATCTTGTTTATTTTAGTTCTTTGTTCATCTTTCAGGTCTCATATTTTATCTCGGAAAAACATATTTTTTTTCCAAATATGTCATCACCTACAAAGATTATTTTATCAGGAAAGTGTATATTGAAGTACAAAGTAAAGGCAACATTTGTAGCTCTGTGATTACATTTCAAAGTAAATGAAATCATTATAAGAAAACTTTTTTGTCCTCCAAACGAACGTGTTGGTACAATTGGGTCTATTCTATTAATTTTCAAGAAAAGGAAAAAGAGCTTTGTTCAAGTAAGAACACATGAAAGATCTGCCAAGGTTATGTAGGGATAAGGTTAGGAGAAGACTGACGCCTTCTGTGATCTCATTAAAAGAATTACAGTACGTGCCTTCGTTTTTCCCGCAATAGGTCACTATTTCAGCCGAATAATGCATAATATTTAAAGGGACACTAGCACTGAAACACAAAAATGTTATCTTAAGCAATAAAAATATTATATATATATATCCAAAAAAAGAGAACATGAAGCAGCACTCAAAAAAAGTGGATTTATTTGTCCAACATCAGACCACAACGTTTCACCTTCTCAATAAAGACTTGAAAATGCCTTCATTGAGAAGGTGAAACGTTGTGGTCTGATGTTGGACAAATAAATCCACTTTTTTTGAGTGCTGCTTCATGTTCTCTTTTTCTGGCTATCTAGTACATAAGGAGAGGTCACTCCTTTATTCTGAAGCCTAGCACCATATATATATACAGTTGCAATGAAAACTAAGTGAGCCCTTGGGAATGACATGGATTTCTCTACTGACTACTAATAAAATGTGGTCTAATATCTAAGTCAAGATTATAGACTAACACAATCTAAGGCAGGGGTCTCAAACTCGGCCGGGTAAGTGGGCCGCATATAGAAAAAATGGGAAGTGGTCGGGCCGCATTACTTTCAAATTTGATACAATACAAAATTATTGTTAATAAATTACTTATTTGAACTACTATAATACTACATTACTATAATAACACCGCTAGGTTTAAAATTTGAGATATTTCTCCACGTGCTTATTTCAACAATCCAGCTTTCCAGTTTAAGTGTCGCTAAATGCAGTTCGGCGGCTCAGTTAGCACACATGTCAAGATTGGGCAGCCCCTTTTTAGATAGTGCCGCAGTGCCCTCTGTGGATGCTGCCGCAGTGCCCTCTGTGGATAATGCAACACACCCCTAGATAAGGCCACAGTGCCCTCTGTAGATAATGCAACACACCCCTAGATAATGCCAGTGTCCTCTTCAGATACTGTCACACACCCACTTGTAGATAACGCCACAGTTCCCTCTGTAGGGGCTGCCACAGTGCCCTCTGTAGAGGCTGCCACATTGCCCTCTGTAGAGGCTGCCAAAGTGCCCTCTGTAGAGGATACCCCAGTGCCCTCTGTAGAGGATACCCCAGTGCCCTCTGTAGAGGATACCCCAGTGCCCTCTGTAGAGGATACCCCAGTGCCCTCTGTAGAGGCTGCCCCAGTGCCCTCTGTAGAGGCTGCCCCAGTGCCCTCTGTAGAGGCTGCCCCAGTCCCCTCTGTAGAGGCTGCCCCAGTGCCCTCTGTAGAGGCTGCCCCAGTGCCCTCTGTAGAGGCTGCCCCAGTGCCCTCTGTAGAGGCTGCCCAGTGCCCTCTGTAGAGGCTGCCCCAGTGATGTCAGGGGCTTGCCCAGAGCTGGAGTCCCAGGCAGAGCGCTAGTAGGCTCTTCCTGGGACTCAAGCTGTGCTCCTGACATCACTGGGACTCCTGCTCTGGGGAAGCCCCTGACATCATTGTCGATGTATGGACAGCGATGTCAGAAGCTTCCCCAGAGTCCCGGAGCAGAGCCGATAATAGCGCTCTGCCCGGGACTCCGCTCTGGGGAAGACCCTGACACACTGTCCATATATGGGCAGCGATGTCAGGGAATTCCACAGAGTCCCGGAGCAGAGCCGACACCAGCGCTCTGCTCGGGACTCCGGCTCTGGGGAAGCCCCAGACATCGCTGTTCATATGTGGACAGCGATGTCAGGGAATTCCACAGAGTTCAGGAGCAGAGCTGACACCAGCGCTCTGCTCCGCTCTGGGCAAGACCCTGACACACTGTCCATATATGGGCAGCGATGTCAGGGAATTCCACAGAGTCCCGGAGCAGAGCCGAAACCAGCGCTCTGCTCGGGACTCCGGCTCTGGGGAAGCCCCAGACATCGCTGTTCATATGTGGACAGCGATGTCAGGGAATTCCACAGAGTCCAGTAGCAGAGCCGACACCAGCGCTCTGCTCCGCTCTGGGCAAGACCCTGACACACTGTCCATATATGGGCAGCGATGTCAGAGAATTCCACAGAGTCCCGGAGCAGAGCCGACACCAGCGCTCTGCTCGGGACTCCGGCTCTGGGGAAGCCCCAGATATCGCTGTTCATATGTGGACAGCGATGTCAGGGAATTCCACAGAATCCAGGAGCAGAGCCGACACCAGCGCTCTGCTCCGCTCTGGGCAAGACCCTGACACACTGTCCATATATGGGCAGCGATGTCAGGGAATTCCACAGAGTCCCAGAGCAGAGCCGACACCAGCGCTCTGCTCGGGACTCCTGCTCTGGGGAAGCCCCAGACATCGCTGTTCATATGTGGACAGCGATGTCAGGGAATTCCACAGAGTCCAGGAGCAGAGCCGACACCAGCGCTCTGCTCCGCTCTGGGCAAGACCCTGACACACTGTCCATATATGGGCAGCGATGTCAGGGAATTCCACAGAGTCCCGGAGCAGAGCCGACACCAGCGCTCTGCTCGGGACTCCGGCTCTGTGGAAGCCCCAGACATCGCTGTTCATATCTGGACAGCGATGTCAGGGAATTCCAGAGTCTCGGAGGAGAGCCGATACTAGCGGCTGTGTGTCCCGCGGGCCGCAGATGACAGCCCGAGGGGCCGCGTGCTTGAGACCCCTGATCTAAGGCCTTATTCACACGAACCTATATAATTCAATGTGGCCGTTCACACGACCGTTGTTTCAACGTACCGTGTGAAGGGTCCGTGAGGAAATAGAACATGTCCTATTTTTTCACGCTTCACGTATCCCTCCATAGACTCTAGACTATGGGGGATGCGTGATATTGCATCCTGCAGCACAGAGCACGGATGCACCTCAGACGTGAAAAACAGCTACCGCAGCCGTCAACCCAGTCATCTACCAGAAAATGTTCGAGCACTTCATGGAGATGCTGATTTAATTTTCCAGCGGGACTTGGCACCTGCCCACACTGCCAAAAGTGGCAATACCTGGTTTACTAACCACAGTATCACTGCACTTGATTGGCCAGCAAACTCGCCCGACCTAAACCCCATAGAGAATCAGTGGGGTATTGTCAAGAGGAAGATGAGACACCAGACCCAACAATGCGGAAGAGGCTGAAGGCCGCTATCAAAGCAACCTGGGCTTCCATAACACCTCAGCAGTGCCACAGGCTGATCGCCTCCATGCCACGCCGCATTGATAACAACTCAGCAGTGATGCAGACTGATCGCCTCCATGCCACACCGCATTGATAACACCTCAGCAGTGCCACAGGCTGATCGCCCCCATGCCACGCCGCATTGATAATACCTCAGCAGTGCCACAGGCTGATCGCCTCCATGCCACGCCGCATTGATAACACCTCAGCAGTGCCACAGGCTGATCGCCTCCATGCCACGCTGCATTGATAACACCTCAGCAGTGCCACAGGCTGATCGCCTCCATGCCACGCCACATTGATAACACCTCAGCAATGCCACAGGCTGATCGCCTCCATGCCACGCCGCATTGATAACACCTCAGCAGTGCCACAGGCTGATCGCCTCCATGCCACGCTGCATTGATAACACCTCAGCAGTGCCACAGGCTGATCGCCTCCATGCCACGCCACATTGATAACACCTCAGCAGTGCCACAGGCTGATCGCCTCCATGCCACGCCGCATTGATAACACCTCAGCAGTGCCACAGGCTGATCACCTCAATGCCACGCCGCATAGATAACATCTCAGCAGTGCCACAGGCTGATCACCTCATGCCACGCCGCATTGATAACACCTCAGCAGTGCCACAGGCTGATCACCCCCATGCCACACCACATTGATGCAGTAATTCATGCAGAGTCGGAGCCCCGACCAAGTATTGAGTGCATATACTGTACATACTTTTCAGTAGGCCAACATTTCCGTATTAAAAAAAATTTTTGAAATTGATTTTATATAATACACATTTTCTGAGAGATTAAATTTTGGGTTTTCATTAACTGTTACCATAATCATCAACATTAAAAGAAAAAAATGCTGGAAATCGATCACTCTGTGTGTAATGAATCTATACAATATGAGTTTCACTTTTTGAATTGAATTACTGAAATAAATTAACTTTTTGATGATATTCTAATTCATTGAGAAGGACCTGTATATACTGAAATCCCCCTAGTGGTGGCTGCAGGCAGCCACAGTTATATCTCCACTTTTCTTGCATAAATACATTGAAAAATATTACGTTTGGGCTGAACACCATATTCATGAAGCCCATGTGCCACTTTTTTAACGTGCAACTGTGTCGGAAAAAGCGGGCCGGATTTTGGATTTGCAGAGATTGCTTTTTTTTTAATGCTATTTATTTATTTATTTTGCTATGGGGCCTTATGATTTCCTTGTACACCCCTGTGAGATATTATAATAAGTGTGCCAAATGACACACAGACTTGACTCTGCTACATCTGTATAATCCAAAGTAAATATCCAATAAATAAATTTGCACTTTTGTTCATATAAAAAAGTCTGCAATACTTACTGCAGTTCTTTTCATCAGCCCCAAACAGACAATCGATTACACCATCGCACCGCATCATCAATGGGATGCATGAATCAAAGCACTGGAACTCTGTAGCTCTGCACCGTATCTCAGGGCTGGTGGTAGGAGGTGAAGTAGAGCAGAGGATTTCATCTGTGCCATCGGTGCATTCTTCTGTTCCATTACATTTTGCTGATAAGGGGACACAGTCCTTTATATACGTACAGGTAAACAAATCCTGAGGGCAGGAAGGTTTTGGAAATGATGGTCCTGAAAGGCAAAAAAGGTGATGCAGCTGAAAATTACTGTTAAAAAGCAGCAACAATTAAGTATATGCTAAACTTTTAGATTTTTAAAATCTGTTTTCTGCTCTAATTTTGCATTTTTATTTGTATTACATTACGTTTTTATTACATGATTATGGAGACAGACATCTGGCCTGAGCTGCTGCAACAGCAGTTCACGAGATTTGCTTTACAGCAGGTATCTAAATATAAGAAAGAAAGAAAACCACTTATCAGCTGCTATGGGACAGTGTTGTGGGCATGCTCTGTGACATGGGGAGAGGTCACTGTGTAGGAAGTGGGAAGAGGGAGGAGGATCTATCTATCTCTATTACCTATTGTAAATGCTATTTAGCAAGTGTATCTCACTTGTTAATTATCTTTTAACAATGCGGCAGCATCAATGACATGTAGAAACAGACCACACACAATACACAGACAGTCTGCATCATGTGGTTTGAGGATGTGTGATATATCTGTATAATGTATATTGTACAAAAGTAATAGGGATTATACTATACATATGACACATGCACTACACCTAACCGTGTGACTGGCACTTTAAGGAAGCCTTGTCTGTGTGCAATTGTAATAAAAAGCAGCCATCCCCCTCATAAATGGTAGGTGTGAATGATTCATCAGTATTTTGCATTGTGCTTGTCTGCATCCTGATGGGAATTGGTGTTTTAACCTGCCCTTGTATCAGTAAGTATGGCCTTTTTTTGTAATGGTTATCCAATTCCCTGAGATTTGCATTCATATCATATGACGCGAAGACCTCATCACCCAAAAGTAGTGACTTACATATCATTTTTAAGACCTCGGCTGCATATGAACTGTAAAGCGAATACTTTTTTATATATCTTTATAACAATCTAACCTCAGTTTTTCTGATACAGATCTGCATATCCTCTACAGAGTTAAATGACAAAATTTTGTCTGCTTTCAGTAATCACTAGGGGGCGCTAAAGAGCTTACAGTATACTGTTTGATTATGTAAACATTAAGCAACTGGTAGTGGCTTAGGGTAATATCATATTAGACCTGCTTAAAGTAAAAAAAAGTTATTATGTTTAAGGGATTTATATTTACATAATGTGAGATAAATAAAACATGTTACGCTGAGAGTTCACACCAGCCAGAAATGTAGCCACCGAGCTCAGGAAGTTACAGGTATGTCAATAGTTAAACATTCTAAAACATCAGCAATTCTGAAGTAAAACCACACAACAACTTTAAGTATAAGACTAGCAGTGAGAATTTCTGAAAGAATCCTGGGGCGGAAAATGTGTTTGCATTTGATGTCTGATTCTTTCAGTGCATTGTCTGTACGCAGCAAAAGATCGGCATTACCGCTAACACCCTACAGCGAAAACTGGGACAGGAAAAAAGACTGTACAGTACGTGTATGAAGTTCACAGTGTGCTGAGAACAGGACGTCTTTTTGTTGCAATGTGTTAACATTACAATAGACTATAATCACTCTTAACATTGCTTCTCAGGAGAGGTTTGAGCTTAGCACTCTCACTATTATATAGATTTATCTTCATATATGTCCCAGAACTGCAAACTTGTCTTATCTACAAACTGCGATTTGGCTGAGCCGCCTGCAAGGTTTTTTTTTTAACCTTATTATACATTTTTAATTTATTAAATTTTCTTGTGTTAAGTGAAGCAGGGGATTTGGAGCTATTATTACTATTATTATTGTTTTAAAGCGCCATTAAAGTGTAACTAAACGTTCAACAAACTTCTGACCCCCACCAATCGCTAAAATGAAGCGGCAGAAGCGCTCGTGTGAGCACTCAGCCACTATGTTTCTGTTCAGCTTTTTCCGGAAAGCCGATGAAGCGGTGTACGGGCTCATAGACTTTCTATTGAGTCCGTACACCGCTACATTGATTTACGAAAAAGCCAAACAGACATGAAGCGGCTGAGCGCTCACACGAGCATGTCTGCCGCTTCGTTTTAGCGATTGGTTGGGATCTCAGTGCTCAGACCCCCACCAATCAAAGCTTCTGACATGTCACTATGACATGTCATAAGTTTGTGGAACGTTTAGTTACACTTTAATACCAGGGCCCTGCACGGAAAAAAAAATAAAGGGTTTAAGTACATAACATGGGACAATACAAGTCACAAGCACGATCTTAATAAATGACAGACTGGTACAGAGGAGTGAAGGCCCTGCCCATGAGGAATTACAATCTACAAGGGAAGGGGAAGGAGACAGTAGGTGAGGGTAGAAGTTGTTCATCCCGTATTGCGGTGGTAGCGGGATTATTGGCAGTTGTAAACTTTTCTGAAGAGGTGGGTTTACAGGTTGTTTTTAAAGGGCTAGATGGTGGGGGAGATTCTGATGTGTTGGGGTAGCGAGTTCCAGAGTATGGGGGAAGCACGGGAGAAAACTTGGAGACGATGATGTGAGGAGCAGATAAGAGGAGTGAAAAAGAAGGTCTTGTGACAACTGGAGATTTAGTGTGGGGAGGTATCTAGAGATGAGAGCAGAGATATATGGAGGGGAGAGGTTGTGGACAGCCTTGTAAGTGTTGGTTAGTATTTTGAACTAAATTGCCTGGGCAATGGATAGCCAGTGAAGGGATTGGCAAAAGAGACCGACAGAGGTGGATCGAGGGGAGAGGTAGATTTACTTGGCGGCAAAGTTGATGGTGGTTTGCAGAGCTGCAAGAGTGTTAGATGGGAGGCACGGAGGAGGATATTGCAATAGTGTAGAAAAATAGAATTCTGGGCCCTTGGGCAGTGCACTATTGCCCGAATGGTCAGTCCGCCCCTGATCTGAGTTATCTTACATGAGGAACAGATACTGGATAACAAGATACTACGATTGATCATAAACTGCACAGGAATTCCTCTGGCTGCATTAATCTCGCTTTTAACAATATAATTGAATCATTTTTTGTTTATTTTAATGTTGTACAGGATAATTTGAGCAATATTTTTCACTTTGGCATGGACTTCGACCATGCGTGGTGAGGCCCAGGCATCACCATGTACCGGCTGGTTTGGCCACAGTAGAGAACGTTTGAGAAGCCCCGACCTATAGAATGTGCATAGAAACCAGGGGCGGACACTGACAGCAGAGGGCCCCTGTGCTATCACAATATATGTGCCCCTTGGTTTTTAATTTGATGACAATAGGGGGCTATCCAAAGACCACCTCACTCATGACTTTCCAGAAAATCCACCAGTAATTCTGCTACATAGATAGGACTTATCGTAGTCCCTGACATGTAATCTGATAGACTAGCACTGATAGGTAGCATCGGCCCCCTTTCCTGTACGGCCCTTGTGCACAGGTTGTCCATATGATATGCCTGCCCCTGCTGTTACGTACAGTTCTATCTCTCCTACCATTCTGTGTAAGGGTCAGCTTTCTCAGTAGTTCTGACATTCAGCTAATGAACAGGAAAGATCGAGATGATCTGTTTTTTAATTCCTTACCCTTTTCAAGAACTTTGCTAGTAGTCATTGAATAGGAACTTGAAACTCTGTCCTGGTCATATGATCACAGGTTATAAAAGGAAGAACTGATAAATATACTGCAAATGTTCGGTTCCGATTACACGTGATGGATTTGCATATTGAAAATCCAACACGAATTCCTGCATGATCCACGACAGAAATACGACACATTTCTGCCATGAATGTGCTGCTGGCGTGCAGCAGATTCTACACGAGGATTAGTCCTATACAATGTGGCTACTCCTCCAATTGTCCATGTAGCATGCTACTTATTTGCACGGCAAATTTTTTTTCTTGCATCGCAGACAAAATTCTGCAATAGAAATTTTACGCAGCATGGGGTTGCCATATTACATCTCCGTAAAACTTGGAGCTAGTACGGAGCCATAGTACAGCCTCGTGCAGCAGCCCTTAAATGACAAATTCAGCTCTGCTATATCTGTGCATGCATGACTGTAACCATAAAACCTAGCCTTGTAACATGGAACTGAATAACCAGATAATTCCACATTAGCACATTTTTGTCAACAGTCCAGTTGCGCCTAATGCCTGAGAATCTATTTGGTTTTATAATTACCTGTTACCTCCGTTGATACTTGGAGTCTTCTACTACTGTCTTACAGGGGAGTTCACAAATGAAGTACATTATTCATACAATTGTTCTTGGAATACTCAGAAATTTAAATAATGACCAAAAAGTTGCAAATCTACCGGAGTCCCATCCTGCTGTAATACGAAGCCTACTGTCAACATGAGATTATTATGCAGCTCTTTTTAAATTTACTAAAGCCAAATAAATTCCATTAAACGCAGAGCGGGAACTTGGGATCGTTGTGTGACATTAAAATCTACAGTTCAGCAACAATTTGAACATGTTCAACAAACAATTTGCAGAATATTCTCATTAATCTACATGTTGCTCCCTTCACCCCCTTGTAGTATTTTCTATTTGGACGTACATGCCTGGCATTTAAATGCATGGCTTTATTATTTGGAACACTTATTACAGTTGTGTGACTGACTATGGATATTGAATTTTGTTCTCCTTCTGATTGCCTCTTGGAGATTAGCATAACATATTGGTAGATCATTGATTTTTCCATGAGAGATTGGTACAAAATGAATCTGGGCCATTTGCTTGACATGACATTGCGAAATTGATAATGGTACAATGACGGATTTCTTAATAGTAACGTCTAATGGATTGTGCAGAAAATATACAGCATTAAAAGTAAGAGTGGGTGAAAACGGGGAAGGAGAGAAGGAGGGTAAAGGAGAAGGAAGGGTTTGAAGATTGGGAAGAGAGAAAAAGAGTAATAATATGAGCGAAGAGAGAGAGAGAGTATGAGTAAAATAAAGCAGAGATTAGATGGATTTGTAGGAAGGGAAAAAATTGAAGGGAAAAAGTAAAACATAAAAATGTTGTGTAAAATGACAATAAAGTAGACCAATACAACACGGACAGCTAAACAACACAATACTGAATACTATATAATACAGTACCGCATACTATATAATACAATACTGAATACTATTTAATACAATACTGAATACTATAGAATACAATACTGAATACTATAGAACATAATACTGATTACTATATAATACAATACTGAATACTATATAATACAATACTGAATACTATATAATACAATACTGAATACTATAGAACACAATACTGAATATGATATAATACAATACTGAATACTATAGAACACAATACTGAATATGATATAATACAATACTGAATACTATAGAACACAATACTGAATATGATATAATAAAATACTGAATACCATAGAACACAATACTGAATGCTATATAATACAATACTGAATACTATAGAACACAATACCTAATATGATATAATACAATACTGAATACCATAGAACACAATACTGAATAATATATAATACAATACTGAATACTATAGAACACAATACTGCATACTATAGAACACAATACTGAATACTATATAACACAATACTGAATACTATAGAATACAATACTGAATACTATAGAACACAATACTGAATACTATAAAATACAATACTGAATACTATAGAACACAATACTGAATACTATATAATACAATACTGAACACTATAGAACACAATACTGAATACTATATAATACAATACTGAATACTATTGTAATGACAGGGGGGCAGGGAAACAGACAGTGAGCCCTAATCTACCCACCACTCAGTCCCTGCCTACTTGCAACGACCCGCCCTAGGCGACGGGGTACAACTGGGCGACGGTCCCTACGCTCAGTAGGTGCACGACAGACAAACGGTCAAGGGGACACAAGCAAAGGGAAATGGGGCAGTTGCCCACGGCAACACCGTGAGCAACAAGAGAGGTGAACGAGCCGAGTCAAACCAGGAATGTACGAGGTACCAAACGCAAAGCAGGAGAGTAGTCAGAAAGCCAGGGTCAGTATGAAGCAAGGTCAAATAGCTAGGAGCTGCAGCAAGGCCAGGAAACCACACGAAAAGAATCACAAGCAAAGGAGGAACAGGAAAGGCAGGTATAAATAGACAGAGGGCGGAACTAGCTCCGTCTGGCCAGGCTGCGATAGGCTCTCCCACTCCTAAGCCTGCCATCCTGAGTGGTGGAAGATGGAGTCAGTCTCAGAGACATAGAACCATGTGCAGACTGATTACCCATGGGCGTATACACAGAAGTGGCTGGCAGATCCTTTACAACTATAGAACACAATACTGAATACTATGGAATACAATACTGAATACTATAGAACATAATACTGATTACTATGGAATACAATACTGAATACTATAGAACACAATACTGAATACTATAGAGCATAATACTGAATACTATAGAATACCATACTGAATACTATAGAACACAATACTGAATACTATGGAATACAATGCTGAATACTATAGAACATAATACTGATTACTATGGAATACAATACTGAATACTATAGAACACAATACTGAATACTATAGAACATAATACTGAATACTATAGAAAACAATACTGAATACTATAGAATACAATACTGAATACTATAGTACACAATACTGAATACTATAGAACATAATACTGAATACTATAGAAAACAATACTGAATTACGATATAATACAATACTGAATACTATAGAACACAATACTGAATACTATATAATACAATACTGAATACTATAGAACACAATACTGAATACTATAGAACATAATACTGAATACTATAGAAAACAATACTGAATAATATATAATACAATACTGAATACTATAGAACACAATACTGAATACTATAGAACACAATACTGAATACTATATAATACAATACTGAATACTATAGAACACAATACTGAATACTATAGAACACAATACTGAACACTATATAACATAATACTGATTACTATGGAATACAATACGGAATACTATAAAACACAATACTGAATACTATAAAACACAATACTGAATATTATATAATACAATACTGAATAATATATAATACAATACTGAATACTATATAATACAATACTGAATACTATAGAACACAATACTGAATACTATAGAACACAATACTGAATACTATAGAATACAATACTGAATGCTATAGGAACCAATAATAAATACTATAGGAACCAAAAATGAATACTATATAATACAATACTGAATACTATATAATACAATACTGAATACTATAGAACACAATACTGAATGCTATATAATACAATACTGAATACTATAGGAACCAATAATGAATACTATAGGAACCAATAATGAATACTATATAATACAATACTGAATACTATAGGAACCAATAATGAATAGTATACTGTATAATACAATACTGAATACTATAGAACACAATACTGAATACTATAGAACACAATACTGAATACTATAGAACACAATACTGAATAATATATAATACAATACTGAATACTATAGAACACAATACTGAATACTATATAATACAATACTGAATAATATATAATACAATACTGAATACTATATAATACAATACTGAATACTATAGAACACAATACTGAATACTATAGAACACAATACTGAATACTATAGAATACAATACTGAATGCTATAGGAACCAATAATGAATACTATATAATACAATACTGAATACTATATAATACAATACTGAATACTATAGAACACAATACTGAATGCTATATAATACAATACTGAATACTATAGGAACCAATAATGAATACTATAGGAACCAATAATGAATACTATATAATACAATACTGAATACTATAGAACACAATACTGAATGCTATATAATACAATACTGAATACTATAGAACACAATACTGAATACTTTATAATACAATACTGAATACTATAGGAACCAATAATGAATAGTATACTGTATAATACAATACTGAATACTATAGAACATAATACTGAATACTATAGAACATAATACTGATTACTATGGAATACAATACTGAATACTATAGAACACAATACTGAATACTATAGAACATAATACTGAATACTATAGAAAACAATACTGAATACTATAGAATACAATACTGAATACTATAGAAAACAATACTGAATTACAATATAATACAATACTGAATACTATAGAACACAATACTGAACACTATATAATACAATACTGAATACTATAGAACACAATACTGAATACTATAGAACATAATACTGAATACTATAGAAAACAATACTGAATTACGATATAATACAATACTGAATACTATAGAACACAATACTGAATACTATATAATACAATACTGAATACTATAGAACATAATACTGAATACTATAGAAAACAATACTGAATAATATATAATACAATACTGAATACTATAGAACACAATACTGAATACTATATAATACAATACTGAATACTATAGAACACAATACTGAATACTATAGAACACAATACTGAACACTATAGAACATAATACTGATTACTATGGAATACAATACGGAATACTATAGAACACAATACTGAATACTATAAAACACAATACTGAATACTATATAATACAATACTGAATACTATATAATACAATACTGAATACTATATAATACAATACAGAATACTATAGAACACAATACTGAATACTATAGAACACAATACTGAATACTATAGAATACAATACTGAATGCTATAGGAACCAATAATAAATACTATAGGAACCAATAATGAATACTATATAATACAATACTGAATACTATATAATACAATACTGAATACTATAGAACACAATACTGAATACTATAGAACACAATACTGAATGCTATATAATACAATACTGAATACTATAGGAACCAATAATGAATACTATAGGAACCAATAATGAATACTATATAATACAATACTGAATACTATAGAACACAATACTGAATACTTTATAATACAATACTGAATACTATAGGAACCAATAATGAATAGTATACTGTATAATACAATACTGAATACTATAGAACACAATACTGAATACTATAGAACACAATACTGAATGCTATATAATACAATACTGAATACTATAGGAACCAATAATGAATACTATAGGAACCAATAATGAATACTATATAATACAATACTGAATACTATAGAACACAATACTGAATACTTTATAATACAATACTGAATACTATAGGAACCAATAATGAATAGTATACTGTATAATACAATACTGAATACTATAGAACACAATACTGAATACTATATAATACAATACTGAATACTATATAATACAATACTGAATACTATAGAACACAATACTGAATACTATAGAATACAATACTGAATACTATAGAACACAATACTGAATACTATATAATACAATACTGAATACTATAGAACACAATACTGAATACTATAGAACACAATACTGAATACTATAGAACACAATACTGAATACTATAGAATACAATACTGAATACTATATAATACAATGCTGAATACTATAGAACACAATACTGAATACTATAGAACACAATACTGAATACTATAGAACACAATACTGAATACTATAGAACACAATACTGAATACTATAGAACACAATACTGAATACTATAGAACACAATACTGAACACTATAGAACACAATACTGAATATTATAGAACACAATACTGAATACTATAGGAACCAATAGTGAATACTATATAATACAATACTGAATGCTATAAGATAGAATACTAAATGTTATAGAACACAATAATGAATATTATAGGATACAATAATGAATGCTGCAGAAGACCATACTGAGTAGTCTCTGATTATTAAAGGCTATGTAAAACTTTAAAATACAATTTATTTTTTTTCATTTAAAGGTCAGTCAGCGTGATTAGTGCAACTTTCTAAATAGTTTTTATTAAAAATATTTTTTTCATTTTTAGATACAACTACTCTATATTCTCTATACACAGCAGCTGTATCGTTCGCTAGATCCTGCTCCTGTAAGGCCTTATTCACACAAACGTGTTTAACATCCGTGATACGCGCGTGAAAATCACGCGTGTCGCACGAACCTATGTTAGTCTATGGGGCCGTTTAGACAGTCCGTGATTTTCACGGAGCGTATGTCCGCTGCGTAAAACTCACGACATGTCCTATACTTGGCCGTTTTTCGTGCATCACGCACCCATTGAAGTCAACGGGTGCGTGAAAATCACGCGCAGCACACGGAAGCACTTCCGTGTGTCGCGCGTGATTCGGGCAACAGTAGATAAAGAAATGAAGGAAAAAATAAAAGCACTTCCTTCATTTATTTTTCTGAACATCAAAACCGCGTGTCATAAGGATGGCATATGCGTGAAAATCACGCAGCCACACAGCAAACACTGACACACGGAACTGCGTTTTTTTGCGCGCCAAAAACGCACGCGTTCGTGTGAGTAAGGCCTAAGACTGATGGGTTCAGGTCATAGCGCTAGATACAGCTGCTGTGTATACAGAATCTAAAAAAGTAAAAATTATTTTTATAAAAACTATTTTGAAAGTTGCACTAATCACGCTGATTTATTAAAAAAAAAATAAAAATTGCCATTCAAAGGTGTACATCGCCTCTAGGTCTAGGGAAAACCCTGAACTGTACAGTCCTCCATATAAACATGCGTGATCAGCTCAGCCAAGCGTGTATAGTAATTACAATAGGGAAAGGGAGACGAGCTGTCAGCGGCTTCCCTCCCGGCTGAACAAAAATGTCAGTAATGTTAAAATCCAACATGCTCAATACTCGTTTCTACAAACTTCCTTTGACAGAGAAACATTTTCAAAAGACCACCGATAAGACCACCCCTGATCTAGAACAGACTTTTCTGACTTGTTATTGAGCAACATGAGAGCTGTCTGTGCCGTCAGCTACCGTACCTTCAATTGTGGCTGCAGGCGGAGAGAATTTTAACTGCATGGTTGTGTGAAGGGAAACAGGGGATTTTGAGCTCTGTATCAGGCCCCATGCACATGACCGTATTTTTTATCCATCCGTAAATACTGCCAGTAAATACGGATCCATAGTCATCCGTAAATCATCCGCATGTACGGAAGAGTGTCCGTAAATACGGTCCATAGTGCATCATCCGTAACGCATCCATATTTACGGATCCACAAAAAAAACCAGGGAGGAATCTTGGACAATCCCCTGGCGTCGCCTAGCAATTCTTCCGCAATTACGGACGACTACAGATGCACATCCGTAATTACAGAAGCGCCCACAGACTTCTATGGGGAGTCCGTGCAGTAATTAAAAAAAAAAAGACATGTTCAATAATTACTACGGCACAGACACCCATCCGTAAAAATACGAAAAGGTGTCCAGAGCCCATAGAAATGAATGGGTCAGTAATTACGGATTAAAAATACAATCGTGTACATGGAGCCTCAGAAAAACAACTCTCACTCCTATAAGGCCCTGTTCACACTGAGTTTTTTTGCAGGCGGAGAAGGCAGATTTTGGCCTGCCTGCAAATTCTTGCCACATCTTTCGCTGCGTTTTTCAACTGCAGCCATTAAGTGCCGCGGGCAAAAAACGCCATGAAAAACGCTTTCTCTGCCTCCCATTGATTTCAATAGAAGGTCAGAGGCGGAACCGTGGCAAGAAAGATCATGCCGCTTTTTTTTTCTGCAAGCGGCTAAAAAACGATTTGTTTGCGATTTTGCAGCAACATTTGCAGAGGAAAAATTCCGCCACGTCTGAACATGCCCTAAACCTCCCTATGTTAAAAATGTGTGATGTAGTAAAAAATTTGGTAAAGTAAGGCCTTATTCGCACGAGCGTGTCCGTTTTGCGCACGTAAAAAAAGCAGCGTTTTTCTTGCGTTGCAGTTCCATGTGACATCTGTGTACGGTGCGCGTCTGCGTTTTCTACGCACGTATGTCATCAGTATGTCACACGTTTTTTACGTCAGCAAAAAAAACTGAAGAAGGTGTTTTTCTTTTTCTCATTTCTTTAGCAACTGCTGCGTGAATCACGGACAGCATATGGATGACGTCCGTGTGCTGTCTGTGATTTTCACGCACCCATTGACTTCAAGGGTGCGTGATGCGCAAAAAACGCACAAGAATAGGAGATGCACACGCTGCGTGAAAAACACTGAATGTCTGAATGGCCCTATTGAATTGCATAGGTTCGTGTGACGTCCGTTGTTTTAACGTGCGTAACACGGACGTGAAATACATTCGTGTGAATAAGGCCTAAGTGTATTTGGGAGAAAATTTTGCAGTCTTTATTACGAGCACTGGCCTTGGAGAATCCTGCATTTACCCAGAAAGGGTTAAATGCTATGTACACCTTTGAAATAGTTGCTTTTTTTTTCCTTCCGTGTCTTAAAGGCTATGTACACCTTTGCAAGGCAAATGTTTTTTTGTTTTTTTAATAAAATTATGTCTGTTTGGTGCAACTTTATAAATACTTTTTATTAAAAATAATCCAGATAAGAAAAAGGATTACATGACCTAGCCTGGATTTCCCCATAATGCCTTGCAGGCAGCCTTCCCAGAATGATCGCGGGTAACCCTCCCTCTACACATACATATATGTTGGTGTCACTTTGACATTACATGCTGTGTTGGCGTTAAAGAACTTGAAATTGGTTGGAGTTACCTTGAATACAGTCCTAGAAGACATCAAAGAGTCAGACACTAATTTTCAGGGCATTCGGGTTACTTTCGATTTTCGACTAATGTATTCATACCGAATAAGGCTCAAAATTAATTTGAGAAAATTCACTCATCTCTAGTATTCCATCCCAAAGTATATGTAGGCTTAGTCCCAGTTCTGGGTGTATGTGCAGCGTAGGTTCCCACCTCATAGAGGTCGCTTTGTCGTGGCAGGTGGGCTCACACAATTTGATCAAAATGTGCGCTAAGAACCTCCCTATTGTAAGTAGATTTAGTAGTAATGCATATTTATTTATATTTAGCGGCTTAGGTGGCATTAGTGTTCGCAGTGTGCTGTAGTAATATTCCATAATACATGAACAACTTGAGTCTGCCAGAGTAGGAGCCGCCGCTTTACCAGACCGGCTCTTCACTCAGGCTAGATAAGCGTCCGAGAGTCGGACCCCTCTCTATGACAACACCTCTATCTCTCAGAAAACCTATTCAACAGCCAAAGGAAAAAAAACCACAATAATTCTACTGGACAAAGGAATTGTAATATAAGTATATATGAATTATTAAAATGCCCGTGAGAATGTAATCTCTTCCCCTGAATTGTGGGAAATAATCTCCGAGTGACTTGTGGGTGGGACAGTTTTATCTTCGCAGTGGTCTGCATTCACAATGCTCAGAATTCCCAAAAGAAATAAGTTATTTTCAGCGGAGACGGCCAACTATGCGAAGAGTTTGGTGAGTTGCTGTGTGGTTCAGCTAAATTCTGCTAACAATGTGTTATACAACTTTTCAATAAATAATCCTGCAAAGTAGAACTGCTATGTAAATATGAATGTTCCAGAAATAAAATATGGTTATACTGTACAGTAGTGAAATAGAAAGAAAAATAGATATTTGGATTCTGAACATGTTTCTCCCATCATGCCTCAGAGTGAAGCAAATAATTTGCATTATTTTACCCTGGGAGTTGGGATCCTGGCTCACAGTCGCCCCCTGCTGTGTACTGCACTTCCTATGACCTGCTATAACGAGTTCGGGAATGGATACGTCAACTGTTCTGAGCACATTTCTGTCTCACAAAAGAGGCAGATACAGATGGTATCAGAGCTACTTTGTCAGTGTAGCATAGCTGAGCTTGTCATGCGGCACAACTTATGATGCGTTTATCAGTGTTTTTTCATGACTGAAGGACTGTTACCATGGGGTAGAAAACAAATAGTTAAATGACAAATTCAGCAACAAGTTCAGCCTACTACATCAATACTAAATGTTAAATATATGTTTGCCTACACTACTAATCCTGCCCCCTATGAATAAAAATATGCCTGTGAATGGATAGGAGAACTTTCATATGTGAAAACTTTGTTAGCGTGGGTGCAGATACGGGGAAGGGGGGGGGGATTTAATAAGGCTGGTGTTTCATATGTCCGTCTTAAAATAAAGAAAGTTGGAGTCAAATGTGCCTAATTTATTAAGAAGCGCACCCCTCTTAATAAATTAGGCACATTTCTTGCTGTCCGTGGGCAGTAAGGGCATGACTAGACGTGGTGGAGTTCTGAAGACACTGTCCGCATCAATGCCGCACATAATCTGCGTTGCAGATTCTGTTGCGGCTTTGCCTAAAATGTGCAGTAAATTGATGCGGACTGGCCGTTGCGTATTGAGGTGAAAGTACTTCCCTTCTCTCTATCAGTGCAGGATAAAGAGAAGAGGCAGCCCTTTCCCTAGTAAAAGTCAAAGAAATTCATACATACCCGGCCGTTGTCTTGGTGACTAATCCGTCTTTCGAGATCCAGCCCGACCTCCCTGGATGACGCGGCAGTCCATGTGACCGCTGCAGCCTGTGATTGGCCTGTAATTGGCTGCAGCCGTCACTTGGACTGAAACGTCATCCCGGGAGGCCGGACTGGAGGAAGAAGCAGGGAGTTCTCGGTAAGTAGGAACTTCTAGTTTTTTTTACACGTTGATCTATATTGTGATCAGAAGTCACTGTCCAGGGTGCAGAAACAGTTACTGCCGATCGTTTAACTCTTTCAGCACCCTGGACAGTGACTATTTACTGACGTCGCCTAGCAACGCTCCCGTAATTACGGGTGCACGCACGTAGTCACCCGTAATTACGGGAGCCCCATTGACTTCTATGGGCCTGCCCGTGCCGTAATAACGGCCCGTGATTACGGGCGTTTTTACATTCGTGTGCATGGGGCTTCAGTCTGGCTATAGACCTAGAAACACATAGGTCCAGCCAGAATGAAGAAATGTCATGTTAGTAAAACCAATACGCTCCGCAGCACACATAACATCTGCGGACTTCATTGCGGAATTTTGACTCTCCATTGAAGTCAATGGAGAAATTCCGCAATGAGTCCGCAACAAGTCCGCTACACGTCCGCAACAGCCAGTGTATGCTGCGGACCGCAGCCTATGCTCCGCAGCGGAATTGTCCGCAACGTGTAAACGAATCTAACTAAAAAGCTGTGGAAAGCAATGGAGAAACGTGTACCTAAGTCAAATCTGGTCCAGCTATGATCTATCCACAGAACTCAATGGACTTGAAAAATATGGATCTGCAATACAACTCAATTGACTTCTACTGGTAGAACATTGACACATAGTACACGTTCCTCATTGCATGGATTGAATATTTACTCCTGTAAATATCTATAGGCGGCAGCATTATAGTAGTTCATGCCGATAAAATACATGAATCAGTTTTTCAGGAAATATGGGCTTTTAGTCCAACAACTACTTTATGATTCAGAAAATGCTCAGAGCAGTTGTTAATTCTCCTTAACTGGACTTGGCAGGTCATACAAAGTGCTTTAGGCCTTGAAGAATGTAGAAAGTGAAATTCCGAAATATTCCATAAAAACACCCTTTCCAAAATCGAGTTTCTAACAACAAATTATATAAAGGGAAGTTTGACCTTTAAACATCTTCTGACTTGTCAAAAGATTTATACAATCACAACCCACGAACAAGCGTTGCCCGTTTTGAGAAAAAAAAATAAGCAGACCCTTTTTTTGAATCCCGAAAGACCTCTTTAACGAACGTCTGTGTTCTGGTGCCATTGAATGTCGCGTTGTAGACTTAAAAGATTATATAAATCACTACCTTTTGGAAATGTTAATCTGTTATCTATTTCCACTGGTGTTGACCGTTTGGCAGTTTTCTCCATGATTCGTGGATTTATCTGGTCTTTGACTACTTCTTCTTAGCTACAATGCAGACAGGGTACGTGAGGTAGTCTGGAATTGACTCCCTGTTTTATCAGAGTTGCTCCTCTCTCCTCCACCATACTTATACTGAAGCTCTGCCTGTTCTGTTTGGCTGCTGTGTATCACCACAAGCCCAACAAGAAGTGAATGTACAGTATAAGGTCTGATTACCATTACATCAAAGATAGAATGAATATAACTTCATCAATGAGTAAAAGTAGATGAATAAAAGCAGATGACTATAACATATTCCATTCCCAACCTAGATTGAAAAGTAAGACTACATACAAAACGTATTTAAATCCTAGTTTTATGATATCTTATGTTAATATCCTGTACAGTAGGGGCTCATTAACACAAGCATGAATCTCGTCCGAGTGCTGTGCGTTGAAACCACGCACAGCACACAACCCCATTGATTTCAATGGGTCTATTCACACATGCGTGAGTTTTTACGCAGCGAGTGTCCGTTACGTGAAAGTCACCGCATGTCCTATATTGGTGCATTTTCATTATATTGAAGTCAATGGGGGTGTGAAAACCACGGACATCACACGGATGCACATCCATGTGCTGTCCATGTTTTACGCACCAATTACATTGAAAAAAGAAGTGCTTGCAAGTGCGTGAAAAACACATGCCACTCGCAAAGCACACTGATGCAAAACGCAATGCACACGGACAGATTTACGCGCAGTTTTTACGCGCGGAATATCTGTCATGCTTGTGTGAATGTAGCCTGACACGTCTGCCCTCCATACAAACGTTTGCTTCTTTCTCACACCAGCAAGAAGTTAATTTTGAGACTCAATTGCCGCCCTCATTTCCTCTGTCCTGTCTGACGACTGTTGAGAAAAGGGATTTTAAGACAGATCTTATACTTTTGGCTGCTATTTGCCAAGTCAGCGCACTCATAGCTTTTTTTTTTTTTACAGGCCGGATTCTCATTTACTATGAGCAATCCCAGATAAACTTCAAAGCTTTGTGATTGTGTGCTGCCGGCTGAAGCATTATAGATAGGCATATGTGTCTCCAGGACTATTTGACATAACGCTGGGCTCATTTTATGCATGTAAACTTTCTGATCTAACTACTAAAACACATGGTAAAAACCTACAGAGTCTAAGCTGCTCTTTTCTGGCATTTCTCTGCACAGAATTCATCTGCCACTCATGTGCCAATCCTTTTTAAGTGGCACCTTTAGAGTCTGGCCATAATACTCTGACTCCGTACCAGATGGCGACACATTATTTCAACATGTGCTACCCGGAGGCAAACACATATTAATGTATTATGTCTACAGTGTGAAATACATTGTTTTATGTATGATGCTTTCCTTTAAAGTAAAATAATATAAAAGGATGGAAGTAAATATAAGACTGTTAGCACCAACAGTCTCCATCTTTTTTTTAAAGGTATTCTTATATATACCGCTACATTTTCCAAATTATTTTGTATGAATTATTTCAATATTAAAGAAGCCCTGCACCTGTATGACAGCACATGATCAGAACTGATGTTCTTCCACTGAAAGTAAACTACAAAGCTTCCCATTCAATGACTGTAAGCAGAGATATTGAAAATCAGAAGGAGCTGATGCACAAACCGTATTAGAAAATATCATGAACCCCCTGAATTAAAATAATATGTCAAAATATCTGGCACCAGAGAACTGAGACCATGGAAGCCAAGAAAAATCAGAGTACGCTTGACTTTCCAGCAGCTCCTCAACAGGCCAAACGTCCTGTGTCAGGTGGGGGGGGGGCATAAACTTTTATAGTAAAAGGACCACATTAAAGGTAGTACAGCTCGGAGGGGCCACAAGATAACATAATGTATATTACAAACTAGGATCACATTTATTTAGGCCCTTTTACACCGGCCAATAAGTGGCCGATGCAGCGAGCGCCGATCAATGAGACATCGTTGATCGGCGCTCGTTTGCTCCTGTCACACGGACAAGCGGTCGTTACTCCAATCGCTCAGCTTCATCCATTATTATCATGTTGGCAGCGCGTCAGGGAAAGGTGCTGCCGACAACGATAATATTTTACTTTTTTTAAACGATACGATCAGCAGATGAATGAGCATTTGCTCGTTCATCTGCCGATCGTTCCCCTGGTTACACGGGGCAATTACAAGCAAAGAGTGTTATATGAACGCTCGCCTGCCCGATATTTGTCCTGTGTAAAACTCCCTTAAAGAAATTCTTTCAGCATCTGTTGTTGTCCCTCGTTGTTATTAAGTCATTTCAAAGGATATTCCTATCTCATTGCTCATCCTATTTGAGGACAATGAGGAATATGAAATGACGCTGGAAATGTATATTTTGTCGTACAATGCGCCGATGGAGACGTGAAATCCGCATTCCCTAAACGCTGCATTAGGAGTGATTTTAAGAACACACCAACAAGAAAAGTGTCAGTGAATGCTATCTTACAAGATTCTATGCGGGCAACAGAATGACAAACCCTTTTATATACATTTTGGGGGGAATTTATTAATAGTGGTGTTTCATACTGCAGTCTTAATCTAAAGAGTGTTGGAGTAAGATGTGACAAATTATTATGAAGCGCACACCTTTTAATCAATTAGGCGCATCTCTCGCTGTCCATGTGCCAGAAAGTAACATCTACTCCAGCTATAAGCTGGAGCAGATTTTCGTTATTTCTGGAGTAAATCATAGTATATTTGTCAGGCTGCAGAAAGCCCCCTCCATCCGCTAAGCCCTGTCCACTTTTTAGTAAAGTAGCGTGATAGGCGCAAGCAACACAAAAGTCAAATTTCTTTGCGCATATTGCTACTTTTCAGGCATTTGCAACTTTTCTATGCCAGAAAACTGGCGTAGAACTAATAATAAATTTCCCTCATTATTTTTTTTTTACTTTTGAGTCATTGGGGGACTATACTAAAAGACTTACACCGGTTTTCTATCGTTGCAAAGTCACACTTTTTTTTAAATTAACTTCTTACTTCTTTCGCCATTTTCCAAAAGTGTTGGGAAAATTTGGCGGCTTTTAGCGGGAGGGGGATTAAAAAATTGGCGGAAGCTATAGTACGAATCTAGACCTGCTTATAGCAGGTGTAGATTTGAATTTCTGGTAAAGATACACCAAATTTATTAAGAGGCGTATGTTTGAAACGCTAGTCTTAATATATGCCCCTCCAGCAATTCCAGTACCTAGGGGAAATCTGCAGTGCAGGCCACCACAATAATACTCAACCTGCTCCCTAGGTAAGTGGTTCCAAGAATCTCAGGGTCATCTGTTCACAGAGATATTGCCTTTTCTCCATCCAAGACCAGGACAGATCATGATACCGGTCCATGCAGGATGCCATGATCCAGAAGAAGCACGCCAGACCTTCTGATATGAGATATAGATTGAGTCTGCAAGCTTTGCTCATCACACATTTCCAGCTCTTTAGACATCAGATATGGTCATGATCATGGACTCAACCAATGTCATCTTCTACCATGTCTAAAGTAAATGGGTGCTAATAAAATATATAGTGACGTTTCACAGTTGGTTCATGCATGGACATTCTCTAATTTTATTATTCAAACCTCTGCCTTCAAAAATGTGGATAATAGAAGAGAGCAAGAGCAAGGAAGTCCATCACCTACCACCAGTAGAGCTCATGCACCATTCAAGGTACTTTTAGGGTATGTGCACACACACTAATTACGTCCGTAATTGACGGACGTATTTCGGCCACAAGTCCCGGACCGAACACAGTGCAGGGAGCCGGGCTCCTAGCATCATACTTATGTACAATGCTAGGAGTCCCTGCCTCTCTGCAGGACAACTGTCCCGTACTGTAATCATGTTTTCAGTACGGGACAGTAGTTCCACGGAGAGGCAGGGACTCCTAGCATCGTACATAAGTATGATGCTAGGAGCCTGGCTCCCTGCACTGTGTTCGGTCCGGGACTTGCGGCAGAAATACGTCCGTCAATTACGGACGTAATTAGTGTGTGTGCACATACCCTTAAAGGAGGGTGATGGCTATCATGACTGGTCCTCCCCAAAAATGGTGCCCGTATTTTGTAAATGGTGCTGGGGAGAAGAGCTATAGAGGACTGGAATTTCCTGCTGATGTTCTTTCCTATCACCCAAACTTTTTGGTGAAGTTTCACTACAAAAAGAACCAGAGGAAAAAATACCCGATAATACAGTGAGCATAATACTATGTCATCGACCCCTGCCTAGATAGGTCTAAAGTTTACCTATAAACTAATACAAGCCAATAAAGTACACATTTCAACCACTCACCTTCCACTTGGCAGGCTAATGTAAATGATATATCATCCAAAGCAATGTTAATATTTTTGTTGCTGCCTACTTGAGCTTCAAAGACCACCCGAAATGGACTATCGCTAGACAGAATGACACTGCTGTACATCCACCATTTCTCCACGCTCTCGGTCGCTGACCACAGAAGAATATTCAGTCCATATTCAGTGACTAGATATACCTGTAAATGTGCATATAAAATACAGAATATAAAGTATTCCATGTTATTACCTTATGGCAAAACGACCATTAATCACAATTTACGGGATTTAGACTGATCTCCAGCTCCGTGGACTGTATGTGCTGATTGATGGTATAGACAGCGTCACCCAGACTACAATTTATGCTGATGATAAAACCAATCAGTCTTGCTTTAAAGAACTCTGTGCATGATGCATGCAAACCTATCATAAAAAGTGGATGACTTTGAAAAGCTGCAAAAGGCAAATGTCTAAATAATCAATTTTGTCTCATATTCCACTGACACAATAAGATGATGTGAAACAGGAAATACATGCATAAACAGAATATCCAAATATGCAAAAAAAAATCCTGTATATTCTATGCAGATGAGGGAAACCAGAAAAGGTGACATTCAGGAATGTGTTTACTATAAAGAATGGTGAAGCTCCCACATTCATTATAGCCATAGGAAACGGGTTTGACTTTGTTACGTACTTGACTACTTATTCAGATTGGAATATTAAAGATGTTCTATGATTTGTATAATCCCGTTTCTTTGTAAGGGTCCACCAAAAATAAGTGGAACACAGGGTGTCCTGCTGCTGAGGCCAAAATTGATCTGTTGTAATCTGTAGAAAACCTGGAAGCACGAGATCAATTTCCCTGAAGCGCCACCACAGGGCAAATGAAGCGTTACACAGTGTCTGTAGAAATCAATTCTCTGTCTGCAGGAGCTTAGCTAAGGAGGGTGCAAAGGTAGAAACCTTCCTGCGCCCTGGTACCTGAAAGGGCCCAAAGATCTCTCTGCCGCATAAGAAGACACCAATTATTATACATGGTAGGTGGTGGACCTGTTACAGATTTCCATATGGGCCCAGCCACTTCAAGTTACACCTTTGACTGTCCGTGTAATTCACCATTATGGTAGTTCCACCAAAAAAAAAGAGATGCTATCTGTAGCCGCTCTCCTCTCTTGCTAATAGATAAAGGTTCTGAGCAGGGGATAAACTTATATTAACTCAGAGTTCCCCAATAGGGTATTTCAGTATGGGTTTTTAAAATCACGAAGTTCTACAAATCACGAATCATTGAATTTCATATTTTGGAACTGTATTTTCCGCTTTAAATGGACCCTGTCCCGCCAAACATGCAGTCCAATCTGCGGGCAACTTGTTATAGAGCGGGAGGAGCGGAGCAGACTGATATGTAGTTTTATGCAAAAAGATTCAGGATCCACTTTACCCTATTAATTTAAATCTCTGCTAACGGTGGGCCTAAGAGTCCAGTGGGCGGTCCTACTTAGTAGAGGGAAGGCTGTCAATCAAAAAATTACTCTTTAGCCCACAGTAAGCAGGGATATAAATCAATGAATTACAGGTTAGGCCCCCTTCACATCACATTCATTAACTACGTTTAGCATGTACATCTGGAAAGCTCCCTACGTACACACTAAACGTATTCATAGGGTTCCATTAGCCCGACAAGGTCCAGAGTGTCCTTTCAGAGTGTCCTTTTAGCTTCCGTTGGGCTGATATACATTGGAAGTATGGAATAACATCGTAGACTACTCTATTCATACAACGGGATCCTGTAAACAAAATTTTACTGCACACCCTGTTGCTTTTCCCGGTGTACGAAGTTTTTTACATGGTTCTCCTTCTTGTTCGTACTTCCGCGCACCGTTACATTTGTAATGTAATGCAATACCTTGCACAGCCACTACAAATGTAACGGCGCTTGCAAGTACGAACAGGAAGGAGAACCATGTAAATACGAGCACTGCTGACCCTTTAGACAGCTGATTGGTGGGGCTGTCGAGAGTCAGACCCCCACCCATCTAATATTGATGAACTATCCTAAGAATACGTCATCAATTTTAAAAACCCGTATAACCCCTTTAATGCTCTGTGCTGCTGAGATCGCTCCAAAACATTTGGTCAAAGGATCTTCCGGAACTAAGACTCTTAACTACATACTTACAGGGAGCCAACAACATAAAATAGGATCATGCAAAGTGGACAAGCCCTTTAAGCTGCTGTATTCATCGCACACAAGTTTACATGTAACTTTTTGCCATCCTATGCTTCTTTGCTACCTCCCTTTACTAATGTAAAGAAATACTCTAGGTAAAACAGATCCACTATGTCATACCTAGTTTCAAAGCTTTTGTCTATTAAGAGAATGTAATTTTACTTGTTTTATAGTTTGTAGTCACCTTTAACATCCCAGTCTGTGGAGGTCCATACAAGTAATACCAAAACCGGATTCTGCACTCCTTGCTGGTGGCAGGAAAAACTTTGCTTGTAAATATCCTGGCAGTATCTCCATCTTTTTGTTTTACTGCGTTGGCATACAGAAAGAATCTTCCTTTACCTCCAAAGAGAAAGAGATAAATAGTCACTTGACCACGTTACATAGGGGGAAAACAAGAATGTTCCCATTCACACCAAGCAGATCTAAAAAGTGGTGAAAAACTGAAACAAAAAGTATATGAGAAAGTTTCAGAAGTTTGCATTATACAATGTTAAGCTTTATTTACATAAAACTGAAACAGTCCTTTAAGCCATGGTCTTTACAAGCATTAGTGTATACAGTATTTAGACTGCATTCTAGAAAGCAAAAGACAAGGAAATCCGAACCACTTTTAACTTAGATGAAAGCTGTGCATAAGGAAGACATCACATTGGGGGGGGGGGGGGATTTACTAACCTGAATGCGCCAGAATTCAGGCTCAATTTGCACTCAAAAACTGACGAACACGCCTTAAGCCAGGTTTATTATGCGTTTAAGGTCTCTTTGTGACAAGCGTATTTGTAAACGTCCGTAATACAATTTACGGCCATATTACGGATGATATTGCTTCAGATCTATCTATCTATCTATCTATCTATCTATCTATCTATCTATCTATCTATCTATGTCCCTATCAAAAGAGACATTTTCATTTTGTCTGACAATCAGTAAAAAATAATAATAATATCAATTGGACATTGTTCATTTATTATTTGGATCTTAATAAGGACTAACTCGGATGTGTGTTCTATATTGTCAGTGTAGTGATAGAAAAATTCAGACCTGAGATTACAAGCCCATTTATCACTAAACTATCGTACTGTATTTTGAGGTCGTATTTGCAATGTTGGACCTATAAACCGCAAACATCAATACATCCAATATATATATTTTTTTTTAAATCACTTCAGCCCTCTTTTGTGTTTTTTCTGCTTTACACTTCAAAGAGAGGTAATCCTTTGAAGGACAATTTACAATTAGTTTGATAATACGGTAATATTGACTCTAGAACATTGTGGGAACAGCCAATTATTTTCTTTTCATGTTTTTTTTCACTGCAAAGTTTAGTGTTTTCCCTATATTTCCTCATATTTTATCCTCAACAGCAGTGCTACATTTATCGATAGATAGATAGATAGATAGATAGATAGATAGATAGATAGATAGATAGATAGATAGATAGATAGATAGATAGATAGATAGATAGATAGATTGATAGATTTTCATTATCAGTTTTAAAGGTTCAAATGAAACATCTAACAGCCCAACGTATCATGGGAATAAATGTAGTAGCTAATTGTGGGGGATGTCGGGAAGTAACAACGTGTCTACTCTTATTAGTGAGGACAAGACTGAATGTGGACATTGTAGGGCCATTAAGGGTGAGATGAATCCATCCTATAACCAATTAGATCATGGAAACAACCCTAGTAGCATGTTATACGTATTGAAAAGGGTGGGTAAAGTACACTCTTTAGCCAATTATATAATATAAATGATCACAGCAGCAGGTGAGGAGTGTGCTGATCTTAGAAGACCTCATATACGCACTGTGCGAATACAGCAGAAAACAAATTGTGGCATGATCCACCACATGACGTATGTATAGAACTTCTAGGCGAGAATAACTCCATACATATAGTATGGGACCTGATGGGGGAATTATATGGTGGCACACAAAGTTCCTGCGGCTCCGTAGTACAGAGCTATTCAGGGCACCTCACATCCTCTGTGCCATGTACATGACGCCTAAATGTAGTGACTTCTTCACCCTTGTCTACCCATCCATTGACCTACCCACTCCTGTGATTCTATTTGTCAACATGCAAGAAAAGAAGGGGAGCTTACGAGAAAGCAGGTAAGAAACGACAAATTTTAAAGTAGTGAAGATACAACTACAGCAACTCCTTCTCCCCTCCCACAGCACGCAGCCTCTTCTATAGATGTCACATTGGGTTTGTGGACCCACTGGGGCATACCACCTATGGCAGCTGGCCAACAGGGCGCAGGTAACAGTCTATAGTTCGTATAGGGTACCTGTGGCAGCTCGGACAGTAGCAAGGCAAGCTCGGCTGGGACTAGGCAGCAGGCAGACGTCAGGCGTGGTGTAGCAGGACAGGCGTGGTATGCAGCACAGCACAACTACAGCTCAGCACGGCACTTGACCAGGATAGCACGGGATACAGGATACAGGTACGGGAAACATTGGTTACTGGAAGACACTAGGAGACCATTTGCATAGACAAACTTAGGGTACGACAATGCTCAGGCATGGGAGGAAGGGGCTGAGCCCTTCTTATAGTCCAGGGTGCTCATGGGCTAATTAAACATAAAAGTCTGGTGCGCGCGCACGCTCGTGCCCGCTCTTAAAGGGGCAGCGTGCGCACCAGACTTTTATGTTTAATTAGCCCATGAGCACCCTGGACTATAAGAAGGGCTCAGCCCCTTCCTCCCATACCCTACGGGACCTGGCCGAGGTGAGCGGAAGTGAGCGCTGGCATCTCCTGAGGAGGAGACTGGGGCCAGCGCTCGCAGAACCATGGCTGCGGCCATCAGTAGGTGAGTGAGCCTGCGGCCATGGACATGACAGTATCCCCCCTCTTACACCCCCTCTTCTTGGGACCAGAGCGGGAGAGAAACTTCTTCAGAAGGATAGGAGTATTGAGGTTCTCCTCTGGCTCCCAGGATTTCTCTTCAGGAACAAACCCCCTCCAATCCACCAAATAGAAAGTCTTGCCTCTTACTTTCTTGGTGTCCAAGATCTCCTTAACCTCGAAGGTGTCTGAAGTACCGCTGGAGTCTTGGTGAAGTGGTTCAGAAACACCGGTTTCAGGAGGGAGACATGGAAGGAGTTGGGGATCTTGAGAGTAGGTGGCAGCTGAAGCTTGTAGGCGACAGGGTTGATCTGCTGTAGGATCTCGAAGGGTCCGAGGAACCTGGGAGCAAATTTGTATGATGGCACCCTCAGTAAAATATTCCTGGAGGACAGCCAGACCCTCGTGCCAGGGAGAAACTGAGGGGGTTCTCTTCTCCTAGTGTCCGCCTTCTGTTTCATGTGGTCGACCGCCAGCAGGATGGAGGATCGAGTCTGCTGCCAGATCTGCAGAAAGTCCCTAAAAGCAGTGTCAGCAGCTGGTACCTCGGACGTATCAGGCACCGGGAGAGGAATTAGTGGGAGTTGGCCATAGACAATAAAGAACGGTGTCTTCCTTGTGGACTCGCTGGTGTGATTGTTGTATGAGAATTCGGCCCACGGGAGCAACTCCGCCCAGTCATCATGCTGCTTGGAGATGGCGTAGGTAGTTCTCCAAGATCTGATTGATCCTCTCGACCTGACCAGTGGACAGAGGATGGTAGGCCGAGGAAAAGTCCAACTTACACCTAGGAGTCCGCAAAGGGCTCTCCAGAACTTCGAGGTGAACTGAACCCCCCGATCAGACACAATATGCTGCGGCAAGCCGTGAAGGCGGAAGATGTATTGGATGAAAAGCTTGGCCAGTTGAGGAGCAGAAGGAAGACCGGTCAGAGGAACGAAGTGGGCCATCTTCGAAAATCGATCCACCACCACCCAGACAGTACTGCATCCAGCAGAGAGAGGCAGGTCAGTCCATAGCTATATGCTGCCAGGGAGCATCGGGCACAGGCAATGGCTGCAGCAGGCCAGCAGGTCTGGAGTGATCGACCTTGTTAGCTGCACACATTGAACAGGAAGAAACAAAGTCCATAATGTCTTTGGGCAGCGTGGGCCACCAGAAATGAGGGCAATTAGATCTCGGGTCTTACGGGTACCCGCGTCACCTGCCAGTCTAGAGGAGTGTCCTCAGCGGAGGATTCTCCCTCTGTCAGCCAGGCACACAAAAGTCCTCCCTGAAGGAATGTACCCAACTTGCAGGGGATTGACAGAGACAATGCAAGACGGATAAATAATGTTCTGTGGAATCTCCATGGTTTCTTCTGTCTCGAAAGACCTGGACAAGGCATCGGCCCTCACATTTTTGTCAGCCGGGCGATAATGGAGCTCAAACTGGAACCTGGTAAAGAACAGCGACCACCTGGCCTGATGAGGATTCAGCCACTGGGCTGTTTGGAGATAGGTGAGATTCTTGTGGCCCGTAAAAATTAGGATAGGATGAGCTGCGCCCTCTAGTAGATGTTTCCACTCCTCCAGAGCCAATTTGATGGCCAGTAACTCCCGATTCCCAATCGAGTAGTTGCGTTCTGCGGAAGAGAAGTGCTTAGAGAAATATCCACATACCATTGACTTGCCCTTGGAACCTCTCTGGAACAGGAGTGCACCAGCACTGACAGAGTAGGCGTCCACCTCCAACGAGAATTGTAGAGAAACATCTGGATGATGGAGGATAGAGGCTGACGTGAAGCCACTCTTCAGGCTATTGAATGCGGACTCTGCCTCAAGAGTCCACACCTTGGTGTTGATACCCTTCTTGGTGAGGTTAGAAATAGGAGAAGTCAGTGAGGAGAAGTTTGGAATGAACTGTCTGTAAAAATTGGCGAATCCCAGAAAGAACTGTATGGCCCTCAAGCCTTGAGGGCGTGGCCATTCCAGGACAGACTTTACCTTTTCAAGATCCATCTCGAGGCCTCCATTCGAGATGATGTAGTCCAGGAAGGGTAGAGCATCTTTCTCAAATACGCACTTCTCCAACTTAGCGTACAGACGATTCTCCCTTAACCACAGCAAAACTTGACGTACATCTCTCTGATGAGTCATAGGATCTGGAAAAAAATCAAGAAGTCATCAAGATAGACTACTACACAAACATAGCGGAGGTCACGGAAGATGTCATTAACGAACTCCTGGAAGACCGCGGGAGCATTTCATAGGCCGAATGCATTACTAGATATTCATAGTGTCCTTCACGGGTGTTAAATGCAGTCTTCCATTCATCACCCCGGCGAATCCCCAAGCAGGTCTAGTTTTGAAAAAATCTTGGCACCACGTATAAGATCAAACAGTTCTGAGATCAAAGGCAATGGATACTTATTTTTTCCCGTGATCTGGTTGAGACCCCGTTAGTCGATAAAGGGACGCAGAGAACCATCCTTTTTCTTGACGAACAAGAACACGGCTCCTGCCGGGGAGGAAGACTTCCATATGAAGCCCCGCTCCAAGTTCTCTTTAACATAGGCGGAAGTCCTTTTTTACCCACGGTTGTCCCTCCTAGCAACGCTAGGCTTTGGGACTTTTGGGGACACAGACGCACAAGATGGCCTCCGAGGCCGCAATATAGACAGAGTCCCGAAGTGCGTCTGCGTTGTTTCTCCTGGGTGGATAGCTTACACTTGTCCATCCTCACAGACTCCTTAGGAGGATCGGCACCTGAGGACAGCAGAGGTTTCTGCAAGGTTGGGACCAGACTAGGGAGGCCTCCCTCCCGACGAGCTTCTTGGAGCCGTTCTCAGATCCTCATATCAATCCGGGCGGACGGAAGCATGAGGTCATCCAGGGTAGACGGTAGATCTCGAGCGGCAAGTTCGTCCTTAATCTTAGGAGAGAGTCCCTGCCAGAATGTAGCTACCAGAGCCTCATTGTTCCATAACAGTTCTCCGCCAGGGTGCGGAAGAACTCGCCCACGGAGGTGTCTCCTTGGCGTAGGTTTAGCAAGGAAGTCACTGCAGATGAGACTCGTCCAGGCTCCTCAAACAACATGCGAAAGGTCCAGAGGTAGCCCTGGAAGTCACGGGTCTCTGGTCCTCGTCTCTCACAGATAGGATTCGTCATTGCAAGAGCCTTGCCAGTGAGGAGAGAGATGATGAAAGAGACCCTTGCGCCATCAGACGAAAATGCCCTTGCATACAGGCTGAAGTAGATCTGGCACTGGTTCAAAAATCCACGACAGGTACCTGCATCTCCATCATAGCTCTCAGGAAGAGGCAAAGAAAAACGGGGATCAATACTGCCAGGAGGTGTAGTATGAGGATCAACACTGCCAAGAGGTGTAGTAGGAGGAACGGCAGCTTGTACCTGCTGCCGACGTGCGGGAATGTTCAAGGCCTGGAGGAGTTGGTCCTGTCGAGACAGGAGGTCCAGCATATCCACCCGCATCTCTTGTGACGTCATCTTGGTCTTGGATCGACTAGCGGGGTCCATGGCCTGAGCGTACTGTCACGTTGGGTTCGTGGACCCACTGGGCCGTACTGCCTTGGCGGTATGGCAGTTGGCCAACAGGGCACAGGTAACAGTCTATGGTTTGTATAGGGTACCTGTGGCAGCTCGGACAGTAGCAAGGCAGGCTCGGCTGGGACTAGGCAGCAGGCAGACATCAGGCATGATGTAGCATGATGTAGCAGGACAGGCGTGGTATGCAGCACAGCTCAACTACAGCTCAGCACGGCACTTGACCAGGATAGCACAGGATACAGGATACAGGTACGGGAAACACTGGGAACTGGAAGACACTAGGAGACCATTTGCATAGACAAAATACTCAAGCATAGGAGGAAGGGGCTGGGCCCTTCTTATAGTCCAGGGTGCTCATGGGCTAATTAAATATAAAAGTCTGGTGCGCGCGCTGCCCCTTTAAGAGCGTGCGTGCGCACCCTACAGGACCCGGCCGAGGTGAGCAGAAGTGAGCGCTGGCGTCTCCTGAGGAGGAGACTGGGGCCAGCGCTCGCAGAACCATGGCTGCCGCCGTCAGGAGTTGAGTGAGCCTGACGGCCCGCGGCCATGGACATGGATACTGCAGCATCATCCCCTCTCCCTATCCCATCTGCTCTGTATCTTGTGTTTTACCGAAATCTAGCTTTTTACTGACTTAAAATTTTCAGAGATTTTGTAAATGGGAAAGGAGAACAACATACTACTGGAAAGTCAGGAAGATGGCTCTTTCCTGACGCTTATATGATATTGTATATTACAAAGTTTATTTTATTCATAGGTACCATTGATTTATGTCAGGTACTGTACTTACGTTACAGTGAAAATTAAGTTTGAGACTTTTTCTATTTCAATTCAAATAACAAATATGAAGTCTTAGAACCCTTTAAACATTGTATTATGAGACATATTATCATTAATTCCCTATTGTGTGTTATTACTATTTTTCTAGAACTGTTACCCTTACAAGTGTGATTGATTTGGGTAATAGAGCTGAGCAAAAGAATAAAGAAAAAAACGAAATTCCAGACATATCCAGCACACACTAGGATAAAATAATTACATAACAAGTTTATTTAAATAATGTAATAGCTTAAAAATAAGAAAAAATTCCGGTCAATGACCATAAGTACACGGCCCTATAATACAATGGAGCTCAATAAAGGAATCTGGCCAGTTATATAAAGGAGCGGATATAGTGCAGGATGCAAATTACTAAATATCCCATTTAAATATACATTCACAAAGGCATGAAAGAAACTCAATGAAAATGGACCTAATACAGGTAAATATAGGAAACAAGATCGCAATTGAGGAAAGCTTATATTAGCCTGGGCTAGTGGGTTAATACAATATTCATATTTCCCTTGGAGATTGAATTTTTACCAGACAGAAAAAGAGAGCTGAGCCCCTGAGGCGTAACACATTTTTTCCTTCTCACAAAAAACTTTAGACAACTCCCTCACAATGTATTTCCAGTATAAATAGGGTTGAAAGTTTTCATTTTTCTGTCCTGGATCCCCTCTATTTTGGTATATTGACTTTGGGTCCTATTACATGACCTGAAGTAGGCCATGGAAAAGTGTGCCGATCAACGAGACAGCTCGTTCATCAACTCTCATTTGCTCCTTTCACGCGGAGCAGTGATTGCTCATGTATAGGGACGAGCGATCAATCGCTCGTCCCCATACATTTTCATCGTGTCGGTAGCGCATCTCCCTGATTACACAGGGAGATGCGCTGCCGACAATGATAATATTACATGCTGCATAAAAAAGCAGATCAGCCGATGAACGAGCATTAGCTTTTTCATCTGATGATCGTTGCCCTGCTTACACAAGGCATTGATTTGGAACGAGCGCTCATATGAACCCTCGTTTACCCGATCATACGATCATTGCCCGAGATATAGAGGATTGAAATCTTTTCCTATACCTTTTAGAATTCCTATATGATTCCTTTTACTATTGGATTTTATTTTGACATTACAAGAATATTATATGTAGCAGTAATTAAATCAACCTGACACCTTACATTAACATGAATAGACAATTGGCCTTTTGAAGCAGGATATATAGTGATCTTCGGCCCTAGCTAACTTTTTGGAGAGGGCATAGATAGGCCTGGCTTCCTACAAAGCATATGTGGTTTACAATCGTCTCTACCTAATTAGTTCTCAAGGACAAACATGCGAAGCGCCAAAGGTCTGACACAAGTATGTGATCCAAATACAGAAAATAAATAGAAGGACGCAATGTTCTCCTTTTTGTCTGAATCCTCTGCTCTTCATTTATTAAGTGGTCAGAAAACTAATTGTATGCCAAGAATAGAAAGCAGTAGAACCTCCATCATTCTGAATCAATGTATAATGGTCTGATTCAGCCACAGCTCGATTTATTTAGCATGCCAAAATGAAAAATAAGGAAACCCTGAATAAATACTGTAAAAACATTCTACTTATCTAAACTACCCTGAAATAATGGATGATCAGGTAAAGGGGAGGTCCAGGGTTAGAAAAAGGGTCAACGTTTTCTCTAAACATAGCCCCATGCTCGTCTATGGGCTGGGTCTGGTTTTCACTTTTACTTGAATAGGGCTGAGCGGCAATACCAGACCCAGTCCATGGACAAACGGTCCGTTTCTAGACGAAAAAAGTTCACCATTTTTTTTTTAATCCTGAAGAAGAGGTGTTTTCCCATCTTAGACATTTATGGCATATCTCCAGAAAAAGCCATAAATGTCTGATGTCAGGAGGAAGGAGGTCTATTTGTGGCCACTTCTTCGTCTGGAGACCACCATGCTTGGTATATTGGGGGGGGGGTCTAGGGACCCGTGTTCTCCCAATGTGGATATGCCAGAAATATCAAAGATGGAAAAATCCTGTCAATTGGCAATGCTATAGTAGCAGCAGGAAGCCGGAGATTCTAGAGTGCTCAAACCCGTCCATCTTTATACTATATTGTGTACAGCACACATCTTTATGCTTATTTTAGCCCTCATGGTTTCCTGTCACATAATCTGGCACAGAAAACAGGTGTCACATATCCCCCGTTCGCAGTGAGGAGGTGGCCATACATGTCCAGTCACTCTTCAAAGCGAACATATGGACACCGCTGAGCACAACCACTGGGTATTTCCCGTATCCTCCAAACAGTGGATATAGGAAAATTAATGTAACATGGATGAAGCTAAGGTCCACATCTATGGTCACCCCATAATGTGGTACTTTGATCACTACTGTGCTACAGGGGTTCTGTTAGCAAAATTACATATTTATGTGTCCTTATTGGGCTTTCCATTCTTTTTCACCTCTCTCATCTAAAAATACTGTATACACATATTTATACTTACCTTTGCCTGGTCTCTAGTGGAGGTCTAGCTTGTCATAGTGAGGTGGCCATTGTTATGATCCTTTGAACTATGAGCCACAATGGTGGTTACTGCAGCAGCTCAACCTATATTCTCAAAGCAAGCTGAGGCTAAATAAGTCCTCTACGTTATTCTTCTTTATATATATATATATATATATATATATATATATATATATATATATATATATATATATATATATATATATATATATATATATATATGTTTATTTATTATTTTAATACCTAATATGTACCAACATAGATTATTACTTACCTGGAGTGTGGTCTTTATTTAGATGAATATTGACTTTGTCTTTTACAGTCCAGTTGAAATCATTTGTATTGTCTTGTGTGAGATCACATCCAAAATTGATCCGGTCTGCATATTCAAAATTGCAGCTTCCAGGAACGTTAGTGTACTCACCTAGGTATATGGGAAATAATGTCTGCCTTTAATGGTTAAGCAAATGGGAGACCGTCACTTAATATGCTCACGGTAATTTCCACAAAAAATCACTTTACCATGAAAGCAAAAAGATAAATGCTTAATTTACTTAAATCAACTTCAGCTTTACCCCTCTCTAGAGCAACGCCATCTTCTTCGGCTGGAACCATGTACGATTTCCTATAAGTCTATTAAGGGATTAGCTCATCCTGGCTTGACACATTTACTTAATTTCACAAAGGAATTCCTATATTTCATATGAGTACTTGCCTCAGTGCTGTTCAACAAAGCGTGAAAATTGTAAATAAGATAATTTACATTTTAAATGAAATATATCGCTGATTTTGAAAAAGCGAACCTGATTTATGGTTGTTATTATGAAAACTTTTTTTTTTTTTTAAGAAATTCTTCTTATATCCAAAGGACAGATCCGATTTCACATAACCGGGAATATGAAGGGGATATATAAAATACATCTGAAGTATATATAAAAGTCTTAAAGAGAAACTTCAATGAGAATCATAGTTTCCCATGTTAATTCTCACCTGTAATCATAATGTTTGATGTCACTGCTGTCTCTTGTAGCTTTCTGGGTGATAAATTATCAGGCAGAATGTGTCTGTACCAATACCTAGCAATAATCTAGATGTGCTAAGTGACAACCAAAAATGTTTTTAATCCTGTGTATTCTGTTGTTGTCACTGAACCTCCTCCAAGCTGCTTCTTGTTTTATATAGATGATGTAAGCATATTGCCAACCAATCATCTCTGCCCCTACCAGCCTCACCCCCAGATTTTGCACACTGCCTGTGACATGAATGCTGCTGCATAGGCACAGCCTACAGCCTCTCCTGTGTCATCAATATAACTATAAAGCTACTGCCTGTAGACAGTGATTTTATCAAGATGGCAGACAGGAGCTGAACAATTCCCTTCTAAAAAGCAGGTAAAACGTTGCATGGGGGAAAAATAAAAGAACATTGTTTTTATATGGGGTAGGTTTGGAGGTGTTGGGAATGATTTCATATATCTGCTGGAGTTACTCTTTAAGTAACCATGAGAGATCTACTCTGCCATAGTCTGCACAGTGGGCTCCTTCTTTGGGGTGTTCCATCATATTCTTCCTTATACGCTCTATTTATTATTATTTTCTAAGTAGGTGTGGGGATTCTGACTGTATATTTTTGGTGTCTTGTCTGTTTTCACTTGTTATTTTTAAATGTTTTCCATTACCTGTTATTCCCAGCTGGAACATTTTGTCCATTATGGAAGTCCTGAATTCAGAATTCTGCTCTGGAATCCTGCGTTCTGCATTTCCTTCCTGGTAACCCTTATTTTGCTTCCATGCCGAATCCTGATTCCTTCATGTGCTCTCATCCTCCAAGTCCAGTTGGCTTATAAAGGGGTTATGTGGGGACCAAAAATTATTAGCAGTGTATTCACTGCAGTATGTGAATAAACTCGCTAATATACATTCTGGTCCCCCATCGCGCAGATTCTGAGATTTTCATAGATTTTTATAGCGCTGTCAAGGGACAGGAAGTCTAGTTGCACAGTCTTCTTTGATGACGATACGACTCTTCGTCATGTGACTGGCCCCGCTGTACTCTATGTAGATTTTATTTTTCGGATTCCGTATGAAAAAAAATCATGTCATGTTCCATCGGATGCCACATTATGGAGGTATTCTCCCTTTTTGAAACTTTGCTTCTGGGAGAGAATAACTCTCTAATAAGGCGCTGTAAAAAGGCACTAAACACTATACATAGAGTACGAAATAGAGCCACCACTGGGGGTTTACTGCATACTAATTATACATTAAAATCAATAACAAAGGAGTATGCAGTAAGCTCCTTAGCTCTCCCTAGTGGCAGCTACAGGCAGCCAGAACGTGAGGATTTAGAGGCTATGTACACCATTGAAATGGTTGGGTTGTTTTTTTTTTTAAATAAAAATGTCTATCACTGTTTTTGGTGCAACTTTCAAAATATTTTTTATTTAAAATAATTTTTACTTTTTGAGATTCAGCTGCTTTGTTTTCTGATTGAAGAGCAGCTGTATCATGTATCAGCGAGACTGATGGGTTCAGTGTCAGCGGGTCCTGCGTGTGTCTGACATGCTGGATCCACCTGTAATGGATCACACCTAAGTTATGAACTTAGATGTGATTGATAGCAGCTCGATCCTGCGTGCCTGCTGACACTGAACCCGTCAGTCCCATTGACTTGACGGATACAGGTCTCAGCACAAGATACAGCTGCTTTGTATACAGGATACAAAAGCAGCTGTATCTCAAAAAGTTAAAATAATTTTTAATAAAAAGTATTTAGAAAGTGGCACCAATCACACTGATTGAAATGTTTTTTTTGTGTTTTTTTAAAAAAAATAAAAATGTCTAATGTGTACATAGCCTTTAAAGTTTCTAGCCACTGTGTGTTTAACATGTGAAAAGTCAAGTTAAAGATTGCTACATCTGTATATGAAAGTTATAGTATATATAAGTGTAACATAATTATAGAGAAGAGCTGCCACACATATATATTCAGGCAATAATCTACAAATAGATAAGCACATATAAATAATACATAACATGTAATAGTTACTGTGATGAGTAAGTAGCCCTGATGTACATACTGCAGTCGGCTTCATCCGAAGAGTCCTCACAGTCAGACTTGTAGTCACAGACTAGGTGGGATTCAATACATTTTTGGTTTTTGCATACAAAATCTGTATCTTCAGGGCATTTTCCAGGCTTCTCTCCAACTACAACCAACAAGACATTAAAATCAATACTCAGCTGAATCGATGTATGCTTCATTTCATTTGTTGATTTAAGTTTAGTAACACGTTGTTTCCATTAACATTCTGTCATCGCTTTACCGTTATCTACAGCGTTTTGTTTTACTACATCATTTAGTAAGTTGCTGCTTCTATTTAAGAACTAAGGGAGAACCAAATCCAATGTCAGCAGCTTATGAAATGAAATCGTATCAAAAGAGCCGTAGACATCATGTAAATGGTTGTGGCGGATGTTAGAACTGGAGAGATGCGAGTTAAAGAGGCTCTGACACCAGATTCTCAAACCCCTATCTCCTATTGCATGTGATTGGCGCTGCAATGTAGATAACAGCAACGTTTTTGTTTGTTTTTTTTTAAAAACTTTCATTTTTGGCCAAGTTATGAGCTATTTTATATATATGCAAATGAGCTTTGAAATGGACAACTGGGCGTGTTTTTTTTTCGTATGTCCAACTGGGCGTGTATTGTGTTTTTAACTGTGCGTGTTTACGTGTATGACGCTGACGAATCAGTGACCAGTCAGCGTCATACACTCCTCTCCATTCATTCACACAACACATAGTGTTCTTACTAGAACGATGTGCAGCCACATACACAAGTGTCCTGATAATGAATACACATGACCTCCAGCCTGGACGTCATGTGTATTCAGAATCCTGACACTTCTGAATCTTTTCTGCGAGATTACAGCAAACCACGCGTAATCTCGCGAGATTACGAGGTAAACGAGATTTCGTTTCCCTTGCTGGAAATCTCACAGTTGTCCATTTCAAAGCTCATTTGCATATATATAAAATAAAACAAAACATTACTGTTATCTACATTGCAGCGCCGATCACATGCAATAGGAGATAGGGATTTGAGAATCTGGTGACAGAGACTTTTTAAGGTAGTGATCATGGGGGGGAGGGGCAGATATTTTTCTAGACGCGATATCAGTAATCCCAGTGAAGGATACACAAACCACAATCTAGTTACAACATTACACACATCCGGATAAATCCTAATTTTATTTATTGTCCAAACAGTAAACACTGTGACGTCTCGATCCTTTATAGGGCCTTTCTTAAGCAAAACCACAATTTATAAGGGCCTGTTCACTTCAGTGTCGGGCTTCCATTTATGGGTTCTGTTCGACCTTTCCTTTGGAGGAACCGATGAACGGAAGCCATAGCTTACATTTACATGACCATTTATTTCAATGGTAATGCTTCCGTTGCAGCTGGTTTCCGTTTGTTTCCGTTTTTTCAAGTGCAAACAATAGCGTAGTCGACTAAAGCAATACCATTGAAATAAATGGTAATGCAAATGGAAGCTATGGTTTCCGTTTGGCTTCCCATTCATCGGTTCCTCCGACGGAAAGGTCGAACGAAACCCATGAACGAAAGCCCAACGCTGATATGAACACACCCTAACACACATACCTATGCACAAGTAGGAATAAGATGTGACCCCCACAATCCATGGGGTGATTATTGTATGTACACACGTATGTATATGTGCGCTTGTTTCAGTATGCTTGTGCACGGATCACTTGAGCATCTTTGCATGTGACTTGTTTATTCATCGATGTATTTTTCTATTTATTCCTTTATGTAAGTGTATGTTTTAGTCTATGGATCAGTTCACACTGAGGATTTTGCCAGGCAGAAAAAATCTGCCAGGATTTTTAGCCTATTTTTTGGTGTTTTTTTTTAAAATAAATAAATTCAAAAACAGTGGTAAAAACCGCCTTTAACAAGCGACGCATTTTTTTCAGCCTCCCATTGATTTCAATGGAGGGTCAGAGGTAAGAACCGTTCCAAGAAAAAGCATGCCGCTTTTTTTTTCCGCAAGCCGTCAAAAGCCACCTGGGGAAAAAAAAACAGTCTGCCTCCCATTGAAATCAATGGGGGGCAATTTGGGGCGTTTATTTGGCACTGATTCCGACGTGGTTTTCACAACAAAATCAGTGCCAAAATCCTCTGTGTGAACTGACCCTAACTGGACATGCATTGTAAACCAAAAAATTCTTCTGTTTCTAATAAGAAGTTCTCTGAATGGGCCTCATTTGTCGTGTGGATACATCATGGAAAGCTAGTGCTTCCTGCATTTTGCCGTATCCATACGACAAATGGTGGACACCGGCTCACAAGCTGAGTCGGTGCCACCATGGCCAGATGTCGGCTGCATGGTATAGCTGACACCCTGGGGTAATGGTGAGGACCGAAGTTTGCTCCGATCCCCGCCATTAACCCCTTAAATGCAGCGGTCAAAAGCAATCGCTGCATTTAAGGTTTTTGCAGCTCATCGGCACCTGGGCAATGAAATTGAAACACTGGCCTCCCGGTATGCCTAGAATGGAAGCCTTTCAGGCCCTGACTGGAGGCAGGGCCTAAAAGGCTTCCGTAGCCGCCGGGATATTATACCTGAAGGGGCCCGAAGGCCCCACCACCACCATATAATAAGGAACTAGTATTATAAATGACTCATGGTAGGAGCTTTAAGTTTTGCTTCGGCGACTACAGATTTATTTCCCATGTATGTGGAGAGGTAAAGGTTGCACACGTCACCCTCCTGTATGACATATGGTATAAATGAATGTTTTCGGCAGAGTGTAAGACTTCAATAATAACTGCATCAGTCAGCAATATAAGTTTCATTGGTTTTTACTTATAGAACAAGGTCAGAAGAAAATCAAGACACAAGGAAGTTACAAGGTGTCTTCTATCTGTTCATCAAATTCAGGACAAGTAAAGTCAGTTTAAACTATTTACCCATAAGTCAGAGACTTGAAATTGAAGTGAAATGAACATTGCAGGGTCACTTGTCCAATGATAAGCTCATTACTACAGTGACCTCTTGTGTGAGTTTCAAAGTCAAACTCTCCGCTCTTCTGTTTTCTCTCAGTTTTCACAATTTCTTTAAAGATATCCCGTAAATCGCTATAAAATAAGTCAGCGCTAGAGGTTGTGTGCAACTCGAAGGAAGCTACGGAGTTGATTATAGGGATTTTGTATTATAACTACTAATATGAACTTCCAGCAGGTACCCATTTAGCGTTAATGTCCAGCAGAAAGCCGATTACATATTAATAACACTATCAGGCATACTGTCCTATAAAGAAGAAAACAACTAGCATGCAATATGAAAATTGTGGAAATATTTTTGTACCTTTTTTTTTTTAATGAAAAACTTAAAGTAAAGAGTTAGTTTATATGGAGGGAATTGCATAGGGAACACACAAACATGGGACATGGGTACAATTTCAAAGGTTCTGCCGACAGAAAATTTACAGCAAAGGGCAAGGTCAACCAGATCGCCCATACGGTTGGACATCTGAGTTATTTAACCTTTTATCCATTTAAGACTTGTGAAGTCAGTCCCAAATCTCATTCCATGTATACAGCACTCAGGTCCAAGAGAGATCAATGTAAAGCCCATCCTGGTTGCTGCATACATGGACGTGGTGAAGAAGACAGTATTGTCCTCATCCATGGTTTCAGTAACATGTTCTTGGAGATCGCTTTCAGAAGTCATTGGGAACTTTTAATACCACAGGTGTCCCTTTTATTGGTCTCTAAATCTTAAAAGTGAACCTTTTCTTTTAAGTAACTGCTGCCCAAATGTATATCCTCTCCTCTTGTAGGCACTGTGCCAATTCAGCTATGAGCTAAACAGCCATTCATTTGAGACTGGCTGGTTTCTGGAGATACACTGTCGTGTAGCTAAATAATTATAGCCCTCTGTAAAAGAAAAACAAAAAAAAGGACCCTTATCCGGAGGTCTCTTATCCCAACACTGGGGTTTTACTGTGTTATCTTTTGGAGGACATAAATTGATTTTATTTTCATCTTATTCTGCACTATAAAAAAATGTCATTGTTGTTTGAGGAAACAAGAGATCCTTGAACTGGACTTTTAGAACATTCTTCTGAATATGTTGTCAATACAAAATTTGGTTTGCTGTATAATTGCAGATGGGTTTGTGAGGCAGCAACTAGTTTGTCTCATATTACTGAAGTCTTCTTATCACGGTCAAAGAGATGAAGGCAGAGATAAAGGAACTGAGGCTTGATGATTGTTAAGGCTATGGGGTATGTGGACCCACTAGGCCGCTCCGCCGTAGCGGAGTACCAGCTGGCCAAACAAAAGTCAATAACAGTCTCTAGGAATAAGTACCTGGCTAGATGATTTGGCAAACACTCAGCGTGGCAGACACTAGGCGTAGTAGACATATAGCGTAGCAGACACTTGGCACAGATGATACTTGGCACAGATGACACTCTCAACCCGATACTAGATAATGCACTGGAGCGAATACAATTATTCGATATAGGATACAGGAAATGGGAACACTAGATACAGGATACAACTAAGTTGACCATTTGCAAAGACTAACATGGGCAGACACAATAACGCTCAGGCAAGGAGAGGAAGGGAAGAGCCCTTTTTAAAGTCCAGGGTGTAAAGGGATTGGCTGGGGAACTTTGCACAGGTCCGCACGCTAGCCATTTAAGGCCAGGAGTGAGCACGCTTGCACCCTACAGGGCACAGAGGGAAGCTGCAGCCATGTGTGCCAGCGTATCTGGGGAGGGAGATGCCGTCATGAAGAAAGTATCCTGTGGTCACGGCTGCCGGTAAGTAGGACGGGCCAGCGGTGAGCAACCGCGGGCACAACAATGATGCTCCAACCACCCTTTATCTCCTATTCTGCAGCTCTTTGTAAAAGTTATTGTAGGTAGAATGCCCTATAATCAATTGGAAGTATACTAAACAAGTGTATTTAGAATCCCGTATAGTGATAAAATATATATATCTCTTCTGGACAACCTCTCCTCAAATGAATTATGGTGCTGTTTAGTAAAATCCAGTACACTCCACAGGCCCACGCTGAAATATACCACTCTGTACAATAAAGTAATTGGGACAGACCCTTTCGCCTCTGGTACCCTGTGCAGCTGAACTGGCTCCATGGGTGATTTGTCCATCCCGCATAGAGTCCTTCATAACAGGAGCTGCCCTTCTAGATATTCTCCACTCTGGATCACCCCCATGATATCCATATACCCTAGTCCCCAATCAGACAACCCCAATAAAAAGAAAACAGACATACTTTTATGCCGACACGTACAATTTTATCTATACAAATATTCTAAATATTTCAGTTTTTTATTATATCAAACACAATATATCAAAATAGCAGGGTGCTGAATTCATTAATATTTTCCATTTCACAAGCCTCGTAATGATACTTCCACTACATAAACCTGCACCATACCTAGAATCCATGCATCAGTATCGCTCAGTATCACCGTTCATTCTCACATTGAGCATTTTCATTTGTTGCACTTCATCGTGATGAATTGTTATCTGGTCTCTCACTGCCTTGTGCTTTATCTGCTCCCTGAAGCTACTTCTGTCAGATCATTTCTAATGGTGTTCTTCTCTGCATGTCTCTATCTTATTAGATCAGTGCCCCCAAAGATTTAATTATTACCACTAGACTTGTCATTATACACCAGTGCGGATTATTACCTGGAAGAACGAAGGGGCCATGGACTGGCCCGAAAAGGTAAAAAATAATAATGTTTCTTATGTATATATGTGCACTTGTGTGTATGTGTTGTTCCGTTATAACAGAAAGGAGACGCATTCAAAATGTCGCTATTGGGTGCCATAATTACTAGTTACACCCCTACATGTAGTCAAGCCAATAAAGCAGATGAGCTTTTTTTTTTTTTTCAAATTATAATCATATTTTGGCTATAGTTTTTATGAGGAAGCAACTATAAGGAAAGATTGCAGCTTACAAATAGGTTTGCAGCATTGCCTTGTTTTTAAAGTTCTCTGCCCGCTCTAAAACACCATCGAATTTAGTAGGTTCAGATGGAAAGATAGAGGGCATTGACTGCAATCGTTGGGATGCAAGCCTGGTGTCTGGCACTGGCACTTTGGTGTCCCGTTCTCTCCACAATTCAATTTTGCCAGCCTGACTCTTATTGTCTTACTATTCTTCATCTTGTGTTGTGTAGGGTAACTTGACAATTGACATTGTAATGTATTTAATCCTGCTATATATTGACCTTTCTGCTCCATTTCCCTAATGTGATGTTCTGCACATTTCCATAAATATATAACCTTTTTATAAATGAATAACCTTTGCTGCCATTCAACTACCATTGTACGTGAGCTGAAGTAAAAGTAATGATATTATATTACCTTTTTTTCCAAGTCTAAGGCCCCATGCACACAAACATATTCTGCGGGTGAATTGCGACCCCATTCATTTCAATGGGCCCATACACACGACCATGGTTTCCATGCATTGCCCAGGAGCCTGGACCGCAGAAAGAACGGGCATGTCTTATTACGGCCATGTTTTGCTCATAGAAATTATTGCACGTGGCCATATGCACGGCCCACGATTTGCGGGCGGCCCGCGGATGACACTCCACGGCCGTCTGACCCGAAAATCATGGCCGTGCACATAGCTACTGTAGCGCCCATGGCCGCGGGCCGTCGGGTTTACTCACCTCCCGACGCCCGCAGCCATGGATCACTTCCGCTCCGTCCGGCTGGGTCCCGTAGGGTGCGCGCGCACGCTCGCGCCCGGCCTTAAAGGGCCAGCGCGCGCAATTAGGAAATCGTCATCCTCATCAACTGCCACGATTTCCTGGTCTATTAGAAGGCCCCTGGCCTTCTAATCCTTGCCTGAGCGTTGTTAGTCTTTCCCAGTCTGTCTCGCAAATGGTCCCTTAGTGTCTCCCGTTCCAGCTGTTACCCGTGCCCTGTTACCGTTCCTGTATTCCGTATTGTTCCTGTGCCTACCCGTGTTCAAGTGTCATCTGCCACATCAAGTGTCTTCTGCCACGTCAAGTGCCATCTGCCACGTCAAGTGTCTTCTGCCACGTCAAGTGCCATCTGCCACGTCAAGTGCCATCTGCCACATCAAGTGTCTTCTGCCACGCCAAGTTCCATCTGCCACATCAAGTGTCTTCTGCCACGTCAAGTGTCTTCTGCCACGTCAAGTGCCATCTGCCACGTCAAGTGCCATCTGCCACATCAAGTGTCTTCTGCCACGCCAAGTGCCATCTGCCACGTCAAGTGCCAAACGCTCATCGGATACTACCCGCCACGTCTGGCGCCACTTGCCGCACCTGCCTCCATCCGTGCTGAAGCCACAGCTACCGCCCGGACTATTTCAGGTACCCAAGCATTACTGTCTGCCATTTTACTTTCGCATAGACTGTGACCTGGTCAGCTGCCTCCCCGCTACGGCGGAGCGGCCTAGTGGGTCCAAAAACCCAGTGTCCGTGACAGCTACGGTGGTGTGCATGAGGCCTTACCCCAATTTAACAGTCTCAATGTATTTTAGAATTATCCAGGGGGCCACAGTCATAAGGCAGCGGGTGCTTTAAATAAGGGCATCAAATTGATGTTCTTGAATGGTTAAAGCAGTTGGCACCTAGAGTGCCTACTGTATAGCATCGTGAACCCAAGCAAAGCTTCTGTACTTTCATAACAACACTGATTAGATATTATTTTCCTTTAGATGAATCTTTAGAAGGAGTATATATCCTTCCTTAACTTATTTATATGGGCGGTGGAGTGCGCATGTGCGTCATGTGACATCTCCCGCGTTGCACCGAAAGTTGTCAATTGTCAATGTACTGGCAGAAATCTGTGAATGGGCAAAAACTACTCACACAGATTGACGGTAATGACGCGGGGGGGTCGGCACTGGGCAGGTCCTTGTTGCGTCATGCGCCACTGGACACCACTTGTTTCAGTATTTAATCCCTGTGTGAGACTAGAATTCTCATCTCCTGCTAAAGGTTGTGAAACGCGCGATGAGTTGTTTCCTTAGGTGGACTTTCCAACTACCATCATGCCAGCCATAGGTAATCGAAATATCCCTGCATTGATTATATACACTTTTTGATCTCCTTACACCTAGGACCATGTTCTAGACATTGAACCTAGACGGATGAGACACTATATTATATATACCGTGACCTAGTATTTATGTGACAGGGGCTGTGGTGGTCTTCACCTGAGGTTGTTTTTAATTATGTTTTTTAACTTTTTGCATATATTTGTAGGGGGCAGTCTGTCTAAATTTATGGATTAATAAAGACTGTAATTTTTTTGACTATATGGTCTGCATAGTATATGATTTTTTTGAGCTGAGAATTTTTTTTCGATCTTATTTGTGAAAGTATTTGTGTTTTGTTTTTTAAATAATGCTCAGGATATACTGTATATAGGTGTATAACACTTTTAATTTGATTGTAATCTTTGTTGTTATCCTTGCCCACATAAGATCATATCATCACGAAGGTCTATTCGGTTATTGTGTCAGAGCCTGCCAGAGGATTCTTTAAGTGCTTTCACACGGACCGATACTGGCTGGAAAATCCAGTGCGGATCGAAGATACAGCACGTACACTACCGTTCAAAAGTTTAGGGTCACTTAAAAATTTCTTTATTTTTGCAAGAAAAGCACCGTTTTTTTCAATTAAGATAACATTAAATTAATCAGAATCACACTCTATACATTGTTAATGTGGTAAATGACAATTCTAGCCGCAAACGTCTGGTTTTTAATGCAATATCTACATAGGTGTATAGAGGCCCATTTCCAGCAACCATCACTCCAGTGTTCTAATGGTACATTGTGTTTGCTAACTGTGTTAGAAGGCTAATGGATGATGAGAAAACACTTGAAAACCCTTGTACAATTTTGTTAGCACCAGTGTAAACAGTTTTGCTGTTTAGAGGAGCTATAAAACTGACCTTACTTTGAGCTAGTTGAGAATCTGGAGCATTACATTTGTGGGTTCGATTAAACTCTCAAAATGGCTAGAAAAAGAGAGCTTTCATGTGAAACTCGACAGTCTTTTCTTGTTATTAGAAATTAAGGCTATTCCATGTGAGAAATTGCCAAGAAACTGAAGATTTCCTACAACGGTGTGTACTACTCCCTTCAGAGGACAGCACACACAGGCTCTAACCAGAGTAGAAAAAGAAGTGGGAGGCCCCGCTGCACAACTGAGCAACAAGACAAGTACATTAGAGTCTCTAGTTTGAGAAATAGACGCCTCACAGGTCCTCAACTGGTAGCTTCATTAAATAGTATCCGCAAAACGCTAGTGTCAACGTCTACAGTAAAGAGGCGACTCCGGGATGCTGGCTTTCAGGGCAGAGTGGCAAAGAAAAAGCCATATCTGAGACTGGCTAATAAAAAGAAAAGATTAATATGGGCAAAAGCACACAGACATTGGACAGAGGAAGATTGGAAAAAAGTGTTATGGACAGACGAATCGAAGTTTGAGGTGTTTGGATCACACAGAAGAACATTTGTGAGATGCAGAACAACTGAAAAGATGCTGGAAGAGTGCCTGACGCCAACTGTCAAGCATGATGGAGGTAATGTGATGGTCTGGGGTTGCTTTGGTGCTGGTAAAGTGGGAGATTTGTACAAGGTAAAAGGGATTTTAAATAAGAAAGGCTATCACTCCATTTTGCAACGCCATGCCATACCCTGTGGACAGCGCTTGATTGGAGCCAATTTCATCCTACAACAGGACAATGACCCAAAGCACACCTCCAAATTATGCAAGAACTAGTTAGGGAAGAAGCAGGCAGCTAGTATTCTATCTGTAATGGAGTGGCCAGCGCAGTCACCAGATCTCAACCCCATAGAGCTGTTGTTGGAGCAGCTTGACCGTATGGTACGCAAGAAGTGCCCATCAAGCCAATCCAACTTGTGGGAAGGCCTTCTGGAAGCATGGGGTGAAATTTCTCCCGATTACCTCAGCAAATTAACAACTAGAATGCCAAAGGTCTGCAATGCTGTAATTGCTGCAAATGGAGCATTCTTTGACGAAAGCAAAGTTTGAAGGAGAAAATTATTATTTGAAATAAAATTCATTATTTCTAACCTTGTCAATGTCTTGACTATATTTTCTAGTCATTTTGCAACTCATTTGATAAATATAAGTGTGAGTTTTCATGGAAAACACAAAATTGTCTAGTTGACCCCAAACTTTTGAACGGTAGTGTAGATCAGCGCTCATTAGCTCCATTCATTAGGAGCAACGATTGTTAATGTAGGGGTCTAAACAATTAAAAAAACGATTGTTTGTCCCCATGCATTTGTATCATGTGGGCAGCACATCCCGTGTTTACACAGGGAGATGTGTTGCCAACTAGCGAACATTTTATTGGGTGAATTAAAGATCCTATCAGCCGATTGCTCATTCATCGGCCGATCATTGCCCTGTGTAAATGAGCATTCATATAAACGCTCTTTTGCTCGATCATTGGCCAATGTAAAAGTGCCAGTCTGACCCTGCTCTTGTTTGGGATGGGGTTTGGAGATACAAGTGCTAAGTCTTCTTTTCAAAGGATTGGGAGTGTGGTAGCGGGAACAAGCGCAAGGACTCTCCCCTCTATAGAAGTCCTTACTTCACTGTTACATCAGCCTCTGGATAATTCAGTTCTCCAAGCATAATTTAGGTCATAATTGTTCATTATCAAACTAAATATCTTGATAAAGTAACTGAATCTAATTTCTTTTACTGAGGCACCATTATTATCCCCATAAGGTTGTTCCCTTTTATTCTGAGAACAAAAAAGAAGTCACCGGATAAAAATACAGGATGGTTATCAGCACCAAGTAATATATATGTCTTAGTCTCGACTAAAGAAGTGTCCTATTTGCCAGTCCACTATGCTAACGTCTTGTCAGAACAAGGTCATGTCAAGACAAGTTGAGATGAAAATGATGGATAGTGCTAGATACCAGACGATGGGGTGTGTGCACAGTGTCAAGTTAAATGCACTACAGACACAAATAAAAACATGTTGTTTGGCTTTATTGATCAATCAGGAACATTTTTGCATTCTGCGCTTCCGATGTACTGTCAAGTAGTCCGGCTGAACATCATCAGATCGTCTGAATTGCAAAGCACTTAGAAATCTGAGCCTTGTATTTTCCAAATCCAGTTTGATGTACATCCAGTGTACAGAATATTAAACATCGAGGTCTGGTATCTGTTCCAGAAGCAAACAGTATTGACATAAATGGAACAAAGATAAAGTTTAGCATAAAGTAAAACTTCAAGCCACATGATTTACACCCTTTATGATCAGACCAAAATATTGTATTTCTCTGTGCAGAATTATATGGGGTAACATATTTACTTCTTAGGCCCTATGCACACGACCGTAAAAAATCTCCGTAATTGACCGTAATTCAGTTCTATTGGCCGAAGACACCTTTCCGTATCGCTATGGATAGAACTGTGCCAGGAATTATGAAGCATGTCCTACTTTTCGGATTTCATGGGCCGTGCTCCCATACTTTGTATGGGAGAACGGCCCAAAAATGTGAGCTGTAGCCCGCGGCGATGTGCATGAGGCCTTAACCTACAAAACTGACTCCCAGACAATATATACACTATATGGACAAAAGTATTGGGACACACCACTTAATCATTGAATTCAGGTGTTTCATTCAGTCCACTGGCGTAGCTATAGGGGTCACAGCGGTCGCAATTGCGACCGGGCCCCGAAGCCAGGGGGCCCACGGCCCCCCGCACCACATCAATAAAAAGTTACTATAGTAACTCGGGCCGCGGGCCCCTGTTACTATAGTAACATACTTTACTTACCTTCCAGGTTCCGGATCGCAGCGGAGGTCCTGACGTCAAGCGCTGTGCGCAGCGCATGACGTCATAGCGCTATGCGCTGCGCACAGCATCGAGACAACAGAACTCCCGCCGCGGCCGAAGAGGAAGGTAAGGTTAGCCCTGACTGGCGGGGTCCGACTCCCGGGACCCGCCAATCAGCTGTTTTGAAGGGGCCGCAGCACTCGTACGAGAGCTGCTCCCCTTCATTCCTGTCACTTCATTCCGGTCACACTGTGAATCCGTGTCGGCGATTCACAGTGTGGGCGAGTAGTGAAATTAAGGGGAAGCAGCTCTCGTACGAGTGCTGCGGCCCCTTCAAAACAGCTGATTTGCGGGTCCCGAGAGACACATCAGCTATTGATGGCCTATCCTGAGCATAGGCCATCAATGTTTAGGGACTGTACAACCCCTAAGCCTACGATGTAGCAGGCTTAGGGGGCCCATGAGACAGGATCACAGATTGTGTGATGCTGTCTGCTGGGCCCTGTATCTAAGCCAATCACATGGTAGGCTTAGATACATGGCCCATGCGTGATCCTGTCTGCTGGGCCCTGTATCTAAGCCAATCACATTGTAGGCTTAGATACATGGTCCATGTGTGATCCTGTCTGCTGGGCCCTGTATCTAAGCCAATCACATGGTAGGCTTAGATATATGGCCCATGCGTGATCCTGTCTGATGGGCCCTGTATATAAGCCTACCACACTGTAGGTTTAGATACAGGGCCCCAGTACACAGTAATCTTATACTGTATAAGATTACTGTCTGCTGGACCCTGTATCTAAGCCTACGTTGTGCTAGGCTTAGATACAGGGTCCCACAGACAGTATCACACATGGACCCTGTATCTAAGCCTAACACACGTGTTACTAATCATTTTTTGTGTGTTTTCTTACAGGATCGGTCGTTGGACTACGGCGGATTCCAGGACTACTTCGATGACGGCTTTTTTTTATTATCAATAAAATGGTTAATGAGGGCTGTGTGTTTTTTTTTTTATTTCAATAAAATATTTTTTTTGTGTTTTTTTTTAAACTATATTACTACCGCCTTAGTAATGGCCGCCGGCTGATTGACAGCATCCATTGCTAAGGCGGGGCTTAGTGTTAGCCGGTGCAGAGCCTAACACTAACCCCCTTTATTACCCCGGTACCCACCCCCACCAGGGGTGCTGGGAAGAGCCGGGTACGATCCAGTACTCGACCATCTGTAGTGATGGTCGGCCATTGGGGTGGCCGCAGGCTGGTATTATCAGGAGGGGAAAGGCCAGATACAGTGGCCCTTCCCACCCTGGTGATGCTAGGCTGCTGCTGCTTTATTGTATCTGGCTGGTTATGAAAAATGGGGGGGACCCCACGTCATTTAAAAAAAAAAAATAATAATAATTGGAAAGAACGATGTGGGGTCCCCCCCAATTTTCATAACCAGCCAGATACAACACAGCAGCAGCAGGCAGCATTACAAGGGTGGGAAGGGGCACTGTTTTTGGCCTTCCCCAGCCTAATACTACCAGCCTGCGGCCACCCCGGTGCCTGCCCGCCACTACAGATGGTCGGGTACTGGTTCGTACCCGGCTCTTCCCAGTACTCCTGGTGGAGGTGGGTACCGGGGTAATAATGGGGGTTAGTGTAGCCTCTGCACCGGCTAACATTAAGCCCCGCCTTAGTAATGGAGGTTGTCAATCAGCCAGCGGCCATTACTAAGGCGGTGATAATAAAGTTTAAAAAGATACAAGCACATAGAAAAAATATTTTATTGAAATAAAAAAACACAACCCTCATTAACCATTTAATTGAGAATAAAAAAAACGCCGTCATTGAAGTCCTCGAATCCGAAGTCCAACAACCGAACCTGTAAAAAAAACACACACACACAAAAATAATCAGTAACACAAAGAAGCAAAATTATTATTCTTACCTATCCTGGGTCCAGCGCTGGAGACGCAATGTCAGCGAGCTGGGCCCTGTATCTAATCCAATCATGTGTGATATTGTCTGCTGGGCCCTATATCTAATCCGATCATGTGTGATACTGTCTGCTGAGCCACTGTATCTAATCCTATCCATAGTTTATAGGGTCGTAGTGCTATAGATATGCTATGCTGTCTCCTATACACACTTTTTTTTGGGCGGACACATATGTATTGGGGCTATTTCCCTGACATTTTAAGCCCTCAGGGTATGTTCACACGGCAGCGTCTGTTACGGCTGAAATTACGGTGCTGTTTTCAGGAGAAAACAGCACCGTAATTTCAGCCGTAAAGGCATGTGCTGGCGTCTTTCGCTGCGTCCATTACGGACGTAATTGGAGCTGTTTTTCTATGGAGTCCATGGAAAACGGCTCCATTTACGTCTGAAGAAGTGACAGGCACTTCTTTGACGCGGGCGTCTTTTTTACTCGCCGCCTAAAAAAAAATGACCGTCGGCACAGAACATCGTAAGACCCATTCAAATGAATGGGCAGATGTTTGCCAATGCTTTTGAGCCGCATTTTCGGACGTAATTCAATGCTAAAACGCCCGAATTACGTCCGTAAATAGGGTGTGTGAACCCAGCCTTAGTGACGCCGCGGCTGCTAGTACTGCATTGTTGGGTCACTCAGGAGACCCAGCGGCCATGAGAAGTTTGCGGGGGGGGGGGCAGTAAGAATTTTTGCATCGGGGCTCATGAGTCTTTAGCTACGCACCTGATTCAGTCCCTTTGCCTACTAGTGTTTAAAATCAAGCACCTAACCATGCAGTCTGTGAAAAGAATGGGTCATTCTGAAGAGCTCACTGAATTCAAAGATGGTCCTGTAATAGGACGCCACTGTTGCAACAAGTCAGTTCTTCCCTTCTAGATATTCCACGATCAACTGTCAATACAGTAATATAATTGCAAAGTCGAAGCGTTTAGGAATCACTGCAATTGAGCCATGAAGTGGAGACCACGTAAAGTTACAGAGCGGGGTCGTTGAGTGCTGAGGTGCATAGTGCATAAAAGTCGCCAGCACTCTGCTGGTATTAACACCCGCACAATAAACTGTGCCCACGGGAGCTTCATGGGCTGACTTTCAATGGCCGAGAAGCTGCATGCAAACCTTACATCAATTCTCATTATGAGAGGCACAGTTCTTAGACACAGCTCAGGTAGACAGACGACAAAAGGCTGGCTCTCATTTATTGCTGATAGAGCCAAGGGTGCTCCGCTCTGATGCAGGGGTTGATACAGCAATTTCAGGCCTACTAGGCCACAACTATCGGCACTGTACTTACTTCTCGCTGCACATGTGGGCAGGCTCCTGCCCGTACCCACCACTGCTCACACGACTCTTGCACACCACGGGGAGACTCCTGCCTGTCACACGCAACACGCTCCAGGACCACAAACTCAGGCCCAACCACTCATACCTTTCACTTCTCCAGCGGCTCCACAGCTCTCTCTCCACCGCAGCTCTCTAGCCGGGTTCCTCTTCTACTAACTGAACAAGTCTCTCTGGGAATATCACTGTTTTATAGAATAAGCGCTGCACCCAGCATCAGAAAGTGGCGTAAGCACGCTGCGTTCTCCTGGCACTGTTATGGCGAAGCATGAAATTTAGGAAAGAGGGTATCTGAGCCGTATACCTCAGCGCCAATACAATTAAAACTGCAAGCGAGCCGACAATTACTTGCCTTACAAATCAACAGTAATGTTACAGCGTCCCAGCGGTCAGAAAATTTTGGTACAAAAAAAGTCTGGTAACCCCTTTAAAGTTTGGAAAATACTTTAAAAAAATTCTGTCAGGGAGATAAAGAGTCCCTTTCTAGTATACTCCCCTCAATCTCATCAAAAGACAGGGTTCACACCCAGCTTTTTGTTGCCTTTTTTTGTATTGAGATATGGTTTATGAGCTAGGGCTACTGGGCAACTTTTTAATTGGCCGTGAGTCTAAGAAAATCTCAATTTCCATCTCAAGGTTTTCCGTACCCTTGTTTTTCATAGCAAAAGATTGAGGTCTCATTGCTTTATTGCTGAAATTTTAATTTGCCGTTAAAATGCTGTGGTGCAGCCCTAGCCTTAGGGTGCAGTAGTGTTGCTGCTTTGTGTTGCACCATACTGCAAAATGTAAGAAGGACATTAACTAGGAAAGTTTACAGATTTTATGCTAGAAAAAAATCAAAAACAGTATTCCACTTGCTGTTATCGAAGAACAAAACCTCCACTTCGCACAGACTTCCCACCTAAGTACATTACTTATGTCCATAGCAGCACTAAAGATAAACTACTGAAAAACACAATCATTCTGAGGGTTAATGCACTTCTGTAGATACTGACAAAAGATTAAGGATGAATTTTTTTTTCACAGCACTGACCTTGAGGTTAACTGAGCAGTACGTGGCCTGAAAACATTTCCAGTAACAATATGATATGCGGAACTATGGCCGTATCCAGCGAAATGCAAATCATCTCGCAACATGGCTAATGTCTTATTGTGGAAGCATTTACATAGTACAACCTTGAAAAAGCTTTTTACTTGTGTTGTGAGAAAGACATTGACTGAGAATGTCTAAAAGAATAATACAAAATTAATAGTATTATCAACCTGAACATCTGTAAGAAAAATTATTTGGGACCATATGGCATACGAATATTACAGTGACCAATATCTATCAAGGATTTTGTAAATTAGGCCTATCATAAGGGCCAGATTTACCTATGGGTTCAGTAGACGTGTGCCTACCGGCAGTCCTGGGTAATCTACTGTGGGAATAAGAGGAGGACACCCACAGAGGGAGAAGAGGAAGGGTGCAGAGGACGGTGGATGTTGTGAGAAGTGCACCCCAATGTTGTCTTTTATTTTATGAGAGCAGACCAACATCTTTAATCCATCCATGTCTGAAGGCACCACGTAAACTTGATGGCCAGAGTCTAAGGCGCCAGACGTACTGAGATGTAAATCCGGTACTGAATACCCATCAATGAAAATTTTCCATTGACATATCTGTAAATAATATTTGTACAAACATCACATCCAGATGTCACAGCCTAACAATTATATAGGGATAAGCGCCACTACATAGGCATTACCAAACACTGATGATTGACATCTAGCGCTGTCTTTTATTTTTAATGGCAAACTTCAGTGTGTATTACACAGTATTTTGCCCCAGTTGATGCAGAACATCATTATATACACCTCAGTGGCTGCAGACCTTTTTGAAAAGCATAACGGTATTTGATATCAATCAATCAATCAATCAATCAATCAATCAATCAATCAATCAGTGGTTAACTGGAATCAGTATCTGAAGTGTATAATATAAGGAATAATATACCTCCTATTATAAATTGTTTTCTGTGACCTGTAAAAATATACTAAGCCTGTGGTCTCATGCTTTTACATGGTCATTTAAATTATGTACGCTTTAAGTCACCAATAACTATTCAGGTGACTTTTAAGAATAAGCTGTCATATGTGTGTACATGAGCAATGCCATTATATGACTTGTATGTGGCATTATTTAGCAATTTTCCCCTTCGCAGGATCTATCTCTAATTCTCAGTTTTCTCTGAGCTAGTGGGCAAAGCCTAACTGATATCATGTCTTCTATATACTGCACACATAGAAGCAGAGAATCCTGCTCTTCTATCTCTATCTATTACATATATAGAAGCTGCAGCAGCATGGAGGAGATTATAAAGCAGTAATGAGCAGTGTAGATGAGAATCCAGCACTTGGGTGAGATATAACACTCATTAAAAGCTGCAGCTGTCTCTCTGCCTCCCTCTCACCTTTTCCTGCTGTACTCCTCACCTCTCCATAGACTTCTATGTACAGTTGTAATCTGATCCTTTAGTGAGCTCATAGTCCGTCTTGTCTTGAGGAGACGGAAAAAGCAGTAAATTCAGAGAGAGTGAAAACTAAGGAGGGGGGGCTGATAAGTAGAGAAAAAGGCATTTTCTCTGATAAAATATATTACAAAGTTTCATATATTCGCTTGAACTATTATTTATGCGAAGTTTGTTGAAAAGTTAGAAACCAATTAATACTGTTTAATCTTTGTAATTTACAGTAGCAGGTGCATTATATATAAAATTATGCAATGTAAAAAAAAAATAAGGTACCTCAGTATCTATAGTGTATATATTTAGAAACTTCCATACTTTCTGGTGGATATTATTAATATTCTTAATATGTGATGCATTTCTACATACGTGCATTGAGATAAAGTGATAAGCCTTTGAACTGATTAAACATTACGTAACATATAATGTTTCGTTCTTAAAAAGAGGAGATTCCTACAAGGGATGTTATTTCTCAAAGAGATGGAATTCCTTCGAGGGGTGTGATATAGTACACAGGATCTGAATCCCCTTGTTGTCCTTTCTTTTACTGCAGGATATTTCCAGTATTTTGATGCTACTGATGTTTCTCCCAGCCCAGTGTGTTTTATCTCTGCAGGTGTTTTATTTAATGAAGAGACTTTCGTCTTCCTCTTGGATAACAGAGTTGGTACCTTCCAGCTTTACACTGTGGTTGTGGAATTGTTTCACAATGTTAAAAAAAACAACTAAATAAATACTTTAGATCTTGGTTACTTTGATGTCCCAACAACCCTTTAAGCCCTCTTCTCGAGTCGTGACCAATGATGATCATATAGATAGTGTTCTGGTTTAAATGAGTACTAGACTATGTAATGTATGACATAAAGAAGAGTAAGGTTAAGAGAGGTAGAGCTCTAAAGAAATACTTTATTATCTTGTATCTTATGATCCTATATTTACCAAATGTCCCTGGTTTTTTAGTATTATAGAAGCAATTAATTTTTTTTGCCCTGTAAAGAGCAGCATAGGCTATTATTAAAAAATATTGTAAAGGCTTTTGTATATGTTTTATGTATACATGTTTAAGTTGATGTGGCATGTATGGGGTTTCTACCATCTTGGTTCCTTCTTCCCCTCTATTTTTCCCCTAATGCAGCCTACATTTCCCATCATGCCTCTGGCTTTGCAGAGGGGGCGGAGTCTCATCACACTGTACTAGCTCTGAGTCCTATCTAGGGACAACATGTGATAGATCAGTGACACAGAACTTCTGTCTTCACACTGCAGAATCTCAGTGTATTCTATGTGATGCAGCTTCAGCCTGTCTCCTCTGCCTCTTGCTTGACACTGATTTTTGACAGTTTTTACACAGGAGGCAGTGAGGAGCAGCATCTCACAGAAATACACTGGAGATTCTGCACACAGCACACACAGATAGTATAGACAATCAGTGTGAGTCTAGGGAGTTTTAAAACTCTGCAACTAATCATTGTATGGACTCAGCTATTATATCACTGCACTCCTGCTCCCTTAGATATGGCAGAAATATTCTCTTCAGCAGTACTATATGCATGGGAGACATACAGCTGTAGCCATCTTTATCCTGCCTCTTCACGCAATAAATACACAGTGTCAAGCAACTTTAACTTGACTTTTTCAATGACTTTTCAATTACTTTTGTTGTGTGATATCACGCAGCAGCAAGTTATAAGAGTCAAGATAAAATTGGCTACACCCGTATAGAGGAATAAGTAGGGTGGAGCTAGGTGGGGGGTGGTAGGTGTCTCAGAGCTTTTAACAGGGATTTAATAGGTGTTAGCATTATATGTAAAAAAAAACTAAATTTGCTGGAGTAACTTTAAATTATGCTTCTTAAATGCCTAAAGTGAATTCCACCTTCTTATCATAAAGTCATTTTTACGCACAAAATTCTGTGACAGTTAATGTCTTAATATATCTTTATAGCAGTTGTAGCTCCATTTTTATGATAGAGGGCGCTAAATCCCCTGCATAGACAAAAAAAATTATGAAAAAATTCTGTCTGCCTGCAGCCACCACTAGGGGGAGCTTAGGAGCTTGCGGCATATTGTTTGATTATTGAGCTTAATGTATAAGAGCATGCATAAGCTCATAAGCTTCCTTTAAGGTGATGTGAAACATAGGCTTTTTTATACTTCTGAAACAGTATCCAATATACAATGCTATAATGTTTGATCATGTTGACAGCTTATCATGTGCTCCTTCTGTTTTTAGTGTCTAAGAACTATCCAAGGTTATTCCATACACTGATGTCCAGTAAGGTCGCTTGTCCCCATACATAACGAATCATTGCTTCTACGGCGCTCGTTTTATTGGCCCATATCAGGCCATATAAAAGAACCCTTATTTTTCAGTACCATATTAGACCGCAGAGACCTAGCGATTGGCATGGTTAACTACTGGCCACATGTGGACTTCGTTTTTCCACTAGACATTCTCCAACTTCAGAATGAGTGGCATAGTTCCTGATGTTCCGCCTTATCCCCTACCCAAATTTACAGTTTTTGGAGATAGTGACTATTTGCACTATAGTACCAGCAGAGGTAGCATTTCTTTATACAGATAACTGGGGATTTAGGAGAACACTTGGTGCAAGCTCTGGGCAGGAGGTAAGTAACTTTTTAGGGTATGGACACATCTCTAAGATGCTAATATTATAGGTAATGAATAAGTTGCTACTCACATGGAGAACAGTTTAAAAACTCAATGTCATCAATAGCCGCTCCACCACTAAAGTCTCTTGTTCGAAGACCTTCAAATATGACTTCAAAGTGTCTCAGTTTCCCCAAACGAATTTCCACTTTATTCCATTTCCCATCTTGATTTTCGGATTCTCCCCATACTTTTGTGAGGTTGTTTTCAGTCTAAATAGAGAGTAAAATAAATGTTAAGAGCCATGAGTCATAGCAGGTGACAGCTATTGATACAGTAGCATGCTATACGAATGACTGACACTTATGTAGAAGGACAGAAATGCTGATTGTCAGCACACAGCCTCCATAAATTATGTAGAGTATGTGGGGAATTGTAAAATAAAAATTCTGCATGCATGAATTTCATAAAAATACACTAAGTGAATACCCACCATTTAACACATTTTTTTTTTCAAACACCATCTAAATACAGTCACAATTCCGTGCTGATTAAAGGGGTTTTCCAGTCACTGAAAATGTATGGCCTATCCTCAGGATAGGCCATCAATAGCTGATGGATAAGAATCCGTCTCCCGGGACCCCCCCCCCCCCCCCCCCCCCCGCCAATCAGGTGTTTTGAAAGGGCACTGCTTTCCCTTAATTTCTACTTGCTCACTGTGAATCTTCGACATGCATTTAGCGGCGACTCACAGGTATTGCAGCCTTCTCCCATTGAAGTGAATAGGAGCAGAGCTACAATTCTGATTCACGGCCGCTATGCAGTGTACGGAGCCATCTGCTTCTGGCTCCGAACTCTGCATAACATCTGATGCCCGAAGGCAGCCAGAGCAGCTGATTGGTGCGGGGTCGGGGCCCATCGATCAACCACTGATGACCTATCCTGTGGACAGGTCATCAGTTGTTCGTGCCTGGACAACCCATTTATAGGGGTTTTCCAGAACTTTTATATTGATGGTCTATTCTTAGGATAGGTCATCAATATAAGTTCGGTGGGGGTCCAACTCCCGGTAGTTGACTGCAGGGGCCGTGGCGTTCATCGCCACAGCATTTTCTCAGTTTAAAGGCACAGCGCCATACACTTCAGTAGCGGCCTTGCTTGGGACTCCAGTTTTGGTGCCTTTCAAGTGAATGGGAATGAGCTGGTACATACTGAAGAGGTCGCGGCGATGAACATCGCGGCCCCTTCAGTCAGCTGATCAGCATGGGTGCTGCTAGTCGGACTCCCACAGATCTTATGTTGAAGATAGGCCATCAATGTAAAAGTCCTGGAAAACCCCTTTAATAATTAGACAGTATGCAGTAAGTTCCTAAGCTCCCCTAGTGGTAGGTGTGGGTAGCCAGAATGTTATCTCTTAAATCTACATGAAGTCTATGCAGGGGATTTGTAGCTCTGAATCAGAAAAACAGAGCACTGACCCTTATAAAGATATATTAAGAAATACTAGTAAATCAGCACAGAATTTAAAAAAAATATGTTGTTATGTAGTGTATGAAAAGACTGAAGAAAGATGTGTTTTTTTTTGTTTGTATATTGATTGATTTATTTAATTTTAAGGTATTATGCCAGAATTGGCTAAAAAATAGAATAATTTTTTTTTGTTTTCTCTATCAATAATGTAGATAATTTTACAGACATTACCTCAATTTAGTTCCATTCAGATAGTGAACTGTAAATAAAAGCCTATGCAGTTAAATGCACCTTAAATATTTTCTCATGTCAAAGATTCTCATAAGGCTGGATTCACACGAACGTGGCGTTTTTGCGGACGCAAAAACGCGGCGTTTTGCGAGCGCAAAAATCACTTGCCAGCTCCGTGTGTCATCCGTGTATGATGCGCGGCTGCGTGATTTTCGCTCAGCCGCCATCATAGAGATGATTCTAGCCGACGTCAGTCACTGTCCAGGGTGCTGAAAGAGTTAACTGATCGGCAGTAACTCTTTCAGCACCCTCGACAGTGAATTCCGATCACCATATCTAGCAACCTGTTAAAAAAAAAAGAGGTTCGTACTTACCGAGAACTTCCCGGCCGTTGCCTTGGTGACGCGTCCTTGGTGACGCGCCCTTGGTGACGCGCCTCTCTTGACATCTGGTCCCACCTCCCTGGATGACGCGGCTGTCAATGTGACTGCTGCAGCCTGTGCTTGGCCTGTGATTGGCTGCAGCTGTCACTTGGACTGAATTGTCATCCCGGGAGGTCAGACTGGAGGAAGAAGCCGGGAGTTATCGGTAAGTTAGAACTTTTATTTTTTTAACACGTTCATGTATATTGTGATCGGAAGTCACTGTCCAGGGTGCTGAAACAGTTTAACTCTTTCAGCACCCTGGACAGTGACTATCTCCTGACGTCGCGTACCGGATATTTTTTTGCCGGGTTCGGCCAAAACGAGTTCGGCCGAACCCGGTGAAGTTCGGTTCGGTTGTCCGGGTTCGCTCTTCTCAAAGACACTCCGTTTGGATGTTTGTAAACAGAAAAGCACGTGGTGCTTTTCTGTTTACATTCATCCTTTTGACAGCTGTTGCGCGAATCACGCAGTTCGCACGGAAGTGCTTCTGTGCGGCATGCGTGGTTTTCACGCACCCATTGACTTCAATGGGTGCGTGATGCGTTGAAAACGCTGAATCAACGGACATGTCGTGAGTTTTTTGCAACGGACCAACGCAGCGCAAAACTCACGCACATGTCTGCACGGCCCCATAGACTAATATAAGTCTGTGCAACGCGCGTGAAAATCACGCTCGTTGCACGCGCATATTTCCCGTTCGTCTGAATAAAGCCTAACACAGAGGATTGCCTGGATAGAATTGTAGCAAACTCTCAGTTGTGAGAAGTTTCAGGTCTGTGTGGGGTTTTAGTCTCTGGATGTAAACAAAAATATTCCTATTCACTGATAGCAAACAGAGATCTTTAAACTTTGAAATTTGCAATATTAGAAAGTTTTTTGTTTCTTTTCAGTGTACATCAGGATAAACCCTTTTCTAAATGCAGACCGACCGACATTGCTTTGGATCCATCCACTGAAACGCAAATCTATCAGTTTATATAGATGAAGGACGCTGTGAGCAGCCACACGTTACAATGCAGGGAAAATGTGGCATTTCATGGGGACCATTCAAATATTTGGGAGACCGCTAGCGTCATCGAAAGTGGAAGCTACTCTTTCCAGTGGTTTATCCATTGTGGGTCATAGAGGGCAATCCCAAGGGAGAAGCCCCTCTTTGACACCTATATACCTTAAAAGCACATATCAAAAACGGTTGTCCTGATGCGTGACCCCCTTTAAGCCCTATTTAAAGAGAATGATCAGAAAAATGTTATATTACTTACACCAGGTTTTATTATAAACATATATTTTTTTTATTCGTTTGTTTTTTTCTTGAAATATTTCCGTTTTCACACTGGCCACTAGAGCACAAACAATAGGATGACCGTTTTCTGCAGCTCATTAGCCAGCTTTTCTGTATAGACTGAGATAGAATGAGCAGAGTCATAGCATTTTCACTAGAGGGTGGGGTTTTAATGAAAGCTGTACTGTGCTACTGGAGGCAGGATAGTAACACGATACACACAGATAAGACGCTGGCACTCCCTGGTCTCTGGAGGAGGGGCTGTACTCCATCCCTTTCTGGACTCTAAGGGTATGTGCACACGTAGTGACCAAAAACGTCTGAAAATCCAGAGCTGTTTTCAAGGGAAAACAGACCCTGCTTTTCAGACGTTTTTTGACCAACTCGCATTTTTCGCTGCGTTTTTCGTGCCGTTTTCGCAGCGTTTTTTACGTCCGTTTTTGGAGCTGTTTTCATTGGAGTCTATGAGAAAACAGCTCCAAAAACGTCCAAAGAAGTGTCCTGCACTTCTTTTGACGAGGCTGTATTTTTACGCGTCGTCGTTTGACAGCTGTCAAACGACGACGCGTAAATAACAGGTCGTCTGCACAGTACGTCGGCAAACCCATTCAAATGAATGGGCAGATGTTTGCCGACGTATTGTAGCCCTATTTTCAGACGTAAAACGAGGCATAATACGCCTCGTTTACGTCTGAAAATAGGTCGTGTGAACCCAGCCTAATAATCTATGACATTTCTCAGTCAATTAACAATCATGTATTGCAGATGCCATAAAGCACACACATACTGCTGCACTGTCTATAGAGACAATACAAGAAGAAAGTGTGTGCTGCCACCAGGGAAGTTTTTAAAAATAAAAAATAAATTGTTACCAACAAACACATTGTATTTTCTACAGACTTACAAGAAACTAGAATTAAATACATGAGACATTTCCTATTAATAAACTGTAAATCCCCATTAATAATACAGTAATATATAACTAGAATAATATATTTTGAAGACCACTGAGACTCAATTACGATAGTCTTTTCCCTTTTACTATGGATTCAGTATTTCTTGATCTGCTGGATAGAGGACATAGAGACACATTGCCCCTATCTAGTGCCAAATACTCTGTTTTATGTACCTCACCACAGCCCTGCATTTCCTCTGTATTCTCCTTTTGCATATATAAACTATAATGTATTACTGCAGTTACATCTGCTGCATCGTTAATCCTCAGACCAGCAGATTTTGAGTGATGTTAATTAATTTGTCCTTCCATGTTAGTTACAGAAATGGCTAATATGGTGTCTTCTGGTCCATTTATTATGTGGAAGGTATCGCAAGGATCGAAGGTCATGCTATAGACAATTTAATGTGAAACTTTTCTATACAGACTATATTAGCTGCAGGCTGTTATTATTCACACAATGTCTTGTTAAAACTCTCAATGCAATTCAGAAATGCAAACCAGCAATGTTATTAAAGACTGGAAATTTAATGTGACTTTCCACAAAGTTAGAAATGAATATATACGTTCAAAGCTCGCCGGACAAATTAAATGATCGTTATGTACAATTGTGCAGATCTGTGATATAGAGATTAGATTATGTGTTCCGGGGGGTAGGGATTGAGAAGTACATATTGTGTACAATGCTGCAGAACATGTTGGTGACGTATAAACAGAAAAAACCCCAATAAATATTAAAATGTAAAGATCTTCGCAAACTCCTTCTTTACCACATCTTTCCATCATGATCTTTTGGTTAGAGAGTCTATTTGGACCTGTCCTCTCTCCGGATATGTCTGTTTTAGTAAATACCTACTCAAAAAAATTACAATTCTGAAGCATATTTTCTTAGAACTCTGTGTTCCTCAGTTACTCCTATGGGAATTGTTTGAATAAATTAACAACTGGGCGTTGCCATTACTCATGCCAATAGGGTGTGGCTCTTTACAGTCTGACACTGCCAGTAAGGATAGGACAGTGTGTAGGATTCACACCCCATTGACAAATGTTAACCCAGCTGACAGTTTATTAATACAATTCCCATAAGAATAACTGAGGAATGACAGAACACAGTTCTAAGAACAGATGGTACAGAAATTTTATTTTATAAGGAATAGAAGTATTTACTGACTGACCTGGCAGGAGAGATGACAGATCGATGTTAAGCATTGACCCTAGATCTAAAAACAGAACATAATAGAATTTTTTTTTTCTAAAATTGACTTTTTCTTCCAGAAGCCGCGCCACTCTTATCCACAGGCTATGTCTGGTATAGTAGCTTAACCCTAAATAAATGAACAAATTGAAATCCAACCTGCTCAAGCCTTCTTTCCCCTAATAGCAGATATATTGGGGGCTGTTGAGAGGCTCCAACCTATACATTCGAATATTTGCTGATCCTGAAAAATTGGCAGATTCGGCCGACGTTCATCTAATATGTATGGTCAGAATTAGTCACGTAGCCTAAAGGACTACTGATAAAGGTTAAAAGTCAAGAGGAATAACATGCTCTTAACTAATGATAATATGTGTGGGCTAAAAGAAGACAAAAAGGCGCACATGGGAAATAATTCTCACTGGAGAGTGGTAGAATTAATTCCAGGTTATATTGGTATAGTGTAGTTGTATTGCTTTTCGAAGCCGTACCAGTATTGCCCGGTCCCAAAACACGTTGCAGCTACAATATACCAATAATTTTTTAATTTAATTCTACCACTCTCCAGAGAGAATTTTTTCCCATGAAAAGCAGCGCCAGCGACATTGTCCATTTTCTTCTTCTACCTCTACGCTCTTAACTAAATCCTTTTCCTCAGATAAAAGCAATGTTCATCCAGCCGAGCTGAAGATAAAGAAGGAGCTGCGTGTTCAATATTATTACTTTTCTGACCACAATCTTGTTTGCTAGGATCTCTTGCCATGGGAGCTTGAAAACTGAGAAAGAGTTAAAAGAGCATTTTGGTTTGAAGTGTCCTTTCATCGCAAATGTACTGTTATGGATCTGGGTTCACAAATAATTTTCCTGATCCATTACTTTTTATTTTTAAAAAAAATTACAAAAATGACAGCTGCAATATGGAATTTGACTTTAATAGCTGTGTCTGGTTAATATTTAAAGAGTACCTATCATTACACATAAAACCAAATCACTTCTTAGGCAGCTGTAGGTGTGTGTTACATGTAGTGCAGCCACAATTCTGTCTGCTGAGTAGGTGGGCTTTTCCTGGTGTGAAGCTTGAGAGCTGGACAATATGTTCTGACCAATCAGATGTTTCCTATCTGAGGCTCCTCCTACTTTTTCCTAGCATAAGTATCACACACATGCTGAGACAGAGATACTGCAGCTGCATCCCCCTCCCTCCTCCTCCCTGTATAGTATTTTCTGTTTCATACAAGACAGTGAGAATATTTCTGAACATTAAACTATAGACTGTTGAAAGGTGAAGAAAATTTCACGTTATCCTATATAAGATATATTACAAAGTTTCACACATTGCCATGTACTACTAAGTTATAATAAAAAAATAAAAATAAAGTTATAATAATAATAATAGGTAAGCTAATATAGGGGCACATGTTCATTTAATAATAAAGTATGTCTTCAATTGGGAGCTCTTTCAATTGCCACCCATACCAACCTTGGTTCAGAGATTGGACAACTGAGACCCCCACCAATTGCTAAAACGAAGTGTCAAAAGCGCTCGTGTGAGCGCTCAGCCCCTTCGTTTCTGTTCGGCTTTTTCCGGAAATCAATGTATCGGAGTACGGGCTCAATAGAAAGTCTATGAGCCCGTACTCCGCTACATCGGCTTTCTGGAAAAAGCCAAACAAATAAAGCGACTGAGCGCTCACGGGAGCACTTCTGACACTTCGTTTTAGCGATTGGTGTGGTCTCAGTGCTCGGACCCCAACCAATCAAATTTCCTATGACATGCCAGAAATTTGTTGAGCATTTAGTCACCCTTTAAGTTGTGATAGATCTTCTATCCATCCATATAATATATATTTATATCGATTATTATTCTTTTCTTTACATACAGTTTTATTGACCCGTGCCCTGCAAGATATTACTTATTCAGTCTTGGATAGTATTAACTGATTTGAAATTCATACATTCTACTGACGTTCTCAAATGAGTTAATCCATAAAGTAAAATGTACTGCAGATTAATGGATGCGTCATAAGAAAGACATTAGTAAAAAGGTTCTCCAAAGAGCAGCTGTAATGAAAACCTTGAAAATTAAAAAAAAAATAATAATAATAATATTTTAAACTCTGGTCAGATAGAGCCATGAAATTAACATAAAATTCTACTAAAGTTTTTCTTTTGCATACCAACGAGGTATGTTTTATCTGCAAAGATACTCCTGTATTCCTTCCATCTAAGATGGTGCATTTATCTTTTAACTAGATTCTGCATCAAGGCCTCTTATAATTCAAACTGTATTTTTCATTAAATTGTAATTCATATGATGTATATTGTTACTAAGGAAGTTAATCTGCTTGCAAAAGATGGCAGAGATTGCAGAATCTCCTGATGGCGATCCTAAATTAATTAAATGTGCTGCACATGAAAATTTTAGTTAATATAATCTATAAATATGAGTTGTGAGACTCCAGTGTATATGACCATTTGGTTTGATTTTACACGTTTTTAAATTATTATGGGGAAAGGTTAGTTATTCTGGAAGCCAAGCAAATGTTTAAGCTGTCTTAAAATATGGGGGTTGAAAATGGAAATGGCAGATGAAACCTCTACGAACATTTTAACTTGGGGCAACATATTATACTACATACATTAAAATTAGAATGTATTTCTAAGGCCCCATGCACACGACCGTAGTTTTCATCCGTAATTACAGATCTGTAATTACGGATGAAATTTCGGATCCATTCATTTCTATTGCTCACGGACACCTTTCAGAATATTTACGGATGTGTATACGTGCCGTAGAAATGATCCGCAAATTATAGAACATGTAAATACGGATGAACTACAAATGCACTATGGACCGTATTTGCGGACAGCAAATTTGCGGATGAGTTGTGGATGCCTACGGATCCCTATTTGTGGACAGTAAAAACCATTACGGTCATGTGAATGAGGCCTTACAGTGTACCTTCAGTGAAAAATAAAAACTTAAAGGTTAACTAAACATTCAACAAACTTCTATCATGTCATAGTAACATGTCAGAAGTTTAGATTGGTTGGGTTCGGGCACTGAGACCCACAACAATCTCTAAAACGAAGCAGCAGAAGCGTGTGAGTGCTGAGCAGCTTAGTTTCTGTTCGGCTTTTCCCGGAAAGCCGATGTAGCGGTCTACAGACTCATAGGCTTTCTATTGATCCTGTACACCGCTATATTGATTTCCTGAAAAATCTGAACAGAAAGCATAACCACTTCTGCCTCTTCGTTTTAGTAAATGGTGGGGGTCTCAGTGCTTGGACCCCACCAATCAAAACTTCTGTCATGTCACTATTACATGTCAGAAGCTTGTTGAACGTTTAGTTACCCTTTAACAGTGCTCTTAGATCATCATGTACAGTGCCTTTGTGGAGCCTGTCCATTCACTGCTCAGCAGTTTGTGCTGCAGATTTCTCCTTCCTAATCTACTAACAGGAAGTTATTTTTATTGTCTGCCTTGCTACTGACTTTCACTGCTCACTGGTCACTATCTCTACAAGCCTACTAGTTCACCTTACACTTACCACTCCCTCCCCACTCCCCTCTAAAACTGCAGAGACTGCTTGCTTCTATGAATGCTGATGCTGCTGTGAGCACAGGACTTTGTTAGCTAGCAAATTCCCTCTACAGACAAACATACAACTTGTAATTCCCTATTCCAAAGTGGTTCAGGCAATGAATTGCAACACAAATCTTCTAACACAATACATTCCAAACATTCAATTGATAAATATACAAAATCTACTATAAGGTGATAGGAAATTTTGTATATTTGTTTAATAATTTAATGTCTGAAATGTCAAGGGAATTGCTCAAGGACTGTATGCAGAGAGTTGTGGTCAATGATTCTTACTCTGAATGGTCCCCGGTAATAAATGGTGACCCCAGGGTTCAGTGCTGGGACCACTATTATTCAAATTATTTATTAATGATATAGAGGATGGGATTAATAGCACTATTTCTATTTTTGCAGATGACACCAAGCTATGTAGTATTGTTCAGTCTATAGAAGAAGTACATAAATTGCAAGCTGATTTGGACGCACTGAGTGTTTGGGCATCCACTTGGCAAATGAAGTTTAATGTAGATAAATGTAAAGTTCTGCACCTGGGTACCAACAACCTGCATGCATCATTTGTCCTAGGGGGAGCTACACTGGGGGAGTCACTTGTTCAGAAGGATCTGGGTGTACTTGTAGATCATAAATTAAATAACAGCATGCAATGTCAATCAGCTGCTTCAAAGGCCAGCAAGATATTGTCGTGTATTAAAAGAGGCATGGACTCGCGGGACAGGGATGTAATATTGCCACTCTACAAAGCATTAGTGAGGCCTCATCCAGAATATGTAGTTCAGTTCTGGGCTCCAGTTCATAGAAAGGATGCGCTGGAGTTGGAAAAAATACAAAGAAAAGCAACGAAGCTAATAAGGGGCATGGAGAATCTAAGGTTTGAGGAAAGATTAAAATAATGAAACCTATTTAGCCTTGAAAAGAGACGACTAAGGGGGGACATGATTAACTTATATAAATATATGAATGGCACATACAAAAAATATGGTGAAATCCTGTTCCATGTAAAATCCCCTCAAAAAACAAGAGGGCAGTCCCTCCGTCTGGAGCAAAAAAGGTTCAACCTGCAGAGGCAACAAGCCTTCTTTACTGTGAGAACTGTGAATCTATGGAATAGTCACCGCAGGAGCCGTCACAGCAGGGACAGGAGATGGCTTTAAAAAAGGCTTAGATAATTTCCTAGAACAAAAAAATATTAGCTCCTATGTGTAGAAATGTTTCCCTTCCCTTTTCCCATCCCTTGGTTGAACTTATTGGACACGTGTCTTTTTTCAACCATACAAACTACGGCCTCATGCAAACGAACATTTAAATACTGGCATAAATACGGGTCCTTTGTGACATGTATTCAACCCGTATTCCACCAGTATTTACGGACCCGTTTTCTCTGCACTAATCAGCAGCCCCTTCTCTCTATCAGTGCTGGAAAGAGAGAAGGGGCAGCCCTTTCGGGCAGAGTTTCCGCAGATATTGAAAGTAAAAGAAGTTCATACGTACCGTTGTCTTGGTGATGCGTCCCTCTTTTGACATCCAGTCCGACCTCCATGGATGACGTGGCAGTCCATGTGACCGCTGCAGCCTTTGATTGGCCTGTGATTGGCTGCAGCAGTCACATGGGATGAAACGTCATCCCGGGAGGCCGGACTGGAGGAAGAAGCAGGTAAGTTAAGTTTTAATACTATTAACTCCAGCGGTAGTCACTGTCCCGGGTGCTGAAAGAGTTACTGCCGATCAGTTAACTCTTTCAGCACCCTAGACAGTGACTATCCCTGACGGGTGCACACACGTAGCCACCCGTAATTACAGGAGCCCTATAGACTTCTATGGGCCTGCCCGTGCTGTTATTACGGCCTGAAATAGGACATGTTCCATATTTTTCAACGGCACGGGCACCTTCCCGTAAGCATACGGAGAGGTACCCATGGCCAATAGAAGTCTATGGGCCCGTAATTATGGGCCGTAACGATGTAATTACAAGTTTGTTTGTAGAGGGAACTTGCTAGCTAATGAATTTCTGTGATCACAGCAGCATCAGCACTGACTAAAACGAGCAAGTTGTGTGTTGTAATGTTGTACTGTGTGGAAGAACTAGTTTGGCATATAAATTTGATTTTAGCATTTTGGACTAGGTGAAGGTCCACTTAGTTTCTTTGGCTGGTTGTTTGTGTTTTGTGTTATATGTTCAGGTGACAATTCTTGCTGTGGGCACAAATAATTCCATTGCTTTAAATTGTTATTGTTTGTAATTCCCTATAGAGCTTTCTATCTTATTCTCTCTTTCTCTGAGTAAATGGCTGCAGTAATTCAAGTTTTATATATTTATATGAATAAAGTGTGCAGCCTGCAAGTAAATAAAGCTAATAAACAGCATGGAGCACTGATTTTTAACTCTAGATTAGAAACTTGAATGTGCACACTGAGGTACTTATCCTAAGAGGTACATAAGTGGATCTTTGTAAATGGAGCTGAGCTGTAATACCAGACACATCCCATGGACAAGAGTGGTGCTATTTCTGGGAGAAAAACAGATCCTTTTTTCTAATTTGATACAACCCCCATATATTATTTTGTGTACAATAATAACTGGAACACATTGACAATGTTCTCGAATTTCTTTTGAGTATGAAGTTCAAATATCTATTATTTTCATTTACATCAGCCAAATTTGCAAAAAAGAAGATCTGTAGCTTTAAGAATATTGTTGGGGGAGGAGACATTTAGCTCCTGACTACCCACAGCATTGGGATTTATGGACAACAAGCAACATAACTAGGGAAGGCCTTGTCTCGTACATAACATACATAAAGTAGGAGGGGTGTGGCAAGTAAAGGAGCTAAGGGAGTTGTGGCTTGGCACATATGAGAGCTGAGTGAGGAGTGGCTTGGCACATATGAGAGCTGAGTGAGGAGTGGCTTGACACATATGAGAGCTGAGTGGGGAGTGGCTTGGCACATATGAGAGCTGAGTGAGGAGTGGCTTGGCACATATGAGAGCTGAGTGGGGAGTGGCTTGGCACATATGAGAGCTGAGTGAGGAGTGGCTTGGCACATATGAGAGCTGAGTGAGGAGTGGCTTGGCACATATGAGAGCTGAGTGGGGAGAGGCTTGGCACATATGAGAGCTGAGTGAGGAGTGGCTTGGCACATATGAGAGCTGAGTGAGGAGTGGCTTGGCACATATGAGAGCTGAGTGGGGAGAGGCTTGGCACATATGAGAGCTGAGTGAGGAGTGGCTTGGCACATATGAGAGCTGAGTGGGGAGTGGCTTGGCACATATGAGAACTGAGTGGGGAGTGGCTTGGCACATATGAGAGCTGAGTGATGAGGGGCTTGGTACATATGAGAGATGAGTTAGGAATGGCTTGGCACATATGAGAGCTGAGTGAGGAATGGCTTGGCACATATGAGAGCTGAGTGAGGAGTGGCTTGGCACATAAGATAGCAGTAGAACGAATCATCCAGCACACATATCATATTAATATTGTAAGCAAATTTGCTTTAAAGAGAAGTTTGCATGTCTATTTTTGCCTGGTCATGAGTGTAAGATAACCATAAACCTCCCATGTAGCTGTATTTTAACATTTTGATTTAGTTTCCTCAAAGCTAACATATGACATTAACTTTATTTTTTCCACCAGCTTTCTCTACAGGAAAAGCATCTAAATAAATAACTAATCCTCCATTCAATGCACTTTGAGATTTCCATTACAGGTTTAAATTAATTTTGAAGAGGGATATACTTCGATTTTTTTTTTCACAGAATCATGAAACTAGATATCCAAAAAATATATATTTGAGGATGAATAGAGATGAGCTAATCTGTAAAAATTCACTGTACCTGTGTTAAAGAAACCTCCAATAATATCTCCAGTGAACGTTTGCTATGGAAGATTTGCAAAAAGAATCGATTTGTTGCAATAGGCCAATAATATGTCAGCCAAAGGCAAACCAATATAAATGTCCAGAATGTCAAATACAATCAATGTTACTTACAGTATTTCTTTTAATAAACACTCTGCTCAGAAGAGAAATTCTGCTATTGCCAAAATTTATCATTTTAGTTTCAAGGTAGATATTCATTTAAGAATTTATGTAGTTCTCCTACTGTGTGCACAGAGACCCAAGATAATACATGTATTTTATGTCAATTAGATGGACTCTAATCATAGAAAAATGTAAACCTTACTGAATAAAAAAATACTCAATAACACTAATCCTGGTGGCATGTTTAGCTTTATGATACATGGACTGTTTTAAGCATAATTGATTTATTGATTGATTTTTAAATGTCAACTATGGGAATTTTGAGAATATGACTGCGTGATGGATGTTGGATAACCCTTCGCAAACACAAATTAATGGTGGGATTCATAACTTTGGTTAAGTTCCTACCAATTGGTCAAGAAGCAAATAGACGTGATGTTCTTGGAACCCGTAGTAACCAAATCAGAATATTTTATAATAACATAAATGAAAAGTACAGATTTTGACATCTACTGTATTTGACAGGGAGCATCTGAGATGACTTACTGTGGTTATTTATGTAAGGCTAACTCCATCACATGCAATCTGAAACACTTATAAGAAGAGAATAGTATTTCTATGATATAAAGATGTCTGTCCTCTCGCTCAGAGTGTCTCAAAGCCTGTAATCAGTCAACGACTTGGCTGTTAGTACTCAAAGGATTTATAGTGCTTTATAGATTCTTCCATTACCTGAAGGCCCATAATAATTGCCACCTTAGTTTAAATACAGTTGTGTGACTTTCGAAAAGTTCCTTGAAGACAACTTGGAATTTAGTTTCTCCATTCAGTTATTGATCCACATCACTCATATTCCCAGCAGACTAATATCATAACATCAACAATGCTACAAATGTTGGACTGGCCAAGCAAAAATCTAGTTTCTTTATCGACAAATATACACTCCTCAACATTGAAACTGCAACACCAAGAAGGGCAAGCCTTAAGGTTATGCAAATCGAGGCAGTAGCAGGTGTCGCTAAGATCTGCAAATTATCAAATTTGAAAGCACCGAGCTCCAATCTGTGGCATGTGGGAGGCATGAAAGACGGATTGAAAGCAAAGTTTTTTAGACACAATAAACCTCAAAAAGCGGATCAAGTGGTGTGGGATGATTGTGTGATGCTTCCTGTTCATCGATGTGCCAGTTATCACCACTTGTCGCAAACTAAGAGGGACAGAATCCTTGAACTTAGAGACCTTGGTTTATCACTCCGGCAGATCGCTACGCGGGTTGGAAGAACAACAACGAACGGGAATGACAGCAAGAGGTGTGGAGAGGCGAACCTCTGAAAAGACAGACCATCTGATTGGAAGAATGGTGCATAGTGATCCATTCTGTACTGTAAGTCAAATTTGACGCTACATCCCAATCCTAGGGCAGCAACCAGTGTCGATACAGCCCATCAGAAGGCGTTTGCACGACATTGGGCTATGAACGTCCAGCTACAGGTGTTACATTGACCATACGCCACCACTCTCAAAGGCGCACAGCAAAACGGCAATGGAGGCTGGAATGGAGGTCTAGCCTCTTAAGTGATGAGTCCAACTTTTGTCTCGGACGCAATGATAGCTGGAGATTGGTATGGAGAGCAGGTGGGCAACGCCATGAAGAGTTCTTCACAAGGGAAAGTAACAGCGGACCCACTCACAGGATTATGGTGTGGGGTGGCATAATGTGCGGTAGCTGGGCCCATCTAGTCTTTATTTCAGGTACACTAACAGCTCAGCATTACATTGATTTGGTCGTGGAATCAGTGGTACAGCCATTTCTCCAAAGTGTCCCAGAAGCTACTTTTCAATAGGACAACACCAGGCCGAATGTTGCTCGTGCTACTGTGAGCAGCCTGTGTGGCCTGAATATGCTACCATGGCCTGCAGCGTCTACAGACTTGTCTCCCATCAAGCACATCTGGGACATCATTGGTGGAAATAGCAAAGGGAGCTGCCAGGAGCCAATCGCGATGATTTGTATGCCCAAATGCATTCAGCGTGGCATAACATTCCTCAGACAATTATTAATAACCTCATTGATAGCATGCCAAGGTGTGTAAGCGCGCGTATTTCTGCACGTGGGGCTCATACTCGATACTGAATAAATCAAGATGTTTGGAATATTTTGTTTCCATTTTTTATCGTTTGCATATCATTAACACGTCTATCGATCCTGTGCTTTTCACAATTCCAAAACTTTTCCTTCTGGGTGTTGCTATTTCAGTGTTGAGGAGTGTATCTTGATCTGGCATTGAGTCTTTGAGTAATGCTAATTCAACATCTGCCACTCATAAAACTTGCCCAGTTACTAAGTAAGTTAATAAGACATCTGTAAATGCAGGTTTTATCACATGTGGCTTGTGCCTTCAGCTATATAAAGGTTATCAATTGCAGGGGCTTATATCTTAGTGTCTAAATGTGGGGATATGAAGATTTTCTCTTTAAATTTTTCTCACTGGTTGAAAAAATATGAGTGTATTTAAAAATTGTGATCCTATCCTGTGGCATGGATTAGGAATGCAAATTTTATTCCAAAGAGTTTTGAAAAAATATCCCAATTGAAATAAATAGGAATTTTTAATATGGTCAAAAATGGACAAGAACTTTATTAAAGCTGGCCATAGATATGAGATGTTATTGGAGGGATCCATTGATGATCTTATGTCTTCGGTGACTGGCAGACCAGACTATCCCACCAGGATGGCACAAGGGCTGGGTGCTTGGGGGGAGCACCAACAAGCAGGGCCAAGGTATTTAGAGATGTTAGGGTAGAAAGTTAAATGTTTGCCCTAGGTGAAGAATGCTTAACAACGACTCTGCATATCACGATGTCTGTCTTTGGGGAAAACAGGGATTGGACCAGATTAGATGTTAACCAGTCCAATCCTAGTGTTTCACCTAAGATAAGTGGAGACAGAGGATTTTGTTGACCATAAAAATGGGCTTTAATGGGAATGTTGAGGGGGAAATTGGTGGAAATGATGGCTAAAGAATCATTCAGCCGACGGTTATCTCCTGTCTTTGGCCAAAGGTTTTACCTTTCATGTATTTGATTACCTCTTATGTGAATGCCATTTTCAATTAATTTCTGGGAAGTGGGGTAGATCTTGGGGGTGCAAATGTTGCAATTACACCCAGGCCCTGGTGGGTGAATTGGGCCATAGGTTCTTCATTCACTAAAGAAGACAGCAGGCATGTGATGGGTGTAAAGCACTGGAACTGTTGTATGAGTGTTTTTGTTTTAATATATTGTTTTCGGAATCAATTTGCCCCTGGCAGTGAATAGAAGTCAAGCTGTTGTGTAGGATCTCATAGTGTGAGGATGGAGGTAGCAGGGATATTCCCTAAGGCTCTAGGCATGCTAAAGAAATACCATTCACTGATGACAACACGATGTATTGGATATTAAGATAAGGAAATTAATCTCTTACTTCAATAAGAACTTGTATTTTTCCAGTAGCTCTCGATGACATGTAGTACCAGAACCTTAGAAGACAATTCCACCCCGACTCCTTCCACTTGGAGCTTTTTAGATGAGCTTTTTCACCACGAAGTCCAACATAAGACGTCTCAAGGTACAGAAAGTGACCTATTGTATGGAACAAATGGAGCATAAAGAATGGTTTTATCAAGCCTCATGGTTGACTATGTAAACATTTAGAGCTCATGCACTTGGATGTATTATGGCTCCATACAAGAGTTGTACAGGGTCGTAATAGGGCAACCATAGAAGTCCTATTGTATTTCCATATTCCTCTGATATCATAGGAAGGCACATGGTGTTTTCGTTTCTGTTGGGTCTAGTATTACTCCAGCAGAAAAAGAAATCGTGCCATAGTTCATGGGATACCATTATTATAGAAGTACTCTCCCTTACATATCTACGTAATATGATGTCATACGGAGGTACCACACTGAGTACATAATATAAAGATTTGTGCATGACACCTTAAAAGGATTTCGTGCCACAAAGATTTGAAAGATTAAATTCTACAAACTTTGTGAAGGGCTAGGAAACATACTGTATATCGGGTATGGAGGAAAGGGGTTTTATATTTCGTAATGGAATCATATCTTTACAGATGCGGCTAAGCAGTGAAATATCCTACCACATTAGGTACTAATGGCAAAATTAACTGCTCTTGTAAGATCATAAAGGATAAGACATTTGTATTTTTTTCAACTTATATTAGATGAAGAAGAGAGGAGTTTGTAATTTAACCTAATGTGAAGCTCTAGCACAATGGCGGAGAGTTATTAATAATGGTATACTCGGTGCTGGAAGACTGGAGAGAACTAGAAGAAAGCCTATGCAGTCAATCTAACCTGCCATATTATTACTCCATTTTCTTGGCGTTATGAGATTACGCATTATACGGATAGCTCATTTTATAGAAAACATATCAATTGGGAGTTAGGGTTAAAATTAACCTGTTGAGAAAAAGGTTTTAGCTCCATATTTTATCTTCCACCATTTTTCTCTCCTTTACAGGTTGATACATGAGTCCAAGTGGAGGCATCCATTTGTGGCTGCATAAATATCAATTCATTGACAACCTGAAACTCATGAATATAAATCAGACCTTATAAATATTAGTGCTTCAAAGGTTCCTGACATACTTGATAAGTCAATAAAATGAATCCCTCTCCTGTGTGTAGGTGGTAGGTCGACATTAATGATAGCAGGTCTACACAAGGTTAATACATGGGAAGCATTAACCTGATTCCATCTCTTCTACTCTTGAATGCCAATTACTCTCAATTACCGTAATTTGTAGAGAGTGACATGAAAGGAATACGTATGTCTTTGTACTTTATAATACAAGAATATATATATTCAATGATACATTTTAGAAGTGATCAGCTTGGGTGACATGGTCTTGTGTTCCTTTGTACATGTCTTTGGTTTTTCACTTGATTATAGTCATGCCAACCATCAGTGTGTTGATTTATGGACTAGTCTCATCAATGTCATTAAAATATAACATTATCGAAAGTTCTCATTTTATAAAATGGCAACGGATGGAAATGGAAACGTTCACTAACGCATTTTAGCTACAACCAATTATGTTGATATTGATACTCGTCTACTAGGAAAATAATATTTGGTCATCATTCATCATTATCTTCATGCAAAAGTTATCTAGTATAGAAGTGAATAAAAGTCTCATGAAGACAGCCCCTGTCCGCTTGCTCGAATAGTACATATGGACGTTATTGAGGGGGATCAGGACTCCAGTCTATGAGCCAGAACGAAGAGCCGCTCTGTAAGAGCCTATATAAAAAGAGTTACCTTCATGAGACAACCCCTTTAAGATCTGTGATGGACGTATTACCCATTTTCTTACATATGATATGTTTATCACCTCAATTTAGTCTAGTTTTCTGTTATCCCATATAGATAAAGCCTAGTTCTGTTTTCAATCTTAATTTATTTTTACAAAAACGTGGTTTATGTCACTGGTATCATAATGACAAAACTATTGGTCTATTGTCAGTGCCGGTTATTGTTAGTGATCTCCACTTTAATTTATATCCAGTTCCTCAGGAAACGATCCTTTCCGGGATGACCATTCCCCCATGGTGGTCCATTGTGTTTTCAGAGTATAGGATCGCTCCTAATCCATGCACAATACAAGATAGGGAAAGACCTGCAGATTCCAAACCAGGATTTTCACTTATTTCTTAATGAATTTTATTTGTGAACATTTCGGCAAGGGACCTATTTAAACTAAGAAAATATTTTGAAAGTAACCGCATGCTCTAAATATATAGAAAATAGTTATCTAGACCATATAAATGTAATAAACATATGCTTTAAATAATGCTAAGTCTGCTTGCCCCCTCCTTCCCCTTAGTTCAGTGAGCTGAGCTGAAGATCAGTGAAATCTGAGACAGATTAGTTGCTAGGAATGTGCTGCTTGACAACCCATTTTAAAAGATTGTGGTTGGTAGGCAGTTTGGCCCTAGCAACAACACTGTCAGATATGATTTAGCTGCCAAGAATGTACAAAATTATTTTATTAATATTAATGGTATCCAGTGGAATAATCAGGAGAGAGGGAAGGAAAGACTAACTACGAGCCAGGGCCTTGAAATTAAATCTAACTTAATATACAGCATCACAAAAACAAAATTGTTTTGATTTCTGCATTACTAATTAATGCTGACTAATATCTACACTGATCTAACTCTAAGCCAGGAATATACCTAATACATCGTCCAAAATCCTTTTCTTCCCCCTACATATCCCTACATGTGCCTCTTTAAAATGTATGTAGTACGTAACCATCTTACCATCTTCATTTCCAAGTGTGTGGTCCATGGGAGGTCTCAGAGACTTCGATGAATATGCTCCCAAAATCCAGTTAAAATTGTCAGCCATTGAGTTTTTCCACCCACACATGCCATTTTCAAACGTGCATGACATGCCGCATTGTATTTCATCTGTGTTATCCCCACAGTCATCCACAAAATCGCACAACTTTTCTGGTGTGTAACATTTTTTATTTTGACATTCCAAAAATCCTGCTGGGCAATTACCTATAAAAAAATAATTTAGGGTTAGACACCTATTATACTATAATGTATCTAATCAACTATTATGATCCAAATAGGCTTATCTTACTATTAGTGGAGAACAAGCCCATTGGTGTTTATCATCCCTGCTATTCAGATGTTTACTTGATATTGTAACTTTGGAGTTTGGGTAGTGCTGTGGCACAAAGCAAGGGCAGTTGCAAGATTTTTAAATTCTTGGTGCGCACGATGGTGCCGGCAAAATTATTTTCGAATGTGTACTTTGTTCAGCCATAACATTAAAACCACTGACAGGTGAAGCGAATAACATTGATTACAGTATGTCGTTATAATGGCGTCTGTCAAGGGGTGGGATATATTAGACAGCAGGTGAGCAATTAGTTCTTGAAGTTGATGTTTTAGAAGCAGGAAAAATGGGAACGTGTAAGGATCTGAGTTACTGTGACAAGAGCCAAATTGTGATGACTAGATGACTGGGTCAGAGCATCTCCAAAATGGACGGTCTTGTGGAGTGTTCCCGGGATGCAGTAGTTAGTACGTACCAAAAGTGGTCCAAGGAAGGACCTGCCAGGAATAGTTTGAGGAACATGACAAAGAGTACAAGGTGATGACTTGGCCTCCAAATTCCCTAGATGTTAATCCAACCGAGCATCTGTGGGATGTGCTGGAAAAACAAGTCCAAACCATGGAGGCCACACCTCACAACTTACAGGACTTAAAGGGAACATCTTGGTGCCAAATACCACAGGACATCTTCAGAGGTCTTGTGGAGTCCATGCCTCAACAGGTCAGGACCTACACAATATTAGGCATGTGGTTTTAATGTTATGGCTAAAGATATGTCCTTTCTTACCTTTCCTCCTGTTTTAAGTTATGCCAAGATGAATGGTGTGAGATAACCAACTTTGAAAATAAAGTAACGCAAATGTTGTTGTTTTTTAATAGTTGGTCATTTTTCACCCTCATCTTAGCATACCTCGAAACCGGAGGAAATGTAAGGAAAGACATATCAGTATATCATATGTTTGTACATAGGGAGGTTTAGAGTTGGGTGATGGTATTTTCGGTCACATCCCTATCGGTCTAGAGTGGTTTAGAGGTTCATGCTTGATGTCTCTGGTCAAATAGGGTCGTAAAGGGGTTAATGGTAATATCGGTGGGTCTCTTAAGTGGTTATAGGTTAATACTTAATATCCCTGGAGGTCGTGGATGGATTAGAGGTTAATACCTTATGTTCCTTGTGCTTTAGGATGCTGAAGGGGCTAATGGGATTATCTAAAGTGATTTAGGGCAGTATATTTTATTATAGTTAGTCTAAATCGGTCCAAAGTTCTATCATAATAAATGTATTAATATATCTTTACAGGGGTCAGGGCTCCAAATTCCCGTCAAATAGCCATAGTTAAATGATAAAATGTTGTCTGCCTTCAGCCACCACTAGGTGGGGCTCACTGCATACAGATTTATACAGCACTTATTAGACATATAAATCTGTATGCAAGTCTAACTAATTTAACTCTGTGGTTGCTTCTCCTGAGTGCTGCCGGTAGAAATGTTTCAAGTGTAGAACTCCTTAATACACAGGAAAAAGTATTCCAGACTTTGACAAACTGAACCCTAAGGGTATGTTCACACAGGGCGGATATGCTGTGTAAAAGCACACAGCGTAACCACCCTGGACCCCACAGGGAATTTCGGCCTGAAAAAACGCACAAAATTGTGCTGTAGTTTTTTGACCGAAATGTCCGCTGCGGAAAATAACAGGTAAAATAAAAAAAAGCTTATACTTACCCGTAGCTATGGCGACGAGTCCCCCTGATGTCCTGTAGCCCGCCTCCTGGTTTACCGTTTCATCTCATGTGACCGCTGCAACCTGTGATTGGCTGCAGCGCTCGCATGGGATAAAAAGTCATACCTGAACGTCGGGCTGGACGGAGAAGCAGAGAGATCTGGGTAAGAATGAGATTTTCTTTTTCCTAGTTGTGATCTTTGTGGCAGAATCTCAGCCTTTCCACCCCAAATACTTGCAACATCTGCTATTTTGTTGCGGGTTATACCTCCCTATTGAATTCAATTGGGAAAACCGGCAACAGAAAACCAGCCATTCCGCAACATAACTTGACATCCTATGGATTAAAAAATGCACTGCAGGTGAATTTATAAACTTCTTTGGCATTTTTTTCTACGCAGCGTGTGGATGAGATTTATTCAAATCTTATCCACTCTGCTGCTACTGTATTATGCTGCAGATTTTCTGCAATGAAATCCGTTGCGGAAAATCCACAGTGTTTACGCTACTTGTGACCCGGTCTAATAGTCAAAAGAATAAACAGAAGTTTACAAATGGATTAACCCTTTATAGAGCTAAAGAATCATAGGGTAAACAAAGTCACAAAGCAATCTCTTACCTTTCCCAGGTCTGTGCTTTGGGGAACTTGGGGCAAATGCAGAGGAGGGAACACACTCATTTGAGAGAACGATGTCATCCAGAGCTATATCTGATCTTTGATCTCTGCCAACTTTCCCTTCAAACGTGATGTAGAAATCATCTCCCAGATCGTGAAGTGGTAGCTCTTTTCTCTGCCAAAAGTTCCCCTGATCTCCAGTGAAGTTTAAAAGAAGATTATCACGCCCGCTCATTGTTATCTGATATATGGTCAGTGATCCGATGCCCTCACCATACATGTGAAAGTAAAAGATGATCTGTGGGAGAGAAAACAACCACATGGTGCAGAAAAAACTAGTTATTATTTATAACCAATATATTGCTTACTAAAGGAATTGTGAAGTGTTACGTAAATGGAGATTATATTTAATCTTTATATTAGTGGACTACCTTCTATGGAGGCAAAGCACGCCACTGCTATGAGGTGGGAGACTGACCCAGAATGAACTGCTTTCCTGCTTGCTGTGACATTGTCATAGAATCTTTGTGCAGCAGCCACTAGAGGGAGCTCATTGTATACAGATTTATACAGCCCCAATACGGTTAGCTCCCCCTAATGGTGGCAGAATGTAGCCATAATTATAGAATTTATTAAGTTGGAAGAACAGAGCTCCTTTATACAGAATGTTATATCAAAATAGAATTGTGGACATAGAATTATAGTACATCAGGGGAACTCTTCGTGGGGCCCATCCTGAGTTTTGCTATGGTGCCCTATGATTTCTGTTTCTCTGCTTAATATAATGAAACATTGTGCAACTTTCTCATATACATTGCATTTCAGTTCCTGGCCATTTTCAAGATCTCTCCTTGAGGTCAGTGAATAGACATAGGAGACATTGTTTATACTGATAACTACAATGTGTCATTGGGTATTAGCCTTGAGCCCAGGACAAGGGGGAGATCTTTTTGCTGCTGCTATGTTTAGCTCACAGAGGATTGCCTTGACAGACACACTATAACAAAACAAGTTATGAAAAATCTGCTGTTCCGTCAGGGGACCCGCCCCATCCTACTTATCTCCGCCTCCTTTCTAGCCACTTTTAGAAAGTGTTGAAAGAAGTAAAAGGTTGCGAATTTTAGCGCAACTATGGCTTGCGCCAAAGTTTGCAACTTTATGACGCCAAAAAATTGGCATAAAACTTTTAATATATTCCCTAAATTATCTGAAAATTCTGAGTTACTTAAAGGGGTTGTCCAGTTTAGAAAACACGTTATCATATAGCCTATTAGAGAATTAGAAGCTAATAGAAAGGGAAAGGGGTGTGCTTAGGAACCTCACCTCTTGACCAAGGCGGAGAGTGTTTAAAAAGAGCCTCTCTAGCTCCAGAGGACGTGTCCTGTCCTGTAATACACCGATAACCTATTGATTTGAATGGGCACTGTGTAATGCTTAATTTTACCTGTGGTGGTGCTGCAGGCAAATTGAACACTTACTGCCCGATTACAGCTGATTGCTGGGGATACCAACATGGCGAAATTATGTAATAAGCTTATTGTCAGGGGACCCTTCTTACTAAAAGGGATTGTCCAAAGCGGAGAACCCCTTTAACTCAGTATTCTGGCGTCGGGTTCAGAATTGTTAACTGTTTATCTTCAAATTCTTACTTAACTTATCTGAGAATTGTTATTGTATTATTTTTCCGTTCAGTGATGTCTGCAAGATATAACTTTTTTTAATACACATGCATTGTTTTATTAACTCCACATGTGCGTTACTTGTATTGTACATAAATCAGCAGAACTGCAAGAGGACACAATTTTCTATATGATATTTTAATTTTGCTTCGGTTCAAAAGTTCATCATGATCTCTCAGGAGTTAAACATACCGTGCAGTTTCTACTCCATTTGCTTATTGTTGGTCCAGAAAGCTTAGCTCCTTGGCCAGGTAAATGTGGAAATGATCCTTCTATGAAAATATACCACCCAGATGGGTTCTGCAAGGTGTGATCTGTTACTGGACCGGTGCCAACAGTTGGGGTGCTCCCAGCTCGCATGCTCCAGTCAAAATTATCAGTATAACTCTGCTTCCAATCACAAAGATCAAATTCAAAATTACAGCGTCCAAGATAGGAGCCTAGAGAGTATATACAAGTACATCAGTGTTATTCGCCAGCAGAAACACCTACAATGCATTATATTTACAGTACATTTCATTCAGCGGAATATCTGAGATGGAAAGAAAGCCAGAGTTTCCGTTGTAGTTACAGATAGCAGCATAGGTGAAGAATACATTAAAATATAAACCGGGCTGTGAGTGAATTCTATAAATGATTATGCATTCTGGACAATATATTATAACATACGGTATATGCTTTCAGCCTCATGCACACGCCTGTATTATGTATCTATGTGGTACAGATCTGTAATACGGCGCCTATAAAATGCTACAGGCTCATAATGTAACTCCACATGCCTACAATTTTACATATAGGCAAACAGTTTTCTTACAGATTCCATGAAAATATGTATAGAAAATTATGGCATATTTAATCATATGCAATATCACTGAGGTTATGTTCCCTAGCACACAAAGACACCATATAAAGGTACATGGAGTGCTTATGGCTCTGCAATATGGACCTGTAGGGACTCTACGTGCCATTATACAGGGAGTGGGAATACAGCATTGCTGTGTGTAAAAGCCAGATAAAGATGGCAATAGAGGGCTATAATCGCATCTGAGCTAAGAATTTCGTTTTTCTGTTCCGTCATAGGAGCAAAAAAATGGAATTCAATGCTGTGATGAACCCGTCACATAACGGAAAACAGCACCACTTTGACTTGAATAGGTTCCGGCATTTTGCTGCACTTTTTTTCCCATCATATTTGACGGAATCTGCAAAAAAAATAAAATTGTGCAACTTGACTCCAGTCACTTTATATAAAGAACAGGACACATAGAGATATGAAAAAAGTATTGGCTCCCTTTCAGCTGTCCCTTACAATTTCATATTTTCCCAAAAATGTTTTTTATGTCTATACAAAATGTAATATTAGAGACAGAGAAGTAGAGTAAACACATAACACGATATCTGAATTGTTACTGCTTTTGTATACAGCAAAGCCTCGTGTTGGCACAGAGACTAGAGTTTTGGATAAATTATTAAGTGCAGCTCTTCAAGATATACTTGTTACTTTCTTGTATTACTGCTTTATTCATGAACCACTGCCTATTGTATCCAACTAGATGGCAGCTTACAAAATTCAAAATGAGCACCCACTAATGGCAAGGCTTTCACGTTGAATGGCAGACATAGGACCAGTGATTAAGCTATAGCAGCTACAAGGTGGGTGTGGGTGTCACTATCTACATAGGGGTGGTGTGCCACCATCTACAGGGGTGTGGTATGGCTATCTACATGGGGCTATGTGGCACTATCTACAGGGGGCTGTGTGGCACTATCTACAGGGGTGTGGTATGAAAGTATCGACTGGGCTCTGGTGTGGCACTATCTACAGGGGGCTATGTGGCACTATCTACAGGGACGGGTTGTGGCACTATCTATGAAGGGACTGTGTGTGGCACTATCTACAGGGGGCTGTGTGGCACTAGCTACTAGAGTATGGTGTGTCCCTGTCAACAGGGGCGTGGTGTGGCACTATCTACAGGGGATTGTGTAGGGCACTATCTACATGCGGCGGTGTGTAGTACTATTTACATGGTGCTATGTGTGGCACTAGCTACAGAAGTATGGTGTGGCACTATCTACAGGGGTGTGGTGTGGCACTATCTACAGGGGACTGTGTGTGGCCCTATCTACAGGTGACTGTGTGTGGCACTAGCTACAGGGGACTGTGTGTGGCCCTATCTACAGGTGACTGTGTGTGGCACTAGCTACAGGGGACTGTGTGTGGCACTAGCTACAGGGGACTGCGTGCGGCACTACCTACATGGGGCTGTGAAATCATAATCATCAATTATAAGCTGTATGAGGAGAGCCTCTAACTCTGCTCTCTTGGCCAATGCAATATCCCATGTCAAATTACCGGCACTCGCTATTACAGCTTGGAAAAATTTAATTTTACCGGTCTCCCAGTGTAACTAATGGCCTGGTGGCAACCCTAGATTTCTGCTTATACTCAGCATTAACAGGAAGACATGTAAAAAAAAAAAAATATGCACTTGTTGATCAACTCCGTTTCGTATGTCATAGAATGGAGTCCACTACAAGTACTTTATCAGCGGCTCCCACTCTGGTGGACCCGGGCCATCCATGTATTACATGGATGTAATATTAATCTCCTTTGCAGCAGCCGCTGTAGGGCAAATGTATGACTGCAACTTCAGAAGCCGGATCCACGGCGATCAGCTCATTAAGGGTCGGCTTTATTTCAAAAAGAGGTTGTCATGATCAGAAAACCCTTTGCATTTACTGAACATGTTCTTGTTTTGATCCATGTTTTTTTTTTTTTTTTGCCAATTATTTGTATATATGACAGTAAAATACACTTTTCTGCCAAATGTATCCAAAAAAAAAAAAAAAAAAGCCTCAAACTCTGCATACATGAATGTACCCTATAAATTCTAGGGTTCATTTAGAACTAGCCGAAACTTGTGTACAACCGTATGGTGCCCGTGTATGGGAACATATTATAGAGATATTCGTAATGCCTCATTCAATAAAGCATAGCAGGTGTTCTTTCTTCTATCAGATGCTTTATGAATCAGACATAAAAATATTGGAAGCATATGGGGGTATAGCAAGGTCCCATAGACTTCTTTTTTTCGAGGCCATATTATGGCATCATACAGCCGTACCACGGTCGTGCACTTACTTTGGAAATGTGTTGCAGTTTTATTTCAGTTCTGCTGCAGTAACCTAGTTAAACACTTCAGTTAATAAAGTTTCACATATTCATAGAACAACTGCAGGGAATCACACAATATATTGTTTGTGCTGAAATTCAATCTGTTCTCGTGTATTTTATTGTAATATATCATCAATAAATCTAATCCTGTACTGTACAATATGGTCTCAAACTCAAACTGCTCTGCAACGTTATTTTACTATATTATATAAAATCCATAAAATATGATAATAAACAAAGTCTTATTTCTTCACTAGAGGGACATAACCTGACTGCAGGGAAAATGAAGATATTTCTGTACGGTCTTGTATGATTATTTGTATGGGCCCCAAGGAAATTTTGGGTTAAGTCACTGTAACTTAGATAGAGCTATCGTGAGGGGGACATCTGTTTGGATATGTAAACTATAGCATCTTGCGTACTAAATAAATATACTGTATAAATACTCATAGAGTCTAAATATAGAGTGGTGTGCCTCCATATGGTACCTCTGTACGGCACTGTATAATAGAGGTATTGTCTACGAGAAGCAATGTTGTGATGGATCACGGCAAAATGTTTTTCTGTCTAGTTCCGGATGAATCTGAAGAAAAGTATATGACTATGAAATCAGAGGTATAGAGAGATACAATATGGGCCCATAGACTACTGTGGCTGCCATATTAAGACTTGTACAGGGCCATAATTGGGCCTGTTGTAGGAAATGCCAAACTGGGCAACAGCCAAAGGCCCATTTTTCCTTTGGGGCTTCCAAGGATAGGAACCCCAGGAGAAAACTAAGACCACCCAGTATTGTTCAGTGATATTATTGCTGGTATTATTTGGGAACTGAATTGTAGTATTAGGTTAGAACTATTATTTGGATACTGCAAATTATCTGGGGACTATATGGTGATATTATTTAGGCTGTGTGTGGCAGTAATATATTGGCATTAAATGGACAAATTACAAGAAAAAAAATTCTAAAAATTCTGTAAGTCTGGACCTGGCCGTAATATACCTGTGCACCTGAGGCCTGACCCAGGAAAAGGTCTACAATAAAATATGTCCAAAAGTAATATAAAAAAATCTAAACATTTCTGTCATTAGGTTGTACAATTTTCAGAGTCACTTACTACATAAAAAATAGTCCTCATCAGAGTTGTCTGAACAGTCATTGACAAAGTCACACATGTTATTTTTGGGAATGCAGTACTTATTGGTACACATGAACTCCTCTGATGTGCACTGCTTTTCATTCACCAGCACTGGGGAACAGTCTTCAAACGAAATATCATCCACACTCACATCTCCTACGTAACTGACACCACGTTTAGCACGAAGGACAATCTACAAAATAGGAATTACTGTTAGTTGGATATTGGAGGATGAAAGATAAAAACACAATGCAGTGGTTGGCCACTTTGAACAGTCCCTTTTTGTTAGTAGGGTCTCCTAATGATATGTTGATCACAGGATGTCTTGCTTCTGGCACCATCAGCTTTTAGTGGTAATCTGTGAGGAATCCAGCAGCAAGTGTTCCATTTTTCTGCAGCGCTACCAGAGGATAAATAAAGCATTGCACAGTACACATTGAATTCAATAGACTGCTAGTGTAATGCTTGGATAAGCTGGGTCCTCTAGAGTGGCCCCTTTATTCTAGTAATCGTTGGGGATCCCAGCGGTTAGACCTCCACCGATCAGCAAGTGATGGCATATCCTAGCTATATGCCATCACTTGTTTCGGTGAAAAGACCCTTTAAGTCGAGTCTTTCCGTGTAGCCCAGGTTATCTTGGGATAATGATGGCTACATATGGCTGTTTATACTTATCTAAGTAATTTCCTCTCTCCAGGGTATAGTATTTTGCTAGTTGAGGTTTTATCTTTACATTTTCCGTTATTCTTTTTAATACACTCAAAGTCGTCTAACTATTCTATATCGAGCCAATAACAAAATGTCACGCTAAAAATATCTGCTCCAGTAACAGATTGCTTCATTACCTAGGCAAGTGGCATTCTCCTATTTAACATTTGATAGACTATCTTCCACAATCTACTGTAAGCTAAACATGATATCCAAACGGAAATACATATCAGTTTAATTATTTGGCTAGGAGACACAATGTTGAACATATGGTAAGTCCAATTAATTACCTTGCCGCTGACATTGTTTATGGTTCTATATTTCAGCTTCACTTCAGTAAATTAGACATTGTGTTAAACTCCGTGGGGAATATGATGAGGGTAACAGAATGGGAAATGTATTATTAAACTCCTATTGCAATTATTGTTTCCAGGCTATTTTGTTTCTCAGCATTTTTGCACCAAAACCCATCAAAAGGATCACAAGCAATTTCCAAAATTATATGTAGATGTGATGAGACCATTAAAGAGCTCCTGTTATGAGACATATATACAAGATGCCCATGAGGAGTTAAACTAGTGAGTGTTTCAAGCTCCCAATGTCGAGCTCACTATAAGACAAGGGCAGACTCCATCTTGATCTACTGACTGTCCCTTGTGAGGTGTGGGGAAATCATTTAAAGGGGTTGTCTAGTTTAGAGTACCTATTGTCATACACCCTATTAGGGAATTCTGAGTTAATACAGGGGGGGGGGTTCTCTGTTCAGGATCCTCATCTCTACGTAAAGAGCGGAGAGTGACTAAAAAGAGCATTCCTCCTTATGGAGGACCTGTCCTGTGCTGCATTACACAGACTACCCATTGATTTGAATATGCACTGTGTAATACTTCATTTCCCCTGTGGTGGCGCTGCTGGGAAACTGAACACTTACTGCCAGACTACAACTGATCGCTAGGGATCGCAGCAGCAGGAAGCTTTGTGATCAGCTTTTTGTCGAGGGACCCTTCTTACAATTAGGGATTGTCCAAAGATGATAACCTCTTTATTGTTAGATGATCTGCTCAGGTGAGCATGTTAAAAGCAGTTCTAATATGTTTCAGGCAGGGAAGAAGGGTGGTACTGTATGTGGGCTCACTCAGCTGCCATACCCTTAGGTATTGCCCCATTGCCTGTACCCCATTGCCAGCATTGACAGAAATTAAAGGAGTTCTACAGGAGTTCTAAAGGAGTTTGCAATGTTGTTGTTTTTTTAAACTGAAGAAAATAGAAAGCAAACTATTCTAATATATAACTACCATTCAAATTCTTCCTCTCATATGATATGACAAAACTGCCGCAACATTTTGCCAATAGTGGTAAAACCTGACATGACTCTCCGATGGCTCCTGTAGGACAAAATGTCAGTGTGGCCTAGCCACAAGATCTGACCTAAGAATACTGATGGCAGGGAACAGATGAAGGATTTGGACATTAAGTATATTAGGTCACGTTCACATGGCAGATTTTCAAATTTGCGTATTCCGCGCCGAATTAAGCGTGAAAACCCTTAGAAAAAGTGTCCTATTGATTTTAATGGGGAATCACATAGGGAGAAATTCTCTGTGCAGATACATGTCACTTCTTGACGTGGTTTAAACTCAGGTCTATTCCACTTGATTGGCGGTCTAATGACAACCACTTATCGAACAGGATAGGTCATCAATATTTTAGTCCTAGAAAACCTTCTTAAATGATACAACAAAAATACAAACCTGAAAGTTAGACAATGTTCCCAAGTAAACCTCTGCTCTCCTCCACCTAGCTCCTTGTTTTCCACTTTGAAACCAAACTTCATATGTCACAAAGACAAGTTTAATAAGCACCTGTGATTCAACAGAAACAAGTATCTTTAGTCTATTTAAAAAAAAATAAAAAATAAAATAAAAATAAAAAAAAAAAATATATATATATATATATATATATATATATATATATATATGTATAACCACTTAGTCTGCACGCTATCTCCACCCAATATACAAAATGTACTTGCTACACTATTTTACAAGTGGAGCAATTTTACATTTTTATCAGGCATTGATGAGATACAAACATTTTACACTGAAGTGCAAAAAATGTTAATGATGACCACTCACTATTTTTATAAAAAATTTGTTAAAAAGTTGTCACATATCAAACTCTGTTACTATCACTGTCAAATAGTCATCTAAATAAAAAAATTTAAAAAAAAGCATTTTGCTTCTGCCTTTTTAGTTTTTTGGTGACCTGTGGGATTATATTTTTTGCATTATTGAACACATTTTATATTTTTGGATTCTTAGAAAGTACTGTTTCTCTTTGTGGAAATTCAGCTGGTAGGGAGTCTTTATGGCAATGCCCTAAAGACTGCCGACCAGCTCACCTTCGTAAGGAGAATCGGTGCCTTCCAAGAGTCATCTTAAAGAGAACCTTTCACCTCCCATACATGTGCAGCTGAGTGCAGCATGTAATGGGCCGGGCTGCACAAACCCTGGGGCACTTTACATTTTTTTTTCTACCTCCCTCCGTTATTTAGATATCGGTGCCGTTATATTTGGCGCCCGATATTTAAATAACCCCCTGAACAGTCAACAGGGCGTGTACTGGCAAGGATGCGTGTTACTATGGCTGTGACACTGTCCAATCAGATATGGACAGTGCCACAGCATGAGAGAGTGTGCTATTGCAGTCTCTTCATTCGAACAGGCAAGGGGGGCGTGTCAGTGCTACGGACAGAGCTGCGGAGAGGAGAGCTCTCATCTCCAGCTCTTGTGATCAGTCTTGTACTTTGTCTAACGAACTGGCAAGGGGGCGTGTCACTGTCCGTAGCACTGACACGCCCCCTTGCCTGTTCGGATGAAGAGACTGCAATCGCAAACTCTCTCATGCTGTGACACTGTCCATATCTGATTGGACAGTGTCACAGCCATAGTAACATGCCCCCTTGCCAGTACACGCCCCGTTGACTGTTCAGGGGGTTATTTAAATATCGGGCGCCAAATATAACGGCACCGATATTTAAAAAAACGATGGGAGGTAGAATTTTTTTTAAAAGTGCCCCAGGGTTTGTGCAGCCCTGCCCCTTACATGCTGCACTCAGCTGCACATGTATGGGGAGGTGAAAGGTTCTCTTTAAGGCAGGGGTCTCAAACTTGGCCTGGTAAGAGGGCCACATATAGAAAAAGTGTGACGTTGATGGGCTGCATTATTTTCAAATTTAATAAAAAATTATGAATTAATTAGTTTTTTGAACTACAATAACAATACTACATTACTATAACAATACTGCTAGTTAAAACATAATGGAAATTTGCAAGTTTTCTCCACGTGCTTATTTTAACAATCTAGTTTTCCAGTTTAAGTGTCGCTAAATGCAGTCCAGCGGCTCAGTTGGCAGCGTTTGGCAGACACATGAATGTCAAGATTGGGCAGCCCCTTTTTAGATATTGCCACAGAGCCCTCTGTAGATAATGCCACACACCCACCCATAGATACTGCCACCATGCCCTCTGTAGATAATGTCACACACACCCCTTGTAGATAACTCAATTGGGGCTCCCTCTAGGAGTGGAATCCCAGCCAGAGCGTCCATAGACAGTGACGTCTGGGGATCCCACTGGAGCGGAATGGGATGTCAGGGGCAACCCCACAGCCGGTGTCCCAGAGCACTAGTATAGGCTCTGCTCTGGAACTCTGGGGAAGCCACTGACATCGCTGTCCATATATGGACAGTGATGTCAGGGGCTTGCCCAGAGCTGGAGTCCCGGAGCAAAGCCGCTTCTAGAACTCTGCCTCTTCCAGCTCTGCTCCTGAAATAACTGTCCATATATGGACGGAGATGTCAGCGGCAACCCCAGAACTGATGTCTCGGGCAGAGTGCTAGTAGCGCTCTTCCTGGGACTCCAGCTCAGCTCCTGACATCACTGTTTAAATATGGACAGTGATGTCATGGCAACCCCAGAGCAGGAGTCCCAGGCAGAGCGCTACTAGCGCTCTGCCTGGGACTCCAGCTCTTCTCCTGACATCACTGTCCATATATGCACAGTGATGTCAGGGGCAACCGCGGAGGTGGAGTCCTGGGCTCTGCTCTGGGACTCCGGCTCTGAAGAAGCCCCTGCCATCACTTTCCATGTATGGACAGTGATGTCAGATGCTTCCCCAGAGTCACGGAGCACAGCCTGTACGAGCAGCTGTGTGTGAAAATGACAGCCTCAGGGGCTGCATGCGTGTTTGAGACCACTGTCTTAAGGCATCTTACACAGCCAACCAGAACACTTCTCTGTACTGATGAGGAGAAACAACTCTGACACAGTGTTGTCTGCAGATGGGTGTCTCAGTTTCGGCTGATAAACCAACTCATGTTTCCAGGCTCTATAAAGTATTACTGTAGCATCCATGGCCGCGGACGGCCGTTCCTACTCACCCCTTGGCCGCCGCAGCCATGGATCTGTGAGTGCTGGCCAGCATCTCCTTCCTAGGAGATGCCAGCACTCACTTCCGCTCTGCTCGACACTGTCCCATAGGGTGCGCGCGCACGCTCGTGCCCGGCCCGGCGTGCAAATGAATTATATTATAATTAGCTCCAATCACTCTGTACTATTTATGGGGCCCTGCCCCTTCACTTTCTGCCTGAGCGTTGTTAGTAATTCCCATGTTAGTCTTTGCAAATGATCTCTCAGTGTTATCCTGTTCCCAGTGTTCCCGTGCCATGCTACCTGTATCCTGTATCCCATGCTGTGCCTTGTTCCTGAGCTTGTATAGTGTTGGAGTCGTGTCCTGCTGCACCTACTGCTGTCCGCCACGTCTGGCGCAACCTGCCGCACCTAATGTCGTCCGCCACATCTGGCACAACCTGCTGCACGTGCTGTCATCCGTCACGTCAGGCGCAACCTGACACCTCCATCCCCATCCATGCTAGAGCCTCTATCACTGTCTGGACTATTCAGGTATCCTTGTGCTGGACTTTGTTTTGATTGGGTGCTCTGTTGGCGGTGCGGCCTAGTGGGTCCACATACCCACAGACCGTGACAATTACGTTACAAGGTAGTCACCTACAGGTGGCACTACAAAGATAGGTTTATCCCTTCTGGACGACATATATTTTTGGAGATAATTCACTGTCTTTATTTTTTACTGGTTTCTATAATCCATGTTAAAGAGCATTTCAATGAAAAAAAAAAAAAAAGAATTGCACAAACTATTGAAGTATCCTCTTCTTTCAAGTTGTTAAAAATTCTATTCAACCATATGTTACTTACATCTGTGAAGTGTTACATCACTGAAGCGGCTGACTCAGTAGCTCCTAAAGGAATTATCATCCAGCATTTTCAGATCCCTAAATGGTAAATCTGCCAAGTTAGGCTAGGGCTTCATAGCAACATAATATCGTCTGCAAACCACAGTAAAGTCGCAGCATTACTGTGACTTGCACTGCAATATGCGAGAAAAAGCTGTAAGTGACCATACAACAATCACACCAAATTACAGTAATACCATAATTTTACTGCAATTCACAGGCTTTGCAATATTTCTGTGGCACTTAACTACCAGCTCCATACGATATGATGCCCCGTAACTATTACTGGGGTATTCTCATCCAATAAAGGGATGGCATATTGCTAGGATATGCCATTCCTTTCTGATCATTTGGGGTTTGACTGCTAACAGCCTTGCCGATCCTGAGATTGAAGGAACTGCAGCGCTGTTTAGCACTCCGTACCCTTCAAAGTTTTCATGGCACAGTGGCGCACTCTGCCACCGGTTGTGCAGGGAACAGCAGCATAGTCCCATTGACTTGAATACAGTGACCAAATAACAGCACCAGCACCATAATGCATAAATAAATGCCGTCATACAGTGCTATATATTGCCCAAATAGTGCTATACATTGTCTAAATAATACTGCCACACAGTTAATATGAAAATATCTTCTGTTCTGAAGTTAACTACAGTACCCCTAGTATACTATGTCCGACTGATCGATCTAGGATAAAAGTAGGGGGTTAATATCTACCTACTAGATCAATATACTAGGGGAGGCAGCAGTCTTTCCATGGTTTCAGACGCCAAACCTTGGACAATGCTGGCGCCCCTATCTGTAGGGACAGGTGATGCACCCTGTATGGTCACATATATTATTAGGCTAGTCCTTTAGAGGTGGGATCTTCACCTATAAGATATTTTTCCCACGGATGCACCATAAATGTCTATCATCTAACTACTCCTTTAAGCAAAAGTAGCAAATCTTTAATAAAAAAAATATTTTGATTCTAGTTATAAGCTGTTTGGTGATATCAGGAACATTCAGGAAAAGCTATAATAGATATCTTTGGGGCCTGCCCAAGTAATTTAGTCTTAAGAACACTAGATCAATCACAGTGCATTGTATTACTTTACTGTGACTTTACCTGATAAAACTAACAAAATAATACGAGTAAACAAAAACCTCCTGCGATCTAAGACCAATTATTATATTCCATAAACGGCTTATTGAGTATTAGGATATTTGACAAACACATAGCTTCTAGACAAATCGTATTTTCTAACCCATTGCCATTACTCTTCTTTTCAGTACACAGATAAAAAATATATATTTTGTGAAATATTAAAATAACTCGGAGCCTTTCCTAAACTGCAGCAGGCCGAGTGTAATCATTCATGTTAATACTGTGAGATTAGCCTCTTTCGAGGAGATATTTTAGTATCTCTTTCAAACAAAGAATAATCTTACAATGATTTTTTTTTATCTTAATTAAAATGAAATTCTGAAAGATTTTTTAGTGGCATTTTGTAATGAAATTTTCTAGCGATATATCTGCCTAGAAAACAATTGCGCTGTGTGACTTTGAAGATATATGGGTGGAATATATCTTGTGAATACCGCTTAATAGCACAGGACAATCAGAAAAAAAAGGAATACTATAGCTGCCTTTATGGGAGCATTGTTATGGGCCAACTTTGGCAATCCTGAGGCCAGATCATAGGTAGGGCAAATGGGGCAATTGCCCTGGAGTCTTCACCACTTGGGGGGGGGGGGGGTCTAACTTTGTCAATCATGACAGTTTATTAATTTACAATATAATGCTGCTAAAATATTCTGCATTCATTTTTCTCAGATTACTATCCACGACCCATATACTTGGCCACTTTCTGTCTCTGTTGGAGAAAGGGTGCCACCCACACCAGCACCACCTTGGCCTATATTAATATTTTTCTGACATAGTAATATATACCCCTGTATATGGTAGGAGAAATAAGATGTAAAAGTACATGATGCCCTCCAATATTTACCCAGAGGCCCCCAACAACGTTGATCTTGTCCTACTGAAGCGGTCTTCATGGGAGCACTGTTATGGGGCACATGGCTATCTTTATAAGGGTATGTGCACACGGTGAGAGGCTTTTACGGCTGAAATGACAGACTGTTTTCAGGAGAAAACAGCTGCCTCGTTTCAGCCGTAATTCCTCCTCCTCGCATTTTGCGAGGCTTCTCTGACAGCCGTAAATTTTGAGCTGTGCTTCATTGAGTTCAATGAAGAACGGCTCAAATTACGTCTGAAAGAAGTGCCCTGCATATAATGTATATAAGTGTCCTGCATATAATGTATATAAGTGTCCTGCATATAATGTATATAAGTGTCCCGCATATAATGTACCGTATATATCGGCGTACAAGACGACTTTCTACACCCTTAAAAAAATGTCAAAAGTGTGGGGTCGTCTTATATGCCGGATATTGTCGGATATTAGGGATGCACGTTGCAGCCGCACAGCTCAGTATAGTACACATGACTATGAGAGCTGGGCTGCGGCTGTGTAATTCAGCCACAGCCCCGCTCCTGAGTCCTGACATATGCGCGCGGGGTCAGCATCATGTGATGCGGCCGGCGCTGCACTAATGATCTGCGGCATTGAAGACAGAACATGGCGGGCGCGCTACAAAACACCCCCATGTTCTGTCTTCAGTGCCTGAACTGCCGCTCATTAGTGCAGCGCCGGCCGCATCTCCTCATGCTGACCGCGCGCGCACTTCCTGTCAGGAGCGGGGCAATGGCTGTATTACACAGCCGCAGCCCCGCTCTATAACGCCGGAGATCAGAGAACCTCTCATCTCCGCCGTTATTCCCGTGAATGCTGCGATCACAGCTGACTGCAGCATTCAGGGGAAAGTGAGAAGGGGGGATGCCCCTGGATCGCGTCACAGGGAATTCCTGTGACGCGATCGAGGGCCATACCATATATGGGCAGACAGCCCAGGGTCTATTGACGGACCCCAGGGCTGTCTGACCATATCTCTTGTTGTTAGGATATACCCAAGTATGTCCTAACAACAGCCTGTTTGCTATCCGTCCACAGGCTAATGTACTGGCACATATCTGATATATGTCAGTACATTAAAGTTTAAAAATAAAGTAAAAACAAAGTATGGTTACATTTTAAAAAAAATACACATTCACCTTTTTTACAATAAACATTAAAATAAGTCTCAATACATAAAATACACACATTCAGTAATGGCGCGCACAACAATGTTTTTGCATCATTTATGATGTGTACGCTGTAAAAAAATGAAATAAACACGGCTTTCATTCACTTATTAATGTGAGGCGCGAGGTGCGATGAATTTACCCTCCATGTTCCTCACATTAATAGTAATTAACCCCATCATGTACCTCGCCTATCTGCGAATGCGCGAGTTCAAAGAGACAGAGTCCTGGGTCCTGCCGCCGATGGCCATAGTGAAGCGCTCCTGCACGAAATGGTGAGTATATCTTAAATTCTATATTTTAAGGGTAAAAGTTGGGGGTCGTCTTATACGCCCAGTCGTCTTATACGCCGACATATACGGTATATGTGTCCCGCATATAATGTATATAAGTGTCCTGCATATAATGTATATAAGTGTCCTGCATATAATGTATATAAGTGCCCTGCATATAATGTATATAAGTGTCCTGCATATAATGTATATAAGTGTCCCGCATATAATGTATAGAAGTGTCCCGCATATAATGTATAGAAGTGTCCTGCATATAATGTATATAAGTGTCCCGCATATAATGTATATAAGTGTCCCGCATATAATGTATAGAAGTGTCCCGCATATAATGTATATAAGTGTCCTGCATATAATGTATATAAGTGTCCCGCATATAATGTATATAAGTGTCCCGCATATAATGTATATAAGTGTCCCGCATATAATGTATATAAGTGTCCCGCATGTAATGTATATAAGTGTCCCGCATATAATGTATATAAGTGTCCCGCATATAATGTATATAAGTGTCCTGCATATAATGTATATAAGTGTCCCGCATATAATGTATATAAGTGTCCCGCATATAATGTATATAAGTGTCCCGCATATAATGTATATAAGTGTCCCGCATGTAATGTATATAAGTGTCCCGCATATAATGTATATAAGTGTCCTGCATATAATGTATAGAAGTGCCCTGCATATAATGTATATAAGTGTCCTGCATATAATGTATATAAGTGTCCCGCATATAATGTATATAAGTGTCCTGCATATAATGTATATATGTGTCCTGCATATAATGTATATAAGTGTCCCGCATATAATGTATATAAGTGTCCCGCATATAATGTATATAAGTGTCCCGCATATAATGTATATAAGTGTCCCGCATATAATGTATATAAGTGTCCCGCATATAATGTATATAAGTGTCCCGCATATAATGTATATAAGTGTCCCGCATATAATGTATATAAGTGTCCCGCATATAATGTATATAAGTGTCCCGCATATAATGTATATAAGTGTCCCGCATATAATGTATATAAGTGTCCCGCATATAATGTATATAAGTGTCCCGCATATAATGTATATAAGTGTCCTGCATATAATGTATATAAGTGTCCCGCATATAATGTATAGAAGTGTCCCGCATATAATGTATATAAGTGTCCCGCATATAATGTATATAAGTGTCCCGCATATAATGTATATAAGTGTCCCGCATATAATGTATAGAAGTGTCCCGCATATAATGTATATAAGTGTCCTGCATATAATGTATATAAGTGTCCCGCATATAATGTATATAAGTGTCCCGCATATAATGTATAGAAGTGTCCCGCATATAATGTATATAAGTGTCCTGCATATAATGTATATAAGTGTCCCGCATATAATGTATATAAGTGTCCCGCATATAATGTATATAAGTGTCCCGCATATAATGTATATAAGTGTCCCGCATGTAATGTATATAAGTGTCCCGCATATAATGTATATAAGTGTCCCGCATATAATGTATATAAGTGTCCTGCATATAATGTATATAAGTGTCCCGCATATAATGTATATAAGTGTCCCGCATATAATGTATATAAGTGTCCCGCATATAATGTATATAAGTGTCCCGCATGTAATGTATATAAGTGTCCCGCATATAATGTATATAAGTGTCCTGCATATAATGTATAGAAGTGCCCTGCATATAATGTATATAAGTGTCCTGCATATAATGTATATAAGTGTCCCGCATATAATGTATATAAGTGTCCCGCATATAATGTATATAAGTGTCCCGCATATAATGTATAGAAGTGTCCCGCATATAATGTATATAAGTGTCCGGCATATAATGTATATAAGTGCCCTGCATATAATGTATATAAGTGTCCTGCATATAATGTATATAAGTGTCCTGCATATAATGTATATAAGTGTCCCGCATATAATGTATATAAGTGTCCCGCATATAATGTATATAAGTGTCCTGCATATAATGTATATAAGTGTCCTGCATATAATGTATATAAGTGCCCTGCATATAATGTATATAAGTGTCCCGCATATAATGTATATAAGTGTCCCGCATATAATGTATATAAGTGTCCCGCATGTAATGTATATAAGTGCCCCGCATATAATGTATATAAGTGTCCCGCATATAATGTATATAAGTGTCCTGCATATAATGTATATAAGTGTCCTGCATATAATGTATAGAAGTGCCCTGCATATAATGTATATAAGTGTCCTGCATATAATGTATATAAGTGTCCTGCATATAATGTATATAAGTGTCCTGCATATAATGTATATAAGTGTCCTGCATATAATGTATATAAGTGTCCTGCATATAATGTATATAAGTGTCCTGCATATAATGTATATAAGTGTCCCGCATATAATGTATAGAAGTGTCCCGCATATAATGTATATAAGTGTCCTGCATATAATGTATATAAGTGTCCCGCATATAATGTATATAAGTGTCCTGCATATAATGTATATAAGTGTCCCGCATACAATGTATATAAGTGTCCCGCATATAATGTATATAAGTGTCCCGCATATAATGTATAGAAGTGTCCCGCATATAATGTATAGAAGTGTCCCGCATATAATGTATATAAGTGTCCTGCATATAATGTATATAAGTGTCCCGCATATAATGTATATAAGTGTCCCGCATATAATGTATATAAGTGTCCCGCATATAATGTATATAAGTGTCCTGCATATAATGTATAGAAGTGCCCTGCATATAATGTATATAAGTGTCCTGCATATAATGTATATAAGTGTCCTGCATATAATGTATATAAGTGTCCCGCATATAATGTATATAAGTGTCCCGCATGTAATGTATATAAGTGTCCCGCATATAATGTATATAAGTGTCCCGCATATAATGTATATAAGTGTCCCGCATATAATGTATATAAGTGTCCTGCATATAATGTATATAAGTGTCCCGCATATAATGTATATAAGTGTCCTGCATATAATGTATATAAGTGTCCCGCATATAATGTATATAAGTGTCCTGCATATAATGTATATAAGTGTCCTGCATATAATGTATATAAGTGTCCTGCATATAATGTATATAAGTGTCCTGCATATAATGTATATAAGTGTCCTGCATATAATGTATATAAGTGTCCCGCATATAATGTATATAAGTGTCCCGCATATAATGTATATAAGTGTCCCGCATATAATGTATATAAGTGTCCTGCATATAATGTATAGAAGTGCCCTGCATATAATGTATATAAGTGTCCTGCACTTCTTTTGACGAGGCTGTATTTTTACGCGTCGTCGTTTGACAGCTGTCAAACGTAAATGACAGGTCGTCTGCACAGTACGTCGGCAAACCCATTCAAATGAATGGGCAGATGTTTGCCGACGTATTGTAGCCTTATTTTCAGACGTAAAACGAGGCATAATACGCCTCGTTTACGTCTGAAAATAGGTCGTGTGAACCCAGCCTGAAAGTTCTGTGGCTATGGCCCATGGCTGGCACTGCTATGAATTGTTATGGATGCCAAAATAATGGCGGCACTGTAGCTAACACTGTTATGAAGTCACTTTTATGGGCTGCCACTGTGGGAGGCCTCGCCTCCTAGCACAATGCCTTTATAAGTATTTTCTGTCACTATTAATATTAATAATCTTTATTTATATAGCGCCAATATATTCTGCAACGTTTTACAATGAGGGAAATAGCCAAGAAGTAAAACGACAAGTAACCAAATAAATATGTGGACGATACTAACGACAAGAGGTCCCTGCCCATAAAAGCTTAAAGAAGGTCTATAGGAGGCTCTGGGGAAGTATTCTTATGTAAGTCATGTGTATTTCTATAATAATTAGACATAGTGCTGTGGGCGTGAGAGGAGGACACCCAGGGAGCGACCAGGGGAAGGCTGCAGGGCGTCCTAGATATTGTGAGAAGTGCACTGCAATGTTCCGCTTGATTTTGAAAGACATCCGTGACTGGAGGTGTGGCCTACTTAATGGGCGGAGTCGATGGCGGAAGATGTTCTGTGCCTACATGCTTCTGTTATGTAAACTCTGTACTGTCTATACCCATAAGAATCTGGTATAGAGGAAACAAAGAGCTAACGGATGCTATAAAAAGTCATAACGGTGGTCGTCTGGGGGTTAACACTGTTATTTCCAAAACTTAGAATGACCATTTATAGCATTGAACATGAAAATTCACTTTTTTCTTAGTTTCTAGGTTCCCTATTGTGGCTTTATTATAATACATGCTTCTTTATATAACATCCCAGCAGGGAGAACAGCTGTTGCTCGGCTGCTACCATACAAGTGTACAAAGCGGATAGGACGTTGAATAAGTGTTGTAGGTCAATTTGTGTAAAATGAAGATAAAACAATGGACATGAATAGGATGTGCGACATCAATCATTGCCTAATAATGTTTACAGTGAACCTCTCTAAACCTCGTTCTCCGGTTTTAATTGACACCACCTTGCTTTAATGTAACATATGTGCGCCGGCATTTGCTGCATAATTACAATTTTTTTCCTTTTTCTCATTAGGATTGTACAATCCTTGTTATGTATGGATTGCTTTCCAGTTTTCTACATTTCTAAATGATACCTGGCAAAATTTGGGAAATTCAATATTACACTTGTCTTTCCATCAAAAGGCAGCTGCCGCAGCATTGTGGGGACCTGGCCTTTTATTAAATGTTCACCTACTGCTAGCTGCCAAATGGGCTCGCTACAAAAACTCTGCGGGGAATGTAACACGCAGCGTTTTTATCTGACACAATATTCATTTTAGACTAAAAGCTATAGCTAATACGTGCACATTCTCATGTTAACAGCTTAATACACTGAGCCAATGTGTTAGACAAGAACTATACGATAAATCCAGACACGTGGCATGTAAATCAGCCATTCCCTTCAACGCCCTATGCCCGTAGCTGCCGGGCCCAGATATAGACATCAGAATAGTATATGGCTCAGTGGTTAGCAATGTTATATTGCAGCATCATGATATAGTTTATGTTCTTCATGTGTATGTGTATTGGTATCCCTCCATACTCCAAATACATACTGATTAACCTATAGGCAAAGTACACGTGTGTCTACAGGCAGCCATGGGAATTGGGCACCTGCTGATCAAAAACTGACATATAAAAACACTGAACAGTGAGTATACAAATGTAAATTTTGTACATCTATATGGTAAATAGGCATTCACAGAGCTGTGCGAATGGTCACACAGGGTGCCTATGCCCCCCCCCCCCCTGCTGTAGGGGGCGCTACAGATGATCTATCACCTGAGACTTTTGACCACCACAATTCTTAATTTTAATTGTATAGCAGTATTATTTAGTCATTGTATACCACTGTTATTAGATTATTTTGTGCGGAGCTATTATTTGGGCACTGTATGGGGGTGTATACTTAGGCATTGTGTGGCACTGCTACTTAGGCACTCTAGAGTGTAATTTTTTTGCAGTGGATGATGATGAGGACACTGTATAGTATTCTTATTTGGGTAAATTAGTGACATTCGTTGGCGATATAATACTTACCAAGTAAGTGTTAAATGTCCAATGCATGGCGCTATTATTTAGGCACTATACTGCATGGTGCTTATATCTAGGCACTGTATGATATGGTGATTTGTGCACTGTATGACAGTACGCCATATGGCAGTAAGGGCGTGATAGGAGATCCATTCAACATAAGGCCAGTCATGTGTGAGAGTGAGAGGGGGACAGCTGAGGAACCATAAGGGGAAGGCAGCAAAGGGTGTCAAAAGTGCATCCCAATGTTTATTTTGTAAGAACAGACAAATATTGCAAAGCCAAACATGACTTAAAGGGGTTGTCCGCGATAAAATGACTATGTATTAATGCTTGTAATTTATTAAAGTAAATACATTTGTAATATACTTACATTTTCCAAAGTGGCCCCGTTTCCAGATCCTGCCGTGGGGAACTTGACGGGTGACGTCACTCTCTGGCCGCTGTGTTGATCTTCAATTCTTTTCCGCGTATACGACACGTCACTTGTGACGTGCCGTGTATGGTCTGTTCTGCTGTACAGCCCCTAAAGCGAATGCGTGGTCCCTGCTGTTCTCGCTGTCCCGGCTGTTCTCGAGATAACAGCAGGGACCGCGCATGCACGTTACAACAGAACAGCCCATACACGGCACGTCACAAGTGACGTGTCATATAAAGGGAAAAGAATTGAAGATCAACACAGCGGCCAGAGAGTGATGTCACCCGTCAAGTACCCCATGGCAGGATCTGGAAACGGGGCCACTTTGGAAAATGTAAGTATATTACAAATTTATTTACTTTTATAAATTACAAGCATTAACACATAGTCATTTTATCTCGGACAACCCCTTTAAGGCACGGTCTACTTAAAGGACGGTGGTTAAGGGGCCAGATAATCTGTGCCTATAAACCACTAAGATGTACTATTGAATTTGCTACCCCTTAAATGTACACTAAGTTTTTAAACAACTTATGTTAATCTAATATACCTGATATAGATCAACTTGTAATTTACTTAAAATTTGTTGTTTTATCCATGCAAATTCTGTGTGAAGTTATTGCCACTAGGTGTCTCCCCTCCTGTAATCCGCTGTCCATCCCCTGTTGTCAAGCACAATACATCCCTAGTTACAGAGCGAAATTGACAGACTACAGAAGGTGGGGGCGTGTCACTTCATTGCCTGTTTATATAAGACTATGGAGAGGGAAGGGGGAGCAAGAGCAAAGTGAGAAAGAAACACACATACGTGCTGCAGCTTTCTGGTAAGGCTTTATTCACACGTCGGGGTGTCAAATTGGCCATGAAAAAAATTCAGTTTTTCACTGCTGATTTGCCCGTGTTCGGCACCCGTTTTCTCGGATCCCTCATAGACTTGAGTCTATTGAGGTATCCGGGAAAACAGGCAAAAATAGGAGATGTCCGTTAAGAAAAATGGCTGTGTGAATAGCACAATAGACGTACATTGATTTTAATGAAGCCAATTTAATGAGGCCGATTATCCCTGTCGTCTGAATAGGGCCTTAGGGCTCATGCACACGAGCATGAGTCTCATTCGTGTGCTGTGCGTGAAAATCAAGGCATGTCCTATATTGGTGCATTTTCACGCACTGAAGTAAATAGATGCGTGAAAACCACGGACAGCACACGGACGCACATCCGTGTGCTGTCCGTGTTTTATGCATCAATTACATTGAAGAAAAACAGGAAGTGTTTGCGAGTGTGTGAAACAGTGGCGTAACTACCGCTGTAGAAACCGTAGAAGCTGCTATGGAGCCCGCAGCATGAGGGGGCCCATGCCGCCCGCCAACACGCCCGCTGATACGCCACCCCCTCCATATGCCCAGTGGCGCCCCTAGCAGCTGTTATGGCTGCTAAAACGGTAGTGACGCTACTACCAGTCTCCAACATTTATGGGTCGGACGGCACGAGCCCTCTCATGCACAGGGGTGTCACTAGCACGGAGAGGTCCCTGGTGCTAGCGACAGCCAACCCCTCTTGCAGTAATTGCACCTACGTCTATAGCACGCAGGTACAAATACATGCATTAGCACTGAATGGCCGGGCACGTTCCGTGCCTGACCATTCAGCGCCTTACAATGATAGCCTGATTAGCTGATTGCAAAATGTCTTGCCCCGCCAATCAGCGTCTTTCAACTACGCTAGCGGCGCGATGACGTCATGTCATTCTGAGCTGCCAATCAGTGTCTTTCAACGATGCGCCACTTGCGTCGTTCAGCTCCGGCAGACCTGCTCAGAAGAGAGCAGATCTGCATTGCAACCGGACGGCGCGGGAATGGGATCAGGGTGAGTATGTAATTTTTTTTTCTACTAAAACTGTGAGTGGCATTATCTATAGTGGGGGCTCTATCTACATCGGGGGTCTATATGTGGGCATCTGGAGAACTGTCTACAGGGGGGCTATATGTAGGGCACTATCTACAGGGGTAGGCTATATGTGAGGCACTATCTACCGAGGTGGGCTATACATGGAGCATTATCTATAGGGGAGCCTATATGTAGGGCAACATGGTGGCTTAGTGGTTAGCACTATTGATTTACAGCTCTGGAGTCCATATGTGGGCACTATCTACAGAGGGCTGTGTGTGGGGCATTATCTACAGGGGCTTCTATGTAGGGCACTATCTACAGAGGCTCTATGGAGGTCACTAAAGGGGAGCTATGGGGGCACTATCTACAGGGGGCACAGTGTGTGTGGGGCACAGTGTGTGTGGGACACAGTGTATGGTACTATTATAATCAGGGACACAGTGTATGGCGCTATTATAGTTAGAGGTGCAGTGTATGGCGCTATTACATTTAGAGGTGTTGAGAATTTTATCTTTGTTTATACGTGCAGAAATGTTTTAAAAGTGAGAATCTGAAGACATCTGAGAGAAAAACTGCAGAAATGGGTCGTGGCCGGGAGAAATCTAGAAAGAAAAGAGAAAAAGAACTGAAATCTGAGATGTCACCAGTGAGTAAAATTAATGTAAATGTTTATTATGCCTCTAATCAGTACTGTACTCACTGTATGATCTGCAGCAAGATGATGGGTGGTATGATTTTTTTTTGGGTGAAACAGCAACACCCAGCATATCCTTACCATTGTTCGGGCCATACTGGGAGTTGTAGTTTTACACCTATACGGCTGGGGTTGCACTAAATTTAGCTGTATTTGTTCTGGTGTTGTATATATGTACTGAGCTTGGGTCTGGGGATGTATACATGTACTGAGCTTGGTTCTGGGGCTGTATTTATGTACTGATCTTGGTTCTGGTATTGTATATATGTACTGTCCTTGGTTCTGTTATTGTATATATGTACTGAGCTTGCTTCTAATGCTGTATTCATGTACTGAGTTTGGTTCTGGTGCTGTATTTATGTACTGAGCTTTGTTCTGGTGCTCAATATATATGTATTGAGCTTGGCTCTCGTGCCGTATATATGTATGAGCTTGGTTCTAGTGCTGTATTTATGTACTGAGCTTGGTTATGGTACTGTATGTATGTACCGAGCTTGGTTGTGGTACTGTATATATGTCAGCGCTTGGTTCTAGTGCTGTATATATGTTTGAGCTTGGTCCTGGAGCTGTAATTATATAGGATATATTTATAATAACAAAATTGCAGGGCAGATGGAATTGTTTTCAATTCATTGTATATTTAATGGGAACCTGTCTTGTAGTATTAACCCCTTGATCCTCCACCATGCGGTAATACATGACCTGACAATATTTTCCAACATTCCCCTGTATGTTTTTTTTAGATGCAGCAAAATCTATAAAATCAACTTTTAAAAAGGTGCACACTATATGCTAATTACTCATTACTAATTAAAGGGTCATGTGTTGGTACCGCTATCCTTTAGAGTCACATAGTCCTGACTCCAAACCCACCATTCCATGTTTGATTGACATCCCCCTGGCTGATACAACTTTCTCGGATGCACCATTGCCTTGTACTACTTGGGGGGCTGTGTGGCCCTATACACAAGGGGGAGCTGTGTGACACTATACACAAGGGGGAGCTGTGTGGTACTATACACATGGGGAGCTATGTGGCACTATATACAAGGGGCTGAGTGGCACTACTAAGGGGGGCTGTGTGGCCCTATCTACTAGGGGGGTTGTATGGACTATTTACAACGGGGAGGGCAGTAGCTCTATCTACAGGGGGCTGTGTGTGGCGCAATCTACAGGGGTCTGTGTGTTGCACTATCTACTAAGGGGGGCGCTGTATGGCACTATCTACTAAGGGGGAGCTATGTGGCATTTTATACAAGGGAGGGGGCTGTGTGGCACTATATACAGGGGAAGCTGTATGGCGCTATATACAAGGGAGAGGGGAGTGTGTGGCACTATATAAAAGGGAGTGGGGCTGTGTGGCACTATATACAAGGGAGAGGGGGTGCTATCTACAAGTGAGGTGTGACACTGTCTTCAGGCGGGGCTGTATAGCCCTGTCTACAAGGGGGCTGAATGGCACAATCTACAGGGGGCACTGTCTATAAGGGGGCTGCATGTGGCACCTGGTGGGGGGGCAGTCAAGTGTTTGCTATGGGGCCCAGTCTTTCCTAGTTACGCCCCTGGTCTTAAAAACACATACCACTCGCAAAGCACACTGTTGCATAACGCAACAGACATGAACTGATATAACGTACGTTTTTTATGCGCATAAATCTGTCACGCTCGTGTGAATGTAGCTTAAGTGTTACTGTCTCACACCAGTGCTGGATTCTCATGTACACTGCTCATTACTGCTGTATATTCTCCTCTATGCTGCTGCAGCTTCTATATAAGGGATATAAAGAGATAGGAGAGCAGGATTCTCGACTTCTCTGTGTGCTGTGTATAGAAGACATGATAGCAGTTAGGCTCCACCCACTAGCTCAGAGAAAACTGAGAATTAGAGATAGAGGTTGCAGAGGGGAATACTGCTAAATAATGCCACATACAAGTCATATAATGGCCAGAAATAGTGCTAGTCCTCATGTTCACACATATGACAGCTTATTCTAAAAATTCACATGAAAAGTTAGGTGTACTTTAAGGACAAATTTTTTTTTTTTTTTTTATCACCTCATTCCAAAAGCCAGAACTTTTTTTACTTTTCCGTCAGTCAGAGGTAAAGGAAATTTAGGTAACTTTTCCAACACGAGCTGTTCATGGACTGTGTCTAATATTGCAGCGTTTATGTGAACGAGGCTGGGCTGCAATACCAAACCCAGTCTATGGACAAGAGTGGCGCAGTTGCTGGAAAAAATAATAGACTTCTCTTTCTTATCTCATACAACCTCTTCAATATTTACAAGACGTTGGATCCTATATTATATCTCATTTATGAAGTAGAGAAAAATAAAGTGCAGTGTGCAGTATGGAAATGATGTGAAGCTAAAAAAATAAAAATAAAATAAAAGCATCTGCAACCTCGTAATAAAAAAAAACAGTTATACCTAAAAATGACTTTATTCTCCGAAAACCAGCATATCAATAAAAACACGCTAACAATTTGAGATTGCAGCACCATATAAAAAAGCAGTAACTTTCTAATAGAGAACATATTTCTGTTGGACACAATTTCCATGCTCTCGAAATGGAGGCAGCAATGTAAGCAATGGATGTTTTCATTTTGGTTATGTCACTGACATGTATATAGCACTACTGTAATTGTCTTCCTTCCATGTTAGCAGATCTGGTATAGACCTGAGGAGGAATTGTGCTTGTATATATATATAAATGTCCCTCAGCCTGGCCATGTGAATCAGAATAAAAACATCCATTGCTTACATTGCTGGCTGCATTCAGAGAACCGGAAAATGATGTACGGTCGAAATCAGGTTTATTTTATAAAGTTATTCTATGGCATGACCTTAAAATGTTCTAACAAAAGTACAAGTAGTCATATAGAGCCTACTGGACGTCTTAGGCCTCATGCATATGGCACGGAGCCTGTATGGTAGCACACCAGGTCCCTACTGGTCCATATTACATAGTTGTAGGCACAAGACATGCTGGGACCAGCCATTAAGACGGTTCTGTAACACGGCTGTGTGCCTTCTTCATTTTTAGCAGTGTTTACCTACCTGCAAAGATCCCACGGTCCCTCCATTCATGTAGCTCCAGAATGTCAGCTTGCACTTGGGTCCAGTATGGGATATAAGAGGAGTCGTGATATGAGTTGTATGGCCAAATTCTCCATTTGAGCTGTCTGCGTATAAATACCAGCCTTCTTCTGTGGACCTATAAAGTCAATGTTGTATGGTCAATTACGCTCTTTTTGTAAATTTACTTTTATGTCTTACTGTAGTTTTTTTCTATCACTATGGACTAATGTATATATGATCTCAAGCTGTGGATTTACTCCATGAGCCAAAGGTTCTGCTGGTTCTTGGAAACTAAGAGTTTATCATTGCAGTTATTGATTCATCATCCATCTGAATGGCGCCCTGAACTCCGGGGGAACTGTTCAAAAGTATGCGCTGTATACTAATTACGGTGCCTTCCAGCTTGATTGGTCAAGGGCAACAAACGGTCATGGCCACAACAGTGTAGTGCCTCCTTGCCAATAAGCTTACTGTTTCCTTTAGCAGCCATCAATAAAGAATCTGGGAAATCTGATATTATCGCCTGCATCCGAGAGGTCAAAGGGGACGCAGGGCTAGTTTTTGCCAGGTAGTAAGGAGTCACTGAGGCTTACACAAAGACATTGATCTTCCTGTGAGTTTTCATTGAGGACGATACCGTAAATTAATGATGGGATGTTTTGTATAGGCAGGCTCCTTGTAATTGGCTGAATTCATTAAAGACGTGTCAACATCTGAGAACATGGCAGATTACCCCGAAATTCTAGATCTTCATTACTCATTAGGCAAATAAAAGTAAATTACTTCAAATGATCTACAACTCTGACACTTCACTGACTATGGCCATTAATTACTGAGCTCACTGACTACAACAAGAAAATATTACAAAAAGGGAAAGTTACCGGAAAGAACAGTATTAAAGGGACACGATGAACGTTTTTAAAGTGCCACACAGCCCCCCTCCCTGTAGGAAGCCCCTTTGGGGCTCCCTCTAGGAGCAGAATCCCCAGCCAGAGAATTGCCAACGCTCTGGCTGGGGATTCCACTGCAGGAGCAGCCCCTCACGTTACTGTCCATATATGGACAGTGTTGTCAGGGGCAACACCAGAGCCATAGTCCTGGGCAGAGTACTACTAGCACTCTGCCTGGGACTCCTGCTCTGCTCCTGACATCACTATATGATGTCCATATATGGAAAGTGAAGTCCGGAGACGAGCTGAAGTCCCGGGCAGAGCGCCGGTAAAGGCTCTGCTCCGGTACTCCCTCTCTTGGGCAGCCCCTGACATCACTGTCCATATATGGACAGTGATGTCCAGAGCAGAGCAGTGTCCCAGGCAGAGCACTAGTAAAGGCTTTGCTTCGGTACTCTGGCTATGGGAAAGCCCCTGACATCACTGTCTATATATAAATAGTGATGTCAGGGGCAACCCCAGGGCCAATATCTCGGGCAGAGCACTACTAGCACTCTGCCTGGGACACTGCTCTGCTCCTGACATCCCTGTCCATATATGGACAGTGATGTCACGGGCTTCCCCAGAGATGGAGACCCAGGGCAGAGCAGGCGGCCGAGTGGGCCCCCCCCAAGGGTAGTGCTCATATCTATCTATCTCTATCATCTTATATCTTACATCTTATGCGCAACGTTTCAGCCGTACTCAATGGGGCATTTCTCCCCATTGATTAGAGCTGAAACATCGTGAATGTGGTGAATAAATCCACTTTTTTCACTATTTCTGGAGTGCTGCCTTGTATTTTGATGAATTTTGACTACGTATCTGGGACTCTGGTCACGTGTCCAAATTAGGATATTGCACCCTACTACTTCTACTATGAAACGGTGCTGCTTTTTTATTTTTTTATAACTTTTTTATATCTATCCATCTTTTTTTTTTTTTTTAAACTGAGCAGTGTTGCTGGTTAAAGAACAATCCTGAACCATCTCAACTAAAGCATAATAAAAAATCAACTTTATAATCATATGCATCTGTTAAGGTAATTTCGGGGGAATAGCTAGAAAAGAGAGGCTCATTTTGTATTTAAGCGTCTTAATGTCAGAACATTATTTTATTCCTTGTGCCGTATTGTAATTTAGGAAAGCGAAAAAGAAAATAATGTACATTGTAACACTCATCTTATAATGATTTATCAAATGTGCCTGCTCTCCTCTGGTTAATTTCATTGCATCACAAAAATAAGTTATAGGAGGAAAAAGTAAATGAGAAGAATAAACTACTGTCCATTGTTTTTTTACATAGATAATAGATAAATAATAAATTTTGATATATCCAGATTTAATTTTAAAGGCTAGTTAGAAGATTTACCACCCTTAAACACCATTTTTTTTTTTATTATTCTATATAACCAAGCAAACCGCCCATTCTCTCTAACGCATTTCTGTTGTTACCTAAAAACTACCACTGTGGCCCACTGCAGGGCAAAGGTAATATTACATAACGGCCATTCAGAATAACATGGACAGCTCATGTCTGCCAAAAAGAGAGCTGCACTTACAGATAGATGGCTCTCTGCTCCGAATTATAAGGGGTGCCCAAACAGGGCACTCCTTTTATGATGTCCATATGCTCTAAAATGGCATATGGACAGGGGTTGTCTTCATGAGACAACCACTTTTTAATATTTGATTCCCTGGTGGCCTAGGGAAGACAAGGTAAGGGGGTTAGCATATCTTGTGGTATGGAGCCACTTGCTCAGGCTCCAGTGATGTGTCCTGCATTGTGTCCTAACATTAAGGAAACAGTCGGACTATAAGATGCACACAATTTCTAGCAAGATTTGTTTCTTGCTAAAAAGTGTGTCTTATAGTCCAGAAAATACGGTAGGTTGCTGATGAAATACTGTATGTTTATTTGCTTTTTAATTGTACCAATTATCTATTATGTTCTTGTTATAATGTAATACTTTTTTCCAGAAACTAGTGTGCAGAAGTTTTGTAAAGTTGTGTTACATTTCTTCCCCTCCTATTAATTTCCTGGCCAAGTGGTTATTGATACTTTTAGTAATTGCCTCCTACTCTCAGAAAGGAATGATATTAAAGCCACAGATTATAAATCAGATTGATACAATCTGCCTACATCAGTATTTTATTTGCATATTTCCTTGTTGAGCCAAGAAATGCAAATAAAAAGGAATGCTCACACCAATCTATGAGATGGGAAGGTAAACTGTTATTTCCATCTCCCTGGCCGCAAGGCAAAAAAGCAATAAAAAGAAATTGCAAATAATTCACTGAGCAACCAAAAGTCAAATGGTAACTTAAAGTACAATTACCTAATAATATCTCCATTTCTTAATATTGTTTTAAAACCCACAATCTATAAAATATTCTGGTTTTTATTGGAGGGTATTTTTTTTATTCGTTTCCACACGGCAAATTGCGTAAGAAACAATTTAGGCTTTGTTCACATCTGCGTCGGGGTTCCTTTCATTAGTTCAGTTGGAGCTTTCCATCAGGGGAACCAATGAATAGAATCCAAACTGAAACAAACGGAAACTGCAGGCTTCCGTTTGCATCACCATTGATTTGAATGGTGACAGATCCAGTGCAAATGGTTTCTGTTTGTCACAGTTGTGCAATGGTACCGTCGTTTTGATGGAATCAATACCGTAGTCGACTGCGCTATTCATTCCGTCAAAACGACGAAACCCTTACACAACGGGGACAAGCAGAAACCATTAGCAATGGATCCGTCACCATTGAAATCAATGGTGATGCAAACGGAAACCTATGGTTTCCGTTTGGATTCCGTTCATGGGTTCCCCTGACGGAAAGCTCAGATGGAACCCATGAATAGAGTCCTGAAGCAGATGTGAATGAAGCCTTACCGTAAAGAGTAAGTTCCGTGACAAAACATCATACTGTATGTGATAGATACCACCTGCCATCCTACTTGATTGCTGTTATTTTTTTTGCATGATGCCCCTTTTATCACCAGCCTCTGCCCTACCGCTTCATAGAGGAGTCTTTGCTTACGTCTAGTATTAGGCATCAGGCCCCTTAATCCGGTCCAGTCCGGTGCTGAGCTATACGGTTACGACATGGGAAGGAATTATTTCCTGCTTGTAAAGTAAGCTAAGCAGGAGCTGTGCCCGTGCCATCAGTAGTGGGTGTCAGCTATATTATATTGCAAAACACTAGCATTGCAATGTATTATAAAAGAGATCAGATGATTGCACGTTCAAGTCCCCTGGGGGGACTGCAAAAATTAGTCCTTTATTTTGCAAAAGTATAAAATAAAATAAATTGAAAACTATAAATATCTTGTACGGTTGCAAACATAACAACCGGCAGAATAAAGGTTTTTTTTCTATTTCCTCAACCAAAAAAATTATAAAAGTGAATCAATAGGTTGTATGTACCCAAAATGGTGCCATTCATAAACCAAAACCAATATAACACGTCTACATACAGCTGCATGGATGGGAATGTAAGAAAGTTATGGCTCTCGGAAAGTGGAGAGACAAAACTATATTTCTTCACAATCACAAAGACCCGTAGAATAAAGTTACCATTGCACTTATACTGAAAAAAATCCAAAAATATAATGGCGAAATTGCTGCTTTTCCACCCCCCCAAAAAAGGAATAAAAGTTAATCAATAAATGATACAGTATTAACTCCAAAATATTGGTACAAATAACAGTAATTATTACATTTACCTGGATATCAAAATTTCGTTACGACCTTATTTTTCTTGCAAATAACAAGCCCTCATACAACTATTGATGTCCAAAGGGAAAGAAATAAGTTATTACAAACTGCATGCAGCTATGCAGAAATAAAATAAAAAGCTGTTTCCTGAAGGCCCAAAATATTGAATATTAAAAAATTTACCTTTCTTGGCTTTCACGATTCAGCGATTTTTTAACTTTTTTGCAAAATTGGGAGTTGCTATAAATGGCTTCTATGTTAATACAAAGTTGCTTTAAAGAGTATGCGCACATATACTTTTTACTATACATCCTGTCAAAATAGATGGTATTATGGGTGAGGGACGACTAGGCCCGAGGAAGCATAAGGGGGGCCAGGGCGTCCCTGATAACGGTGGTTAGGTGTAGCAGGGGTTATAAAATGGTGTTGGCCGCTTGGCCAACGGCACCAGCATGTCTGGGGAGGAGGGTGAATGCTTTCTTCACTTGGAGATAAGTGTAAGAAAGGGGAGTGATGGTGGGAAGAGCTAGGTCAGCGCATAAGTAATGAGCAATAGGGGAGGGGGAGCAGTGTAAGGGTTTATAAGGGCAGAAGCAGGGTGAGGTAAGGCAGTACTTACCAGGAGAAAGAAAGACCCACCCAACCCTCCCATGTTAGAAATAATGTTATGTTATGCTATGTGATGTGATGTAAAGCCGGATCGGATCGTGGCACTGCACCTGCTAAGAGCGGCTTCGGTGGTGGACCACTGAGAGTTTACCACTAGCGATACGGCGGGGTGAACTCGCATGTGGCGGGACACTAGTACTACGGCAGGTCCCCAGGATGTTTTGGGCCTGGGCTGTCACGAAAGCTGGACGGCGGTCCGGCGGCTGCCTAGAGGGACTGCTGTAGCAGGGGGCACGGCTGTCCTGGATTACAGCATGCGAGCTGGGGGCAGGCGGGCCCCAGCTGAGGGAGTGCCGTGTCGTGATTTAGGTCAGGCTCCTCCTGCACTGTATTGCCAAAAATGTAATAAATGGTGGCGCATGCCACAATTTACTTGCCAATTTAAGACGGATGTGTTTTTAATGTTTAAAGTATGTTACTAACGGTTTGGCACGTGCACACCTTATGGCTTTCTTGTAGTTGTAAGGCAGAGAATTTATCAATATGTAGATGTGTAATGGTTGAGAGGAAGCACTTCCCTGACAATCATGTAGATAAAATTAGAATGGCATAAATTGCGTCATTTGCCAGGTATGTGAGTCCTAGTTTGCCAGTCTTTACTGTTTTCGAGAAAGGTGCGTAACAATTTGCTAATTTTAGTGCTTGAGAATTTGCTTATCCTGTCCCTGGTGATAACTTATGATTTGTAAATGAAGGTAGTCTAACGATATAATTATAATAATAATACCTTGAAATACGCCTGAAATACCACTAGCTAAATGCCTACAAACATCTGCCCATTGAATTAAAATAGGAAAAACTGAGTTTCGTTCAGACGGAGTGGTTTTTATGTTGCTGCTTTAAAAAACGGCGCATAAAAAACCACTGCGTAAAAAGAAGGCGCATGTCACCTCTTGAGCCGTTTTTGGAGCTGTTTTTCAATGTGTCAATAGAAAAACAGCCCCAAAAACTACTAGAAAAAACAGCTTCAAAAAACGTTATCAGCTTCAAAAACGGCTGAAAATCAGGGGCTGATTTCTCTGAAAACAGCTCCGCAATTTTCAGCCGTGTGTGACTTTGCATGTGAACATACCCTAAGGGTAAGCTCACACCTAGCGTAAGTACTGCAGATTTTCCGCAACTAATTTTGTTGCGGGGGAAAATCCGCAGCATAATACAGTACAAGCAAAGTGGATGAGATTTGAACAAATTTCATCCACACGTTGCGTAAATGCTGAGCAGAAACAACGCTCAGAAATTTACCTGCGGTGCGTTTTTTTAAATCCACAACATGGCAATTGTATTTGCGTAATTGCTGCCTTTGTGTTGTGGGTTTAAAAACCTGCAACAAATAGCAGATGTTGCTTTATTTGCAGCGGAAAAGCAGCGATTCCACTGCAAAGAACGCAACTCAGAAAAAAAACGTATACTTACCCAGAATTCTGTGATTCTTCGTTCAGGCCGGAACAGGGATGATATTTCATCCCATGTATCCTCTGCAGCCAATCACAGGCTGCAGCGGTCACATGGGATTAAATGTCATCCCAGGAGCCCAGGCTGCAAGACGTAAGAGGGTACGTGTGTGTTTTTTGTTTTTTTTTCACGTGCAGCTTTCCGAAGCGGACATTCCGGCTGAAAAACTGCACCACAATTTGGTGAGGTTTTTCGGACGGAATTCCCTGCGGCGACCCAGGGCGAATAGGCTGTGTGCTTTTAAACAGCGTATTCGCCCTGTGTGAAGATACCCTGAGTTTTTGGAAAACTCCAATAACTTTTTAGTCTATAAAGTACAAAAGTACAAACTTATTGCATATACTTACGTAGTATGGTCCATAAGAGGCCTGTGACTCTCTTCCCCAGGATGAATGCTGTTTCCTTGACCGACAGTCCATTGGAATGCTGTGTCTCGGCGAAAAGCAGTTAGTCCAGGCTGGAACCAATTACATAAACTCCCGTTTTCAAAGTTACAGTATTCTGAAACTAAGAAATTAAGCAGAGCTCAATTAGCTTTATTTAGTGGTTATACATAGTGTTGGCATATTAGAGTAGAGAAGTTAGAGATTGCCAGTAGCTCAATGAGAAATAACATCTACTATTTCTACCAGAGCAGATCTTGGAAGATTCCTTCTATTAGCCTCACCACAACTAATAAACGCTAAAGAAACCTGGAAGTACAGCAGTCGTCACTGATATTTTGACTTACCACAGTTTCCTTCATCAGAACCATCTAGACAGTCTTCTCTGAAATCACACAGCTTTGTGACTGGTATACAATGTCCTGATGACCTGCAGACATGTTCATCCTCTGAGCAATTGTGGACTGGAAGTGTTGCCTGAGTAGACGTTTGCAATGGAATTGGCGACCAAGTTGGCAATGCACCTGTAGACAAACATATTTATGTTCTGGTTGACTTATAAGCCAACTAACTGACAGAGCAAGTTGCTTTACATAAAAAGTTATCAAAGGAATACCAAATCTAGAAATAAAAAAATGGGTGTGTGACCGCATTTGTGGTCTGCTATTGCAGACAGAGCAGTCTGTTCCTGCTGCAGCCAGTTGCCTTACAGTCAGATCAATGTGTGAGGAGGAAGGAGCTGCTCTTGTGGGATATACATACAATTCTTCTTATAATTCATGCCGTTTTGCTTGCAAGAAGAGACAGAATAGGATAAGATGGAAGGAGGAAACGTAGAGGGACTTCTGGGACTTTTTTCTTCATTCCATGGCCCCTTAGAACTCCTTCCTTGTATTAGTTATTTAAAATATGTTAAAGCTCTGGGTAAGATCAGGTATTTGGCTTAACCACTATCCAGGGTCCTTCAAATTGTCTCCTATTTCTACACTTTTTATTATAAATTACACTTGTTGTGCCACAAAGTCCCCGGAAGGGCCCATTAACTGCATGTTATCCTCTTCAATCATGGGCTAGAGTGGTGCTGTTTCTAGAAGAAACCAGCGATGTCGAACAGAGCGGCTTAGCTCATGCATCCCAGATGCTGGGTTGATGGAGACCGCCCAGTTGTCAATTTATTCAAGAATAAATTGCTGGGGGAAGGGAGGCATCTGGTAACTTCGAATATAAACGCCGCTGGAATCAGGGGCAAGGCAGTAATACAGCTATCAGTCAGATAATTTGTCTGGGGACATGACTGGTCCTCTTTAATACTAGTTGTTTAAATCCATGTGTAGTGAGCTCCCCCTAGTGGTGGCTGCAGGCAGAAAGAATTTTATTGATAAACTTGATGCTAATAGATCGTGAGCTCTTGCGAGCAGTGTCCACACTCCTCTTGTTTGCATTGTAAATTAATTTTGTCAATACGTAATGTCTGATATTGTTTGTACATGAACCCTCCAAATTGAAAAGTGCTGCGTAATATGTTGGCGCTATATAAATAAAGATTATTATTATTATATTTATCCTTTTTAATCCTGCTCACATTTGCCAGAAGTTGTACTTTAGGAGACTTTAACGTCATGGGAAAGTTTAACTTATGATAGATCTACCTGCATGTTGAACAGAAATAAATTGATTTCCTCTATGTGGTTTTATTTGTTACATAAGACAGTTGAATACACAGCAAAAGGAAAGCTGAATGTAATAGATTTCTTGACAAAAGTCTGTAATTGCCATCCGTGGTGGATAAATTCTTCTAAGATCAATTTCATAGGGTTTGGAGAAATTGTTCTAGCGTAGCAGATTGTGAGTTATGACCAACAAATACAGTAGTATGAAAAGAATAGATTGTACCAATATTTTGTGCAGCTAAACATACACAAAATACACTACTAAGGGTGTAATAACAAAACAAATAAACTTCTATTAGCACTAATGTTCCCACAATAAGAATACAAATGTATTAAAGGGGATTTTCAGACTTAAAATACCAAAAACTGTTTATGTAATAATATAAGGAAAAAAGCATATTCTTACTAAATCCCCCGTAGATCCAGCACTGACACTCCAGGGGTCCCCACCAGCCTGTGTTTTCATTGCTAAAGCAAAGATGGCTGTACCAGCCAATCACTGGTAGGAGCAGTCACAGTATACATAATGACAGGAGCACTGTGATTGGCTGGAGAGATCATCTGCTGGTACGACACATCATTACTTCAGCAATGTAAGAACAGATCAGCTGGGACTACAGGATTGGCCTTGTTTGTTTTTTTACCCAGAAACAGCACCACTCATGTCCATAGGCTGTGTCTGGTATTGCAGCTCAGATCCATTCAAGTGGGCTGCAATACCTGACACAGCCTATGGATAGAGTGGCGCTATTTCTGGGGGTAAAAAAGCTGATTAATTTTTACTTTGCTAAGAGTGTAGTTTCTTTTTTACTTTGCAGCTATTGAGATACAATTAACTGTTTCTTCTATCAATATGTTTTTAGAGTCTAGAAGGAAATTCTTGCAAATATGTTGTGATTATATAAACTGCTACATGATGACATGGACTGCACCTCATGTAGATTATAAATAAGCTTGGTGCAGAACATTGCAGCCTTGACATGACATGTCAATCAAAGATATCATAAAATCATGATCATGGGGATCTGGTATCTGGGAACCAGGGGCATACAAAAAAATAATTGGACCCTCAAAATTCTGAATAATCCCATTCCCCCCAGAGAACACTGCCCAATGTACTACACCATTACTAAAGTTAATGTCCACCATTCCGTTATTATTTTCAGCATTCTGTACTGATTGAATTTATTATATATTTATATATGGGAGCTATTTTTCTGACTTGATAAATTATATAATGTATGCAGCCACCACTAGGGGGAGCTAACTGTATATGGACTTATTCAGCTAGTATTGAATTCAAGGGGAGCTATAAAACCCTGTATATGGTGAGTGCCCTCTAGTGGCAACAGCAGGTAACCACTATGACAGTGTCACAGCAAGCAGGGTAATCAGTTCATTATTGGATCCCTTTCCACCATGTGCCCCATACCCTGCCCCTATAGTAGGTACACCTCTGCTGGGGCCCCCACCCATCTGGAGAATGTGGAAATATAATTTCCTATTCTTAGTGGAAAGGTTGCTGTTTGTCCCGGTCACTATCCATTTAAGTGAAAGGAAGTTACAGAAACCTCAGTGCTCTCACCATAGTAGAAAAATTTATTTCTGTTCCACTAATAGGATAAATGTTAATACGAAATCAGTTCCTATGAACCAAACCATGAAACTATATTAGTGCCAAAACGTAATCTTACCTCGATGCAAAATACAGTTAGAGAAGGAAATGTCATCAATTGCAATGTCTCCGGTAAATCCATCGCCTACCATGCCGGTTATTGAAAGCTGAAATACAGAAAATAATACATTACCACTGTATTATAAAAATACATTACAACTGTTCCATAATAATACATTACAACTGTTCCATAATAATACATTACAACTGGTCTATAATAATACATTACCACTGTTCTATAATAATACATGACCACTGTTCTATAATAATACATTACCACTGGTCTATAATAATACATTACAACTGGTCTATAATAATACATTACCACTGGTCTATAATAAATGACCACTGTTCTATAATAATACATTACAACTGGTCTATAATAATACATTACCACTGGTCTATAATAATACATGACCACTGTTCTATAATAATACATTACCACTGGTCTATAATAATACATTACCACTGGTCTATAATAATACATTACCACTGCTCTATAATAATGTATGAAACCAATGAGATCCATATATACTGAATGGCCATTTTATTAGAGGCACGTCCTTCCACGATTGGATCTTCCCTATATGTAAATTAGAGAAATGACCCCGCAAGTTTTCAGTTGATCAGCTGCAAGTTGAATCACCATTGGAAAATTGAGCGATCTGAGTGACTTCGAAAGGGGCATGGTCATCGGTGCTAGACTAGCTGGGCAAGTATTTAAAAAACGGACAACCTTGTGGGGTTCTCCCATACAACGATTTCGAGAGTGTTCTGAGAATGATGTGATCGAATTAAAACACCCGGAGAAAGTGGATCCTGTGGACGTCAACCACTCGTCGATAAAAGAGGTCGGAGGAGGATGTCAAGAATCGTTCTAATGAACAGGCGGTGCATAGAAAGGCAAATTGACGCAGAATACCACGTTGGTTGCTCCAACTAACGTGTCCGAACACACAACTCGTCGATCCTTAGCACAGATGGGATGATGACCAGTTCGAGTGTCTAGGGGAAACAGAAAGGGAAGACTCCAGTGAGCAAAAGAGTGCGGAAATTGGATCACTGAGCAGTGGAAAATTATTGAATGGCCAGATGAATCCAGATTTCTGTTGCACCATGCTGATGGTGAGTCAGAATTTGGCACAAGCATCATGAATCAATGAACCCTTCATGTCAGGTGTGAACAGTTCAGGCTGGTGGAGGTGGAGTAATGCTGCGGGGAATGTTTTCTTGGCACACCCTGGGTCCTTTGATACCTGTGGATGGACGTTTGAACGGCATTGGTAATTGGGATGACCAAGTTCATCCCTTCATGACAGCTGCTTATCCTATGGCAGTAGGGAACTTTAGCGGCAACTGCGAGAAGCTATCCTGTCCGCATGGGGCGATATTCCTGCAGAACGATTTTGATACCTAGTGGAATCTATGCCATGATGAAATGCTGCGGTTCTGAAGGCCAAAGGAGGTCCAACGTCCTACTAGATGGGTGTCTCTAATATAGTGGCCATTGAGTGTATATCACTTCAGTATCATAACAATCACAAACAGAGCTGAACCCAAAGAGTGGAAGATCATATGTACAACTGTGATTTACAGCATGAAGAACATAGATGGATACATGTCAAGATACAGAGCACCTGCAGTGACTTCACACACCTATAGCGCACCTTACAGCCTATCATCGAGCTATAGATTGCTCTATAGGAGTCTATAGTCTGTATCTCAATAGTAGTCTATCTGCTGGTACAAGTAGTACTCTATAGCTTGCTGACAAGACCTCAAGGCTGCTTATTCTATCATTCTCAAATAGCCCCCAGTTGCCGACAGGAGCAATTGCGTCAATATCAGTATTTTAGGGAATGGCTGTTCATGCAATTGTCTAATATATACATTATCTAAGGCACCTCCAAAAAAGGGGGCAAAAAGTTATCTCCCCTAGTAGGAATCCACATAATCCACCAGTGGGCCTCAGTTTAAATTTCCGTAAATTTTTCCTGCCTGATTAGTTGTCGCTTAGCGACTGGACATGAAAGCGATAAAACGGATGACAGCTGCCCTCCCCCTCCAGGAACGATTGTCAAGTCAGAGTCATGCCTAAATCATAGCACAACCATATACAGTAAGGTCAATAGATTTGATCAGGACCTACAAAGTGGCAGAAATTAGCGTCAATTATAGCGGAAATCTAAATTTCCCTTTCTGACAGCACAAGATGTGACTCATTTATTAATAGGTGCATGCCTCGTAATAAATCAGATTAATCTTTCTACTGCGGCCTTCAGACTACGAATGGACTATAAAACACCGGTCTTAGTAAATCTGCCCTATAGATTTGAATAATAACATTCTAAACTAGTGGCGGCTGCTGGCAACAGAACGTTATCATATCCCGTCTAGACTACCTCAAACCCTTCTCCATGGCTTCCCCTCCATAACAATCAATCCAACACCGCTGCCCGTACCTCTCTCCCCGCTCCCCTACAGCCGCTCCTCCCTGCATGTAGCACTATTCTTCCTGTCAAATTCCAAACCAGTGTGAACAGCACCTTATTGTACATGTTATGTATATAAAACCCTCTGTATTTGAGATATATATATATATATATGGTATATATACAGTATATACACAGTACGTTCTGTTCCAGTTTAGGATTTAGGGACTCGCAAGTCTGGGGATCCTTGTCGTGGATTGCGAGCTTGCGTCCTTTTGGCCAAAATGATTACCAATACCCCAGGTATTTTTCATTATTATGTATATTCGCTTCTCTTGGACACAGCCGGGTCTTTGATGCTGGGAGAGCATGGTGTGTTGTTGTTTGGCATAGCAAGCAGGGTAGCCCGCTCTATGAATTATCAAGGCGTCACAAATAGGCTTCTACCTGGCTATACACGTTGTGCCTCATGACATACACACTATCCCTCCATGTTTCACTCACTTGCACCCCATTATCCATTTATTTCTATTGAGGCACTTCATTTATTACTGCCCCCTATATTTCACTTATAGTATTACACTTGCACACACACTATTCATTTATTATTTCTTACTACACATCCCATGCACCGCACACCACTCCCCTCAAGACTAGTGGGAGTGGCTATTATTATTTAGAGCACCTGCTCGCCCTTTCATCAGCATTTCTGGCCTGGCTGTGTCCATTTGCAAGTATGGCCTTTTTCGGTGTTTCTGTATATGTCCCTGTGTTTTTATCGGTTCTGTTTGTGCACCAGGAACGTTCTGTTCCAGTTTAGGATTTAGGGACTCGCAAGTCTGGGGATCCTTGTCGTGGATTGCGAGCTTGCGTCCTTTTGGCCAAAATGATTACCAATACCCCAGGTATTTTTCATTATTATGTATATTCGCTTCTCTTGGACACAGCCGGGTCTTTGATGCTGGGAGAGCATGGTGTGTTGTTGTTTGGCATAGCAAGCAGGGTAGCCCGCTCTATGAATTATCAAGGCGTCACAAATAGGCTTCTACCTGGCTATACACGTTGTGCCTCATGACATACACACTATCCCTCCATGTTTCACTCACTTGCACCCCATTATCCATTTATTTCTATTGAGGCACTTCATTTATTACTGCCCCCTATATTTCACTTATAGTATTACACTTGCACACACACACTATTCATTTATTATTTCTTACTACACATCCCATGCACCGCACACCACTCCCCTCAAGACTAGTGGGAGTGGCTATTATTATTTAGAGCACCTGCTCGCCCTTTCATCAGCATTTCTGGCCTGGCTGTGTCCATTTGCAAGTATGGCCTTTTTCGGTGTTTCTGTATATGTCCCTGTGTTTTTATCGGTTCTGTTTGTGCATCAGGAACGTTCTGTTCCAGTTTAGGATTTAGGGACTCGCAAGTCTGGGGATCCTTGTCGTGGATTGCGAGCTTGCGTCCTTTTGGCCAAAATGATTACCAATACCCCAGGTATTTTTCATTATTATGTATATTCGCTTCTCTTGGACACAGCCGGGTCTTTGATGCTGGGAGAGCATGGTGTGTTGTTGTTTGGCATAGCAAGCAGGGTAGCCCGCTCTATGAATTATCAAGGCGTCACAAATAGGCTTCTACCTGGCTATACACGTTGTGCCTCATGACATACACACTATCCCTCCATGTTTCACTCACTTGCACCCCATTATCCATTTATTTCTATTGAGGCACTTCATTTATTACTGCCCCCTATATTTCACTTATAGTATTACACTTGCACACACACTATTCATTTATTATTTCTTACTACACATCCCATGCACCGCACACCACTCCCCTCAAGACTAGTGGGAGTGGCTATTATTATTTAGAGCACCTGCTCGCCCTTTCATCAGCATTTCTGGCCTGGCTGTGTCCATTTGCAAGTATGGCCTTTTTCGGTGTTTCTGTATATGTCCCTGTGTTTTTATCGGTTCTGTTTGTGCATCAGGAACGTTCTGTTCCAGTTTAGGATTTAGGGACTCGCAAGTCTGGGGATCCTTGTCGTGGATTGCGAGCTTGCGTCCTTTTGGCCAAAATGATTACCAATACCCCAGGTATTTTTCATTATTATGTATATTCGCTTCTCTTGGACACAGCCGGGTCTTTGATGCTGGGAGAGCATGGTGTGTTGTTGTTTGGCATAGCAAGCAGGGTAGCCCGCTCTATGAATTATCAAGGCGTCACAAATAGGCTTCTACCTGGCTATACACGTTGTGCCTCATGACATACACACTATCCCTCCATGTTTCACTCACTTGCACCCCATTATCCATTTATTTCTATTGAGGCACTTCATTTATTACTGCCCCCTATATTTCACTTATAGTATTACACTTGCACACACACTATTCATTTATTATTTCTTACTACACATCCCATGCACCGCACACCACTCCCCTCAAGACTAGTGGGAGTGGCTATTATTATTTAGAGCACCTGCTCGCCCTTTCATCAGCATTTCTGGCCTGGCTGTGTCCATTTGCAAGTATGGCCTTTTTCGGTGTTTCTGTATATGTCCCTGTGTTTTTATCGGTTCTGTTTGTGCATCAGGAACGTTCTGTTCCAGTTTAGGATTTAGGGACTCGCAAGTCTGGGGATCCTTGTCGTGGATTGCGAGCTTGCGTCCTTTTGGCCAAAATGATTACCAATACCCCAGGTATTTTTCATTATTATGTATATTCGCTTCTCTTGGACACAGCCGGGTCTTTGATGCTGGGAGAGCATGGTGTGTTGTTGTTTGGCATAGCAAGCAGGGTAGCCCGCTCTATGAATTATCAAGGCGTCACAAATAGGCTTCTACCTGGCTATACACGTTGTGCCTCATGACATACACACTATCCCTCCATGTTTCACTCACTTGCACCCCATTATCCATTTATTTCTATTGAGGCACTTCATTTATTACTGCCCCCTATATTTCACTTATAGTATTACACTTGCACACACACTATTCATTTATTATTTCTTACTACACATCCCATGCACCGCACACCACTCCCCTCAAGACTAGTGGGAGTGGCTATTATTATTTAGAGCACCTGCTCGCCCTTTCATCAGCATTTCTGGCCTGGCTGTGTCCATTTGCAAGTATGGCCTTTTTCGGTGTTTCTGTATATGTCCCTGTGTTTTTATCGGTTCTGTTTGTGCATCAGGAACGTTCTGTTCCAGTTTAGGATTTAGGGACTCGCAAGTCTGGGGATCCTTGTCGTGGATTGCGAGCTTGCGTCCTTTTGGCCAAAATGATTACCAATACCCCAGGTATTTTTCATTATTATGTATATTCGCTTCTCTTGGACACAGCCGGGTCTTTGATGCTGGGAGAGCATGGTGTGTTGTTGTTTGGCATAGCAAGCAGGGTAGCCCGCTCTATGAATTATCAAGGCGTCACAAATAGGCTTCTACCTGGCTATACACGTTGTGCCTCATGACATACACACTATCCCTCCATGTTTCACTCACTTGCACCCCATTATCCATTTATTTCTATTGAGGCACTTCATTTATTACTGCCCCCTATATTTCACTTATAGTATTACACTTGCACACACACACTATTCATTTATTATTTCTTACTACACATCCCATGCACCGCACACCACTCCCCTCAAGACTAGTGGGAGTGGCTATTATTATTTAGAGCACCTGCTCGCCCTTTCATCAGCATTTCTGGCCTGGCTGTGTCCATTTGCAAGTATGGCCTTTTTCGGTGTTTCTGTATATGTCCCTGTGTTTTTATCGGTTCTGTTTGTGCATCAGGAACGTTCTGTTCCAGTTTAGGATTTAGGGACTCGCAAGTCTGGGGATCCTTGTCGTGGATTGCGAGCTTGCGTCCTTTTGGCCAAAATGATTACCAATACCCCAGGTATTTTTCATTATTATGTATATTCGCTTCTCTTGGACACAGCCGGGTCTTTGATGCTGGGAGAGCATGGTGTGTTGTTGTTTGGCATAGCAAGCAGGGTAGCCCGCTCTATGAATTATCAAGGCGTCACAAATAGGCTTCTACCTGGCTATACACGTTGTGCCTCATGACATACACACTATCCCTCCATGTTTCACTCACTTGCACCCCATTATCCATTTATTTCTATTGAGGCACTTCATTTATTACTGCCCCCTATATTTCACTTATAGTATTACACTTGCACACACACTATTCATTTATTATTTCTTACTACACATCCCATGCACCGCACACCACTCCCCTCAAGACTAGTGGGAGTGGCTATTATTATTTAGAGCACCTGCTCGCCCTTTCATCAGCATTTCTGGCCTGGCTGTGTCCATTTGCAAGTATGGCCTTTTTCGGTGTTTCTGTATATGTCCCTGTGTTTTTATCGGTTCTGTTTGTGCATCAGGAACGTTCTGTTCCAGTTTAGGATTTAGGGACTCGCAAGTCTGGGGATCCTTGTCGTGGATTGCGAGCTTGCGTCCTTTTGGCCAAAATGATTACCAATACCCCAGGTATTTTTCATTATTATGTATATTCGCTTCTCTTGGACACAGCCGGGTCTTTGATGCTGGGAGAGCATGGTGTGTTGTTGTTTGGCATAGCAAGCAGGGTAGCCCGCTCTATGAATTATCAAGGCGTCACAAATAGGCTTCTACCTGGCTATACACGTTGTGCCTCATGACATACACACTATCCCTCCATGTTTCACTCACTTGCACCCCATTATCCATTTATTTCTATTGAGGCACTTCATTTATTACTGCCCCCTATATTTCACTTATAGTATTACACTTGCACACACACTATTCATTTATTATTTCTTACTACACATCCCATGCACCGCACACCACTCCCCTCAAGACTAGTGGGAGTGGCTATTATTATTTAGAGCACCTGCTCGCCCTTTCATCAGCATTTCTGGCCTGGCTGTGTCCATTTGCAAGTATGGCCTTTTTCGGTGTTTCTGTATATGTCCCTGTGTTTTTATCGGTTCTGTGTGTATATATATATATATATATATATATATATATATACAGTGCCCTGGAAGTAAATGGAGCCTTAAAAGAAATAATATTAATAATAGATCAATGTCTATTTGCAGCTCTATAGCAGAAAAACAAAGCTCCGACTGCTATAAAGATATATCAAGAAATTAATCAGCACAGGACTTTGGACCTAAACACGACATTATGATGAAAGGTAGAAATTATCTTAAAATGCACAAGAGGACATATAGAAATGTATTAAAAAAAAAAGGTCAGACTTTCTTTTATTTAGTCTTACTTTTTATTATTTATGCCTATAACCAAACATACAGAACTGGTGCCAATCATCTCATATGTGCCAGGTCTGCACCTGCTCTGCCTTAATCCCTCTATTTCCGACATTTCAATGTTTTATAATCAATTCATTGTAATATTGGAAACATATGACTACATCGTAAATAATGCAAAACCAAATACTCTGTGATCCTGCTAGTTAAATAAATAATATTCTTTTTTTTATCTTTTTATGCCAGACAATTGCCTGTAGCGCTCACGATAGTACTTTGAGGACACAAGCCAAAATTTACTCTGCCTTAATATGGGAAAGAAACTTACATAAGAAAGCTGCGCCAAGCTGATCTAGGCAGTTCTGCAACACTGAATCTGTCTGGGAATTTAGCAGCCGGGTCAATTTCCCATCTACTTTTTTTACCCTCTCAGTAAATCTTTGTAATTGGATTTCAAAGGTAAAAATGTGTTGACCACTATTCAATGAATTGCCATTTCCAAGAAAACTTGCATGTCAATGTGAAGCCGCCTCCGCAGAGAGCAGCCGCCGTGGAGACAATTTCACAACTCATTTAGAATTTGATTTAGGACAAATCGTACTACATATACTATACATATGAGGCGTACACCTTGTTCTGTAGAATGGCTAATCTTATATCCAATTGTCAGTAACTACTCTTATTCTACAGGCCTATTCTTTCTTTCTTCAAAATTAAATTGTATCGATTTTATCCACTAAGCCATGCAGGCAATTAAACACATTCCTCATCCAGAGATAACATGACTATTTATCATGAATTTTAGAAGACAGATGGAAGAACAGACCAATGGATCAATACAAGGAAGAATTGTGGAAAGATGAATTGGTGAATTGATGAACAGACAGACAGACAGACAGACAGACAGACAGACAGACAGACAGACAGACAGACAGACAGACAGACAGACAGACAGACAGACAGACAGACAGACAGACAGACAGACAGACAGACAGACAGACAGACAGACAGACAGACAGACAGACAGACAGACAGACAAACAAACAAACAATCCTTACTACTCCCAGTGTTGTAGATAGGGAGGGTCTGGCAGGGCATGTGCAACAGGTGCTTGGTGCCAGGAGGGTGCCAACAAGCCACTCTGCCTTGGCCGAGTCATTTAGCTAGATGGCTAGAGCAGCAAACTGAATCTTTGCCCCAGGTAAAGAAATCCTAGCTTCTGTACAACTTTGCCTACCCTTGAGCACATCACGTTGCTTTAAGATAGGAAGTTGGAGCCCAACTTGAGGTGGCCCCTCACCCCTTCAAGAACGACATTGCAGATATGTACTTACTTAGGTAAAAGTTTCTAGTTCAATAAACAAAAACATCAACTGACAATATTTTTGTGCTTCGGTTTCTGCTTTTTTACTGTACAACTCCCCAAGCCGTGCTTTGTAGAATGAATTCTATTGTAAAATGCGTTTTGTAGCTAGGACTATATTTCATCTTCACTCTGATTCTTGTTATTCCAAATGAAGATCGGTTCAATAAAAGTTCACAGAGTTTAGTTAATAACTATTCTGCTCAAGTATAGATATCCACATACAGAGTGATCCTCGTGTTTAATGGTACAGCTTGAGTAGTACTCATACAAACCAAGATATACTGTTGGGTGGTTGGACTTTATCTGAAGTAATATATACTTATTATCAACAGAAAACAGAGAAATGAATCAATTATCTTACACAATTTTGCCCATACTTTAGATTCTGAATTACGGTCTACTACGGCTTTAGGGAATCTTGTGATGTTTTGTTAATATGACTTTATAGTAAAAAATAAAATAAAAATCTAAATTATTTTTTACTGTAAATACAATTGTCTTCAATATATTTATTTGTCTCAATCTCACTGGGATAATGATTCTCTGTACAGAGATCCTTAAGGCAATGCACCCCGGCAAATGTATGCAAAGCTATGTACAAGGGGGAGCTCCCTGAATACTGATTGATCATTGAGTTCAAGAGGAGCAGTATAAATACATCTGCAGTGAGTTCCCCCTAGTGGTGAATGTTGTCTGCTAGGATTTTATCATGTTACCTATGGCTGTGTAAAAGGCAGTAGGAGATTTGGAGATCTGTGTCAGACAAACAAAGTTTTAACCTCTATAAAAATTCTGTATCTATTCAAAAAAAATTATACAGTGTTATTGTGCTGGTGCACCTCTTGTCAGGTGGACATATCAAAAAGTATTCCTTAAACTGGCGCTGTTACTTTTTATCAAATCATTCAACTAGATTCTAGTGTTTGCATAGCCAATATAAACGCTAGATTTTCCAATGAAGATAATTGTTTAATAATAATTATTCAAATACAGGCGACGCGTTTCGGTGTCGTACTGGCTCCTTCTTCAGGCAGTATCACAGGGGTAAAGAGGTATGGGGAAGATACAGACATTTATACTTGAAGAAAAGACGGGAAAACAGTCGGACAGTGAGAAGGTCAAAGGTCAACTGTCAGTGCATATTACATAATTGTTACACAAAAGTATAGTGAGCTCAGAAAGTAACATATATATAAATTCAGCTTTTGTTTTATGAATATAATGTTATGTTTTCTTGGTTTTAATGGGGTTACTCCAAGGATTCAGAGAGCTGCGATGTGCCCATTCAAACCAAGAAAACATAACATTATATTCCTAAAACAAAAGCTGCATTTTCCAGGTTTTTCTTCAAGTATAAAGGTCTGTATCTTCCTCATACTTCTTTACACCTGTGATATCGCCTAAGAAAGGAGCACGTCGCCTGTATCTGAATAATTATTATTAAAGAATTATCTTCATTGAACTATCTAGCGTTTATATTGGATATGCGAACACTAGAATCTAGTTGAATGATTTGCCAAAAGGGAACAGCGCCAGTTTAAGGGTGACTTTTTGATATGTTCACCTAACAAAAGTTGCACCATCACAATAACACTGTTGACTGAAACCGGACAAATACTTGTATCCGGAAAAACCTGAGGCTTCCAGTTCCCTGGACTTCTACAACCCAAAGACCTTACTCACAAGGATGTCGTGCTCCTAGTAGAGATACTTGGTATTAACCCCTAAGTCACTTTAGACCTCTATGGATATTATAGGAATACTATCACTTACTCCTGATTGTCCATAGGAAAAAATGGTGGGAAAGTGGGTATAATCAGGATCGAAGGAGGAGAATTTTGGTATTTTTATCGTGGCCGATAAAGCACTTGGAATCCTCTATATAACCCCTTCCTGACATTTGACGTATCCATACGCCAAAGTTGGGTTGGGGAAGTATGGAACGGGCTCACGGAGTGAACCGCTCCATACGATGCCGGTGTCAGCTGTTTGTTTCAGCCGACACTTCAGAGTAAAGAGCGGCATCGCGCCCCCCGCAATGCAATCGCGATGGTTGCTATGGCTGCCTGGGGGCCTAATGAAGGCCCCCAAGTCCCCCATCTTTGTGCACCTATTAAGCCCTGCAGGGCTTAATAGATGTCTGTCAGAATAACGATATACTGCAATACATTAGTACTGCAGTATATCGTGCAAGCGATCTAATGATCGCTGGTTGAAGTCCCCTAGGGGGACTAGTAAAAAAAAGTAAAAATGAGTTAAATAAAGGGGTTTTTTATGTAAAAAAATTAAATTAAATTAAAAGTAAAAAAAAAAAACCTTTTCCCATTTTTCCGCTAGGGCATAGTAAAAAAAATAAATAAACATAATTGGTATTGCCACGTCCGTAAAAGTCTGAACTATTACAAAATATCATTATTTAACCCGCACTATGAACGCCGTAAAAAAAAATTGTAAACGTCAGAATCTCTATTTTTTGGTCACCTCATCTGCTACAAAAAATGAGATAAAAAGTGATCAAAACGTCGCATGTACACCAAAATGGTATTATTAAAAACTAGAGCTTATCCCACAAAACAAAAGCCCTCATACCACTTAATCAACGGAAAAATAAAAAAGTTATGGCTCTCAGAATTTGGCCACACAAGATAAATTTTCTTTTTTACACTTAGGTTTTTACTTGTAAAAGTAGTAAAATATAGAAAAAACGGTATATATTTGGTATCGCCGTAATCGTATTGACCCACAGAATAAAGTTAACATGTTGTTTTAATTGCACAGTGAATTCCGTAAAAACGACGCACAAAAAACAATGGATGAATTGCTGTTTTTTTCATTTTCTACCCCACAAATAATTTTTTTTCCCATTTCCTAGTACATTATATGGCAAAATAAATGGTGCTACGAAAAACTACAACTTGTCCCGCAAAAATCAAGCCCTCGTAGGACTATATCGACGGAAAAATAAAGAAGTTATGGCTTTTGGAAGGTGGGGAGGAAAAAACGAAAATGAAAATCTGAAAAAGGGCTGCGTCGGGAAGTGGTTAAAATTTGTTTGCCTCTATAGATATTGGACATATAGTAGATGGCCAGAGAACAAAATAACAAAACACACACCAGTACATCAGCATATCAGAGTCAGTTTAAGAATATGTAGTACGCCTACCATTTTTTCCTTTGTTACTATAGCTCATCCTTACCTACTGATGCTTTTATACTGTTTTTATACTTGGTTTTTATGTCACCATGTATCAATTTTTTTATGTTATTTTGTAAATACTTTTATACTTTTATGTCTTGTTATATCTTTTTTTTTTTTTAAATACTTTTTATCTCATAATGAGAGTATACAGACAGTAAAAATAGTAGCAACTCTTTGCTCTCCAAAAACATTCCCTGTTTTTGCCCGCCTAAGAACAACACAAGTAATTGTAAAGTAACCCTTAAAAACTGATGAATTATCCATGGGCACCATCTCTGATTAATCATGGAGCAATGGAAAGGGGTCCATTTTGGCATGGGCCAAAACCCACTTTATTGCAAGCAAAGGTGGTCCTCCACCAGGACAGTCAGTAAGGAAAACTGCTTTAGACTGAAGCGACAACAGGGCAGTCCCGGAGAAGTTACAGAAAACAAGAATCATGATTTATGACCAAAATACCAGTACACTACCTTCTCTTATTAGTATCCTCACGTGTATATCAATCCCACACTATGTGTATGGCTTATCTATAGCAAAACCTACCTTGGGTATTGGATCCAGCACACCACTTCCCATTCTATATTTCATTCTAGGACAAGTTTATTCTCACGTGTTACTCCTTTTGTGTCTCTCCACCCTCACCTTCCCCAGGTCCTATGTTTTTTTTTTATACATCTACCATTCCCCACCTTCTACTTTCCAGGGGTTCCCCATTGTGTAGATCTCTGATCTGTTGCTTTTCACCTTTAATATACCCATCATTTCCCCAGACTGCCCGCAGTCCCTAGCGCAGAAACATGGAAATGGAAAAGTCAAGTTTCAGTCTCATACTCTGAGTAAGAAAATGAAGACTCTTTGGGTCTAGGAATCTTGCAGATATTAGATACTATGTTAGATCCAACCTTCTACAAAGTCATATAACTATGGAGATATTCTTCAGAAATTCTTGCTATAAGGGCATGCTGTTACCCAATTGAATACATGGAATATTCAAAGACATATGGGAAGTTGAAAACAAATTTAGGGCAAAGCATCTAAAAATATCTAGAAACTATGCAAAAAAAGTAATAATTATTGTGACAAATAGAATGCAGTAAAAAAAAAAAATTAGATGATCACCCAAAATTGTAGTGAAAAAAGGATTTCCAGGAGGGCTGGTCATCTCAAAAAGGAGACCAAATTGCACTGGAGTAAGGGAAATTTGAAATCCACCACAGAAAAAGCTGGTCTAGATGGGGGATGGTCTTCTCAAAGCGTTGGTCTTTTGGAGAGGTTAATAAATTGTTTAATACATTACCTGGAATGGCAGAGAACTGTTTATGAAGATTATTTTCTTTAGCCATCGGTTTCCTTTATTTCCAAATGATTGCCATAGTAATTGGCCTCTAGTGTTCCTTATGATCCTTTTATAGACTGCCAGGGAGTAAATTTGCCTTCCAAACATGTGGTAATGGAAGCGGAAAATACAAGATTTATTCTCATTAACTGTAGCTTCTATTTCAGGACTTAGTAAAATGGCTTGGTTTCTGTACAGTTGAGGTTCTGATGTCTCAATGTAGAGGTAATGCCCTTTGGCTGTTCCCAGGGTATGGTCTTTCATGGGTCCTGTGTCAAGAGTTGGTGTCTGGCCTTGATGTCTAGTCCAATCAAAGTCATCATCAGGCTCTTGCATCCAGTTACATAATCCATCTTCAAAGTCACATTGTAATTCAGAAGCTGCAATAAATCATAGTAATAGTGATTTAAAAATAAATATATTCTTCTTATACTACTAACTTCTCCAAAGAGATGATCACATGCCTATACGCTAATATAAAGTATGTCACTTACAAGAGGTTGTATGTATGCAATATTTATTTGAGAATTATTAGTATCCATTGATGTTGGATGACTGATTGACAAAGGCAAAAAATACCAACACAATCTCTTACAAGAAGATAATCCTTATCCATATGGCTTGTTAGGGCATATGGCTGTAATAGAGGAGAGTTCCCGATCCCCACTTAGAATCTGTTTCCCTCAGAAGGACCCAACTCGTGCCTTATATTACACGGATGGCCTATCGATTCTATCTCAGGTGTCCATAGACTCCAAAATGGCTGACAATGCCTTCAACGTTATGTCCTTAGTTCTAAAAGAAAGAGCAATTCTGCCCTAAGTTAATAGGGGCAATCATGAGCATGTCTAAGATTTACTTATTTGGGTGAGGAAATTCTCTAAAGATGTTTTCCCACTCATTTCATCATTTATCCACAGTATAGGTGCCAAATGTTAGATCTCTGAAGGTCTCACCACTAGGACCTCTACTGAGAGCTAGGTGGAACCTGTCCCCCATTTCCCCTCACGAGCATGTCCACTGTGAGAAGAAGTTGTATTGAGCGGTGGTCGAGCACTGTCATACAGCTCAATGCGCCATGTTGGTGAGAAGGAATGGGGACTGGGGATCAGGATAGGGCTCCCCATTAATCTAACATTTAGCACCTATCCAGTGAACAGATGATACATATTGTAATTGGGAAATTTCCTTAAAGAAACAAAACATACAAATGTGTAAAATATAAAAATAAATAGGAAAGAGATGTGAAATGGATTAGATTTTAACAAAAATGTACAACATTCAGTTGCTAAAATCTACATAAATTGTCAAGTAACTTTGTCTCTACCCTACTAATTTTGTACTGATCTTGAGTAACATGATGTGCTCCAATTGTGTCTAAAGCTAAAATCAGAATTCTTGTTTATTGTTGAAAGCAGTGCATTGTGGGAGCTCAGATTACTCAGATGTAAAGCTAAGCTGTTAGGTCACATGTCTGACAGCTAAGAAAATAAGCTGCTGTCTGTTTCCCGGGACAACCAAAAAAAAAATGTGAAAGCAGCTGTTTAAGGCAATGGAGAAAACAAGATGATTTAAAGGGAACCTGTCACTTTGAACATGCAGTCGGATCTGCAGGCCGCATGTTACAGAGAAAGAGGGCTGGGTAGATTGATATAAAGTTTTGTGGGAGAAGTTTCAGTATAACTTGTAATTTATTGATTTAAATCCCTGCTCATTCTGGGCTTAACTCCAGTGGGCGGTCTCAACCATTAATTGACAGTTTTCCCTGTGTGCATACAGAAATAACTGTCAATCACTGAGTAAGACTGCCCACTTGACTCTTAAGCCAAGAATGATCAGGGATTTAAATGAATAGATTACAAGTTAAACTGAATATTTTCCCACAAAACCATATGTTCATCTGCTCTGCTCCTCCTGCTCTATAACATGCTTCCCACAGATTGGACTGCATTTTTAATGTGACAGGTTTCCTTTAAAGCTCTGTTCACATTTGCATTGAAACAATGATGGAAACCACAAAGGAACCCGTCAGACCCCATTATTAGTCAGTGGGGTTCTTCGAGCGCCGGTGGTATCCGTCATACGACTAATCCGGCAGTGCTTCACGTTATAAACGGAAACAACGATGCAGAAGTGAACAGAGCCTTACTCAAAATCCATACAAAAATAGTAAAGTCACTCAACTTTTTATGTAGATTTAAACTATGGAATGTTGAAAACAGAAAATTCACTGTGACGATGTTACATCTCTAGATTTCCTTTGGTTTAATCAGTATAGTAGCGTTTCCAACAACTAAGCAAATGCTGAGCTTACAAGGAGGGAACAAAAAGTAAAAACATATTTTGAGGGCTCTTAAGTTATTATGATAATTTCAGTATTTGAAACACGATAGTCAATACCACTAAAAAGACTTCAAAGGCAGACTTCAAATTTTTTTCTACAAATGTACTGGGCACGCTTAGAGTCATATTTATCAAAGGACATAGAAAATAATGTCAGTTATATAATAGTGGAAAATTATGTTGAGATGTTTCAGGAGGCCAATTCTAAACATAAAATAAATAACACTTCAAATATATTAAAAGGCAAAAATGGTATAATTAAAAAAAAGTCACATAGAAATATTCCCTCACTAGAGCCATTTACTGTAGAAGCCGTCAAACCGGCATAAAAACTACAGTTAAAATTGCAGGGAAATCATTATCGTCTCCGAAGCTCATTGTTTCACAAAAATAAGAGCAGACAAACAGGCTTGGCATCAATTAACCCTTTTGCTGCCATAGCTTCATAACATGTCCTGTTTTTTGCAATATATGGATTTTTATCTGGAATGGATTTAATTGCGGAAAATCTGCAGCATATTACCGTAGCAGCAAACTGGGTGAGATTTGAACAAATCTCATCCACACTCTGCGTAAATGCTGAGCAGAAAAACGCTCAGAAATTTACTTGCAGTGTGTTTTTTTTTTAATTCGCAGCATGTCAATTGTATTTGCGTAAACCCTGCTTATTTGTTGCGGGTTTGCCCCAAAATCTTATACTTACCCAGAATTCTGTGTTTCTTCGTCCAGGCCGGTCTCCTGGGATGACGTTTCATCTTATGTGACCGCTGCAGCCAATCACAGGCTGCAGTGGTCACATGGGATGAAATGCCATCCCAGAGCTTCAGGACGTCGGAGGAACGCATGGCGGTAAGTATCCATTTTTTTCTGTGCAGTCTTCCGCAGCGGACATTCCGGTCAAAAGCTGCACCACAATTTGGTGCGGTTTTTCGGCCGGAATTTCCTGCACAGGGTGGATACGCTGTGTGCTTTTACGTCCTGTGTGAACATACCCTTAATACCATTAATATTTTTTCAATTCATATGAGATATAAAGTGAATGAACAGAAGATAAATCTAAAACAGATCAATATTTGGTGTGACCACCCTCTGCCTTTGAAATTTTATTAGATTAAGTAACAGAAGGCTAAAATAGATAACACTTACTGCAATTAAACTCATCCGACCCATCTCCACAATCGTCGATGAGATCACACACCAGTAAACTGCTTATACAAGCCTTCGTATCTTTACACCGGAAGAGGTTAGGTTTACTGCAGCTTGGAACAGCAGAGGGGAGAGAACAGTTTTCAAACACAATATCATCAATGGCTGATACACCATCATGGTAGCCCACGTTGATTTTATTTACTGACAACTGAAATGGATGGGACAGCCGATCGAGCTGAATGTATCCCTTTAACCACTGATTCCCTTGACTGTAGTAAGTTCTCCATAGCACAGTAGGTGCATTCTCATTATCAATATGCAAAAGTATCTCTGTTGCACCTACAGATGATCCATAGTTGTAATACCTGAAAAATAAAGTACATTAAATTAAAAGTTCATTGGGCACGACTTGGTTTGTTTATACAGATACTGAGATGTCAAATGGAAGTTGAGTCCCTTGTTGAGGTAAGGTCAATTTTTTTTAACCAACATCTAAAGTCATCTTTTCATGGATAGTCACAACCTCACCCCTCATCTAGCACCATTGAAGAATAATATAATTCTACTCATTGCTATCTACTCTGCCAGCCCCTCCATGTCATTAGGACTCTCACTCCGCAGAGGCAACATCTGTGGCTACTGTGGGGACCATAGAGATAGGATACCATCTTCTTTACTAACGGGCGCAACAATGTTAACATACAACGGAGGGGGAAGGGATCCAAGGTTTATAATTTCCTTCCCTTCTACATGGGAGGAGATGAAATGGGGGAAGACAAGCAACTACTAGGTCCTCATGACCAGAAATGATGAGAGGCGTGGTTAGATCAACTTGCACCAGGATGAAGCCTTTTGAATTATTTTTAGAATACTTGATAAGTTGATTCTAGAGCTGGTAAAACTATGTGACAACATTCTTAAAAAGGTACTCCCATCTTAAGTATTTATGGCATATCCAAAGTATAGTATGATAAATGCAGGTCCCACCTTTGGGATCTTCACTTCACCTATTGGGAGAACAGGGGTCGGTGGTACCTGTCTGTTGATTCCTAGCCACCACATGCTAAATTTGCCAATTCCTGACCAACCCATGCTCCATTGATTCCAATGGAGAAATGGCCCCACTTACCTGTTGCCCTCTCCATTAAAGCTTATGGGAGATATGGAAAGAGCTGAGAAAGCATCCGAGAGGTGGGACCACACCTATCAGGCATTTGTGGCATATCCTTTGGATATGCCATAAATTCTTGACATGGGAATACCCCATTAAAGGAGTTCTGGAATTTTAATAATTTGCTTTGATCTAAGTCAACACAAATTTTTGTGAAAATCCAGTCCATAATCTAAAATCTTGAGGACTGCAAAAACACAGCACAGCCCTACACAAGTTGTGACCATGATCTCAGGACAGAGGTGTATTTTATTACAGAATTTAATTAAGTTCTGTTCCCATTAGCGTCATCTTTTCTGTTACTAACGGAGCCGTAACAGCTGTGTTGGATCCGAATAAAAACGAATCCTGACATATCCTGATGGACCCCACTGACTTATAAAGTCTAACTCTTTCAATAAAGGACAAGCAACACAACTTTAAAGAGTTATTCCTATGACAGAACGTGATGGCATATCGCTAGGATATGGGACCCACACCAATCCTGAGGGGGCCAAAGTTTTGGTTCAGTGCCTCAGTCCCTCCACAGTGGTACTCCCAGCCACGGCTATCCTAGTGATATGCCATCATTTTCTGTAATGGGAATAGCCCTTTAATGTAAAAACTCCAAAATGAAATTTTTTCCAAATTACCAATCCTCATTTGACATGTTTACATAAGCATTACAAAATATGTGCTTATTAAAGTCATCAATGTCATTAAATAATCATGTATCTTTGCTTTTTAGTCGATATGCACAGCATGTAAAAGAGAACTTTTTATTAATGCATAAAAGTAAAGAGATAAAAGTGTTCTCACCAGAAGGTCATAGAACAGCCTTGTCCTGCCTGACTGAACCTCGGACTCCTGAGTTCTGCAATCTGACTGAAGTTACTCTCCTTCCTCTGAATAAACATGAAATAACCTAATAAATAAGCACATAAATAAATAACTGGACACATAAAACATGTTATAGCCACACACATTTAATATCTTTGAACATTGTTGGGTAATTTATCAGACTCTACAGCATCATTAATGTTTCATCTTGTTTATCACCATACACACTTTGAACCAAACCACAGGAAGTCAGCATTGGTTTCCAATTTTGCATTCAAAAAGATTTTACTAAGAATTCACTGCAGAAAAAAATATAATTTAGTTCAGATTCTGTTTTAAAGGACCTGTCACCTCTCCTGACATGTCTCTTTTTATAAATACTTGTATTCCCATGAAATTATAATTCTGGAACACTTTTTCTTAGTACTCTGAAATTGTGCCATTCCTCTGTTATTCCTCTTAGAAATATATGGATAAATTGACAGTTAGGTGTGACTATTGCCGTTGTCAAAGGAGTGTGTCCCTACACAGTCTCACTATGTCTGCAGTGATTGGACAGTGTCAGGTAGTGTAGGGACACCCTCACTCCCAACTGGTAATTTATTCACACATTTCTCTGAGAAATAACAGAAAAAAAGTACAACTTAGAGATCTAAGAAGAGATGATCCAGAATTGTTATTTCATGGGGAATATAATGATTTACTTAAAGAGGCTCTGTCACCAGATTCTCAAACCCCTATCTCCTATTGCATGTGATCGGCGCTGCAATGTAGATAACAGTAACGTGTGTTTTTTTAAAAAATGTTCATTTTTGGCCAAGTTATGAGCTATTTTATATTTATGCAAATGAGGTTTGAAATGGACAACTGGGCGTTTTTTTTTTGTTATGTCCAACTGGGCGTGTATTGTGTTTTTAACTGGGCGTGTTTATGTGTATGACGCTGACCAATCCGTGACCAATCAGCGTCATACACTCCTCAACATCTGCACGCTCCTCTCCTGAAATATTCTGTGCTGCTGTGAACTCTGCTCTTACCATTACGTAGCTCTCAGTCTGTTACCTCTCCTCCACTCCTGTCCTCAATAACACCTTCACATGATTGGCAAGTCACCACCCCGCACAAGATCCTACTGCACGGCTGACAGCCGTCAGCTGTATAGCTAACAGCACGGTTGTGTTGGAAGCGCGCCCTGCCGTGTCTCACTTAGCAGCTGGGTGTGTTCCCCTCATCTAGCTGCTACGTTCTATCCTGACCGCCGGTGAATTCTCCGTGCGGTCTTCGCAATGCTGCTACCCCGTTTACCTACGGGAGCAGAACGCGGCTCCTGAAATACTCTGTGCTGCCTTAATCTCTGTGGACAGGTCAGGATCCTGTTTTTTTTAAATGCTGCAGGGGAACCCGCTCGATCCACTATATAAGGCTGCGCCTCCATCCTCTTCTGCCCCAGTCACTTATTCCCAAGCACTGTAAACTTTCAGATTGGTGAACGTGATTGGTTTATGTGCAGGGTAATGAACATACAGACAAGCAGTAGAAGACTGAATTCAATGAAATGCTCAGCCCTTAGTCAGTCTTCTACTGCTTGTCTGTATGTTCATTACCCTGCACATAAACCAATCACGTTCTCCGAATATTCACAGCGCAACCAATCTGAAAGTTTACAGTGCTTGGGAATAAGACATAGGGGTTTGAGAATCTGGTGACAGAGCCTCTTTAAGCAGACATGTCAGGAGAGGAGACAGGTTCTCTTTCATTTTATATTAGAGTATGTGTCACTAGGTCATATAAGTTGAACTGGTTTACGGACCTGAATAGCGTTGTCTCCCTGATTCCAGCACTGTTTTTTTGTTTTTTTCCATAGACTTCCCCATTCCAAAGATAAGACTCACTGTTGTGTTTGCTCCCTATATGATATTTTGCTGTAGTTAGCCAACAGAGCATGAACTACCCTCAAGTTGCCTTGTGCTGATTGGTCAGCATCAGAGGCAGGGAAGCTAGCTCCACCCTGTTGGATAACTACAGCAAACTAGCATATAGGGAGCAAACACAACAGTGGACCATATCTCTGGAACAGGGGGGTCAGAAAAAAAAAATTGCATTCCACAAAAAAAATAATATAACGTAAATGCTATTTTATATGTGTGAAAAATATATTTAAAAAAAAATAAATCACCCTGAAACCCAAAAATACAAGCACAGCAAAGTCAGTGAAAAAAAAAAAAGTTTGGACATTCAGAAAGCGATGAGGCTAAAACTGAAAACAATGCCTGGCCAAAATTAGCCACGTCCTTAATGGGTTAAAGGGGTTTTGCTGTTATAACAGGTAAAGGATATTCATTGTATAATGAAAAGTTATATAATATTCCAATATACTTTCTGTATTAATTCCTTATAGTTTACAAGATCTCTGCTTACTTAAAAATCTGCCTTGGTCATGTGATGGACACACATGTGAATGGCTCATTACAAGACAGAACTTTGATAACTATACTGTAATGTGACGAGCAAAGCACCTGTGTGATCATCACATGACCAGGACACATTTTTATACCCTATGTCAGCAAGCAGAGATCTTGAAAATCAAGACTAAAACAGAAAAAATATTGGAAAATTATTTAACTTTTTCTTCTTATACTGTAAATTAGGCAATACTCACATCTGCTCCAGAGCCTCTGCAGCATATTCCGTCAAATATGATGAACAAATTGCGCTGCATGACGGACATCTCGTTGGAACCCAGCAGGCCCCATTGTAAGTCAATGGGGTATGTTGGGTGCCATAGGTATACGTTGTGCTTCCGTTATAAAGGGAAACAGCGATGCAGATGTGAACCCCTTTAATTTGATTCTAGTTTTAATCACAGTGGCTACTAGAAAAGAAAAGTTTTCTGGGCACTGTGGATTTCCTAAATACTTGAGAAGATTGTAAAATCACTGAAGGGTAAGTAAAGTGAAGCTAAAGTACCAAGGTCATAGGGGAATTTTACCTTGCGTTGAATTAGTGGTATGGTCCTGAGGTGGGGCTTGGGAGAGATATTCAGACGCCAAACTGCTCCGGGAGTGCCTGACCCAGTCAAAGGAATCAATACGCTCCTCGTGCCAACCACAATCATCTGCTTCAAAGTCACATTTAGCAGCTGAAGAAAGTGATCACAAAAGCAAAATCAAAGATTTAGAAAATATTATCATATGAACTGTGACCAATAGAAACCAAACATTTACCTTCATTTGCATGACCCCACTAATAGGCCTCATTCTGCATTGGAAGCTCCGTTAAGGGGCTACCGTCGCAGATCCAGCCGAAATTCCAGGGAAAAAATAATGCACCATACTGCACTATTGTTTCCGGTAAAACCTCGGACTCTCCGACGGAAACCTGATGGAACCCATTACACTCAACGTGTTCCGTGGTGTCATACAATGAACCGGCGTTTCGTTATGCTCCTCTGATAGGGCAGGCCAACGAAAACACTGACGCAGGTGAAAACCCAGGCACACTTCAAGAACCGCTCAGAGGCGTAAAATCTGTAACAGGGCCCCTGCATACCATGTGCCCTTTATAATACTGGTGTCTTCTTATATGGCAGACAGCTATTTGGCCGGTGCCCACTGCTACCTCTGCTACCTCTGCACCCCATATCACCGGGCCCCTGAAGCCAATGCATTGATGGTTTTAACTGCTTACAGCACATCGCAGCTCCTAATTCCGGAACTGTCTAATAAACTAGTAATTTAGGGCTTCATGCACGCAGCCATATTACGGATGTGTTGTACGGATCCACAATAAGCCTACTATGGGTCCCTACTGTATCTCCATGTGACTTCAATTTTATGCAGAGGTATAAATACAGGGCCTCGAATGCAAATGTGAACATAGCTGAACATTTTACGGACACTTTGCGTCTTTGTAAGAATATATATATGAATATGTAGAGGTAACTTCCCCAGCCATAGGCTGTGGCACCCATGGCTGCTGTTGGGGCCTGGTGGCTGAGGGAGCTGGGTTTCTGCTATCTAGATTCACTTCTATATGTGATCTCATTTGTGCAACTTTTCTGATCGATCGACAAATTTGGAAAGTCACAAGAAAAGTGAACTGCTCTCCTAGGAGTCGTAGTTTGGGCCACATTTATTAAGAAAAAAAGGAAAAGATGGTGCAAGTTAGGGTGAAAATCGATGCCTGCTCGTTGCATGTGTGGATTTGTAAGTATGTCTGAACAAAGTGCAGTAAATATTTGCGGGAAAAAAAAACATACTCACAACATAAATGCTCATCAATGCCATTAGCGCAGTCCTTTGCAAAATCACAACGCTTTTTCCATGATATGCAGTTACCATCTCCACATGAAAATAAGCTAAATGGGCAGCTGAGAAATATTGGTTCTTTTGATTGACCTGTAGATAGAAATATTGAATACATACAGTATATATGGTAGAAAATAGTCCTAAAGGTCTAGTTTATTATCATTAACCACATGATTCTGAGGCTCTGACAACACTTCCGGTAAAATACTTAGGTATAATTAGAGGACAATGATAAATGCCACAAGAGAAGAAGGAATAACCGCAGAGCAATGTATGGAGTCCCTACGTCTCCCTACTTCTAATGACAAATACCTTTGTAATACGGCATCCAATAGATATGCATTATATGTAATCAAAGACATAAGGAGGTAATGTAGGACCCTATAGACTGCAATGGGTGGAAGCCAAAAAACTGCACAAACAAAAGCACATTGTTTGTAGTGCATTTTACATTTCACTTTCTTATATGTAACATCTGGCCGCACAAAAAATAAATGCAGAAAAAAATACATCTAAAGGAGTTGATCCAGAATGAACAATTATCACCTAACGCTGAGACCCCCGATCGAACGCGAGAATGAGGGTCCCGAACCCCCAGATCCTGCTCACTATACCTCCTGCAGTGAGGAGGCGCTTGAATGGAGCTGTACTCGGCTGTTACTGTCATTCCCATAGACTTTGAAAGGAGCGGCAGCGTCCATGCTATACCACCACTCTATTCAATATCCTCCTCACTGCCCCTGTTCTTGCAATCAGTGGGGGTCCTAACAGTGGGGCCTCCAGTTTTCAAACAATTATTACCTAGCATGTGAACAGGTGATAATGGTCAGTTCTGGGAATACTCCTTTTATAGTTTTACAAACTCATAATTTCAGACATAGTGCTTCTGGGTAATCCCTCTTTATTTCAATATTAACTTTATTATATGGGATACTATTGTACTATTTGTAAATCAGTTGCACTTCTAAAGAACTAATACGGCACCATTGGCGATCATGTGACCATTTCAATGGGTGTTCCATGTTCTCCCAAGTTATTAGGACATATTAGAAGAAGACATTGCTGAGGGTTATATAGATAGAAGTCTTGGGACCACCGCTACTTCGCAGAGCAAAGAGGACAAGGAGCTCTAGCCACTTCTACAGTAATGAGAAAATTCCACCACGAAGAATATCTAAAACAGTGCCTGCTAAGAGAAGCCCTTATATACATAGCATTGTTGATACATACTGTATGGAACAAGGCAGCTTCGAGATCTATAGGCTTTCTGATGTAACCTGTGTCTGGCATTCTGGGCTTGATTTCAATAGTGTTGTATGACTTGTGTAATAAGGCAAATGCTCTGTGTTAATCCAGCCTAAGGGGAATCGGGAAGAAGATTTCTGTCCTGTTGACAAGTTCCCTTTAATTTTATGGCATACTTTTTCTGAACATTTAGGTCTTTCTCAGTTGATCAATTGTGGATGAAACCAGGTTGTGAACTATAATAATATATAATATATAATCATTAACTATATAATGTCCTTGTTTACCTAAAAGTGTGTTATTGATGACGCAATGCAGGGGCAAAATGATGTCATCAATAGCAACAAAAGCCTGAGGTGAGAAAAGTGTGGCTTCCAAAATGATCTGAAAGACAAAAGAACATCGATATTGCGTCATAATTATTTTTTCACATTTCACGAGTAGCAGGGGGATTTCCTGCCGCAAAAGCGACTTTATTTTACATAATCGTTTGTAACAAAACAATTGCATAATCATTGGTAACAAAAAAATTAGATAACATCAAATTTAAAGCGGGTCGGTCATGGCGGGGAACCGTAAATATGAAGAAATCCTGACTGTGACTAGAGAGCTCCGGCTTTCAGTGCAAGTAAATGCCCAAGATTAAGAGGTTAAAACCTCTATAACTTTACTCACACTATATGCAAATGTAACATTAAAAAAAGACAACTAAAAAAATTGACAGAATTGCTACTTTTTGTTCACCCCTTTAAAAAAAAAATTAATAAAAGTGAATCAATACGTTTTATGTTTCTTGGTGCCAATGGAGACTACAACTTGTTTCACAAAAAAAAAAATCCCTTATAAAGCTACGCAGATGGAGAAATAAAAAAGTTATGGCTTGAAATGGGGCGACATAAAAAAATATATATATTTTCAATACAAAGTGCTTTTATAAGGCAAAAGTAGTAAAATATAAACAAAAAACCTAGCCATATATGTATCGCTGTATCCATAATATAGTATCGTTTTTTTCAATGCGCGCCCCAAAATTGAATAAGTTATTTAATATATATTAAAAAATGTTTGTACGCCAAAATGTTGCCATTGAAAACTACAACTCGGCGCACAGAAGACAAACCATCACATGGCCAAGTCAACAGAAAATGAAAAAAGTTATGGCTCTAGAAATGTATCGATGAAGAAGTGAAAAAATTGCTGTCCTTAAGGACCAAAGTAGGCCGATTCCATAAGGGGCTAATGTAAGTGGTGGAGTGGCAGTAAATTAACACCACCCCTCAGATGCAATTCTTCAGATCATTGATTAAGGAGCAAATTGGGACACAGTCCATGGTAATGTGAGCGCTACAAGTTCTGTTAGATGGAGTCTAAGAACTTTTGATAAAATACAAAAAGTTTCTCAATCGTTTGGTTTATATAAGTTTGGCTTTCCATAAAACCCCAAAATATTGATTCAATTTTGATTCACAAGAGATTTTCATAGAAACATTTCAAATAATAATAATAATAATAATTTCATCCTGCAAAAATATGTTACACATGTAAAAATAAAAACATCGTCAGGTTTAAAAAAAGCAAAGCACAAAAATACAGAATAATTGTAAAAGATGTGCCTCAAGTAAAACCTGATCGTATATTAACAAATATAAAACCATATGTCCCCCCATTGTCATAATAAAGTGCAGAGGAGAATATTAGGTTCCTCATCAAAGCCAGACCTCAGGGGAGAGGCAAAACTTAAGACAAAGCCAGACCTCAGGGGAGAGGCAAAACTTAAGACAAAGCCAGACCTCAGGGGAGAGGCAAAACTTAAGACAAAGTCAGACCTCAGGGGAGAGGCAAAACTTAAGACAAAGACAGACCTCAGGGGAGAGGCAAAACTTAAGACAAAGACAGACCTCAGGGGAGAGGCAAAACTTAAGACAAAGACAGACCTCAGGGGAGAGGCAAAACTTAGGACAAAGACAGACCTCAGGGGAGAGGCAAAACTTAAGACAAAGACAGACCTCAGGGGAGAGGCAAAACTTAAGACAAAGACAGACCTCAGGGGAGAGGCAAAACTTAAGACAAAGACAGACCTCAGGGGAGAGGCAAAACTTAAGACAAAGACAGACCTCAGGGGAGAGGCAAAACTTAAGACAAAGACAGACCTCAGGGGAGAGGCAAAACTTAAGACAAAGACAGACCCCACAAGAGGAACACATGAAATGAAGGAAAAGGGTATGAAGAAAACGGGACAAAATAAGGGAATGGCCGCGCACATGTGCTCAAGATTTCTATACAAGCCCGATCGGTGTACATCAAGTATGAGAATGAAAAACGTAAAAATTTTGAAAAAAAATAACAATAAAAGGGTCCACCCAAATCAACAGTCCTGTACCTCGGTGCCCCCTGCCAATGAGTTAGGGTTCCACAATCTCATGGTGATTATTGATAGGACCATGTACTGTATTATTGAAGAATTCTGTCACTTATTGTAATATTTCTATTATTCACCTTTATTATCAGCTTATCATTTATTTTCATAAGTAATACGTCCCATGCTGCGATTTCCCTTTAAAAGCTGAATCTTTACAGATCTAAATTGGAGTGTAAATCCTGATCTCAGTTTTACATATGGTCTTCATCTTTGCATTTTTAGATTTTTGACACAATATGACATACATTATTTTAAGTAGCTAATGTGCACTAAACAATCTGTTGAGAGTATATCAAAACCATCCATCAGCCTCGACATGATATAATATTTGGCTCACATAAAAGTGCTAAACGGCAATGCAGAATTTTTGATAAAAAAAAAACAAAACATTTCGAAGTCAGGTTAATTTAATCGTACTCTGCTATAAATGTTCAGTCAGCCATATGGACAGATATTGTCTAAATCTGAGAACAAGTCTTTAGTATATTTCCACTAATATGACAGAAGAAAGTTAGATGAAACACTGACAAAAGAACAATTATTGCTCGGTCAAAAAACACTTGGTTGACAATATGAAGTTACAACGCATAGGCCTCATGTATTATACCTCTGAGTTGTAGGGAGTCTATGGGGCACTACTGTACCTCCGTATCCCTCTGATTTGATACAGAGGCATACAGAGAATTTTTTTTCTGTCAGATTCTGCATTATAGAGTTTTAACCTCTACGTCACCACACGGTGCAGCATCTGCGGCACATGGAGCACCCATGGTCCATAGTACAGAGGGTAAGTGTGCCTCTTTCAGCCCCTTGTATACGGTTCTGCCATGTGCATGAGGGCTTAAATACTATGTAAACACTTTTTTTGGGTAATAAAACAATATATCAGTGTGTTTAATGCAACTTTTTAAAGGTTTTTTTATTAAATTTTTCCTTTTTGAGATACAGCTTCTATGTATCTTTGGTACATAGAAGCTGTATCTTGTTATAACAAGAAGTTCATGTCATAAATATATTCCGGCCAACAAAACCAATACTTTGTAGACTTCAAAAATAAGTTCAAATGGACGGCCCTTAAAAAAATTACTGCATTGATCACCCACTGATTTCATGTCCACCGCAGGACTAGATAGTGGGTGGATGTTTGATATAAAATCTATTGGTCTGGCTGGTTGGTCAATATAATTTCTTCAGTTGTTTCCTTTTGTCATGTCATCATTGCTTTTTTAGGGGCTGTGAACCAGCTTTCTACACTCCAACTTAGCAAATCTGCCAGTTACAGTATGCAGCGTCATATCCCTCACTCCTAAAACGCTGCATTACCAGGCAGATATACCATTCAGGAGCCTGGGACAGCCTGACCTATAATGGGTTGACCTTCGGGCACTGCTGCCTTAATTTTAGTAATTATTGAGGTTGAATTCCCACCCATCGGCCATGGTGGCATATGAAAGATTTATGAAAACTGTCTAAGGAAAAAGAAAAAATTTCCTATAGCAACTAATCCCAGCACATCTTTCATTTTTCAAGAGCACTATAAGAAATGAAAGCTACAATGTGATTGGTTTCTATGGGCAACAGAGACAGTTTTTGTGTTAGGCTCCGTTCACATCTGTGTTGGCAGAGTCTGTCATTTTTGCTAGACAAAATAGCGCGAAATGTCTGGCAAAATGATAGAAACCATCATCAAAGTCGCATGATGTAAACCAACAGCGCCCGACAGAGTCCAAGAGGTCTTATTTATCACCACTGTCTAAGAGTAAAACTGTCCTTGCTGCCCATAGCAACCAATCAGAGCTCAGCTTTCATTTTTCCAGAGCAGTTTAAGATATGAAAGCTTTAATGTGATTGGTTGATATGGGCAACAAAGACAGTTTTACTGTTAGACAACTTTAAGGGTATGTTCACACGAGGGCGTCCGTAACGGCTGAAATTACGGGGATGTTTCAGCCTGAAAACATCCCCGTAATTTCAGCCGTACCGGCATGTGCAGGCGCTTGAACGCCGCGTCAATTACGGACGTAATTGGCGCTGCTATTCATTGGAGTCAATGAATAACGGCTCCAAATACGGCCAAAGAAGTGACAGGTCACTTCTTTGACGCGGGCGTCTATTTACGCGCCGTCTTTTGACAGCGGCGCGTAAATTACGCCTCGTGTGAACAGACAAACGTCTGCCCATTGCTTTCAATGGGCAGATGTTTGTCAACGCTATTGAGGCGCTATTTTCAGACGTAATTCGGGGCAAAAACGCCCGAATTACGTCCGTAAATAGGCCGTGTGAACATACCCTCATAAATGTGGCCTATTGGGCTCCGTCGGGCACCGTTGGTTTCCACGATGCGACAGATCCGGCACTTTTCTCATTGTTCTGTTTCTAGTGCCTGAGCAGAGCAGCGGAAACCCGAACGCATATGTGAACAGAGCCTTAGGCAGATTTCATGGGGCATTTATCATAACTGTCTAACAGAAAAACTGGCCTTGTTGCCCATAGCAACCAATCAAAGTGCAGAGCGCAGGGAAGAGAATGTGATGAGCTCTGCTGCTGTCCAGTCTATAGTATGTGACAGGCGCTTCACTAGAAGAAGATGAAGCGCAGGTCTGGCGGCACCTCCCTGTACCCCCATTCCCCCTCTGTATACACTGCTGGAACTGGCAGTGGAGCGCAGGGAAGAGAATGTGATGAGCTCTGCTGCTGTCTGGTCTATAGTGTGTGACAGGCACTTCACTAGAAGAAGATGAAGCGCAGGTCTGGCGGCGTCTCCCTGTACCCCCATTCCCCCTCTGTATACACTGCTGGAACTGGCAGTGGAGCGCAGGGAAGAGAATGTGATGAGCTCTGCTGCTGTCCGGTCTATAGTGTGTGACAGGCACTTCACTAGAAGAAGATGAAGCGCAGGTCTGGCGGCGTCTCCCTGTACCCCCATTCCCCCTCTGTATACACTGCTGGAACTGGCAGTGGAGCGCAGGGAAGAGAATGTGATGAGCTCTGCTGCTGTCCGGTCTATAGTGTGTGACAGGCACTTCACTAGAAGAAGATGAAGCGCAGGTCTGGCGGCGTCTCCCTGTACCCCTATTCCTCCTCTGTATACACTGCTGGAACCGGCAACGGAGCGCAGGGAAGAAAATGTTATGAGCTCTGCTGCTGTCCGATCTGTAGTGTGTGACTGGCGCTTCACTACGAGAAGAAGCGCAGGTCTACCGAGGGTACAGGGAGTGGTATTTCTCCTAGTGAAGCGCCTGTCACACACTACAGCCCGGACAGCAGCAGAGCTCATCACATTCTCTTCCCTGCGCTCCACTGCCGCCTGCTACTCTATAGAGAACTGTATAGTACATAGAGGCAGAGAGACCTTGCTATGGGCAGATTGAATATTGCATACAGTACTGGCAAACATCACACACGTAAGACACCGCCCTAACAACCGACCAGAATCAGGAAGCGTGAGAAAATAGATGTGGATTGTTTTACAAGAAAAAAAGCTGCAAAAAATGTACTTTGAAGTAAAAAAAAATTGCTAGGAGTCATGTATTCACGCAGAGTGACAGAATAGCAGTTTAAATATTTTAACTCTGTTAATATAATAATATATAAAGCAATTAATATATTATATAGGTGATCCTTACCTGAGCTGTGTCCAGTGAATTACTCCTCATATTTAGAGTGGCTTTTGTCCAGTTGTCGTCTGTAGGGCCAGTGATTTCATGCAGCAATTCCAACCCCTCATTTATTAATGTTCTTTTGAAAATTGATATTTTAGAGGTTTCCGACATCTGGTACCAAAATTGCATCTGAAAAAGATTGATGCGTTATTAGACGAGTAGTTATTATATAATTACCTAATGACCTCGTATTATAATTCATAAGTGAAAGAGAGTGAACCGGACATTTCTATCGACTACAACAGCATTATAGCGAGACTCTAGTGTTAGGAATTCTCTAGAGAAAGTTTCAATTTAAAAAAAAATCCTAATTCTCTCTTGTAGAGATTTCAAAGACATAAAGTCCAATAATATCTCCAATAACAATTACTGTATCTTATATATCATGTGAGTAGACTTATTATTTCTATGGATGGAGTGAGATAAGCAGCTGCCAGACACCTTTGGTGTCACTTATCCCAAGGAAAACAAAGAATCTAACAGGTTGAGTTGTCCTTATTGACAGAACATTGTTAGCGGATCCTGTTAAAAAATGGACAGGATCTGCCAATTGAGTGCTCTTATGGGGTGGGCAAGGCACTGGAAAGAACTTGCCCATTATACCCAACCCTTGAGGGGTTTTTTCACGTTTATTTTTATTTTTTGTGATAGCAACAGGAAAGTCCTTGAAAGGGGTGTTAAACTGGTGTGGGAATGACACCCTCAAAGTCTAAGTAGATATATTAGGGAAAATAGATCAAAACTAGTGCAAGAAAAAAATAGAGGCGTTACCTACAGCCAATCAGATTTCAGCGCTAATTATTGTTCTTTGGAAAATGAAAACATCAACCCAAATTATTGCTATGGGCGACTGCTCCACTTTTCTCTTGCATTGTTTTTAATAAATACCCCCTAGTGTGGGGCTCTCACAGGGTTATGGTTCCTGGATACATGGTTAATACATGGTTCATATATGGGTCAGATGTCTGGAGTGGTTGGTGGTACAAGACACGTTATAACATGGTTGTGGCGTATCTGTGGATGGTGGCATTTGCCCAATGAAAGTACATACAAAGTACATATTTCAATGCTAAAGTCCTTTATATTTTATTGTTATTTATATCCTATTGATTAGATTGCATTGCAACATATTCCGCACATCAGTCCCTGTCCCCAATGGAGCTCAAAATATAATCTAAGCAACATACACACTTTTATAGGAAGCCAATTAACCTCTTACCTCTGAGTCGCAGACCCCCATCTGACCCCCTACAATAGCCACATATACATAGAAGTGGTGGTGCAGTCTAACTATATTATATGAGATATGTGGAGGCAGCCGATCCAGCGACTGACTTTCGACCGTTTTCCAAGGAGGTGGAGGTCTCAGAGATGAGCCGTGTATAATACTGCCCATGTAAATAGTCACTGCCAGGGGCACAACTAAAAAATGCTGCATTACATAGCAAATCTTCACCTTATAAATTGGAATATTGAGAATAATTTAAATTTTGTATTTAATATTAGGATGATCATTAATCTAATATTTAAAGCAGATTTAGATTGTTTTCTCTACATATTATGGCTCCATACAAACTCAAAGTTGTAATACGGCGCCCAGAGAAGACTATTGGGACTTACTTTACCTCCTTATGCCTCCGTAATACAAAACTGCAGACACTTTGTGTGCTACCGTGAACACGGCCATATTACACATGCGTTTTGTATGATGCCGTAATAGGATTCCATAGAGTACATAGTGCCTCTACTTTACCTCTGTATGCTTCCGATTTCATATAGATATTCCTCTGTGGGATTTCATACGAATCTGACAGTGAAAAATCTTGCCATGCTTCATGGTAGCAATGGACTTGTACGATACAGCACAGAGGCTGTGCAGCTCCGTGCTAAGAAGCCATATAACCTCTGTGATGAGCCCTTAATCCGTATTCCTACAAATAACTGAAAAATCATATCTAATGTTGTGTGTAAACCAGTTCTTCGCTGTATACATTTAACGAGGGCACAATTGATCACAGTATGAAAAGAAAACAGAATCCATCAACCTGGAAGAATTACTGAGCATTTAAAGACGAACGAGCATAACAGGATTGTGCAATTTAGATAAACAGTGGGGATTTCCCTGCAACATCATGAATTCGGCAAATTGCTAGATGAATATTTGATACAATTCATTGTGGAATAAAAAAGTTACATTTATTCTCAGGCGCTGAAAATCTGCATGAGCCTCCTTTCCCAGGCCTGCTACTTTCCATCTTCATTGAAATCTGATTTTTCCTGCGCTGGGCTGAGTCTCCCTAATTCACAAAGCACAACAGTGATTACTAATCATAATATAGTTTCCTTTAATCACCGCACAGACACTAGTGTACTCACTCCATAGGGATATTTTACAATGCGCCTTCTGAGATGTTAAAGGAAAATTCCATTCAAAGAAGAAAATTCCGCTATCACATAGTTGTGTTCCTGTGCTCCCTGTATTTGATGTTAATATATAATTTATACAGTATTGTAGCATCTAATATCTGTAGATATATAGTGACATATTCCTGAGCAGAAAATGATGTGCCAGACTCCACCCCTGCTGCAAATGATGTGCCAGACTCCGCCCCTTAATGTTATATCTCTTTTACTGCACAGGCAGCAGTTGGCAGGTGCATAGTCATGTGACTCTGAGAAATAATTTATGCCCCTACCAGAATGTATAAATCGCATCGTATTGATTTCAAGCAAAGGTGGTCATCAGTGTAACATTTCATGACTGGAGTCTTCAAAAGAGTTTTCCGTAGTTTTACTTGGTGGCCTATAGCTTCTTAGGATAGGTCATCAATGTGTGATCAGGTTTCCTATCCACGGGACCCCACCAATCAGCAGAATGCCCCCTCAGTGCAATACCAACACTGGGGTCCCCGCTGTCGTGTCTGGAACTGCAGCTCAGTCCCGTTCACTTGCTTGGACTGAGCTGCAGTACCAGACACACCTGCAGCCACAGGGCCGGTTTTAGACAAAGTGTGGCCCTGGGCAAAGTTAAAAGTGGGGCCCCAAATGCTGAATTACTACCCAAATGCTGAATTACTATATTAATAATGCAGTTAATTCAGAAGGCGGTGTGCAGAGAAATGCATCTCTGATTTCTAGCTTCTCCAGGAGGGCTGCAAGCCCCAAAGCATATGTCCCCCCTCTTACACAAAAAAATTATTTATAAAGATATACAGTTATTAAATCATACGACTATACCAGATGAAATATTACCTGCATACTGTTACTGAACACAACTCACTATTATAAGACTAATATTGCCAATAATAATACATTATAAAGTCCAAATAATACTGCCACACCATGACCAAATAGTGATTGAATAATACCCCCATACTGTTACTAAATAATACCGCTATAAAAAGACCAATTTTACCACCATATAGTGACCATATAGTGGTAGGTGCCAGTTATACACAGAGGCTCTGCAGACCATATAAGTGATAACAGCACATTTATATCCAGTGACTCATAGGTGATGTTTTCTCTGATTAGAGTTGTTCACTTTCCCTTTTTTTCTCCATCCGGCCCATACCACTGTGACAACTTATTCCAGCCACGACTCGTAGGCAGAATTTGACACACAGACATGTTGCTTTCTCGCTTTTCCATCACCCTCCACATCTATACCCCATCCTCTAAACAAACTCGTAATCCACAGTGCCCCAGATAGGAATAATGATCCCTCCTTGTATATAGTGCCACACATCCCACTTTTATATAGTGCAATACAGCCCCCCTTGTATATAGTGCCACACAGCCCCCCTTGCATATAGTGCCACACAGCCCCCCTTTTATAAAGTGCCATACAGCCGCCCCTTGTATTTAGTGCCACACAGCTCCCCTTGTATGTAATGCCACACAGCCCCCTTGTATATAGTGCCACACAGCCCCACCTTGTATATAGTCCCAAAAACCCCCCCCCCTTTGTATAAAGTGCCACACAGCCCCCTCCCTTGTATATAGTGCCACAGCCCCCATCTCCATTGTATATAGTGCCAACAGCCCCCCTTGTATATAGTTTATAGTATATAGTTTTCTCTGATTAGAGTTGTTCACTTTCCCTTTTTTTCTCCATCCAGCCCAGACCACTGTGACGACTTATTCCAGCCACGACTCGTCTCTGCAGAATTTGACACACAGACATGTTGGTTTCTCGCTTTTCCATCACTCTCCACACCTATACCCCATCCTCTAAACAAACTCGTAATCCACAGTGCCCCAGATGGGAATAATGCCCTCTTTGTGCCCCTGGATATAGCGCCACACACAGCCCTCTTGTAGATAGCGCCACACACAGCCCCCTTGTAGATAGCGCCACACACAGCGCTCTGTAGATAGCGCCACACACAGCCCTTCCCCTTTGCCACACAGCCCCCTCTCTCTTGCATATAGTGCCAGACAGCCCCCCTCCCTTGTATACAGTGCCACACAGCCCCCCTCTCCCTTGTATATAGTGCCACACAGCCCCACTCCCTTTCATATGGTGCCCTATAGTCTCCCTCTCCCTTGTATATAGTGCCACACAGCCCCACTCCCTTTCATATGGTGCCCCATAGTCTCCCTCTCCCTTGTATATAGTGCCACACAGCCCCCACTTGTATATAGTGCCACACAGTCCCCTTTGTATATAGTGCCACATAGCCCCCCTTTTATATAGTGCCATACAGCCCCCTTTTATATAGTGCCACACAGCCCCCCTTTTATATAGTGCCATACAGCCCCCCTTTTATATAGTGCCATACAGCCCCCTTGCATTTAGTGCCACACATTTTCCCTTGTATATAGTGCCACACAGCCTCCCCCTTGTACATTATGCCACACAGCCCCCCTTGTATATAGTGCCACACAGCCCCCTTGTATATAGTGCCACAGAGCTCCCTTTGTATAAAGTGCCACACAGCCCCCTCCCTTGTATATAGTGCCACAGCGCTCCTTTCCATTGTATATAGAGCCACACATTCCCCCTTGTATATAGTGCCACACAGCCCCTCCCCCTTGTATATAGTGCCACACAGCCTCCCCCTTGTATATAATGCCACACAGCCCCCCTTGTATCTAGTGCCACACAGCCTTCTCTTGTATATAGTGCCACAGAGCCCCCCCTTTGTATAAAGTGCCAAACAGCCCCCTCCCTTGTATATAGTGCCACACAGCCCCCCTTGTATGTAGTGCCACACAGCCTCCCTCCCTTGTATATAGTGTCACACAGCCCTCCTCTCTCTTGTATATAGTGTCACACAGCCCTCCTCTCCCTTGTATATAGTGCCAAAAATGCCCCCCTTGTATAGAGTGCCACAGAGCCCCCCCTTGTATATAGTGCTACAGCGCCCCCCCCCCCCCTTTGTATAAAGTGCCACACAGCCCCCTTCATTGTATATAGTGCCACAGCCCCCCTTTCCATTGTATATAGAGCCACACAGCCCCCCTTGTATATAGTACCACACAGCCCCCCCTTGTATATAGTGCCACACAGCCTCCCCATTGTATATAGTGCCATACAGCCCCCTTGTATATAGTGCCACACAGCCCCCCTTGTATATAGTGCCACACAGCCTCCCTCCCTTGTATATAGTTTCACACAGCCCTCCTCTCTCTTGTATATAGTGTCACACAGCCCTCCTCTCTCCTGTATATAGTGTCACACAGTCTCCCTCTCCCTTGTATATAGTGACAAACAGCCCCCCTTGTATAGAGTGCCACACAGCTGCCCCTCCCCTTGTATATAGTGGCACACAACTCCCCCCTCTGATTGTATATAGTTCCACATAGACCTCCTCCAAAAAAATATTTTAGTTATCTTGCCCCGTTCCCACAATGGACAGAGTGCTTCACAGCCTCCGGGTGCGATCTTTGAGCAGCCCAGCATGATGCAGTGATGTCATCACGCCGGCCTGCGCATGGAGTCTTCCCAGTGCCTTATAGGCTGCAGCCCTAACGTGGCCTGCAGCCTATAGTATTCAATTGTATTTGCGCCCTGAGGATGCAGATACAAGTGAATGTGGCTGTCACTAGCACCGTGGCCCCCTCCGGTGCTAGCGACGCCACCAGCCATGAGGGGGCCCGTGCTGTTCGGCACATAAATGTTATGTGCTAGGCGGCATGGGCCCCCTCATGCTACAGGCCCCGCTGCAGCCGCTATGGCTGCTATAGTGTGCAGTGGACCCTAAGAGGATGGGGGCTCTGGGCAATTGACCAGTTTGACTCCCCCCAACACCAGTCCTGTGCACTCATATGGATGTTTCTATGTCAAGTACAACAGTAAAGGGTCCGCCACGCTAATTCTGTTTAGTTTGTAACATTTATGTATAATTATATATATTATGTACTGGCCACACGTAACAGATCATAGTGACAATCACTATATGAAAGCTGATGAGATCCATCATAATGAAGAAAATGTATTGACTTGCTAAAAATAATCTCAGTGTGTACATTGGCAGTGTGAATCTATACAGTATATACTGACTGTATGACAGCCACTTAGTAATAAAATAGCAGCAGTTTTCTACAATTGTTGGTATGCAAAAAGATTACCATAAAGGCTGATAAACACAGCAGTAAAATTCTATAGGCCCCTAATGTACCTCTGTGTACCTAAAATTGTATACGGATTCCATAAAAAGCAGTGCCATAAAAATCACAGTAAATATTATTACATGTTGCAGGTACACTACAGTGGCAGGCTACGTGCCTACATGTCCTTAATTCAGGTCTTTAGGGACTCATGCTACCATATGGGGTCTGTGTGGATGAGCCCTAACACAGTAGATGACGATCCAAAAATGTTGCTAATATGTTTCTGCCACAGAACTCTTGGTAAATTCACAGAATCTAAAGAAAATGAGATATAGTGGGCAGAGACATGCAAATTGTTATTTTCTGCTACTAGTGGTCAACTATGCATCCAGAATTGAAAGTACAGACTTATTTATTTCATCCTGTATACAGCTATTTCTGGGCTTATCAGCCTTCATCAATGCAAGATATTGAAACCATGAAAAGAAAATTTGCATGTCTCCGCCCACTATCCCAGAATGAGGATTAAAGGGAATGTGTCGCTAGAATTTTTTTTTTTTTTTTAGTTAAACACTTAGTGTATAAATGATTAAACATTGTTCTAATTTTTTTAATTTTTTCACTAGTCAGGAAATATTATAAATTAGATTCTAATTTATAACATTTCCCTGTGCTGGTCACTAGATGGAGCAATTCCCAAAATTGCAGCATTGGCATGTGGTAAAGCAACCACATTGCTTTATGCTGCAAAATTTGAGAATACACACTCGCTCTAGTGAGCTCACAGAATCCCCCCTCCTTTATCCTGGCTAGTGCCAGGAGAAAGGACGGGATTGAACGTTCAAACCTCCTACACAGTGTGTCGCCATTTTTTGAGCTAACACACAGTGTAGTAGGTTTACATACAGTAGTAATCACACAGTAAAACACGTACATACACAGACCTAACTTTCCTGCTCCTGCCGCCGCCGCTCCCTCCGGTCCATCCGCCCCGTCTGCTCCCTCCGCTCCAAGTGCTTGCTTCAGAACACAAGTCCGGAAGCCGCGACCGGAAGTAGTAATCTTACTGTCCGGCCGCGGCTTCCAGTCCACAAGAAAATGGCGCCGGACGTCGCTCGGCCGAAGACCTTCAATTTGAACTGTGTGGGAGCGGCGCATGCGCCGTTCCCACACAGACGGCGTGCAGCATAGTGGATGGAACGGGTCCCGTTTGCATTCACTATGGGGCTGTATGTGCCGTATTCCATCTCTGTATGTGTCGTTAATCGACACATACAGAGATGGCAAAAAAAATGGCAGCCCCCATAGACAAGAAAAAGTTAAAAACTAAAAAAAACTAAAACACAAACACACAAATAAACAAAACATTTTTTAATAAAACACTAAAAGCAAATTGATATAAAAAAATTTTTTTTCGCAACACCCGTCCTTTAATGTTCTTGTTCTGTGGATATGTGAGGGATGTAAATATGCAAATACCTTCTGTTTGAACAAGTCTGTGTGTATACCACATTTTTTGAGCCAGGAAGTGTCTGGTTCCTTTTAGCCTTCCTCACCCTAACCTTGATACTTACCTTTTATTGGTAAATTTTTTAAACATTTGTTCAATAATTCAGAATATTTGATAATCTAGCATTTATCAATTCCCAGTGATGCTGGATTAAATTGTATTTTATTGAAAAAAGGCTTGGTAACAGAATTACTACAACACAGACCTCTATAATCTATCTATTTCATCTTTTTATTTTATTTAAAAACATTTTACAACATAGAAATAACTATAAGTATGAAGATACACACTGGGCCCGGCCCCTCCACACTTTTATAGATGTAGAGATCACAGCAAATAAATTACATCAAATATTCTAGGAAAACCTGAGGTGCAAATTTATCAAGTGCTTTAATGCATCTCGTGAGATAATGATCACTTTAGGTGATGTTATTTTATGGGGTGGTTCATCAAGCCATGCGTTACCTTAGACATGCTTGTAAATCAACCTGGCACAATGGTATTGTATGGCAGTAAATGATCTTTTACGAGATGTAATCATTGTGATTGATAAAATTCTAAGGGAATGTATTGTGACTGTAGTGTTGCACAATAAATATCTACAAAATATATATGTAAAATATTTACAAAATATACATATTATTATATATAAAGCATTAATATAAAGCACATACATTAATAAATCAATAAAATAAATTGAAAATATTATTCTATACAGAGGGCGTAAAGGTAGCAGTCCCACCCGAGCCCTGGTGCATATGAGGGCCCAAAGTAAGTTTTTGCCACATAAGAAGAAACCAGTATTATAAATGGCACATGGTAAGTGGGGGGGCCTGTTATAGAGTTTGCATTGGGGCCCAGGAGCTTCATGTTATGCCTCGGATTATATATATATATATATATATATATATACATATATATATGCAATGTTCGGTTATACATGGCAGTTAGACAGGGAAAGTGACAGGTAAGCTATATGGACTGAACATATAAACTTTTTTACATTATAGATTATACTTTGGCCATTTTTACTTTTTCATATCCGAAAACCATCACACCATGTTCACTGCCTCACTCCTCATTGTAGCTGTGGTTTGTTTACAATCCTACCGCCCATTAATGCCTTTGCTTAAATCGATCCACATCAGTCCATCTCTCCTTCCCTCCCCCATGTACAGCTCCCATGCACTATTTACTTTCCTCAATCACCTTAAACCATCGCATCCAACTTCTCAACATAAAAGTCACTCTTATAAATCACATACCCATCTGCTGTCTCTCTCCATTCTCCTGCTACTAGCTGCAGGGGACATCTCTCCCAACCCTGGTCCTCCCTTTTCTTCTGCCAAGCTTAACCCCTTACCTGTCATGCATAGAAACCCTGAAAATCTTCTTACCATGCCTTGTATGTCTCCTGTCTCTTTTAACTGTGTTCTCTGGAACTCTCGGTCCGTGTGCAACAAACTCACCTTTATTCATGACTTTTTCCTCTCTAACTCTCTCAACCTTCTGGCTCTTACAGAAACATGGCTACACCTGTCTGACACTGCTTCCCCTGCTGCTCTATCTTATGGTCTCCAGTTCTCTCATGCCCCCAGACCTGAGAACAGGCAGGGTGGAGGAGTAGGTATACTTCTTTCCCCACACTGCACTTTTCAGGTCATTCCCCCTGTCCCCTCACTCACATTTCCCTCTTTTGATGTCCACACCCTCAAGCTCTTTCGCTTATTTTCCCTCCGAGTGGCAGTTGTCTACCACCCCCTGGGCTCACCACGTCAATTCCTGGATCATTTTGCTGCCTGGCTTCCACAGTTTCTATCCTCTGAAACACCCACTCTCATCATGGGTGACTTCAACATCCCCATTGATAACCCAATCTCCTCATCTGCCTCCCAGTTTCTATCTTTAACCTCGTCCCTAGGTTTGTCACAACTTACTAATTCTCCTACACATGAAGACCGGCATTCGCTTGACCTGGTCTTCTTTCGTCTCTGCTCAGTTTCTGACTTTATTAACTCTCCTCTCCCGCTCTCTGATCACAAACTTCTCTCCTTTTCTATCAAATATTCTCTGCCTCCTCAGGACATGCCTACGTATCAGACATACAGAAATCTACATGCCATTAACACCCAGTAACTCATAGACAGTCTATAGTCCACATTGTCCCCTATCTCTTCCCTCTCCTGTCCCAATCTGGCCGCCAAACAATACAATAACACTCTCAAAAATGCTTTGGATGAAGCAGCCCCCACTACACTCCGAACCACCCGACAAAGACGACGACAACCCTGGCACACACCCCAATCCCGCTTTCTTCAGCGGTGCTTGAGATGTGCCGAACAACTGTGGAGAAAATCGCACTTGTCAGCAGACTTCCTCAATTACAAATTTATTCTCAAAACTTACAACACTGCCCTTCACCGCGCCAAACAAGCCTATTTCACTTCTCTCATCTCCACACTATCTAATAATCCAAAACGCCTCTTTGATACTTTTCATTCCTTTCTTAGTCCTAAAGTGTAGACGCCGATCACAGATCTCAGTGCTGAAGACCTGGCCAATTATTTTAAAGCTAAAATTTACAACATCTGGCAAAAATAAATTTGTTTTTATAATTAATCAATATTTGAATGATTTCAAAAAACTTTGAAATTGACTTTAATTCAATTTTTTTTAATCTTTATATCCTGTATATATTGAAGCTGTATGCTGCCATCAAAGTAGATTCCATCAGTTCAGCTGCACTGACGGCTCGGCTGAAAGCTGGTCCTGCGTGTCTCTGATATGCAAGACCTAGCTATTAACGATCACATCTAAGAGACACACAGGACTAGCTTTCAGCCGAACCGTCAGTGCAGCTGACCTGACGGAATCAGCTGAAACAGAACGATACAGCTTTTTTGTATACAGGATACATCGAATCTATATCTTAAAAAGGAAAATAAATAATAATAGTCAATTAAGAAGTTGTTTGAAATCACTAAAAACATTAATTTATTTTTGTTCAAAAGTGTACATAGCCCTTAAATATTATCATTGATATTTATATTCAATTGTTTCTATCCAAGTATTAGATGTATGATGTGTGGATCGGGAGAAATAGATCTATGAAGAAGAAACGAGTATAACGCGGTGGAGATGAAAAAAATTTTTTGAACAATGTTGGTTATGAATAGATAGCTGAAAGATTTTAACAAACATTGCTTATGACTATAAATACCGCACAATTGACTACCTGACATTGAGCTCCTGCAGAAGACTTCACCAAAAAGTTACTCTCCAGGTGTGATGATAAGTTGTTCTCTAAATTTATAGAGTCTGCACTGAAGTATGTGAAGTGTCCTAAAGGGTAAAAAGAAATCATTAGTAAAACATTTAAATGTACTGTCTAGGGTTTAGATACCATAGAGCTGGCCTTGCCACCCAGTCCTACTCTCTTTGCTATTAGGTGGCAAGAACCTGTACAGGACTCCAGAGGAACAGTATTGCTAGCAAATGCTGGTGTGGGAAATTGACCCAAGGGTCATGAAAATGGGGGTAGAGGGTAAAAAAAATGTCATACTTTTCTGACCTGGTTTGCAAAACCAAACACCATAGTGGGGGGCCCATTTTGAGCTTTGCCATGGGTCCTCTCTCTTCTACATAGCCACTCTTTACTGCATTTACTTATCCATAAAAAAAACATATTGTACTCTTATCTCTGTACTATAGCAAAGATGAGTTTGTCATCTGGTAAGTATTTTACATAGAACTGTAGTTAAACCTAATCGAAAAACTTGAAGGGCTTTTCTATTTAATGTTCCCACGCTGTCAATCAGCTCAGTCCCGCATCACTCTCTCTGTATAATCTTGAATGATCACTATGTATGACAGGTTATGTGACCATGGTGGATGGATGAAATGTCACCACAGCGGACAGAGTTTGGCCAACATGTCTTCATGTGACAGAGCAGCTAAGCAGGAACGTTAAGGTAACTGTATATATATATCTATATGTATATAGATATATATATATATATATATATATATATATATTACCATTTAGACCCTATACAAAAGTTATTGTATTTTCCTGTGTCAATAGCTTTGGGAGACTGTAATACATTTTTAACCTCTCCTATCTGGTTCCCCAGGTATTCTGGATTCAAGTGCTACCCCTAGTTTGCATCCTGACCAGGACATTTTATCTTATTTAGAACATGAATAGGTGCTGGTCTGGATTAACAGATATTGTAGATTATAAAATAGTACAGAAAAGTATATAAAACTTGTACAGGTAGATAACCTTCATAAAGAAAGCTCAAACTCTTCTACTACATAATTGTTTTATTCAGAAGAAACAATTGGCAGGTTATCAAACCTTATGGATTATCGGATGCCGGATTAAAGAAATTTAACGATAGATAGATAGATAGATAGATAGATAGATAGATAGATAGATAGATAGATAGATAGATAGATAGATAGATAGATAGATAGATAGATAGATAGATAGATAGATAGATATGAGATAGATGATAGATAGATAGATAGATAGATAGATAGATAGATAGATAGATAGATAGATAGATAGATAGATAGATAGATAGATAGATAGATAGATAGATAGATAGATAGATAGATATGAGATAGAAATGTTTGAGCTCTTGTGCTACAGGATCCTAAATTATACAATGTCTAGAGGGAGCTCTGAACATGTAATATTAATAATATTATTTTATATAAATAAGTAACAATGTTACAAGACTCCAGATCACTTTTCGGAGATGTTCACCCGTCCTGGGATAGTTTAGCTGTAAGATCAGATTGTGCAGCAAGGAGGTGAAGTCACAGGGCAGAGTAGCAGGTGAACATGCTGCATGTATTATAGTATAAGGGGGGTAGAAAGATCTGGAGATCACAATCCGACTTTCATTTTATTATATACTGTTTCTTACAGTAATAACAGAGGGTGACAGCATATAAACCTAAAATGCAAACCAAGTCTGCACATCATACTCATGTATATTACATGACACCTATTAATAATTTATGAAAGTGCCTTAATAGGTAAATAAATATTAAAGTGCGTCACCGGCATATAATATGACTAACATTGCTCAAGAATGTTCTTCTTCAGTATTTCACTTGCAAGAGCAGCAGTTTGTACTCCAGAGCTGTACTTCCAAGAGAGGGTGAGAATTTATAATATAGAAAGACATTTTTTAATCTATGGGGAGCTGTTTTTGTCACACTGCTACACATCTACATACAAGTATACAGATAATCTTCACTGATTTCACTATGTCCACTTGAATTAGTACACAAGGCGAAGAAAACACTGAGGTAGGAACAGCCACATGACAGCCCACTAAGCGGCTATTATAATATGATAAAACAAGCAAATTTTTTTTTCTTTAAAAATTAGAGTCATACGGAGCAAACCCAGGCAAGACCCATGGCCCACTCCACTTGGTTGCAATTTTTGAGTTTTTAGAAGACAGTGTGTAGAGAAAGACTCTGGGCTTCTCCCTGCCATGAGACGCGGCTCTGCTCACTGTTAGACAACATGAGCTGGCAGCTCACACTTTTATTGCCCTGCAGCTGCTTGAACAGCACATAAAGCAACTGTAGGGGAGTCGGAGCACCCGGGGCCGTCATGCATTGTCTAAGGCCTAGTTCACGCAGAGTTTTTTGCAGGCAGAAAAATCTGCCTCAAAATTCCTTCAGGAATTTTGTGGCAGATTTTGACCTGCCTGCACTTTCTTTGATGCAGTTTTGCGGCGTTTTTTGCTGCATTTTTCGTCAGCAGCCATTGAGCGCCGCGTGACTTTTTATTTGGACGTTTTTGGTGCGGTTTCCAAAGCGGTTTCCGCGTCACAGACAGCGCCAAAAATCTCTGTGTGAACTAGGCCTAAGGCCGGATTCAGATGAACGTGAGCGTTTTGCGCCCGCACAAAACGCATGCGTTTTGCGCGCGTGGCAGCAGCGTGACAGCTTCGTGTGTCCTGTTCATATGGTGCGCGGCTGCGGCTGCGTGCTTTTCGCGCACCCGCCATCTTTATGACACTCCGTTTGGATGTTTGTAAACAGAAAAGCACGTTGTGCTTTTCTGTTTACATTCATTCTTTTACTGTTGTTGCGCGAATAACGTGCGTCCCACGGAAGGGCTTTCGTGGGGTGTGCGTGATTTTCACGCACCCATTGACTTCAATGGGTGCATGATGCGCGAAAAACGCCTAAATATAGAACCTGTCGTGAGTTTTACGCAGCGGTCTCACGCTGCGCAAAACTCACGGACTGTCTGCACTGCCCCATAGACTTGTATAGGTCTGTGCGACCCGAGTGAATACCACGCGGGCTGCACGGACGAAAATCACGTTCGTCTGAATCCGCCCTAAGGGGGAGCAGAGCAGCGCCTTTAATGGCATTGCAGGGAGAGAGCCCAGGGTTTTCCACCACACCTGCCCGAAAACATGGACTAACTGCAAAGGAGTGGGAGTCCCGGGTCCAGGATTGCAAGTGGACGGCTTTATTAAATGTCACTAGTCTCAGCCAATAAGCAGCTGTTCTTTGTGACTTGTAATGAAGCCGTGGCGCAGTCCAAGTTCCCGCGGCTCTGCGAGTATTGAGAACTAACAAGTCTGACAGCAACTAAAAAGTGAACATCCACTGATTTGCTTGAATGCAGACCTTTCCCAGCCAAGTAAGAAGTAACTATTAGATGGATTCATACATGGCGTAACTTAATGCCACAGATTTGATCGCGGCGAATCAGATGCAAAAAACGCATGTTTTACATGATGTGGATTTGCCGGGGGAATTACTGTGGATTTCACCCTTTGCATTGTAAAAAATTCAGATTTTGCGGCAGATTTGCTACGGTCAAATCCATAGCGTAAAATTACACCATGTGTATATCCACCCTTAGGGTACTCACACGTAGCCCATTCGGTGCGGCTTTTTCGTCTGGATTTTCGGCCGCAAAATCTGCAGCATAAGACTGTTGCAGGCAAGTGGATGAGATTTTACAAATCTCATCCATATGCTGCTGAATATTTTCTGCTCAGAAATCAGGTGAAATCTTTGGTAATATGTACAATACATGCAGTTTTACGGCCGCGTGTAACACATCGCAAATGGGCCATTAAGACTATCGCTCATGGGCCCACATAAACCTGGAGCCGTCCCTGGAGTCACATTCAATATCTACACTGCATGTAAGCCAAGTAATAGCTCCAACGAAGTAAGCAACATCAACATAGAACCGCCTGTATTGTTACCTACCATACGGAATTACCAATAATATTGTGCCAGCCACATCATAGTATCCATAAAATAATGAACATCACATATCAGTGCCCACAATGTAGTTACAAGTCTGTCACCCATAGCAGTGCCCGTGCAAATATACCAGTTCCATTGCCCCTTATCTCTACAATTGTCCTTTACTTCCATTGGCTCTTCTACTTAAATTTTAGATATCATCAGCCAATCAGGAGCAAATGAAGCGTAGCTATCTCTTCCTGTGCCAGTCTCTGGAATGACAAATCTGTATTGGAGAAGACAAGTCGGAGGTTTTGGGACAGTACCAAGAATACGGGACCGTCTCACTGAATCCTGGACACTTGGGATGGGTGTTGGGTAGACACTAGTCGAATAAATGAGGTTTATAAGCTGCATTTTTTCCGAGCCACAACGAGCCAAGCCTTGAAAAATAACTGTGTGAAATTCCAAACAGAGATTTGTCTTGGATTATACAAAAAGTTGGTTGGAATTTTTTTTTTATCTAAAGTTTATTCGGTAGAAACTGCCTCTGATAAGAATGTTTTGCAAGTTTCTCCAGCGAAAACCTGATATTAAATAGGCCTGTGTATTCTTTTGGCTTTCGATCTTCTGCACTGTATTATTTATAGTCATTTTCTTTTACCTTTCTAAGCCATTCCTGGCTCAAAACACAGCTCCCCGGGATCATAAATAAATGAGAATTCATCTATGGCAACAACAGTATAAATATTCCTAACAGATCTCCCACAGTAATGTCTAATTTATTAGACAAGTTATTCTCAGATAATATTTCTATTCTTTAACACGAGCACGGTTACTTATTGATGAATAATACGTGTTTTTCTATACTTATTTCATTTTTTAATATACATTCCTCATACTGTTATAATATTAATATATGACTTTAATAGGAATTTATACTATGTGGATACAATAAGAACTTCTTATACCACTTTCTCAAACCAGCCCTCACTGGCCAGCAACTTTTCATTTAGTTTTCTTTCAGGCTGCCATATTGAATTCTATTGAAATCCATAGGGGAAGAAGCTAGTTGCTCACTACTGTCTGACATATCCCTGATGGACAAACTTTTGGTTCTTTTTCTCTCAGTGAAAAGTGTAAGAGCGATGGTTATTGATATTAACTGACAGGGAAAGTTTAGAGAGGGAGGGTTGAGGACCCTGTGGGTGACCAGGTGACAGAAAAATTAGTCCCATGAGAGATAACATGGCTGACAAATGTAGCTGTCAGAGAGTTTCATAGTCTGAGGGCAAGAGAAGTATGATTTCTCATGTGTCACAACCCCTACTACAAAGATTCCCTTTTTTGTGAAACTTTCTGCCCCATAAGGAAACTGCGGGAAACTCTTTTGTGCTGTGCAGTCCTAGCCCAAATGACAGTGTTTGAGAAAAATATTTTATTTTTTATTGGAGATACTCTTGAAAGTGGTTCTCCGCTTTTTGTTAAAAAAGTTTCCTAAAGACAAGTTCATCATAAGGTGTCCTGCTGCTGGGACCTTCAATTATCAGCTGCAATCTGTTGTAGAACTTAAAAGCAAAAGTTCAATTCCCCTGCAGCGCCACCACAGGGGAAATGAAGCATTACAAAGTTCCTAATTAAATCTAAATGCCTTATATGCTGGAAGCTCTTTGTAGCCACTCTCTGCTTAATGTATGGATGAATACTCTATTAGGGTATTTGAACCGGACCACACTATAATGCTTTAAAAGTATCATTTTAATCCACAGTTGCATTGAGTTGACTACAGCTGTAACAGGATTGAGATTTGTTGGATGGGCAGACACCTGGTATGGGGATGACTTTTCTTAGAGCATACATATATATGATCACAGTTGGTGTCACTTACCATATTCACTATTGGTTGTATGGTCTCTATTAAGCCAGATATCACTGTATGTTGCTCCACTGGTTATTTTCCAGACCCAACCATTGGTATTAAGTGCTTTCCAACCACAAAAACCAGACTCAAAGTCACATGTGCTAAAATTTCCTACAGAAGTAAAAAAAAATGCACGTTAACTATGTTTTCAGGATTACCATATATTCAAAACGTGGCAATGTTCAGATGTTAAAGGGACTCTGTCATCAGATATCCATATTGAACTACCAACAGGCTATTAAAGATTAGGCTAACCTGATTCTGACGTGTATTATGTCTTTCCCCAGAGTGCTTCCTTTGAAGAGAAAAAGCTTTTATTCCTTTACTACATTTATGCAAATGAGCATTTTAGAGCAACGAGGGCATCACCGTTGCTCCAAAATGCTCTCTCGTCATTCCCCAGTTCAACCCCCCTCCATCCCTGCTTCCTTTGATTGGCAGGGGCCCGGCAGCGTACTAGGAGAGTTTACGCCTGGCCCCGTAGTGTAGTGAACGCGCGCACGTGCCTACATCCTAATCGGCGCATGTGCAGTGTAATATTTTTTCTCATCATTCTAATCGGCACTACTGCGCATGCACCAACTAGGATGTAGGGACGCACTCGCATTGACTACACTACGGGGCAAGGTGTAAACTCTAGTACGCAGCCTGGCCCCTGGCAATCAAAGGAAGCAGGGAGGGATGGGGGTTGAACTGGGGAACGACGAGAGAGCATTTTGGAGCAATGGTGACGCTTTCGTTGTTCCAAAATGCTCATTTGCATAAATTTAATAAAAGCTTTTTCTCTTCAATTATGTCTTTCTCTGTGGAAAGACATAATACATGTCAGAATCAGTTTAGCCTAATCTATAATAGCCCGTTGGTAGTTCAATATGGACATCTGGTGACAGACTCCCGTTAATGTTTGGACTATCCCCCAACTATGGCATGCTATGTCCGGCCGGTGATTCCTTACTGGGTTGCCTGTGCAATAACCAGTTGAGTCAGATCCTCGAGAAGGTGCCGATCCCCACTCTGGCTAACAGAAGGGAGTCCTGAGGGGGATGTTCCTCTCTATTAAACCTACATGTCCTTATAAAACTAACAGCCACATTTGAGCAGCCTCTCCTTGTTTTCTTGATAGTCCCTTTAGCCATTCATTGTCCTATGAAGATAAATATCCTTATATTTTAACCCCTTAATGACCAGCCTATTTTAGACCTTAATGACCAAGCCATTTTTTACGTTTTTCCATCGTCGCATTCCAAGAGCTATAACTTTATTTTTGCGTCTACATAGCTGTATAAGGTCTTGTTTTTTGCGGGACAAGTTGTATTTTTTAATAGCACCATTTTGAGGTACATATTATTTATTGATTAACTTTTATTAACTTTTTTTGGGGGGGAATAGAAAAAAATCTGAAATTTCGCCACACTGTTTTGCATCCTAAATCTACGGCGTTTACCGTGTGGTATAAATAACACAATAACTTTATTCAGCAGGTTGTTACGATTGCAACGATACCAAATTTGTATAGTTTTTGTATGTTTTACTACTTTTACACAGTAAAAACGCTTTTTTTTCAAAATTATTTGGTTTTGTGTCTCCATATTTGAAGAGCCGTAACGTTTTTATTTTTTCGCCGATGCAGTTGTATGAGGGCTTTTTTTTTTGCAGGAAGACATGTAGTTTTTATTTTTACCATTTTGGAGTAGATGCGACTTTTTGATCACTTTTTAATCACATTTTTTTAAAGTCAGGATTCACAGAAAACAGCAATTTTTCCGTCGTTTTTTTATTTAATTTTTTACGGCGTTCACCGTGTGGGTTAAGTAATGTAATAGCTTTATAGTCGGGTCATTACGGACGCGGCGATACCAAATATGTGTAACTTTTTTACTTTATTTTGTTTTTTTAATACTAAAGCAGTTTGTAAGGGGAAAAATTGGGTTTTTCATATTTTTTTTTTCACTTTTTTTTTTCATTAACTTTATTAAACTTTTTTTAAAACTTTTTTACTAGTCCCACTAGGGGACTTTAATATGCGATCATCCGATCGCTATTATAATACACTGCAATACTTTTGTATTACAGTGTATTACTGCCTGTCCGTTTAACACGGACAGGCATCTGCTAGGTCATGCCTGCGACATGATCTAGCAGGCATTCGCTACAGGCAGACCTGGGGGCCTTTATTAGGCCCCTGGCTGCCGTTGGAGACACAGACACTCGGCGATCGTATCGCCGGGTGTCAGTGGGATGAGAGGGAGCTCCCTCCCTCTCTCCAAAACCACTCAGATGCGGTGCACCCTATTGCGCACCGCATCTGAAGGGCTAAACGGGTGAGATCGATACTAATATCGATCTCACCTGGCAGAGCAGGGACGCCCCCAGCCCTCAGCTGCCTCTGGCAGCTGAGAGCAGGGAGATTTGACAGCTCCCTGCTCTGTTTACTTTATTCTGATGCAGCGTCGTAAAAAGTTGTATTGGCGGTCACTAATGGGTTAATGGCATGGGAGGCGACCTGAACCCTGTATCCTCCGAGGTCAAAGTGTCTATTTCATTAATATTTTTTACATAAATGAATGCCCCAATTTATAACAATTCATAGTAATCAGCACTTACTTTGATGCATAGATCATTTATAGGCATGCGTAGATTCGTCAAATACAGTACATATATTTCTGAAACACAAGGCTGCCACTAGGGGGAGCAAACTGACTCCAGATGTATACAGCTATAAGACAGTATAAATGCAAGTTGCCTCAGGGAAATCAACCCGAATAGATTCCTGCAATCAGTCCTTGACAATTTTCTAGCAAGCAATATGTCATTTCAATTTATGTTTTCTTGAATTTGAACAGTATTAAAAAATAAGGGATTGGTGTAAAGTTATTTAAGGATTAAATCCCATTTACAGCAGCCGTGGCAGGTTGAACAGGCTAGATTTTTTATTTATTTTTTAGTCATTCTCTCTCGATATTGCTTACTTTCATGTAATCCAGTTTTTGGCAAATACAAATTTGCTAATAAATCAATTTGTGGCTTTGCAAACTGAATCTATCCTAAATCTAAAGCAACACTTAGGATTTGCGATACATTATTGTATAATTTGTGGCAAGTTCAGTTCAATTAGTTCCTCCAAATAACAAATATATATTTTCCAAATATTTACAGAGCAAATTCTGCCGTCTTGAACCGTGCAGTACAATGGAGGATTTCTTCCAATATACTACCAATACTCCCATCAGCCAGTGGGTTCCCAAAAATAGAATTTTCTTTTATGCTTTAGATCTTAATTTTATTTTTGATGTGAATAAATTTGGGTGTTTTAAGGTCAAATTAACCCTGTAATGACGCCGGTATGTTTAGCCCTGAGGATCAGTTAAAAGGGCTATTCTAGTAAGCACTCTTCATAGTTTACCAGGTGCAGCTCAGTAAATTCGGTAGTGACAGTGGCTGGTATTGCAGCACAGTCTCATTCACTTTAATAAAACGAAGTTGAAAAGAACTGCAGTACCAGGCGCAGCCATAACCAGATGTGCGGCGCTATACCTGGTAATCAATGACGAGACCGCAGCTCCCACAGTAATATGGCAGTTAATGGAAAGTGGCACAATTTGTGTGAAATTGGAAGAATACATTGGCACAGTAAATTTGTATGGGCACCATATTACAGCTCCATACAATTTAGAGGCTGTACGGAGCTGTATGATCGATAATAATCTGAAAAATACAGTTATTGGTGATTATTAAAATCTAATAATGTAATATAAATTAGTCCAATAAATAGTTAAACCAACTCTCTCCCTATGACGTTTTCATTAAAAAAAGTTTAAAATTCCAATTCCATTAATTTATGAAAATGTCATAAATCAATATACGTTCTCCAAACATCATTTCACCAATCAATCTTGTAGTCATTTCTATTAGAGATTATTGATTAAACCCAAACCGGAAAATTCAGACGTACTAGAAATTGATAGGTCTTCATCGCAACCATCACTGCAGTCATTGGTAAAGTCACTATTGGATTCACCATCAAAGCGCGATCTATTGGTAGAACTCGGAATAGCAGAATATTCTTGGCAGTCGGTACATTTAAATCCATCTAAGGCAATGAACCCACTGATGTTCCTTACTGTTCCTTCAAAGGCAAGCTTTAGATTATACCATAGATATGTTAATCATTGTGATGTTTCTGCGTGTATACAAGTAGTAAATGCTCGACATGCAAGAATTACGTCTGTGACAGTTGTCATCATCGACAACATAAGCATCAGGAACAATCTCATGCACAATTGTGAATATTAAAATTGCCCTTACTGTCAAATAAATGAAAAAGTAGAATCACTTGAACAAATCTCCATATCTAATTGTGCCAGCAATTTAGTTTTCATCATAAGTTCATTTATTCTGAAGTCAAAGAAAGAAAATTATAGCAAGCTCAATTATTTTAAGGGCTTTTCCGGGATTTTCAATTGATGGTTTGTCATTACCATAAGTCATTAATGTATGATTGGTGGGGGTCTAAACCCTGAAACCCCCAGCGATCAGCAGAAGGAAGAGGCAGCGGCACTCCCTGTGGCTGTGTGGTCCCTTCATTTAGTACTTGGCACAGTGACATCTCTGTCAGGGTGGCTCTGCCTGGTACTGCAGCTCATCCACAAAAGATAATCAGTTGAAAATCCCAGAAAACCCCTTTAAATTGACAATACAATTTTCCTTAAACATGGAGTTATTGGCCAAAAGCTCAAAAATGTAATGAAAAAAATCATTGCTGTAGATATTACAAGATAAGTCATGGCATTAAGGATTCTTCTTTGAACATATTAATTTAGGATAAGTCAACATTTGAACACAATTTTTATTTACATACAGTATAATGTTAAGTAACTTTGTTGATACATTGTTTTGCTTCTCTATATTATAGTCCAGAGCTGCATTCACAATTCTGCTGCATGTTACTTGTGTGTCTGTCAACAAGCTTGTTGACAGACACTCCCTTTACAGCTTAGCTAAGATCCTACAATGCAGTGGGACAGCGTTACTTATCTCGCCCAACTCTAGCGCTCTGCAGTGCTCTTTCCCTGGTGCCACGCTTACTTTGGACATCCACATCGTGTTGCTATAGAAACTAGCACTGGTTAGTGATGTCACTCAGCAGTGGATTTAAACCTTGCTTTTCCACTCGCCTCTGCCTGCTTGATCCTGTAGTGCAGTTGTTGATTGGAGGCAAACCTAGAGAGTGCCCTGCAAAAAAGACCATACCTCCCTACGGGGTGAAGACAAGAGCTCCTATAGATTCTGCACCTCAGGTTAGTCTGCACTTGCTTCTGTAACAGAAAGTTTATTTTTCCTACATCAAATTACTAAACAGCATAGTGTAAGGACTGCACTTTCTCCAAAGCAAATCACCAGAGCAAGATCAGATGTTAAGTCAGTATAACGGTTCTCACCGGTTTGTTTGTGGATCCTCTGTGTCATCTGGGAGATGGTGCTTGGAACCCAGGGCAACGCTTGGCACAGCGGGTTTAGAGGCGGTCGGATGGTGTGGACAGAAGTCAGGACAGGCAGCAGACGTCGTAATGGGTATGGGTAGCAATAGGTCAAGGCAGGCGGCAGGCAAGGATAGTCAAGTTCAGGCAGAGGCAGAAGGGACGGAAACAGAGAACCAGGGTACAGGGAAGCTCACGGGAAACTTGGTTGAACAAGCATTGATCAGAGGAAGGAGGATCATTAAATAGGAAGTCTTTGAATTAAGGTGCGCGTTGGCCATTTAAGAAACGAAGAGTCAGCACGCGCGCCCTCTAGTGGCTGCAGCTGCAGATTGAGGATGACGGCCGCGGACGGAGGAAAGGGATGCACTTACCTGACGCCGCTTAGGGCCAGCAGAGCGTCCGGATCTGGTAAGTGGAGCTCGGGATGAGCATGAGGGAATGGAGGGCGCAGGAACCGGAGCAGAGGCCGTGGGGAAGGCGGGGAACGGCGTGGCAGCCATTACAGTCAGCTAAGAATTCTGTGAGATTTCATCTCTGAAACCTGCAGAATTGTGAATGCAGCTCTGGAGTATAATACAGACTGTAACTCAGGATCAATACATGATAAGTAATGTAATGTACTTACAAAATTACTCAACTCTTTATGAAGAATATTCCGGTAAAGCTATGTTCCCTAACCTGTGGCTCTCCAGCTGTTGAAGACCTACAACTTCCAGCAAGCACTGACAGTCACCAGCTGTTAGGGCTTGCTGGGAGTTGTAGATTTGCAACAGCTGGAGAGCCAGAGGTTGGAGAACACTGCTGTAAGGTGACTGTTAAACAGGCCTGAGAGTAAGAAGTAGAAAGTAAAGACTGACAGAGAGAATATAAGAGGGAAATATCAATTGGAAAACTAGAGAGAGTTACAGCGTCTCAGTCTGGTCTTCGATTCTACACTTTCTGAGAGCAGCATAGGATAGAGGAGGAGATGCTGAGCACGGGGATATATGGTTTATGATTTGATTAAGTAAAATGCTGCCTGGAGCCATAGAGAAAGCCTGTGAGTCCTCCTCGCTCCGCCCACATACAGTGATCGACAGCTCTGCCTGTATGAGCTGGGAATCACTCTGTAAGAGAGCCAGGAAAATCAGGACTCACAGGCTTTCTCTATGAGATCAGGCAGCATTTAAATAGTTTTGTACATGAAAACACTGAATCATATAATAGAATACTATATATCCCCGAACTCAGCATCACCCCCTCTATCCTCTGCTGCCCCAGATAGGAGGCCTGACAGAGACAGTTTTAAGGGGTAGAGAAGTAAATCATTGGTAATTGGTAGATACACAACAAAGGCAGCACAAGTAGAAACTCCTTCATATTTGTTATATCATATATAATTATTTTACAGATATTCCATGTTCCACTTATCCCTCTAAGATGTGCGCTCTGGAAGTAATAAGAGTTTAAATATCACACCCTGCAGACCGATATAGCTATTATTGGACTTATTCCCCTCATTAATATGTTGTTTTAACGCTTTCATTTCCAGAGTGCCCAGCTTAGAGAGAACACTGGTGATAATCACTGTGCTCAATACCTGCAAGTGTACTGAGCTCTCCGGCAGACAGGCTTCTCCTTCCACCCACTGACCTTCGGTTGACACATTTTGTTCGAAAAGAGTTACTTCTTTCTGAGAAGATAAAAATGTGTCAGGATTAAAAATAAATATTATAAACACATGCAGGACCGCTATCAGAAATGATCTGACCCCATACAGGCAAACGGTCGCCTGAACACACTATTATGTCCATGAACCGCCATCTTGTACCCTATTGTATAATTCAATAGAATAGTGAGAAATAAAAAAAATACATAATTTTATTGATATATATTAAAACCCTAATGCGTACATGTGGGGGACACCTGAGGAAGTCTTGTTATACTTCTTTTCAGGCAAAGTCACCCACTGATATTGAAATTCAGGAAAATGATACGCTCTTTATGCAGCCTCTGAAGCCCATGCAATATATATATAATGGATCCACGGGGAAGAATACTGGTTGGTGCCTATACATATAGACTTATGTGAAATGAAGGGCAAGATGTTGGAAACCCGGTTTATTTGTAGCTCCCATGCAGCGACTGGTGGGTAGCGGGTAGGTGACAGCTCTCAGGTTAGTTTGGGCCTTGATATAAGTACCACCTGTACTGCCCTGATGGTGGCTATGAACACGTGTGCACCCATATTCTGTTTAGCAGTGACTTCTAATGAATTATTTAACTTTATGCTGCTGTCTTACATAAAATAAGTCAATAGAAAGCCAAACTTGTTGAATATGAACATGTTACATTTATACAAACACTCGGAGTAAATTAAAGCCGAGGACTTAAACAAGCATGCAATCAACTCCGTTCATTACGATCTGAAGCATCATGTCTATAAACAATCACTTGAAAAACAAAGTGTACTGTAATGAGAATAACTTCAAGTGGGGAGCTAAATGAATGTTAGCATCGACAGAAGGTAAGAATTACATCAGATATCCATGAAATGGATTCCACTCAAAACTTGTCTTTCACAGTTCCTAAAGCCACAATACACACGACAGGGTCCGAGCGTCAGACGATAAAAATGGCTGTTTTGGTCCGTTTTTCTCTGACATTTTGCATTCATTTTGCATCCCTTCCATTTCCGTTTCGGGCCGTGTTTCCGTTTTTGACGGCCAATTTTGACCCGTTTTGCATCAGTTTTTTTCCCTGTCCGTTTTAAAAACTGATGAATTTGATTTGTACATTTTTTTGACACACATTTTTCTCTGTAGATAATGCCACACGGTACTGCCACAGCCCCCTGTAGATAATGCCACACAGCCCACTGTAGATACTGCCACAGCCCCTCTGTATATAATGCCACATGCTGCCCTCTGTAGATAATGCCACACAGCCCCCTATAGATACTGCCACAGTCCCCCTGTAGCTAGTGGCACACAGCCCCCTGTAGGTAGTGTCACACAGCCCCCCTGTAGTTAGTGCCACACAGCCCCCTGTAGGTAGTGGCACACCCCCGATAGATGGCACCCCCCCTTCCTGTAGATAGTGCCACTGTAGAGGACTGTTCTAGGAGAAGTCCCTGACTTCACTGTCCATATATGGAGAGTGACATCTCCTGGAGCGGAATCACCGGCCACAGCTGTGCCAGGGATGGCTGTGACCGGGGATTCCGCTTCAGGAGAAGTCCCTGACGTCACTGTCCATATAGGGACAGTGAAGTCAGGGACTTCAACTGGAGCGGAATCACCGGCCGTTGTGGCCGGGGATTCCGCTTCTGGATTAGGGGACAGCTCCAGGAGAAGTCCCTGACATCACTGTCCATATATGGACTGTGAAGTCAGGGACTTCTCCTGTAGCAGAATTCCCAGCCACAGCTTCGGCAACGCTGTGTCCAGGGGTTAGGGTTATCCGCTCCTACAGGGAGCAAAAAAATCTTCTCCTCCTCCACGCATGCACTTCGCACTGTGAGGAGGAGAAGAGAGCGAGCGGCAGAAAGCACGGCCGTCACTCAGATCACATCCAAGTGGCAGCCGTGCTTTACACGGCCCCATAGACTTCTATGGGAGCCGTGCGGCATGGCGAACGGTCCAAAATAGGACATGGGCCGTGTGAATAGTTCCATTTGGGGTCTATTGTTCCCACAGCGGCCCTGTGACGGCCGTTCAAAGAACGGCCGTTACACGGCCGAGACACCCTGTCGTGTGAATAGGGCCTAAGAGTGCAGGAAATAAATCCAGAAGTATGATGTTATCTTCATTGATTAAAGGGGTTATGTGGGGACCAAAAAGTATTAGCAGTGTAGTCACTGCAGTATGTGAGTACACTCGCTAATATACTCTCCGGTGCCCTGTGACCAAACTCACTGTACTCTATGTACTCGCTGTACTACTGCTACAGTGAGTACATGGAGTACAGCGGGGCCGGTCACATGATGAAGAATTGTGTCGTCATGAAGGAAGACTTTTGCAAGTAGACTTCCGGTCCCCCGCCAGTGCTATAAAAATCGATTAAAATATCATAATCAGCGCGACAGGGGACCGGAATGTATATTAGTGAGTGTACTCAGATACTGCAGTGACTATCTTTGAAAGACATTAGCTGTCCAAATGATCTAATAGGGCATATTGACATCATAGATATAGGTCCCCACTCAGGACCTCCCTCTTAAGACCCAGAAGAGGGAGAGCCGCCCTGTAACATTGGGTCCTGTTCAGTCATCCGTTTTCTGCGGCAAAATTAACTGGCAGCTCCAAACAGCTCTCTGATGAGACAACCCCTTTAACAAAACATAAACTTATCGTACACGTCTAGCGGTCCCATTACACCGGTCGATTTTGACTGGTGCTTGTGAGCGCCGATCAACGAGACAGCTCATTGATTGGCGCTCGTTTCAATAGTATCAATAATAGTCCTGGACCGAACACACTGCAGGGAGCCTGGCTCCTACCATCATAGTTATATACGACGCTAGGAGTCCCTGCCTCTCCGTGGAACTACTGTCCCGTACTGAAAACATGATTACAGTACGAGACAGTTGTCTCGCACCGAGGCAGGGACTCCTAGCGTCGTACATAACTATGATGCTAGGAGCCCGGCTCCCTGCAGTGTGTTCGGTCCGGGACTTGCGGCCGAAATACGTTCCGTCCATTACGGACTGAACATGCTCGTGTGAATCCAGCCTAAGGTCTTTTTTTGATTCTTCCACTAACGTGGCTCCCAGTATATTTCTTCCCAGGACCATTGTGTCCATAACTTGATGGGTTTCTTTACATGTGGGGATAGCCATATGCTGAGCAATATACTACCCATTCCATATATCCTTATTTTAAGGACTATAATTTGTACTGTACTGTACTGTATTCTCTTCAATACATGGAAAGTCTGATTTCATGCTATAATCGGTAACTTTATAGAGTCGTCTCATTCATCATGTACTTCTTTTAAATGTTTGTCCCATTTCTGTGATTAATAAAGGTTTTGATATTTTTATATATATATATATATATATATATATATATACACATGGCTTTATACTCCGTTTACTTCTCTGTAAAAAATTACACAACCAGGACTGATTTTCATCTTCTGGAAGTAAACAATGAACGTTCCAATACTATGACTGCAATCAGAGATCTTAAAACATTTAAACATTTTATACATTATTAATATATAAAAAATTATATTATATCCCATATATATGTAGATATATTCAGACAATAGACATACATAAGTATTCCGCTCGTAGAATTTATTTGCACCGAAATAGCATATAAATCCCTACATGTCTTGAAATAATTAAATTAATAAAAGTTTTACATTGTTCCTGCGCTCAAAGACTTGGTTTAAATTTTTATACAAGTCTCAAAGCAAATAAATGCTGTTGGCAAAGAAACCACTTAATATTTCTATCATTTGAAATGTTCTAATGCTGTTTCCCTGCTACGACAGTAAATTCCAGCAGAGTAGAAGTGTCTACGAGTTCAAGACAGTTAATAAATTCTTACCTCATCCGAGTAGAGCAGAAGTCTCAGACTGTTGTCTTTCTCCATCACGTAATGGAAGTGGAAGCGACAGTTCTTGTCTTTGGTCCTGTGAAACACTGAGCTTTTTAAATAAGCCCTTTTGTGCAAATTGCTGGGGTTCCCATCAACAAACAGAAAATGTCCTGCAGTGATAAATAAAATACTTAGATGTCGGCATTTTCAGAACATGAAGCCCTAGATGACCTGCTGCTACAGATTGCAGGCAATTGTTGTTTCATCTCATATTCAGATTCCCATAAGCTTTGTACTATACATGTCTAATACATTCATTCTGAGATTTAAGGTGTATCTTCGATTATAAAACAACTTTCCATAATGAATAGTACAAGCGAAAATAGGAAACTTTGTAATATATATTTTTACAGAAAAATGCCTCTCCATCTATCATACTCCTTTTTTCACCCCCACACACCTTTAAAAGTTCACTGACTCAGAATTCACTCATAAAATTTGTACAATAGAGAGAGGAGGCAGATTTTCAGCTTCACTCAGAGATCAGGTTACAGCTGCCCATAGAAGTCTGTCGCGAGGGGAGAAGAGAACAGGAGCAGAGTGAGAGAGAGGCAGAGAGACACACAGAGATGCTGCTGCTGCTTCTGGCTCTAGAAAGTGTTTTACTATGTCCCCTTTGTGCTGGATTCACAGCTACAATGCTCCTTACTGCTGTATAATGTCCTCAATGCAGCTGCTGCTGCTTCTGTGTATGAGCCTGATAGAGATAGAGATAGTGGAGCAGGATCTTTTCTATATGCTGTGTATAGAAGACTTAGGAGCTAGTTTCCTTCTTCTGCTCCTCCGCCCCCCATCTCTCCATAGACTTCTATGGGCAGCTGTATGAGTCTAGGAGTGAAATCTGAGTGAATGAACATTTAAGGAGACGGGGGAAGAGAAAAGGAGTATGATAAGTAGAGAAAGAGGTATTTTTGTAAATTAGGATATATTACAGAGTCTCTTATCTTCACTTGTACCATGGATTTATAAATAGTTGTTTTGCAATCAAAGGTACACTTTTAAACGTTATAATAATAAGGGCTACAATTGGAGACCCCTAGCTAGCGAGCAGGGCCCTCATTCCTCTTTTTAAACTGTTGATGTAATGTCTGATTTTGTTTTTACATGTACCCTTTGAATTGTAAAGTGTTGCAGTGTCTATTATTGTTATTAGAAGTACCATAGGTGGTACTATGTACTGTACCGATCCTGGCAGCTGAGGAGGCACACAATGTTCCTTCTGCATTTTGCACACAGTAAGTCTTAGTCACAAAATGGTCTATGAGAAGACACATGAGCAAAATACTTTCAACTTGACTGAAAACTACACAGGCTCAACTAATATCTCTGTTATCTGACTATCTCAGTATGTAAGAGAAGTGACATCCCATGACCATACAGGCAGGACATGCGACTTCTATGGGGTTCGTGGTGGGAGGGGGCCCATAACTAAACTGCATCCACTGACACTGTCATAGGAGCCACCTGCAGACACCTTTATGGGGAGCTCACTGCATACAGATTTATACAGCTCCCATAAAGTTCAATAATATCTGTGTAACTCCATATGTAAATAGCACCCCCTAGTGTTGGCTGTATACAGCCAAAATAATATAATTTAGCAAGTTGTAAAAACAGAGCTCCTCTATATAGATATAGTTCAGACCTAAAAATGAAATGATGGATACTGATTTTACTAAGGGTGTAGAACATTTGGCGGAGCTCTCAGTGGGTCGTGGGGTCCATTCTAAATGTTGCTATAGAACCCTATGATTTCTAAATATCAATTGGCATCACCTATAATATGTAAAAATGAAAAGACAGGATTATAATTTGCATTAAAAACTTGCTTAATAAAGGGGTTTTGCAATTTAGACTAAAGTACACTTTAAAACATAGTGGAAAATATTCCCTTTAAATTGTTGTTCCTTTCTCCTAGACAAAACTTAAGGCTAAATGCAACTTGACCTTACTAACAATATAACTTGTGTATTTTTTCTTTTTCGCCTTAAAGGGTTGTCTGGTTTAGAAAACCTATTTTCAAATACACTACTAGGGCATTATTCTAAGTTAGTAAAGTGGAGTCCGTCATTTAGAATCTCCTCCTATTGGATCTGCGACCTCCTAAGGTAACATTTTGGAAACAGATGGTTAACTCTACTGTATAGTATGAACGTCTCATTTTCAAACATAGAAATCGGCCTGACAAGTTTCATAAGATATGGGACGTGTGGTGCAGCTATTCGTATACTACATACTCCTCAGGGGAGCTGGGCATGGCAGTGGACGCGATGTTGGGAGAGAGGGGAAGGTAGATGTGATCTTTTTGTCCGTTCGTGCTGGATCTCCCGGACCTCTTGCATATGGTCATATCTGTATATGCCTTATAGTATATATGCTCTATTTGATGACTTTCTTTTCCTTTTTATTTTATGCCTCATTTGTGTAGTGGTGTTTGTACAGTGTGATAATATTGTAATGTTATGTCCAGCACCTGCGAGTGCTTTGTTACAATAATTGGGACGCTGTTGTCCTTTACCTTTTATACATCATACTGTGATGAAACAAATTTACTTTTCAATAAAACGAGTTTAAAAAAAAAAGAATCTCCTCCTATTAGCTGGTGCAGGGAGCGGCTACAAAGAGCTTCTTTTTCTGGCAGACCCAGCACATTACATGGGCAGAACATTGCTTTTAATGGGCACCATGTAATGCTTAATTTTCTCTGTGGTGGCGCTGTAGGGAAACTAAATACTTGTTTTTCGATTCCACTGCAGATTACAGCTGATCGCTGCCACAACCTGTATTCAGTTTATTTTCCGGGGCCCTCCTCACACTAAAATGATTGTAAAAAGCGAACAACCCAAGCACTTAAATAATTCTGTATACCTCAGTTCAGCTTCTACAATGTATAGAGTTGATAACCTTTAGATATTCCTGTTATTTTGTATCTTGAACAAAGATACACAAATAAAATCTATGTTGTGTTCTCATTAAACTGGAGTTTGTACTCAAGTAATGCCAGTCAATATAAAGTAAATTCCCCATAACTTGTTATCATCTTTGTAACTGTTCATTTGCTATAAAAAAATAAATGTTTTATGAGGTCGACTCTTTTTAAATCCAAACAAAAATGGGATATTTGTATCTCCTTTCAGTTTTCGTTCATGACGCTGTAACTCTCGCTTTATCTAGAGGTAAAGCTTTTATCGCTGGTCTTTTTTCAGTCTTCCCTGGCAATCAGATCTATTTTCATAGAAAACTTTTTTTTTTTTTAAGAGAATACAGATCATCCTGACAGTTCCTATTCACACAGCTCCTCGGCATGCTATCTCCGTCAGCAGACCGCTGGCTGGTCCTGAGTTCCAATCTGTCAGCTGCCCAGTGCTTTCCCTTCCACAGCACATGACATTAGGGGATTCAATCATGACCTGTGACCTCTTCTAACAAGACCTACTGAATGATAATTTGACTCTTTACACATTTGTGCTGAAAGTTCCCATTACAGCTCCAACATCTGTCTCTTCTAAGATGTTCGTGGCCTTTGATATAAGGAACAATTGAGGTCTAAAAGTAACCAGAGTGAATATAGGAGCATGACTTAAGCGGCTGTCAATTTCTCCAGCACTTGAGGAAATCCGGCTCCATGGCGGAGCCCACACGGATTTGCACTGTTAGCCGGATATTTAACAATCTTTCATGGTCTGTCTGCGGAGATGTCAAATTAGTAACGCTCCCACTGTAGCTATGAGATATGGACCCTCTCTAGGGATCCGATTTACGGCTTAATGCATGGGATAGTTATAGTTTCAAATAAGAGCTAATACAGATAATGTTCTACTTCACAACCTCTAATGTGTTATATCAAAACAGATCAACATAACTTCTAATTTACAGATAGAAGATTAAATAGTGCGTTACTCACTAAGGATCTTTTAATTCTACAGACTCTTTGCAATAGACCTGACTGTTCTATCAATACTGGGTATCTAGGGAACATGGATTTGTATAAAGGTCGGTAATTTAATTATGGTGCCTATATATATTTAAAGTCAAGTATTAATTTAATGTAGTAAGATACCTGCCTATTGTTAATAGATTATGGTGCAATTATTATCATATGCTGCTGCAATACCATGGCAGAGGGGCAGCCATGTCCATGGGCGTAGCTACAGGCGGTGCAGAGGTAGCAACCGGACCCCAGGCCATGGTGGCCGCAAAGCCCCTCTGCCACAAAAGAAGACGCCAGTATTATAAATGGTACATGATATGTGGAAGGCCCTGTTATAGATTTTGCATTGGGGCACAGGAGCTTCAAGTTGCGCCGCTGGCACTATAGAGTGTTAATCATCTACATTATGTTGGGTTGACATATTGCAGTAGTGTGCCACGCGTTTTGCCACAAACTGTTTCCGGCTTTGTGCCATGTGTTTTTTACAAAAACAATTCGGCCAATAACTGCATGGGAAAATTGAGGCAACACTCTGTGAAACACACAGATTTGGACATAGCTAAAGCACTGATGACCATTCTGTAACACATGGGCCCTTTTTGACTCAGATAAAGTACTGAGCGTTCCCAGGATCACTTCTGAACTGTAGTTTCCATTGCAGAAGAAGAAAACAACCCACAAGCTGAAACTGAAAATCTCAGCAGACCAGCCACCCTAAAGCTGGCCATAACAATAGATATATCACACGGCTGAGAAAAAGGATATAGATCATATTCTGCTGACTACAACTTTTTGTGACATAAACGGGCGTGACAAACGCCGACTGAAGGCATGTACCTGTAGAAAAGTTGACCTGCCGTGTTGGATTTTTTCAGGTGTTGTCGGGTGTTGACATTGACAATACTTGGAAAGTCATTATTGCCAAACGATAGTTGTGCACCTCATCAATAGAAGCCCTACCCAGGTCACATATCAAGGCAGAGATCACGATGATTTGACATTTTAAGTTATGGTTTTGTCATCAAGAACGTCAATCTTCACAAATCAACTGTGCATGACATGTTGTTCAGACAATGGACATCTGAAAACTGTAATGTATAGCCTGCTGAGGCCTGTGCTTACTCATCTTGTAACATTGCGGCTTGTCTACATCCTGCTGGGTACAATTTATCTTTCAGGGATATTAAATATTCCTGTTGGCCACAGACCATCCATCATACTATATATAAGTATCTAAGTATCAATGTAGGCTCCTGTAACGCTCCCTGCCGCCATGTTCTTACTTGTCCCCGGCGTCCACGCCTCTCTCTTCCTTCCATCTCGGTATCTGGTGACTACTCTCCCGGCTGACTCTTCACGCTGGGTCCCAGTGCACGCACGCGTTGTCCCTTGTTTTCTTAAAGAGCCAAAACTAAATTCTCTGCTTTAAAAAGCTCTTGCACTCTAGACTCATTGCCAAAGCAATTTGGTTCCTCAATTGTTTCTTGTGTCCCGGCTATTCCATCTATTGACTTGTGTTTTTACCTCAGCCTGTACCTTTGACCATCCATGCCTGCTGCCTGACCTGACCATTTGATATGATACCCGTGATGAAACTCTGCCGCCTGTCCTAACCTTTTTTTATGTTACCCTTTACGAACCTCCGCTTACCTTGACCTTTTTCCATACCAGACCTCACAACGCCTGTTAGGTCAGTCCTCACCAAGGGAGACTGCTCTGGGGGTAGAAACCTGGGGTTCCCCTTAAGTGAAGTCCAGATCCATGTACAAGGGTGAAAGAGGGAAGACCAGGGGTTCTCTTAGACTCCGCTCCACAGAGTAGCCCTAAGTCAAATCCCTTGGTGACAAGGTGGGTTCACACACCCCTGCTGGCCTAGTGACAGTCTATTCCACAGGATTTGTGACAGCTCCATGCTGGTGTCTATATTACTCTTCTGGGTGTACATTGTGGGTTCTGGAATAGGGACGGTGGCAGCCATGATCTACCACCCTGCAGTGATGGCATACTTATACACACATATATATGTAACTGCTGTCTTCTATTGTTACTCAACTGGTTGTTTATTGATTGCGCGTATTTACAAAAAACTGCTACCAGCAGAATAATTCCTTTAAATCCAACTGCCAATGAATGGATAAGTGTATGAGCAAAAAAATAAATAAATTTTATTATGCCACTAAAGAGCAAAAGACTGACTACACTGATTAATTAAAATAGATAACATCACCTCCGTTTGAATTAGAACTGACTGTGCACATTAGACCATGTGTGTGTATTGTATCCAGTGTTGCTCGTGGCTGCAGACCAACGAGTCAAACACTTAGCATATGTGGAGAGCAACGGAGGTACATATTAGATTAAAAGGGTTATATCAGAGCCCCACCCCCCCGACATGTTTTGCTGTGCTATACAGCATCCTCAGGGGTTCAGGGGCTTAAGGCACGTATAAATTGATTGCACGTATAAATCAGGTATCATCTTCTTGTCAACAGTCATGGGCATATAGTCTTCAGAAGAGCACAGTAGCTAATGCTGACCATATAGACTGAACATAAAACTAGATGATCATACTACGGTTGCCTGAGCTATGGCAGAAACGAAAACTAAAAAGCTTACGAGCTCTCGGCAGAATATATAAAACAATAGATTGAATCATATCAGATTTATTCTGAATCTGGCATATTTAGGCAGTGCTCAAATCAAGTTTGTCATTTTCGATGAGTGTGTACGTCAGGAAAGCTCTAAACCTACACGTTAAACGTGTCCATAGGTCTACATTGTTATACGAAGTCCAAAAGAGTGCCTTTTTGGCCTCTATCTGGCCTGTATTATATTTAATAGCTTTTTAATAGCTTTTCATAACGTATCCATTAAACAGACAGGAATTTGTCACACACTTTGTTTGACCTATACTTTGGGAGCTTTTGCAGGCGTATATGTCAAACTTAGGCCAAAAATGTGATGTAAACATCGCCATACTTTGCAATAAAGATACTGGTTTATAGTAAGTAAACATGCACATGGCCTCCGTAATATTCAGAGGTTCAGCCCACGCCATGCTAGACTATAAAGTATAATGGTTATTCTATATTGTCTGTAATCATTCTTTTCTATTAGGCCTGATATTTTCTGGGGTTATAAACTTTATCACTTCGATATAATCTTCCAAAAGGAAAGAAACGCCTGGACCTTTCATATTCTTAAACACAAGCACATGTTCTGCAGGATTATTTTTGCTATTAAAATCTATATATTTTCCATATGTTCCCTTTGGTCTGTTTAGAGGTTCTGGGTGGTTTATAAATGATTGATTTAGATGTATAATGATCATAGTAATAATAGTACAGAGAATATATTGTCATTTATGACAGATACAATAAAACTTCATTGACACAACCACCTACAAAATTGTCAGACAAGGGCGGATATAGAAAAGAGTGGACCCCATAGCAAGAAGAAATAGGAACCCCCTCCTGGTGCTGTTTTCTGTCATCATGCCGCCCACGTAAGACTTCGTTCACATCTGCATCAGGGTACCTATGGTTTCCGTTTATTTCAGTCAGGGTTCTGTTCTGATGGAAAGCTCCGACAGAACGGAGCCCTGATGTGAACGAAGCCTAACAGGACAATCTGATGTTTGCTGATCCTTCAACCCATCTCTTGCAGAACAAAAGCAACTTGTTGCCATCAGGCTGCATTGTCTTTCTCTTATTTGTTATACAGAGGTCCCTGCGATCAGTGGCGTAGCTATAGGGGTCGCAGTGGTCGCAATTGCGACCGGGCCCCTAAGCCAGGGGGGCCCACATGCCCCCGTCACCACTCTAAGACTGGCCATACAATTAATTAATGAACTCCTTCTTTAAACAGCGTGATGTGCTGCTGCGTGTGTATCTAGAATTCTCCCCTGTCTCCTCCCCTTTTGTGCTCTGAGGCACTTGATTGGAGGAGGCAGGGCCGGAGGATGCTAGATACACACGTTGCTGCACATCGCGCTGTGTAAGGTAAGAGCTCGAGCACATCACAGCTTATTTCCCTCTGGGTGTAAGTGCAGGACGAGCCTGTTTACACAGTTTAATTAGGCTATGTTCACACGGGGTCTTTTGCCGAGTATTTTGACGCGGAAACCGCGTCGCAAAACTCGGCAGAAACGGCCCGAGAACGCCTCCCATTGATTTCAATGGGAGGCGTCGGCGTCTTTTTCCCGCGAGCAGTAAAACTGCCTCGCGGGAAAAAGAAGCGACATGCCCTATCTTCGGGCGCTTCCGCGTCCGACCTCCCATTGACTTCAATGGGAGGCAGGAGAAAGCGTGTTTTATGCCCGCGGCGCTCAATGGCCGCGGGCGAAAAACGGCGCGATAATTGCTATTCACACGGAGTATTTTGGGGGAGGAATATCTGCCTCAAAATTCCGTTTGGAGCTTTGAGGCAGATATTCCTCCCCCAAAATACTCCGTGTGAACATAGCCTAATGATGGGGTTTTTTCCTCTTCCCTTATCTAGCCTGTGTTTACAGCTTGCTGTCTCTCTATTTCTGGGGTGAGAGGAAGTCTTACAACCTGCTCCCATGTGACTGCCGGCAGAGCTTCTCCCCCACGTATCCAAAGTAAGGCAGTAGCTGCCATCAATCATCTCCTGCTTCTGTAAGTTTACTTACAGAAGGAGAGAATTTAGCTGTGATAGCGGTGTAGACCGGACTCTGTGATAACAGAGATGTCATCATTTACAGCTCTAGACAAGGTAGGGACAAGATACTGATAAGGGGCTAGAGGTTACTGAGGGTCATTACATGGCACATTACAGGGCGACTTCTGACCAGCACTGACTAGAGTATGTGACCCTGCTCTGCTCAGCATGGTGGAGGGAAACTGCAGAGGACCAGGAGGTCCCAGGTGTCAGTGTATATGAAGCACTGCTGGAGGACATATCCATGAAACAGGCTGCCCTACAGGTTTATTAAACATTATTTAGTATCCGATGCATTTAATTGAATAGCAATTAATAAAATAATCAACTACCCAGGGGGAATTTGTACTGTGCAGGCGCACATAGATGGCATCTATCCATTTGTGGTGGCACAAAGAGGGTATTATTACTGTGTGGGGGCAGAATGGAGGGCACTATTACCGTGGGACACAAAAGGGGAACAAGTATGGGGGGGCACAAAGAGGGGCAAGGGAGGTAGCAGCAGGATGAAAAGTTTGTGTGCAGACGACTCGGGGCTGGAAAAATACATCTTGGCGGTCTGGCCCAGAGACGTAAAGGGCAAGTAAACAGCTAGTTGTCACCTGTGAGTCACTGGATGTAACCAATCTCTTTACTCTATGTAGAACTGGTATCTGTTATTTAGTGACTACATTATTTATATATACATTCATACATAGAGCTGAGCCGCTGTAACTAAGCCTGCCGTGTTATTAAAGTATGTCATCTATATATGCTAGCTCCGATGTGTATATTTTTTTTTGTGGGGGGAAAAACCTTTTAATACTCTAGCAACGCCCCTTGATGCTAGTGCTGCATCGCTGGGTCACTTAAGATACCCAGCGATGCAGCTGAAAGTTACGTACGTGCTATGGTCGGCTGTATAAAGAGAAGTTGCACGCAGGGGGGGCCCAAGCTGAAATTTTGCACCTGGGCCCATGAGCCTTTAGCTACGCCCCTGCCTGCGATAAGGAAGCCTTCTATAGGTCCGCACTACCAATGGAGAAGAAGAATGGGGCAACCTGTTTTTGCTCCCCATCCTTTATAGGCTCCATAGCAGCTTCTTTTTCGGCCTCTGGGGTATATACGCACCTGTAGACGAGTGGTTTTCCCAAAGAAGAGGACCAATACACATATAATATAAGGGCACTGAATACCCAACACAAAAAAATCTGGTCTAGATCAGGTAAAGTCTTGTCAAAAAGTTTGTCTTGTTGGTGAGGGTTTGCTTTATATGGTTTGTGGGTCATGTATAATTGATTTGTGGTTAGCATTTTCACTGGTGCTAGTAAATACACCGTTTAGTACATAGCATAGATACTTTATCATGTCAATCTCTATATATAGCATGTTGAATAGTAAAAAAGGAAAAATCTAATATTTCTAAGAAGTCATACATATTTTAACATTGGTGTAATATTAGGAGTTTAATACTTTTTGGACGTCGGGAAGCAAGATGACAAGTTACTTTCTAGTGTATAGGGGAAAGTGCAAGTGAGAGCAGGGATAAAGAACTGCAGTCTTCCAGTGGTGGTACAGGACCTTTTGTAATGGTTCATTTATATGATTTTTTTTATAGTGGTGGGATAATTCTGCTATTGTTTCTTTATGCTGTGACAGACATGAATGGCATGCTGTGGGATTTACCTCTCACTGATGATGTACACCTATGTCATGATGCTTTAAGGCGTTAAAATATAACATTCTGGCTACTTGTAGCCACCACTAGAGGGAGCACGGGAGCTCACTGCACAAACAGAAGTTTAAGCTCCCTCTAGTGGAGGCTGCAGGAAGCCAGAATGTTATATTTGAAATCAATTACTATACAGATTATTTGAAGCACTGTATCAGAAAAATGGAGCTCCAACCTATATAAAGAATATATATTAAGAAATTAATCAAGATAATCAACCAAAAAGTATTCAAGTGTGGACATTCCCTTTAAAAGTTGGTCACAGTGGAGCTTATATTCTGAAAGGTTTGGAGTTGCAGTTTTATCACAGCTGGAGAGCCAAAAGTTACAGACAACTAAACAGTAATGTCGCATTAATTTCAAAGGGACTTATAAACATCTCAGAGATCGGGGGTATTCTAGCTCCCTGCTATTGATGACATCTTTTGTCATATCGCAATGACATACCAGAGCAAAAATCATCACATTCTGCAAGATATATAAAGCTATTTCTGAGACACCACAGGGTTAAGTCTTAATATATTTTTTTTAGGCTCTGGTGGTATCATACTCAGCAGGAAAAATAATTGAGAGCTGAAAAGCATTATCTTATTGCCGTCCTCACAGCAGATAAACTTTAAAGTCGCAGCGATTAACATTTTGGAAATGTTATTGGTCTGATTATGCATCAAACCGCTTATTTTGCCGATCCATTCAATTCCTGTGTATATTTCAAAGATCATTTCGCTCCTTTTAAATTCAAGCCCATTTTCCTTTCTGACTATTTACTTACAACAAGCGTTTACTGACAATATCCTATCTATAGTTTTGGTTTCCAGAGAACGTAATTCATATACATGGAAATTACAAATGTAACGCGACTAAACGTACAGATTATGGAACTCATCTGGATTCATGTCATTTGTACTATTTGCTTCTTCTGCTGTATGTAGCTGAGTTGAGCTTCGTCCTCTTTTCTGTAGCAATCTTATTGTTTGAATCCTATAAATTATTCTGTATAGAAATTCTTCATGAATATGATAATGAATGCATACTAATGCTGCACATGGAATTTACTCGGATGCGTTGCCTCTGTGTCAGGTGAAGCTTTGCCTGTCAACATTTTGATGAGGGTTCATTGACATTTGGCTGCGGTTTTGTAGCAATTAAATGGAAATTGCACCAAAAATAACGATGTGACCACAATGTGTGAATAAAGCAGAATTTTTTGCTGTGTTTTTTTTTGAAAGTCACAGCAAAACCGCACAATTTTTTTTAAAAAAATTGCAGAAAAAATGCAACAAATTTGTATTTCTGGAAAAAAAAAACAGATCTTTTTTCAAAACAACAAAGTATTGGGGCCATTCATGTGACAAGTCTGTTAGCTCCTTAACGACCGCCCACCGTCTTTTGACAGCAGGCGGTACAGGTTCTTAGTCTACAGTGACGTATTTTGGCGTCGCTGTAGAAGAGGCTGATGAGCACTCATCCGCTAAGCAGGAGCGGTAACTTACAGCTCCTGATCTTAGAGCAGCCTGCTGAATACAGCTGGGGTTGGAAAACATTCCGACCCCAGCTATTTAGCCGTTTGATAATCGGTCCGTGACCACGACATGGTCGAAGGGAACTGCCCTCTTTGATCGCGTCATCGGAAACCATTTTTTTAAATAAAATATATTTTATTGCCCTACATTACAAACAAAACCTACACATATTAGGTATCTAGACGACCTTAATAACCTTAAGAATAAATTTAACAGGTTATTTAGCATGAAACGTGAACGGGATAAAAAAGAAACAAGAAAAACTAGGCAGAGAATCGCTTATTTCTATATTCACACCGTAATTTTTTTTTACCCCCATACTATGAAAAAAAAATACTATTTCTCCCTCATAAAACAAGGCCTCATACATCTACATCAATGACAAATTTAAAAAGTTATGGCCGCTGAAAGGCAGAGACAAAAATAGAAAAATGTAGCTGGTCATTAAGGCTTTTTCAGGCCTGGTCATTAGATGGTTAAAAGAGTTGTCCAGTAATATAAAACAAGGCAGCTTTCCTTAAAAAAAAAAAAGAGCACCACACCTGTTTGGGTCTGGGATTGCAGTTCAGCTCTATTGAAGTGAATGGGCCTGATCGCAACCTGTTGACAGGTGTGGTGCTGTTTTTAGAAGACAGCAGCCATGTTTTCTAATCTTGGATAACCCCTTTAAGGCCCTGTTCACACAGAATTTTTTTGACCTGCCTGCACATTTTTGCCGTGTTTTTCACCCACGGTGCTCAATGGCCAAAATACGCCACGAAAAACACTTTCTCTGCCTTCCTTTGATTTCAATGGGAGATCAGAGGCGGAACCGCGGCAAGAACGAGCATGCCACTTTTTATTTCCTCGTGCAGGTAAAAATCGCCACGGAAAAAAAAACTCTTGACGCCCATTGAAATCAACGGGACATTCGGACATTTTTTTCTCGCGGATTCCGACACGGTTTCCACGTCAATATTAGCGTAAAAAAACTCTGTGTCAACTGGGACAAAGGTCTTTCTTGAGCGGATAATTAGTAATGTTGTAGCAGCATAAAAAATGCAAAATGTCCTTCACAGGTCTGCATTACTCCTTGGCTTATAGACCCTAGAAAAGAATACAGCGGACTTATGGTTATGTATTTTTGAGGGGAGAGCCTCCCCCCTCCCCTCTCGACCGTGATTGATAGTTGCCATGTACATATGCAAACACACGGCAGCCCATCAGTCACTGGTGGGACGGGCGGGGGGAGGACTCTCCTCATGATTACAGCAGACTCATAACCTTTAAAGGGTTCTCCACTTTGAACAATACTTACTTGTTAGTAGGGACCCTTGGCAATTGCTTGGACCCCCAGCGGTAAGCTTTATTCTATGGTAAAATCTGACAGTAAGTGGATAATGTGCCTGCAGCGCCATCACAGGGGAAATGAAGCATTACACAATGTCCATTCTTATCAATGGGTTCTCAGTGTCATACAGGACAGGACAGGTCCTCCAGAGCCAGAGACGCTCTTTGTAACCGCTCTCCACTCTGGCCAAGAGATAAGGATCCTGAACAGAGGACCCCCGCCCCTCTCTATTAACTCAGAATTCCCTAATAGGGTGCATGAAAAGGGAGCTTCAAATTTGTATAGTCTAATAGGAATGCAATGTTCTTAAAAAACTGAACGGTGTGAATAACGGCTGGTGTAATGTCTGTCACATGGTGTAGCACGGAATAGAGGCCAGGCACAGCATACATAATTGCTCATTCTCTTTACTTCTGCCATTAGAAGAACTTGACATATCTGCAAATGATGACATTTTTGCTCTTATTTCAGGTGATTTTTCTGCATTTACAAAAGATCCATTTAAACCTGTTTGTTCAAGGCATTCCACTTAACACGTATCAAAAGAAATCATTGACAACCGCAGATGACGGCTTCAGAAATCTCAGGCTTATAATTTATTGCACTAAGAAAATACTGTGCATTATGTTTGGTGTCTCAGGGCACTTTCCTTACATTTCTGGGTTATTACAATTATATACTTTATGTGGCTTTTGTTTGTTTTTTCCATTTGTGACTTCAGCTGCCAACAACCTACATAGCTATTGACAGTAATTTTGGAAATCTTTCTACTTAACCCATTGAGAACCACTTACCACCAACAACACTATTGTCAGTCAATTAGAAAATCTTTATTTTTAACCCTTTGCCCCTTGCATACTTTTTTTAAGAGTAGCCAAGTGGTATTATTCTTAGGATAAAAATGGTGAAAAACGGTGTAGCTGCATGTATGGGGCCCTATTGTCAGTAAGTGTCTGGGGCCCATATATAGAAGGTATAAATTGACTATTTTCCTGTTTTGCCTTCTCAAGTCCTAACTGGGATCCACCTTTGAAAGACAAATGTCAGTCCCTATTTCTTACACATTGATAAATAGATCATGATTTTTTGCTCATTATAACATACAGAACGCTGTACACATATTTAAAGTACTAATAATAATTCAGATTTCAAGAAATATAGAAAAACAGAAGAAAAACTCAACATGCCCACAGAGTTCTTGACTCATTCTCGCCTACCTTTTTAGATCCTTTTTCCAATTTTCTTCCCTTTTTTGGAATCATATCTTAAACAATATCTCTAATTCACATTCTTGATACAGACAATACAGGCCAGATTCATTTGAGGATTTATATTTACTTTATATCTACTTTATATCTATTTACTGCCCATATACTGGAACTTCTGTTGAGATCACAATATATAAATATATAGGCCCCGTCATACAGTTGATCAGTGGGATTGCCGAGAGTTGACCCTCCCACCAATTTCATCAGGGGCAAACATACCATTGGTGCAACCTGTGTAGCTGCACAGGGGTCAAGTAGGTAAGGGGCCCACTGTCACCTTAAAGCAACAGTCTTCTGTCTTTTAGACTGCATGTGCGCTGTACATGTTATGACTAACAGTTACTGATGGATTGTTAGAGCGACATAAGGTGGTGAACTATGATAAGATATTGGAGAGCAAGGGGCCCATATACTGTCCTTGCACGGGGCCCCCGAGCTGTCTGTGTCCACAACTGGATCGAATATTGATGGCCTATGCCTTGGATGGGTCATAAATTTTAAAACAGTTGATCGTTGGGGTTGCTGAGAGTCTGACCCACACCGATCTAATATTGATGGCCTATCCTAAGAATAAGGATAGGCCATCAATTTTAAAACCCTAGATAACCCCTTTAAGGAATTATGCACATAGTAGAGCCTGTATGAAGGGCATTATTTATTTATTTTTGTTACTTATATAGCACCAACATATTCCGCAACGCTGTACATATGTTCTCATTTACTATCCTCATCAGGACTCACAATCTAAATTCCCTACTGGTATATATTTTGGGGTGGGGAGAAAACTGGAGTACACAGAGGAAAACCACACAAACATGGGGAGAACATTTTAACTCCATGCAGATGTTGTCCTCGATTGGATTTAAACCCAGGACCCCAGCGCTGCAAGGCAACAGTGCTAACCACCGTGCTGCCCCTGGACCCTGTGTGCCTTTATATGGGGCTTCCTCATGGCACCGTATTACAGAGTACAGTGGGGCTCTATAGACTGCAGAGGTTGTACGGAGCCATAACTCGGCCATACACCTAATGGTCAGACCACATTTTGTCATCAGACAGCCATTACTAAAAAGTGTATGATACAACAACAAAAAGCTGTATCTGTAGCCCTTTAATTTCATCTAAATTCCCTAAACTAAGTATATTTAGAAGCTTTACTAATCCTGTCTAAGATTTAGACAGTGTAAACTTAGACTAGGCAATCAGAAGATGCATCAAATTTGTCACATCTTTCTAAACATGTTAGACTCTCTTCTCTTCTTTATATCACCTCTAGATTGGCACATTTTAGGCAAAAGGTGTATGGCCTAAAATGTGCCAATCTAGAGGTGATATAAAGAAGAAAAAAGAGTCTACCACGTTTACCACTATGCCACGTATCAATTTCCTTAGGATATTAGATCGATAGGGGTCCAACTCTCGGCAACCCCACCGATCAACTGTTTTAATGGGCCTCAGCACTTGGATGAGTGGCGCAGTCCCTTCATCGTTTACATCTATTTCATTTTTTACCTTACTTGCACACACACTGTTATATTTGTAGTGGCTGGGCATTGCAGTGATGTCCCATTCACTTATTTTGGTGGCGGCAAAAATGTTAAAATATATATTTTATATATATATATATATATATATATATATATATATATATGGAACTGTATGTCTATATTTGTTTTTAAAAATATTTAACAGCGTGTTCGACTGCACTTTTCAATACAGTATACAGGCAAAGACAGTTATACAGGCAATGGTATTATGATGTATACCAATCCAAAGTATGCTTACATCTCTACGTATATGTCAACATACATCTGGCTAATATTAGCCGGTGAGTACGTAGGATGTAAAGATCAGGAAAATTTCCTAACATACAGTAGACACCAAACCCAGAGGCAAAACGTGATGTGAATCTAACATTCACACTTACTTGCTTACCCTGGGTTTACACAAAATTTCCCAATGTATACGCCGGCATGCCCATCGAGTTTAATGGGTAAACATATGCAAAAAGGGAATATTTTTATACATTTATTCCGAGTTTCAGGCAAAAAAAAACAAAAACTAAGCAAAATGCCATTGAGCAGCCTGGTAAAACAAAGTGACGACTGCCTTGGGAGCTGTTATGGAGGCCATTCTGGCTGGCACAAAGCTTTTTGTTGCTTTTTACATTTCTGGGAAATATTTTTTAATAAAATGTATTCTTATTAAAAAAAAAAAGATTAAAACTTAAAAGAAGTAAACATCACGGTTCAATTCTATCATTTTCTTCCTCCCCTAAACCACAGGATACAGGGTTTTATGGATAATAAATATTGCTTCTAGATTTGGCTTCATCACCAGGCTATTATGGGGTGGGCTATATAATTATTTCTTATATGTTAAAGGTCTACTCATTAAAGAGAAACCAAAAACCATAAAAATAGACAATGACTTGTTGATGTTTTCCAAGCATTTAGAATGTAAATTATAGCTTTAATTATATTCCTTCTGCCAAGTTGTAATCCGACGCAACATTTGTTAAAGGGATATTCCGGTTACTTGAAATTAGACCTATGTCTACAAAATATAAAAGTCTCAAATTGCTTCTAATAAGCCATGTAGCATCGTTCTGTTATTATAAAAATCATTTTATAGTACCCTAATCTTGCAGTTTGACCTATGTTACTGATAGCTACGACCTGTAGTCTGCGGTCGAGCATGCGCGTTGAGTGCATCATTATTCTCAACGCAGGGATCCATGAAACCCGCAAACGCGCACTGTTACTCGCATTAGCGTGCATGTGACGTTTCCAGCCAATTACATCTTCTCCAATCGGACTGAAACAGGCGCCAATGAGTGAGCAGAGTATCTTGCGGGTGCGTAAACAGACAGATCTGTGCGGCGGGGTATGATGGGATATGTAGGCGATGATGTCACGTGGTAATAGCGATTGCGCTAAGATACTTGATCAGGAAAGCACATCGCTACTGGATGTTATCCTATATTATCCTATAGAGGTTTCTGTACCTCATTGTGTTGCCATATGTTTATACGGAGGTGTTTTGGTCCACACTCCATGTACCACTATATAATTAAAAAAATGGTACCATGCTCTGTTCAATGCCATACGGGTGTTGCTTTACCCCTAGAAGTCAAAGGATACTGAAAAATCACATCCAAAAAGAGCAATGTAAAAAAATAAAATACTGGGAAGGATTTGTTTTTAAGCATGAAATAGACCAGAACTCATACAGTACCCATACAGAATACCATACTGAAACATAGGGTACCATATGGAACTTCAAAAGTTTAGGCACCCATATAGAGTGCTACGTTATACCGCTTTTATATTCAGTTGTGTATAAGGCCATGGCCGTGTTAGATCCAGCCTGATATGGGTACATTGAGGTGTTCCAATATATCTGCCACCAATTGTGGTTTGAATTTGAAATGTCCGCCATTGTGAGCAGAGTTTTTTCATCTGTGATCATTTAGGTAAATGTCCTATTATGACTTTGTTAAACACGGATCCATAATATGGCCACGCACATGTGGCCTAATGAACGCCACTTCTTTAAGCAGATAGGAAACTAATATATAAATACAACCCTAATAATGTGATGTAGTTAAAGCTAGACTCGATGGTGATCTCCAACTTTCACAAAAAAACCATTTAAAAACCCATAATAAATGTTTATAAAACAGTGCACCTTAAATAGTACTATTGTCAAAAGAGTTTTCAGTATGACTGCTTGGAGCTTCTCTCACTGCAAAGCCCAACTGGCCAACTCTTCTGGTTGGGGGAAGCAGTGTACAGCCCCCCTCTTACTTTGGTTTTACTGCTAATATATATTAATGATACCCTTATCTAAAATGCACCTGTCTCAGGCTTATTAAAGGAATACATTTGATATACTGTTTTATGTCTAGCGCAAGTTCCGGGGGTGGGGGTGGAGAATGACACAGGGATTCTCTCTTTGGTGTTCTTTGGATTCCTGTGTCATGCAACGCCCCTTAGCCCTGCATCAGGCATAGCACAGTGTATCAGTTTTGCTTGGAGAGTTCTTTTAAACGGAGTCTGTTATGACATTTTCGCCTCCCAACCCGCTAATACCGCTATATAGGGGAGGAGGGGAGGATGATCGTCAGCTCATTGTGAACCATAAAAAAGTCCTTCCTCCGGGCACCGTATGCAAATGAGCACTGAAGAGTCCTGCAATCCAGCAAGTGTCCTGCAGTCTAATCAGAAACCACGTGTACTGCAGGACACTTCCTGGATTGCAGGACTCTTCAGTGCTTATTTGTAAACAGCGCCCGGAGTAATAAGAGCCCTTTTTTATTGTTCACGATGGGCAGACTTGGGCAACATAGATATGTTTAAAAAACTATCATCCTCCCCTATATGGCGGTATTAGCAGTTTAGAAGGCAAACATGTCATGACGGACTTCCTTTAAAGGGGTTGTCATGAAACTAGTGAAAAAAAAAAAGAAAATCTGACATTATATAGTGCATGACAACCTCTTTCTAACAAAGCTAGAACCACTATCTTACATGGATCCAGAGATCTCACCATTCATTGCTTAAATTGTTGTGCTAGATTTTCCTCAGGCTGGCAGCTCAGGGGGCATGTCCTTTCTGCTGCATCTCCCCCCTCCCCCTCATAGCATGTACAGGCAGATCATTCTGTTACACTGCCTCAGCCTCCTCTCTAGAAGAAGCTTTACAAATTCCCCTATTACATGGTTTTTTAGAGGGAGAGCCCAGCCCTATACAACTGAAGAAGAGGGAGAGCCTGCAGCTTACACACAGTGAGAAGATCAGCCCAGAGGGGAGAGCTCAACACAGTGTGTTAGCAGTGCTATATGCAGGCTCTCTCTCCATCTAAGTAAACTGCTGGCACTGCTGTGTGTTTCTTATGGTATGACTCTCCAGCCACGCTACAAACTGTGTTTCGGGAAACAGCTTCTTCTATACTGACAAGCAGAAAAGGAATTTTCTATTGGGCGATGGCAGTTGGGGAGTGAGCTGAGCATGTGTGTCCTGTCTCGTTCAGCTCAGTAGGAGGATGTGCACATTACTTAACAGATTGAACACCAGGGGGCGGCATTATAAAAAGTAAAGGGAATATCTCACAACTGGAGCATTTTTGTAAAGTAAGGTAAATTATTAAACAAATCCATTTTTCATTTTAATGCTAAATTATATTGCAATAACATTTAATACTCGAACAAGCCCTTTATTAGTTTCAAACGCCATTATACTGGGTTAATGTTGTGTTATTGGCTGAGGACATAAGTTGGACCCAATTAGGCCTCCATTAATGGCCGCATCTACACATTGAGATCTTCCTGAAAGGTGTTATTACAACAAAGATATACAGGGGATTTGTTTTTCCATTTGTTTTGCAGGTACAAAAGTATAAAGCAAACTGTGTCACATTTCCCTATATTACCCTGAAGTTATATTAACTTCATATATCTCCTGCAGTTCTCAGGAGCCACATGTCAGCACTCCATTATCCCAAAGGTATAGAAGTTTTTATAGATGTGACAAGGTTGCGTGTTTATACCCAGAGGCTGAATGTGAATTGCAGGTCTTTCCTATCTATGTGCTTTAGGCTATGCCAACTCTCTCTACTCCCTTTACACTACAATGACAGTCTCTACAGCTTGTTCCTTGCCGCTCTGCCCTGCACCCAGACACAAGTGACTTGAATGTATTGTCAGGAATAGAGGAATTTTATAGCACATCATATATGAAGAGACTTCTACTTCTTTAAAACAACGTTCTTCTGTCACTGTCAGCAACGGCCGACTTAGATCTGTGACTACAGCTGTAATACCTTCTCGGAGTCTGAGGTTGTCAGAAATCCACCTCCTGTCCTATCATTGGTTAAGGCTGCTGCTCTGTCTCTCCTCACTGCAGCTCTGCCTTCTCAGATTAGCCGCGGTGTGTACACAGAAGTCACCCGGAAATCAGTGCATTCCAGTCATTTTGGCCCCATAGATGTAATAAATATCTCTAAACTTTTTATACATAAATATGATCAAATATCTGTTCACTTCTATTGTATTTCTCGCTATGAGCATAGAATTACATATACAGATGTGACCACCCTGACCTTTTCTAAAATTAGGTTAAAGGGGGTTTTCACTACCGGACAACTGATGACCTATCCACCGGATAGGTTATCAGTATATCTGCGGTGCGGGTCTGACACCCGGACCCCGCACCGTTTAGCTGCTCCGGTTGCCTGTGGGCACCGGATGTTATTGCACATTATGCGATGTATAAAGCTGGAAGCAGATGGCTCTGTACATTGCATAGCGGCCGTTCTGCAGAACTGCAGCTCTTCTCCTATTCACTTGAATAGGAGCAGAGTAGAATTACTGCACCTCAGCCGCTATTCCGTGGCCGGAGCCAACACATTCCAGCATGTACGTCCTGTGCCCAGAGGCTGCCGGAGCGGCTTAACGGTGCAGGTCCAGGTGTCGGACCCGCACTGATAGTGGACAACCCCACAACCGGTAGTGGACAAACCCATTAAGGAAACAAATTCAAAACAATATGACGACATGCTAGCAAAACCCTTGACCAGCTGCAATCCCCATCACAACCACTGGGTGGCCACACATAGACACATATAGCATAGACATTAAGTGACAGAGTATCACAAAATAATGTTGTCTTTTTTCAAAACCTGGTCATCCTGTGTCACACATCTCAGGATATGTTGAGATAGGAGGAAAGTTAAGAAAAGGAAGGGATGATTCCAGAGTTGGGACAACGACTGTAGTAAAATGACCTGGAGATCCATCACTGGTGAGGGCATCCCAATCCCAGATCTCAGACACGCAGACTCAATAATCCAGCTACCAACAGTAACTAATTTGGGGCCCCATTGCAAATTTTACCATAGGGCCGCATGTTATCTAGTTATGCCACTGTTAGTAAGCAACTTACTTAGAGCAATAGTTTTGTAAAAGCGAGGAGCCACTATCACACGGGTTATAGTTTGGAAACATCATGAAACAACCTGCCAACATATGAAACCCAAACCAACATTTTTAAACCTGCCCCCATCACCCCAAATTATCCATTGTTTTAATGCTAATTACTAGCATAATTCCCATCCCTTTTAAGGTCTGATTTGTGGGACAGTCCCATGGCATAGCAATAAAAAAAAAAGAAGTGAATTCCTGGCACAATTATACTTTCATTGCAGACCTTATATACTGCAACCATTATGAGTTTCCTTTCGGGATAAGAACAGTTTACCCTTTCTGTATTACAGTAACATGAGAAATGCTTAGGAAAACAAACTCTCCCATTCTCCGCAGCCAGACGTTTGTGTTCTGCTTAATGCAATGATTCCAGTTCTAGAAATGTCAAAGATCAATCTTCAGCCTTTTCTCTCTGAATTCTGACATTTATGGGGAGATTATACCGCTCTCTATTTCTCTGGTGCGCTGGTCCCAGCAGTAATGTGAAATTATATACTATGCTAATAGAAATAACCTTTAGCTGATAAAGCAGCAAAAAGCTGCATCCAAGACTGAAATGCTGAATAAAATGACCACTGGGACAAAGTCCATTATGAAGAATGAAAGTTTCTGACCCGTCTTGTCCCTATGATAATCGATAGTGCTTCTAGTTGCACTGGCAGATGATGCAAATTAACCACAACCCCGCTTGAACTAATTTTGCCAAACAGTGGTATAAAAGGTTCTGCCATATGATGCCTGGAGTCCCACAACCTTGACCTCGAGTCTTCTAAGATATACTGCCATGATACAGCAGGGGTTCTTCTCCTTCCCTGATAAGCTGAGAGGTCTACACACCTATACTGCTATGATACTGCATAGGCTCTGCTCCTTCCCTGACAAGCAGGAAAGACATCTATTTCTATTGGCTGCTCTGCAGTGAACAGAGGATCACAATGCAGATACCTGTCTGAGCATGTGTGTCCACCAGCACTCAGCGTATTAGGTAGACATGCACATTGTTATACACTTTGAACACCAGGAGGTGCCATACTATGTAAGTAATTGTAGTAACCCTACTGTAAAGGATCTGCCAGGTACTACGTCTGTGGATACTCCCGGGATTAATCAGTCGACACCTGAGGCCAGACCTCTTAGACTGACACCGGCTCCCACCAACCAGGGTGGCAGGCTCAGGAGTGGGAGAGCCTATCGCGGCCTGGTCAGTCGTAGTTAGCTCCGCCCCCTGTCCATTTATACCTGCCGTGTTCTCTTCCTCAGTGCTTGTTATTCTTCTTGGATTCCTGGCCCCACTGCTGCCGTGCTCCAGCCTGCTTCTGCCGTGCTTCTGCCTTGCTTCAGTTCCGCTTATCCTGCTTTGCTTTGCCCCTGGCTTGCTTCCTGCTCCGTGCTCTCGTTGGTATACTCCACTACATCCTGATCCTGACTGGCTCATTCACCGCTCCGTTTCCTCGCGGCCTACCGTGGCCTACTGCCCCTTCCCTTGCGTGTTCCCTGTTTGTACTCCCTTGCACTTAGACAGCGTAGGGACCGCCGCCAAGTTGTACCCCGTCGCCTAGGGCGGGTCGTTGCAAGTAGGCAGGGACAGGGCGGTGGGTAGATTAGGGCTCACTTGTTCCCTTCACCTCCTTCATGCCATTACACCTACACAGGAAATTTTTTTTAACAGCTTGTAAATGGCAAACAGTGTTAATTTTTTTTTATCTATAGAATGGATATTATATTTGATGGTGGAATAACCCCTTTAATAGGAGACCTCTCATGCCCTTTAGACCTGAACCCCACATGACAGCCTATAGCAGCCATATGTAGACAAGGAAATCGGCATGCCCACTGATGTCTATTCGAGTAGTGGAGATGGCCAAGCCAGCCACACAAAAGAGAGAGCCACAAGCATGCATGGCCACTTTTTCTTGGCTGGATAGGATGGCTGACTGTCCATTAGTGTACCCCCATTTTACTGAGAAGTGGGGGTTCTAAGGGTGACTAGTGTATACACTACCGACACAAGTAGTAACTGCCAGGGGCGTAACTAGAAAATGTCGGGCCACATAGCAAACATACGAAAGCCCCCCCAATTAATTACATTAGTAGTTTAAGCTGTGTGAAACTATAGCTCCCAGTATGGACTGGACAATGCTAACAGTATTACTTCACAAACAAGATGCTACCACATCATTACTATGATTGCATTCTGCTGGCTTGAGTGGAAAGAGGGTGCCTTGTAGGATAAAACTTGCCTGTAACCTACAAGGTGAAATGTGAATCAGGAAGCTGGAGGCTCTTCTGCACCTGCTGGACGACCGATTCTCCTGATTCCGATTTTAACAACCGGATCAGAAGCCAGGCCTGGACAGGGAGTTTGGGTTGAAGAGAGTCCCTAAGCCCTCAAGGTGGTGGTGGTGGCCCCCCTATTATCAGTCCCTGTCTAGTCGTGCAGTGACAATCCATGTGTATGGAGAGCAGGGTGTAAACCCCCATAGGAGCTGCACTTGTGGCCACATTGGTTGTCAGAAATAAATGTGACAAATGGCTGATTAGAATCTAACACATCATTGAGTCTATATAATTTGCTATTCGTAATTGCAAAAACATTGCAAGACTTAATTTCCTTATACATGTTCCCCCTAAAGTAAACAATCACTGCATACATAAAGCAAATTATATATAATAGAATACGTGCAAGGGAAAATGACAATAAAATATAGTACAGTTCTAGGCAGTAACTTTTCCTCCAGCGACCTGTACTGCTGCAGGTGTTATGCAAAACTAATTAGACATTTTTGCATGTTCCTATTAGGCAATTAATTTGGAATTCTTAAATGCATTATTTTAACGGATAAATTGTAGGAACAGATAAATCCCACATTATTTTCATGTGTCCTGATTGCTTGATGCAAATGATTTATTTCTGCAGCTGCTTTATTCATGGTTTTATTACTTTGGTAATTACCTCTGTTATTTGGTATAGACATCATGGCTGGTGTGCTCTCGTTACTTGTACGTCTCCAGGGGATATGTCCAAGTGATGGTTTTGACTTCCATGTGCAAGTGTGCGCATCAAACTCACAGGACAGGATACTTTCTGGAAGAATACAAACAACAGCTTTACTATAGCAGCACACAGGAAGATAAATCTATAAAAAAAATCAACATGGGTCTTACAAGTAGGGTCCCAGGTGGAACAAATCCGTAATACAGTGCCCATAGCCTGCCCTACTGTGGCTAAAATCATAGCATGTTCTATCTCATGCCAGCAGAGGCTCCAGGGCCTCAATGCAGAATTTAGAACAGGGCCTATCAAATATGACATGTCAGAGGCAACACTGGTGTCCTTTTTGGGCAGAGAGCAATAGAGCCCCCTCAGGCACCAAAGTGCATGTGCAACCACAACCTCTGTACCCTCTATATTTTTGCCCCTGAATGCAATATTAAAGATACAGTTTTTGGCTCAGTATTTTTTAGCCAAAGCCAGAAGTGGATCCAAAAGGAAGGAAAATTATAAAGAAAAGACTGAGGCATCTTCTTTCATTTGTGTCTACTCCTGTATTTGGCTGAAAAAACAAAGCCAAAAACTGTAAAAAAAAACAAAAAAAAAAACTGCCTCAAAACTCTGTGTGTGATCCTGGCCTTAAAGAATTTTTTAAATTTTGTAAAAAAAACAATAGATAGAGTAAACAGTGATAGAGTTTTCTGAGACAAAAAACCGAAATAAGAGCTACCGTATATAAAAAAAAATCTGTATGCATTAAGCTCCCCCTAGTGGTAGCTGCAGGTGCTGTCTTTTGACAGCGACGCGTAAAATGACAGCTCATCTGCACAGAACATCGTAAGACCTATTGCAAGCAATGGGCAGATGTTTGCCGACGTATTGGAGCCGTCTTTTCAGGCGTAAGTCGAGGCGTAAAACGCCTCCATTACGTCTGAAAAGAGGTCGTGTGCACATACCCTAAGAGGGGACCTAACGGCTTAGATGCTGTGGTTACTATTGACTGCGCATCTAAGGGCTGAAACAAGCAGGATTCCCCTAGTTACAGTGTAGTGTCGGCTGTAACATACAGCTGACACCTGCGTAATATGGAGCTGGCTCAGCCCATGAGCCGGCTCCATACTCACTCTTCTTGGCTATGACGTAAGTATAGGTCAAATGTCGGGATGGGGTTAATAATAAATTAATGTGCTATGAGCTCCCTCTAGTGGTAGCAGAAATCATTTTGCCCTTTAAGGCCTCATGCACACGACCGTATCCGCAAATACTGACCGTAAATACGGTTCCGTATAGCTTTATAGTCATCAGCAAATCATCAGCAAAGTACCCATTTCTGCTGAATGGTATCCGCAAATACGGTCTGTAGTGCATCCGTATTGCATCCGTATATACAGATCCGCAAAAAAAGAGGCCTGGTTAACGGGAAATCCCCTTTGTGTCGCTTAGCAACACTTCTGTATTTACGGATAGCGGATGCTCCGTAATTTCCGGCACAGTTTTGCGGCACGGACACTCATCCGTAGCGATACGGAAAGGTGTCCGCGTTCAATGGAAGTGAATGGGTCCGTTTTTTACGGTCGTGTGCATGGGGCCTAACTCGTTCTTTTCTCCTGGGTTTACAAGAATAGAAACCCTCTCCTTCCAAGTGCTCCTTTGCCATTTTACCCAAAATATATCACATGATTGCTTTGTGTTACTCCTTTTGCAGAGGCATAACGTGTAGCTCCAAGGCCACAGCGCCCTGTATTTTTCGTTAAATTGTAACTAAACATTCAACAAACTTCTGACATGTCATAGTGACATGTCAGAAGTTTTGTTTGGTGGTGGTCCGAGCACTGAGACCCCCGCCAATCTCTAAAACGAAGCGGCAGAAGCGTTCATGTGAGCGTTCAGCCATTTCATTTCTGTTCGGCCTTTTCCCAGAAAGCTGATGTATCGGAGTACGAGCTCATAGGCTTTCTATTGAGTCCGTACACCGATACATTTCCGGAAAAAGCCGAACAGAAACTAAATGACTGAACGCTCACACAAGCACTTCTGCCACTTAGTTTTAGCGATTGGTGGGGGACTCAGTGCTCGGAGCCCCACCAATCAAAACTTCTGACATGTCACTATGACATGTCAGAAGTTTGTTGAACGTTTAGTTACCCTTTAAAGAGAATGTCACCCCAAAATCAAATGTTAAAAGTCGTTTTATATTCAGCGTTATCTGAGTTGTTGTGTGTTTCTGACTCCACAGCGCCAGTAGAAGTTGTCACCCAGCTTTCCCTGGATACTCAATGTCACATTTGCTATTTAGGAGACTGGGAAATTTACAGGACAACGCTTGTTGGGGGCAGTAGTGCTTGTCATACTAGTTGCCTTCCTGCTTCCCAGCAGATGAGTATTGTATTTTAGGGAGAACATTGGGTGACACGCTATCATTTAAAAAAAATACTTCTCTTCTGTACTTATAAGGGTGTGTTCACATTTGTAGGTTTTGTGGTGTTTTTTGTGTGTAAACTCAACTTTACATTTCTTGTATGTTTTGAACACTGCAGGATATTATCTTATCTTTCAGTAATATATAGAATTGTAAAATGAAATGGAGGTTATTGACATCTCCCTTAGACAGAAGCAAAGATAAACATTTCATAAATGGAGAATATTATTATCTTCCAAGAAATCTTTCAAACCCAATAAACTAAAGAAGAGGGTCACATTCTAAATGCTGGTGAACGTATTCGTTTTTTAAGTTTCTTAGGCCTGATTCACATGAGTGTTAAATACGTCCGTGTGATGGCCGTTGAAACAACGGCCGTCACACGGACCTATGTAATTCAATGGGGATATTCACACACCCGTTGTTTCAACGGACAGTGTGAAGGGTCCATTGGAAATGGAACATGTCTTATTTTGTTCCGTTTTAACGGATCCCGCCATAGACTCCATCTGACATCAATGGGAGGTCAGAGACGGAAACGCCTGAAGAAAGGGCATGACGCTTCTTTTTCCTGCAAGCGTTTTTTTTTTCGGTTGTGGGAAAAAAAATGCTTCCGCCTCCCATTGAAATAAATGGGAGGCGTTTTCTGAAGTTTTTGGGCGCATTTTCCGACGTGGTTTCTGCATAAAAAACAGCGCCAAAAAACTCCATGTGAACATACCCTTAGGATCCAAATCAACATCAATGTATACAATTTTTGGCAGTGTACATTAATATAGACAGTCGTTTGGATCTAAGCACAGGTAGAAATTGCTGTCATATGGACACAGGATCGGTAGGTGCCAACATCACATTTGTAGGTATGTAAATCTATGGGCGGCTTTTTTTTTTTTTTTTTTTTTTAAATAAACGTATATATTTATTGTTAAAAAACTTTTCGAGATGCAGCTACTATGCATTCACTATACATAGAAGATGCATCTCTGCGCTAACAGACAAATCCGTCAGCGAACTGCACTGACGGCTCGGCTGTCAGCGCTTACTGTGTTCGTCTGGTGCATTCTATGACTTTTTAACCAATCATATCTAGGTTGATCAACTTAGATATGATCAGTAATTGGGTTAAAATGGCCCCATGTCTGCACTGACAATAAGGTTGGTAGGAAGGGTGAATACACTCTTTCCTGTGATAAGGATTTGCAGAGATTCACGCGCCGTACATACCATTAGCTGGTTTACATCCTTCACTGAAAGAAATGTCATCAATTGCAATGGACTCAGATGTGCCATTACCCAAAATAACAGCTTTGATGATAATCTGAAAATATAAAGTACATTATTAAAAAATACTATAACAATATTTAAAAGCAGAGAATAGCAGTAGATGATTGAAATGAAGAAATTAAAGAGGATCTGTCACCTCTCCTGAAATGTCTGTTTTAGTAAATGATTGTATTCCTATTGAAATAACAATTATGGAGCATCTTTTTTTGTGCCTCTGTTATTCCTCCTAGAAATTTATGAAAAAATTTACAATTAATTATTACCAGCTGGGGGTGTGTCCTTACACAGACTGACAATGTCCAATCAGTTCTGTCAGCATAGGGACCCATCCCTTTGACAAGAAGAATGGTAACACCCAGTTGCCAATGTATTCATAAATGTATTCATTAAAATGCTTAAAAATCGCACCTAAATAAATTTTTGCATTTTTATTTTTTTTAAACGCAGTTTTTTAAAAACCTGTGTGTTTCAAGTAAGAATATCAGCTGTAATCTCGTTCTCAATGTAATGGTAATAGGCTTAAAACTGAAAAGCCAAGTAAAGGGGGATTTTGCACTGGACGATTATCGGCAGACGAGTGTTCATAGAACGGTCGTTGCCGATAATTGCCCAGGGGACGGTCAGCAGATGAACAAGCTCGATCATCTGCTGGTCGTATCGTCTTAAAAAAGTGAAATATTATCGTTGTCGGCAGCACATCTCCCGGTGTAAACAGGAAGACGCGCTGCCGACATGATAATAATGTATGGGGACGAGCAATCAGAGCAACGACCGCTCGTCTCCATCCATAGCTCCGTGTGACAGGAGCAAACGAGCGCCGATCAACGATGTCTCGTTGATCAGCCCTGTATATACTGGGATGATGTGTTTATATACAGGGATGATGTGGTTATATACAGGGATGATGGTGATTATATACAGGGATGATGTGTTTATATACAGGGATGATATGGTTATATATAGGGATGATGGTGGTTATATACAGGGATGATGGCTGGTTATATACAGGGCTGATGGCTGGTTATACACAGGGATGATGGGGTGATATAGAGGGATGATGGGGGTGATATAGAGAAATGATGGGGTACATCAGGTTTATCACTAGCTCTTGATTTGGTAATGTGACCGTAAAAGTTTTGGTCTGTCCATGATTTTTAGCTCGGTTGTTCAGAAATGATTGAAGTGGAGGTTGGCAACCCTGACCATTACCACTTTACGATTTGAGCTTTCAAAGCAACATGTGGTAACGAAGTGAATTCCAAAGAGGTGAAGATTCAAAAAATGGAACTCTCATTCTTGAAATAAAGTCAAATATCTCAGCACACAAAGTTCCTAGAAGAATTAATACGGAAGTGCAGCCAAGAAGTGGCCCAGGTGTACTAAAAATGAATATATTTTTGATCCTTTTGTAAACCACATGATAATTTCATCATTCCATCTCCTCCTATGATAATTGTATAATATTTTATCTCATCACAGGAAAATCAACATAATAATTTCTACAGCATTGTGTGTGACTAATTTGCAAGATTAATCCACGAACACTAATATTCTCTCTTATAAAGTAGTAAGACACTATAGAAGTTGTGTGAGCATTTCATAAATAAAGTGTTAATAGTAAGGGTATGTTCACACGAGGTCATTACGTCCCTAATTGACGGATGTATTTCGGCCGCAAGTACCGGACCGAACACAGTGCAGGGAGCCGGGCTCCTAGCATCATAGTTATGTACGACGCTAGGAGTCCCTGCCTCGCTGCGGGACAACTGTCTCGTACTGAAAACATGATTACAGTACGGGACAGTGTCCCGCAGCGAGGCAGGGACTCCTAGCGTCATACATAACTATGATGCTAGGAGCCCGGCAGTGTGTTCGGTCCGGGACTTGCGGCCGAAATACGTCCGTCAATTACGGACGTAATGACCTCGTGTGAACATACTCTTAAAGGGATTGTCCATCTATACAGAACATTTGCATCTTAATCTTTGTTTTTATCGTGGTACACACCGGACATATCAATAAGGTCTAAGGTTATTTGGGAACCAACTTAAAAGATATATAAAGTCTGGGCCCACCATTCTCTGGTGGGCCAGTCCGAGCTTACCTATTAGGACATATGGATGTCTAGGAGCAAACTTTCACTCTGGAATACTCAACCCATTCATAAATTATATGTTTGGCCTTACATTTCAATGGCTGCACGCAGAGGAAATATATAGCCAACGGCAACTTCTTGCAATAGAAACTTCTTACAATGGCTTCATTCTGAAGACAACACTTTCAACTCTTAAAAGGATATATGACAATGTGTTTTCTAAACCAGACAATCCCTTTAAGATTTACAATGGTAGAAAAGTGTGTGGGATATTTTCCAACTCTTAAAGGGGACGTACTGTATATTTATACATATGCCAAAGTATATATCTAAGTAAGTGCTTAGATTTTGGTGCTATTTTTGTGGCGTTCCAGCCTTTCTTGTTATTTTGTGCTGCTATTATGTTGTGTATTGCACTGTATCATAGTATTTGTTATACTAGGATAAGCAGTATGATGTTTGGCTGGCGGTCTGATTTGTTTTTGCGCCGCGATGTGCAGTCCGGATGCCACCTTTGCTTAAGATTGCTGTGCCATAACAGCGCCAGGACGTCGCAGTGTGGCTAAGCTGCGTCCTGATGCTGAGGACACTCATCTATTCTCTAAAATGCCAGTGTTCCTGCCAGGCTGTGTTCAGTGCAAGAGGTGCTGGTAAAGTGATGGCACTTACGTTGTCTGGGTCCTGGAGCGGGTTGCAGACGATGGGCAGGTGCCTCCCCATGTGTGCAGGCAAGTAGTCAGCAAGTTCAGCAAACCAGTAACGACCTAGTAGGCCTAAATTGCTGGACCAACAACCCCTGTATCGTATCAGGCAGGATGACCATCGGTTCTGTCCGCAACAGGAATGAGCCAACCAGCGAGAAGCGTTGCTGTCTTCCTGCTATGGCTGGGGGTGCTGTGAACACCGGCCTAGTAAAGCTCAGTTGCTATATTTTCCACGACATACACCACTTAGTCCTTCCTAAGGATATGTTCACACGCACTGTTTTCAGATGTAATTCGGGCGTTTTACACCTCGAATTACGCCTGAAAAAACGCCCCTAATACGCCTACAAACATCTGCCCATTGCTTTCAATGGGAATTACGATGTTCTGTTCCCACGAGGTGTTATTTTACGCGTCGCTGTCAAAATACGGTGCGTGAAATGACGGCTCGTCAAAATAAGTGCAGGACACTCCTTGGGATGTTTTTGGAGGCATTTTTCATTGACTCCATTGAAAAACAGTTCCAAAAACGGCCGTAAAAAACGCGAGTTGCTCAAAAACGTCTGAAAATCAGGAGCTGTTTTCGCCTGAAAACAGCTCCGTATTTTCAGACGTTTTTGGTCACTGCGTGTGAAAATACCCTAAGGGTGCACAGGTGGCGTATTTGCCTTGGAAAACATTACAATGTAAGCCAATGGGAAAAATATTGTGCAACACAAGATATTGAAAAATCGTTTCCAGAAAATGTGTCCCAATGGAAGTTGTACAGTTTTAAAAATCTGCTGCGAAGTACAAGGCAAATACGCCACGTGTGACTCCAACCTTAAAGAAGTAAGAATTGTGCACATTGCAGTCACTGTTAAATGTTCAGCTAATTCCTGCAGCTCCGGTATATTATTCTACATACAGAATATGTTATCCCGGTTCAGTATTTCTGAAGCAAAATGTCGCTCATACAGATGTAGCCAAGTTTATTTCGACTCTGATAACTTGTGGCCGCGTGATATCCCACAACAAGAGCCATTGAAAAGTCATTGAAAAAGTCAAGTTAAAGTTTCTTGCCACAGTGTATTTAATGCGTTAAGGCCGGATTTACACGAGCGTGTGCATTTTCCATGCGCAAAAAACGCGGCGTTTTGCGTGCGCAAAAGGCACTTAACAGCTCCGTGTGTCATCACCATATGATGCGCGGCTGCGTGATTTTATGACACTCCGTTTGGATGTTTGTAAACAGAAAAGCACGTGGTGCTTTTCTGTTTTCATTCATACTTCTTACTGCTGTTGCGCGTCACATGGAAGTGCTTCCGTGTGGTGCGCGTGATTTTCACGTACCCATTGACTTCAATGGGTGCGTGATGCGCGAACAACGCACAAATATAGGACATGTCGTGTGTTTCATGCAGCGGACTGTCTGCACAGCCCCTTAGACTAACATAGGTCCGTGCGAGGCGCGTGAAAATCACACGCGTTTCACGAACGTATTACACGTTTGTGTAAATAAGCCCTAAGAGTCAAGATAAAGATGGCTACATCTGTACCTTTAACAAGTCACATTTCCAAACTAATTATTTTAATCATTCTCTGCTGCTTGAGTTGAACGACATTTGCAAATTGATTAAAAGTTGCTGCAGAAATCATTTAAACGTGTAAGGGTATGTGCACACACACTAATTACGTCCGTAAATGACGGACGTATTTCGGCCGCAAGTCCCGGACCGAACACAGTGCAGGGAGCCGGGCTCCTAGCATTATACTTATGTACGATGCTAGGAGTCCCTGCCTCTCCGTGGAACTACTGTCCCGTACTGAAAACATGATTACACTACGGGACAGTTGTCCTGCAGCGAGGCAGGGACTCCTAGCATCGTACATAAGTATGATGCTAGGAGCCCGGCTCCCTGCACTGTGTTCGGTCCGGGACTTGCGGCCGAAATACGTCCGTCAATTACGGACGTAATTAGTGTGTGTGCACATACCCTTATATTGTTATTTACAGGAACAGGATGACATTATTATCTTTTATTTCCTTTCATTTTGTAAATTGCAATAAATAAACAATTGTCTGGGCAACGGATGATTTCTTAATATGAATTTTTTTTCATTTCAATATTTTGATATGTGTGAAAGCTTTATACATTTCTGGGTATCTGCCAATGCTCTGCAAGTGTTTATGACAAAATATGTACGCCTCTGTCAAATAAAACATACTGATGGCATTTTGAAGCAATATTTATGTCCTAACCAATAATCCATGCCTGCAAAGCACATCTGTGATAACCACCCAAATCTACACGGAGGACTTGTCAGTAAGAGCGTGCATCTCATCTGTAAGGGCACGTTCAGACGTGGCGGAATTTTCTGCTGCAAATGTTGGTGCAGATTTGGGGCAATTACGCAACGAATCTCCACCAACATTTGCATATTTGACAGGTAATTCAGACGTTGCAGATATCACAGCGGACTTGCCACAGATTTCAGTTTTTGCATTGCAAAGGCTGAAATCCGCAGTGAAATTCCGCTTCTTCTCCGCAATGTAATGAGCATGCAGCGGAGGGAAAAATCTGCACCGCAGCCTAATTTCCGCACAGTTATTTTCTGCAACGTCTGAACTAACTTTCCTAAAAATGTATAGAAAGAAATTTAAAAAACGGCTGCTGCAGAATTCCACTGCGGACTGTCCACAGCGGAATTCAACAGCAATTCCGCCACGTGTGAATGTGCCCTAAATGCTCAAAATTGGAAAGTTATTTTGAGCAGCGCATTCTGTCCTAAAAAAATATATTACGTGGCCTTACTATTTTTTTGCAAGTATTTAACATACAGCAGTCACTACTGAAAGGCATAGTCCAGTTTTTAATTTATTTACAAAATAGTGGATTGTACAAAGCAAATAAATGCTTAGTGGTCACATGACGGATACTATCTTAAAGGGGTTTTCCCACAAACACATGTATCCCCTATAGGGGATACATGTGTGATCGGTGGGAGTCCAACCACTGGGATCCGAGGAGAACAGGAGACTGCAAGTCCCCCGAAGTCTTCCATAAGAATGCTAAGCCAGCGCTCAATTAATTTCTATGGGACCACCAGCACCGGCAGCGCCAAAGAAATGAATGGAGCGCTGGTCGAGCATGCGCAGCAGTAGTCCATATTCAAGGAGCACTTCGGGGGACTTCGGTCCCCTGTTCTTTTTATCACTGGGGGTCGCAGTGGTCGGACCCCCAGCTATCACACATGTACCCCCTATACTGTGGATAGGGGACACGTGTTTTGTTGGAAATCCCCTTTAAGTCCTGTTAAGGGTATGTTCACATGGTGTTTTTAGACATTCCATACAGATTTTTGAGGCAAATTTTGAAATGCATTGCATGATTTTTGATGCTTTTCCTGTTACTTTTTTTGACACTTTTTTTTTAGGCGTTTTCTTTAATTAGCAAATTTAAAAAAATTCAGGCAGTTTTTGGTCAAAAACCGCATCAGAAAACGCTTGAGATGAACGGCATGTTTTTTTCTCGCCTCCCATTAATGTCAATGGAGGTTCAGAAGCGGAAATCTCTCCAAGATAGGGCATGGCGCTATTTTTTATCCACAAGCAGACATAAAACGTCCGGAAAAAAAAACGCCTCTACCTCCCCATGAAATCAATGGATGGAGATTTTGGGCATTTTTTGGCGCTGACTCCAACGCGGTTTCCACATCAAAATCAGCATCAAAAACTCCATGTAAACTAGGCCATAGATCGCCCATGTATACATTACACATGACTAATCGATAACCACTTCGAAAAGACCACACGACCAGTGAACAAATGTTATTTCTTTTGAGTATAAGATTCTTTTTTTTCTTATGTTCCGGGATTTCCAGAATTCAGAGTTGGTCACATTCCATTGTAAGTGTCAAGTTTTATAGAGTGAGTCCCTTAAGGATGTTTTATTCTTCAGTGAACTCAGCTGTGCTCCAACACCTGGCATTCTGTAATGTAAATTATTCTCGAAATGCTCTTAAGACATTTCCAATTGCAAAGAATTCTTCTGTTATCGAGAAGCTTTTGTTCGAGAATAAATGAACGCCGGCCGTAGTGTAGGTTTTTCCATTGTGATTTAATTAGCTTATTTTAATTACTAGCTAAATGCCAAATACGTAAAACATGGGGAAAACCAAAAACATACATTTGAAAACTTTGCACTCTTTGTTCTGAATCTGAAGGTTAACCGGTACCTAAAATAGTGTTTTTCAAGTGCTGAGTAATAAAGGAAGATATTACAATAAAGGCAGTGATTTTCATTAAAATCAATGAAACTTATCCCAATAACACACTCCTATATAAAAGAAACATGCTAGGACGGGGTCAGTGTCCGACTGAGGTTCCTTGGGCCCACCAGTGGAGATGACCCTGAAGCCCCACCCTCCATAAATATGGAGAATATGTGCACGTCCACTTTAAATTGCATTGTAACCTTTGTTATTATCATTGTACACACCGGACATATCATCAATAAGATCTAATAAGTTATTTATTAAAGGGTAACTAACTTTCAAAAAACTTCTGACATGTCATAGTAACATGTCAGAAGCTTTGATCGGCGGGACGTCCGGGAACTGAGACCCCCACAGATCGCTAAAATGAAGTGGCAGAAGTGCTCGGGTGAGAGCTGAACCGCTTGAACTTTTTCTGATCTACTTTTCTCGGAAAGCCGATCAATTGGTGAACGGACTCAATAGAAAGTCTACAAACCTGTACACCAATTGTTCTGTTTTTCGAGAAAGCCGATAAGAAACAAAGCGGCTCCGCGTTCACCCGCGTTCACTTCGTTTTAGCAATTGCCAGGTGTCTCAGTGCTTAGACCCCCACAGATCAAAACTTCTAACATGTTACTATGACATGTCAGAAGTTTTTTGCAAGTTAAGTTACCCTTTATATCAACCCCTATGAAATAGACTCTAGTGGCCAGTGATTGGCCCGAAAGTCAGCTATAAATGGGGGTTTCTTCTACTCAAGCTTTGGGGCCATTACTGTGTCAGATGCAGGGCCCACCGAAGGATCCTTTGGTACATTGGTAGGCCAGTCTCATCATAGACATGGTAATATTGTACACCCCCACTTATTGAATCTCGAGCTGCAATGTCTATTCATTAGACCCTACATTACATAAACCAATTTAACTCGGGCATTCTTTGCCGGAGCTCCCGTTTTTATCCTGACTCTAGCCTAGTTCTTTTGTGACCTCAGATTACTGGTCTTGATGTTGGCCAATTCTTTGGTCCTGATCCTGGCTAATTTTGGTCCATCTGCCAACAGTGAGTTTTGACTATTTGTCTGGATTGTCCCTTGGGTCTTCTAAATCATAACCTGAAACTCCTGGGACCCTTTCTAAAATATGTAACAGGGTCTCTCACCTACTATGTGTCATTGAAAATACTGATGTCTTCTTATGTACCACAGGGGTCTTTAGGCTCCCTGAACGCACCAGGGCGGGGTGTGGTTAATACCTGTGCACCCCCTTTAGCTACACTTCTAGTTGCAACCCCTTCTAAAGTTTCTTGACTTCTATTGCCTGCATCAGTTTCAACCAACTCCCTGCACCACCTTGGACCCGATTATTCTGACACCCGCTGGTGCTCCGATGCGTATTCTGACACCCGCCACCAGTCAGAGACTACTGTGGTGACCGTAACCTGCAGACCTCCTGGCAGGAATGAAGGGTAAATTTATGTACCAATTCATATATCTATTTCCATCAATAAATTAACATATTTTAAACCACTAAAACAAAGTATGTTTTTATGTTTCAGAGTTTCATGAAAAGTGTAACTTTAAAGTACAAAAAAATATAATAAATCAATATGAGAACTACTACATCAACTATTAATAATAATACTACTACTAGTTCTAACACTCCATCTGCTACTACTATTACATCTATTTAGATTGTGAGCTCCGCTGGGGACAATGAGTGATGGCAACTTCTGTACAGCGCTGCGGATATGTTGGCGCTATATAAGTAACAGAAATAAATAAAAAATAAACTATTCTTATTGGTAAAACAGGGTTAAAAGAAATAGAAATACAAGTGTCAATGCAAAAAAAAACATTCCATACCTAACAGTAAGGCCATGTTCACACAGGGTGGACACGCTGTGTAAAAAAGTAGACAGCGTATCCGTCCTGGAACCCACAGGAATTCCGTCCGAAAAAACGCAAGAAATTGTGGTGCAGTTTTTCCGGCGGAATCTCGGTTGCGGAAAACTGTGGTTTACGCTTACCCCATTCTCCATTGTAAGGGTGAGTTTACACGTTGCGGAAATACTGCGGAATTTCCGCAATGGAATCAAAGTGGATGAGATAAAACAAATCTCATCCACACGCTGCGTAAATACTGAGTGGAAAAAAAACCTCTGTTTAATTCCGCAACATGTCAATTGTATTTGCGTATACGCTGCTTATTTGTTGCAGGGTTTCCCCATTGACTTCAATGGGGAGGTAAAACCCGCAACAAAGAGCAGTTGTTGCATTTTTCGCAGCGGGTTCACAGTGATTCAGCCGCAAAAAGCGCAACCCTGTCAAAAATAGGTTTCAGTGAGCTGCGATGTAGCCAAAGTAGTCGTAATTGTTCTCTTTACATTGAAAGCTCATATGGCTAGGCCTCTGCCCACACCCTCATAGGGTGTTGCGTTCCATGGCGGAAAATCCACAGCATAATACAGTAGCAGCAAAGTGGACGAGATAGAACAAATCTCACCACACGCTGCGGAAAAAAATCATCCCAAAAAAACTTTCAGAAATTGACCTGCGGCACATTTTTTTTAAATCCACATTATGTCAATTTATGTTTTGGAATCGTTGCTTTTCTGTTGCGGGTTTTCCCCATCAAAATCAGTGGGGTGGAAAAACCAGCAACAGATATCAAATGTTGCGATATTTTGCGGCAGAAAAGCTGCTCAAAAATCGCAACTCAGACAAAAAACACCTTTCTTTGTTTTAAATTAATAAAAAGGTTAATAGCCCGTTCTCCGTTGTCATAGCGACGGGTTCTTCTGTTCTCAGTCGAGGCCGGCCTCCTGGGATGATGTTTTATCCCATGTGACTGCTGCAGCCAATCACAGGCTGCAGCGGTCACATGGACTGCAGCTTCGCCCAAGGAGGCCGGGCCGGACAAGAACAGAAAAAAGCGTCGCTATAAGGCTGAATTCACACGGGGCGGGTAAAAGCACACAGCGTATCCGCCCTGTGCGCCGCAGTGAATTCTTGCCGAAAAACCGCACAAAAAACTGAATGTCGGCTGCGGAAAACTGCACCACTTAGTCGGCCTGCTAGCTGGGATGAAGTTTCTTCCCAAGAGACCGCTGCAGCCTGTTATTGGCTGCAGCGGCGGTCACATGGGACGAAGCGTCAGCCCAGGAGGTCTGCCCTCTGACGTCACCGAGGCCGGCCTCTTGGGATGAAGATAAAACTACACCTAAAATAATGTAAATTTGCTGGTTGACTAATACAGTGGCAAGTGTCACATTAGATCTAGTCCTCCTAATAAACAAAACAAGTTCATTATATATATCATCTATAGATGCTGCTATACACTAATACTCCATGTACACAAAACAACCAATTAACATGTGAAAAGATTATTAGCAGCAATGTATCAACAACAGGTGAAGAGACGATAACTGCCGGGAACGTTCATCATCTGAGACCACCCCCGAGACCGAGAACTAATCACTGCTCCGTTCTTGTCATTTTATCACCATTATGGACTGTCGTAATAAGCGCTGCTGAAATGTTAGCGCAACCAGGTTCAGTGCTTTGAGTGCTTATTAACGGTCTGAACACCATATTATATTCCGTCTTTCTCTCCCACGCATCCAGGTTTCCCTCAAGGACCGAACATCTAATTAGATCATAAGCACAAGAGCAGGAAACAGTTTGCAGCTCCAGCCATCCTACATTGGCTATATAGTCAGCTAATACAATGTTTAGTATCTATGTAATATATACATATACTTATCACCCCTTACTTCATTTGTATTCCGTGTAATGTACAGATGTAGCCTTCTTTATCTTGACTTTTAATGCATTGAATACACAGTGTCAGGAAACTTTAACTTGACTTTTTCAATGACTTTTCAATGGCTTTTGTTGTGTGATATCACGCGGCCACAAGTTATCAGAGTCAAGATAAACTTGGCTACATCTGTATATAAAAATCTACCATCAACAAACTGTCTAGATTCCTTTGTAGTGAAGAAGCCTCCATGTTAATAAGTAAATTAAACCAACAGGCCATTCACAGCAGAACACCCTAAGGGTATGCGCGCACACACACTAATTACGTCCGTAATTGACGGACGTATTTCGGCCGCAAGTACCGGACCGAACACAGTGCAGGGAGCCGGGCTCCTAGCATCATACTTATGTACGATGCTAGGAGTCCCTGCCTCGCTGCAGGACAACTGTCCCGTACTGTAATCATGTTTTCAATACGGGAAATTACGAAATACGTCCGTCAATTACGGACGTAATTAGTGTGTGTGCACATACCCTAAGGCTTCATTCACATCTGCGTTGAAGGCTCCGCTAGAGGCCTCCGTCGCAGATCCGGTCGAGAGTACTAGAGACAAAAGCACAGCATGTCAAATCCCGGAGACACCTGGCGGAAAGCCGACGGAATCCATTAAAGTCAATGGGTTCTCTCGGCTGCTGTCGGTGTGCGTTGTGCAGCGAAACTGTTGCTTCCATTATTACCTTGTTCTGTTCCTCAGAACAACGGAACAGACCGAAGCAGGAGTGAACATAGCCTTATGCGCTCAAATACTAAAATGAAATGTATAAGGCCTCATGCACACGACCGTGTTTTTGCGGCCGCAATTCACCCACAAATCTGCAAGTAAATTGCAGCCCCATTCATTTCTATGAGCCCATGCACGCGACTGGTTTCCACGGTCCGTGCATTGCACGGGAGCCTAGACCGCAAAAAGATAGGACATGTCCTATATGGGACGCATTTTGTGGTCCGGGCTCATTGAAATAAATGTACACGTCCATGTGCACAGCCCGTCATTTGCGGGCGACCCGCGGATGATACATATATACATACACACATACACACACTTTTTAACATCAATATTTATTTTGCTTTGAATTTTTTTTATATTGACACTTTTTTTCCTCTAGATTTTCAAGACTCAGCAAGATCAATAAGAGCTGCATTAAACCATACAGGGCTCTGTAGAAAGAGAATAGCGCACCAAGCCCTTACAAATGGTCTTAATTAAAAAATATCCTACAGCTCCTATGCAGAGTTCTATGTTTCCATAGTTACAGACTACAAACATACCCTGTGTGTAGTCTGATCTTGCAGTCATGTGCTACTCTCATTCATTTGCTTCTTCTTCTTCTACTATCTGTGGGTTAGCAAGGAGAGGGGCAGAGGGAGTAGAGTGCTTTTATTTTCCCCAGAAACGGGACACTTTTATTTTTGGGCTTTGTCTAGTATTAACCTCAGACCCATTAAAATGAAAAGGCCAAACTGCAATACCAAGTAGACCCACAAATAAGAGTGGCGCTGCTTCTAGAAAAAAACGGCAGACTCTTATTTTTAGTTTCCGACAACTCCTTTAATGTCAGATTTTGATTATACCAGAACTTGTCCCAGCAACAGAATTGTTAAATCTGAGCGTTCCTTTTTATGTGAACCCTATTACAATATAAACTTGTAATACATTAGGATCATTACAGATCTTTAATGAGAAGAGATTTTTTTTTCATTGATTTATCTCACTTGCATGATAACTGAAGTGCAGATCATTTTACCTTATTTAAGAAGTGGGTCAGGAGTTAATACATGTCAGCGGTTGAAAAGATCTCGGAGACATTCTAAGTAGCGGCAAATGAAGCTTAATATTTTCTAATAGACCTCGTGTCACTTACGTACTGACAAAATTCAGCAAGTAATTTCAATCTTATAGCAATACTATCTGAAACGAAGCATTCAGTAATTGTGGACCGTAACCCCTGTCTGGAAATGTGTTGGCAAAAGTAATTTGCACAATGAATAAAAGTATTTTGTAAACTTTTACAGAAATCCCATATGGCCTCAAAGAAATGAAAAACATGGTTTCCGCATTTAGAAGGCAAATACTCTATTAGACTAGTGTATCACGTTGCAATAATCCGGCACTCCGTGCGTAGGAAAGTTCAAAAACATTTATTCTTAATTCAACTTTTTGACACTTTTTAATGCATTTAGGTTTACAATGTTTCACTTTGGATTGTTTTACGGGAGACTGCTTTATCATAAAGCGAAACTCTCACATAAGGACAAATCCACAACGTGATGCTTTAAAGACGTGACCATTTTAACAATTCATCACATCACTTGATATTTCCTTGTCGCCCGCTGGATCTCATAAAAACATTGTGTCAAAGTCATTACGGAGAAGAATGAAATTACACAGAACTAACCTGAAACGGCTCCGAGCTGCTAATAGTAATGACCCCTCTTCTCCATTCATTTTTATGACTTGATGCTTGTTTCCAAATGTCATTAAGTTGATCTTGAGTCAGAATTTGTAGTCCCACCGTGAGCATGGAACTAACGTCAGCAAAGTAGTAATATAGTCTCAGCTGGAAGAGGAAAAATATATTACATTGCTATACTATAAAGTGAATCTCCTTGTTGGTTTTAGGTCCAATGTTACATCCTGAATAATTACCCTTGAAGACTATTTTTGTTTTGAAGGCTATGAACTCCTTTGGAGGGCAATTTTTTTTTTAATATAAATTTTAGTTAGTGTTATTAGTGCAACTTTCTAAATAGTTTTAATTCAAAAATTGTTTTACTTTTTGAGATACAGCTGCTTTGTATTCTGTATACAAAGCAGTTATATCATTCGCTATGACCTGAATCCGTCAGTCCCGCTGACCTGACTGGTTCAGTGACGCGCAGGATCCACCTGTAATCGAGCACATCTGTTATGAACTTGGATGTGATCGGTGACAGCTGGATCCTGTGTGTCAGAGACACGCCAGATCAGCTGACACTGAACCTGTCAGTCCCACAGACCTGATGGGATCAGGATTTAGCGCTAGATACAGCTTCTCTGTATAGAGAATACAAAGCAGCTGTATCTCAAGAAGTAAAATCTATTTTTAATACAAACTATTTGGAAACGTGCACTAATCACACTGACTGACTCGTTTATTAAAAAGAAAAAAAATAATAAAATTTGCCCTCCAAAGGTGTACATAGCCTTTAACCAGGGAGCATTTTGGCGGTCATAACTTTTTTTTAATTTTAGGACAACTTACTTGCATGAGGCCTTGTATTTTTATGAAACGAATTGGTCTTTCTTTTGGTACCATTTTTTAGTGCACTATTTGTTAATGATTAATTGATATCAAATAAATTTCTATTTAAAATAAAATGCAAAAAAAATAAAAAAAATCTTACTTTTCATGATTTTGTTTTTGCCATTCACCACTCTCCTTAACCCTTTAATAACCCGGCCTGAAAAGGGCTTAGTGACCAGCTAAATGTTTTCGTTTTTGCCTTTCAGCGGGAATAATTTTTTTCATTGACATTGCTATGTAAGGCCTTGTTTTATGCGGTAGAAATTGTATTTTATTTCCTGCATGGTTTGGGGTAGAAAAAATGACTGTGTGAATTATATAATTTATTTTTGAAGCATGAATATAGGAAAAAGTGACTTTCAGCAATGTTTTTTTTTTTGCTCTTATTTTATCCCGGTTACATCTCACGCTAAATAAAAAATCCCATTAAGAGATAACTTTATTTACAACTATATTTTGTACCTATAATGTATTAGCATACTCTTGTATATTACTACATTATACTGTGTCAATATGACACAGGCTGCTGTTGGGGCAACACAAGGTGTGCCCTAACAGCAGGCTTACTGAACAGACAGCACTGGGGTCCTTCTAGATCCCCAGGGCTGACTGCAGAGGGTTCCCCCAGTCTCCAATCACATCACCAGGTTTTAGGTGACGCGATCGAATAGGTGGTAAGCAGTGCTGGGGCCAAAGTTTTTGGGATCCCAGCTGTATTCAGAAAGCTTCTCTAAGTTAGTTACAGCTCCTGCTTAGAGAATGAGCGCTCTCTAGAGCGCTCAGAAGCCTCTTCTGTAGCTACACAAAAAGATGTCGCTGTAGACTAAGGACCTGCACCGCCTGCAGTCAAAAGACAACGAGCGGTCATTAAGGGTTGAATAATTATATATATTTATAGAACAGATTGTTACGGTTATAGTGATACCTAATATGTGAATATTGTTTTTTGCTTTGTAACTGTTATATAATAAAATTTATTATATGTCAAAATAAAATTGCGTTTGCGTGTTTTTATTTTTTAACGTTTACTTTTGTTTTGCGTGTTTTGGTTTTTTAACGTTGACTTTTTTCATATATTTTTAGTTCATATTTATTTACATTTTTTAAATTCCATGATGGGTTTTATTAATTATTTTACATAAGAATGCACTTACATATTTACTTATATGCAAGTAAATTAGTCTGAGTACTTATAAGTACACAGGCTGTTGTTAGGGCACTCCTAAGTATGTGACCGGATCAAAGGGGAAATCCCTCCTTTGCTTTCCTCTTGTATGCCGGGATCTGCTTACATGGGGTTAAATGACGTAGATGAGAGATTTCTCTGATCTCCGTCATTAGAGGCAGAATAGTATCTTTTAATCTCTTGACGACATGTGCCGTAATAGTTTGGCGCAGGCAGAAGTCTGCAAAGGACCTGTGCCGTACTATTAAAGCCATTCTGCCTTACTGTAGCCACCACTAGAGGGAGCATATAAGCTTACTGTATACGGTTTATATTTGAACCCGTATTTTAGTAGCACCTGTATTGATCAACCTTTGTAGGGTAAATATAGCGAAATTCTTCCCAGACAGGCTATGTTCACATCTGCGTTCTGTATTTCTGTTGGTCTGCCCCGTCAAAGGAGAAGAGCAACAAAAATACCAGACACACCGGTTCTGTTGTACCACGGACACCACCGGCAGCAGATGGAACCCATTGACTTTAATGAGTTTTTTGTCGAGTTAACGCCGGGGTGTCAGTGGTTTTACAGGAAACAATTATTTCTGGTATTTTCAGCGGAATCTGCGATGGAGGCCCCTAAGAGCCTCCAATGTAGATGTGAACTAGACCAAAGCTGACCTCAGAGAGTATGGCTAAAGGAGGACTGTTAAGGCATGTTCATGAGGCAAATTCTTCCCTTGAAAAAATCCAATTTGGATTTGCAGGAGAATCTGCAGCAGAAATCTAAGGATGATCCTCGGATTTTTGATGCGGATTTGCAGTTTGATCTGCAATGAAAATGACGTTACTTTTTTTTCGACTGAACAGAGTTCAAATTAAAAACAATGATTGGAACTATTAAAAACAATGAGACTTCACGTGGATTTCAGGGCAGAATCCATGTTGGAATCCACGTGAAAATTCTGCAGTGCGTACAGTTACACATATGTATAGAAAACTATACAGATCTCTCTATACATGTAATCCATCTATATAGCAACATGTCTGGATAAGGCCATGTGATCAGTGTTATCCTCCCTCTACCGCTTCCTTTGACATGGTCACCAAAATCAGATCTCAGGACCGAATTTGAACAGGATCCGACTTACATTATAAGGTTTTTGGTGTGTATTCTATTAGTCCTTTATTGGAATAAAATTAGCTGTATTAGGCTGGATTCACACAAGCATGTTACGTCCGTAATGGACGGAACGTATTTCGGCCACTAATCCCGGACCGAACACACTGCAGGGAGCCGGGCTTCTAGCATCATAGTTATGTACGACGCTAGGAGTCCCTGCCTCGCTGCCGGACAACTGTCCCGTACTGTAATCATGTTTTCAGTACGGGACAGTAGTCCCACGGAGAGGCAGGGACTCCTAGCGTTGTACATAACTATGATGCTCGGAGCCCGGCTCCCTGCAGTGTGTTCGGTCCGGGATTAGTGGCCGAAATACGTTCCGTCCATTACGGATCGAACATGCTCGTGTGAATCCAGCCTTAAAAGAAAAAAAAATTCATGAAAAACTCAAAGCTTACCTGACAAGAAATCTGATCATCAGTTGGAAGGAAATTTATACTTCTCAGAATGGCTTGGGAACCAGGTGAACTTTCTGATGTAAACATCAGAAAATGAGCTATTAGAATAAAAAAAACATATAGACAGTAAGTTTCCTTATTTATATTTATGGATTTTTTGGGGGATTTCATTTTCATTTTTATTTCTTTTTGGTTCTCAGTGGTCGTTTTATAAGGCATAAAATATCCTTATAATTGTTTGGTATGAAAAATGCTGCATCTTTTTTAATTTCAGACACCCACTTGCTTACCACGCCTGCATATTAACATTGCACCCCTCTACCCGTACATTGTATGCAGAACAGTTACATTCAATGGCCATGTGACTTTCCAAAAGATTTGGTACTCTCTTTCTACGGTGGCAGAGCTGTCATTATTAGCTGTTCTTTGTAAATTTTACGGGGAGAGGGGGAGCCATGTACAAACTAAGGCCTCATTTACACGAGCGTAATATACGCGCGTGCGACGCGCGTGCTTTTCACGTGTGTCGTACGCACCTATATTAGTCTATGGGGCAGTGTAGACGATGCGTGAATTTTGCGCAGCGCGAGTGCGTTGCGTAAAACTCACGACATGTTCTATAATCGTGCGTTTTTCGCGCATCACGCACCCATTGAAGTCAATGGGTGCGTGAAAACCATGCATGCCGCACGGAAGCACTTCCGTGCGAACTGCGTGATTCGCGCAAGAGCTGTCAAAAGGATGAATGTAAACATAAAAGCACCACTTGCTTTTCTGTTTACAAACATCAAAACGGAGTGTCAAATTAGAGATGAGCACACCGAACTTCACCGGGTTCGGCCGAACTCGTTTTGACCGAACCCGGCAAAAAATGTTCGGGTACGCGACGTCAGGAGACAGTCACTGTCCACGGTGCTGAAAGCGTTAAACTGGTTCAGCACCATGGACAGTGACTTCCGATCACAATATACATATACGTGTAAAAAAAACAAGAGGTTCTGACTTACCGATAACTCCCGGCTTCTTCCTCCAGTCCGACCTCCCGGGATGACAATTCAGTCCAAGTGACAGCTGCAGCCAATCACAGGCCAAGCACAGGCTGCAGCCAATCACAGGCTGCAGCGGTCTCATGGACTGCCGCGTTATCCTGGGAGGTGGGGCCGGATGACAAGAGAGGGACGCGTCACCAAGGCAACGGCTGGGAGACCGGACTGGAGGAAGCAGGAAGTTCATGGTAAGTATGAATGTCTTTTTTTGATTCACAGGTTGGTGTATATTGTGATCGGAACTCACTGTCGAGGGTGCTGAAAGAGTTACTGCCGATCAGTTAGCTCTTTCAGCACCTTGGACAGTGACGGGCGTCGACTAGCCTCATCTCAACTGTCCCGTACTGTAATCATGTTTTCAGTACGTGACAGTTGTCCTGCAGCGGGGCAGGGACTCCTAGCATCGTACATAAGTATGATGCTTGGAGCCCGGCTCCCTGCACTGTGTTCAGTCCGGTACTTGCGGCTGAAATACGTCCGTATATTACGGACGTAATTAGTGTGTGTGCACATACCCTAAAGCACTCCAGGAACACTTGAATTATTTGATTTTCAAGAAAAAATATATTTTTATTTTTCATTCCATTTGGAATGAAAAATAAAAATATATTTTTTCTTGAAAATGAAATAATTCAAGTGTTCCTGGAGTGCTTTAGCTTTAGGTTTATTCTGTAAATTTATACCCTAATTGTATATCAGCTATAAGTGTAAGGCCACACGCAGCGGCCCTGACACGGTCGCGACACGGCCAACAACCGGCTGTCAAATACCTTGTTAAGGGGTATTCTGGTTACAACAAGTTACCCCCTATCCATAGGGCAAGGGGTAACTTGCTGATCGGTAGGTGTCTGACAGCTCGGACCCCCACCGTTTACGAGAACGTGGAGCCCGAAGTTGCCCGAAACCCAAGTTTGAAAGGAGCGGCAGGTCGCTCATGCGCACTGCTGCTTCATTCATTTTCTATGGGATCGCTGGAGATAGCTGAGTGCAGTGTTTGGCTTCTTCCGCCGCATACAAATTTAAATAGTCGTCGTCCCCCTTGAATTCCCTTTGAAAAACATCAAATAAAAATCAAATAAAGCAAATCACATTTTTTGAATAAAAAACAAATAAGACTATGTTTACATTGTTTGCATTAGAAGCTCAGTTGCAAATTCTGTGGAAAAAATGACAGACACCATGACGGACCCCATTGTAAGTCAATCAGGCACTCGTGGTACGACCGACTGAACACTGCCTCGACAGAAGTGTGAACAGAGCCTTATTACTTCACGGTTTATATTTATTTATTTTATTTTTTAAATATATCTTATAAAATATGTTTATAGATTAAAACGTTACAATTATTTCCCTAATTTTTGTAGTTGATAAACATGGTTTGTTAATCAGATTTTTGATTTTATATTTTTATTATTAAGTTTTGAACAAAATGGAACTGCATCTATTTCCACTACACAGTTTACAATTGATTCCATTTATTTTTAAATTAATTAAACACATTAAAATAATAATTAAATTTAATAGATGTTATTTTACCATAACATGATTGTGCATATAAAATGTTAACCTACGAACTATATTGTTAATGAATTCATTTAGGCTGGGTTCAACCATTGTTCTGCTCCGTCAGAGAAGCAGAACAACAAAAATACCGGAGGCGCCGATTCCGTTGTAGGACGATCCACCATCGGCGCCCAACGGAACCCATTGACTTTAATGGGTTCTGTCAGGTTTCCGTCAGGGTGTCCGTGGTTTTACCCGTGGTTTTATGTTGCCCAAGTCAGCCCATAGTGAACGCAAATGCACTGACGAGTCCTCCCATCCAGGAAGTGTCCTGCAGTCCAAGCAGAAACCACGTGGACCTTAGGACACTTCCTGGATTGAAAGACTCTTCAATGCTCGTTTGCATACGATGTCCGGAGGATTACAAGACCTTTTTTTATAGTTCATAATAGGCTGACTGGGCAACATAGGTATGTTTGAAAAACTATCATCCTTCCCTATATAGCGGTTTGGGGGAGAGGGGCGAAAATGTTATGACATTTGTAGCATGTCCTTGTTTTAGAACTGTATCTATTGCCAGTATACTACAAGATTTTTCAGGTTTTTATATTTTTTTTCATGAATTTATTTTTGCAGTAATTATTTTTGTACTTTTTTTTTTTAATAATGTATTCTGTTTTAATGGTTTATCTATTCTCGCTATGAATTTTGTAATTGGTCTCATAGCTTTTTAAATAAACCAGACACATACAAATAATGATAAAACTTAATATATGTCATTTTAGCTGTTTTCTTGAAATGCGCCTCCAGACAGCTAATAATGCGAATAATTAGTCAGACAAATCTATAAAACTCACCGTGAAATAACCCACAATTATCAGGCCCAAGTTAATGATTTAGTAAATTGATATTTATTGTAATAGAGTCTGTTTCTAGGACTTTGTACTTATGTTGGAATGATGTTATCAAAACTAATCAAGATAGATAGCATCAGGTCATATAATGACAATACATATTCAATGTATGAGTCTATCACCTACTGCAACTGGATGATTTTGATAGGTAGGTATTTTTTTAGATTAAATTTTGTAGCTCACATTTAAAATGTGGGATTGAAGGTTATCCCGGATTAGAAAAAAGGGTCTTTTTTTTTTTTTTTTTAAACAGCGCCACTATTGTTCATGGACCATGTCTGAGGATTAATCAATACTGTCACAGGTAGTGCTTTGTAAAAAGTGTCATTAAAAGAGTGGCACAGGATTAGAAAAACATTAAAAAAATGTTTTTCCAAAAGCAGTGCCACACCTTCCCATGAGTTATTTCTGGTATTGCAGCTCAGCCTCATACACTCCAATGGAGTAGAGCTGTAATACCAGATGCAACCTCATGGACAGATGTGGCGCTGTTTCCGTTTGCAAGATTTATATTAAAACTCTGCATGCATCATGATAACTGCCTCTATTATTAACAGTTCTAATATAGCACCAGCTGCAAGCCAGGTCTGACCTCACAAACATCTGCTCCTCTTATACGAGATAATTCATCCTTTAGACATTGCTAAAAATGATTCACAGCTGACTAACAAACCCCAACCCCTCATCCTACCACACTCGTGTTAAAGGAGATGTCCGCTTTGGACAATCCATTTTTTGGTAGCAGGGTCCCCCTATAGTTAACTGATCACAGGGGTTTTGGCTGCTTGAACTGACAGCATTCTGCTGTAATCTGTTAGGGAATCCAGCAGTAAGTGTTCTATTCCCCTGCAGTGCCACCACAGGTGACATACAGTATTACACAACATCCATCGAAATCATTTTCCTGTCCGTATAATGTACGGACATGCCGAGTCCTCCACAGTCAGAGATGCTCTTTTTAGCTGCTTTTTCTTATGGGTAATGGATAAAGATCCTGAACAGGAGACTCCCTTTATTAATACATAATTCCCTGATAGGGTTTTTAAAAATGTGTTTTCTGAACCCAGACAACCCTTTTAAGGCCACACTTTGGGTCACTTTGATACTTATGTAACAATATACTGTACATTGAAACCTCTTTGAATTAAAGTCTTCAAGAGGGGTGATACAGTAATTGATCATTTCCCATTGCCCATTATCTCTATGTTGTATTAGAAGCACATATCTAAAAGATCTCAGACACAGGGTTTCAATTAGGACTAAGGCTACATTCAGACGAGCAGTTTCTCACGTCCAAGGTACACCCGTACGGGACCCGTTGTCAAGGATCCCGCATAGGCTAGAGTCTATGGAGGGATGTGTGACACGCAGTAAAATAGGACATGTATTATTTTTATTAACGTTGAAACAACGGTCATGTGAACAGCCCCTTTGAAATACATTGTTGTTTTAACGGCCGTCACACGGACGTGATACCTGCTCTGAATGAGCCCTAACTAAGTTCAAATAAGTTTGACATAAATTGATGCGGTTAAGATATGGCCACATGGCATAACATGGAGCCAAGAATGGAGCGGCTGTCATCAACTCTGGGGCATTATAGTATAGTCCCTGGAATCAGCATCTTGGACTTACGAGCAACTTTCTCGAGCACAACCGAAATTGAAATTTAGGGACAGTGGGGTTTGGGAGCAAGGTCCCTTCACCTCCCAAAGCTTATATTAGTGACAGTACTCTGAGACATGTAAGGCACTGTCTACTGTAAATCTACATAAATAATAGAAGTTTTTACTTCACCTGTAATGTTATTGTTTTGATCCAATAGTGCACTTGCAACTTCTAGACCATTGGTTCGGACCCACCCTTCAGATGTCATGCCGCACAAATCGGTCTCAAAATCACATCTTTCATATTGGGAGCCTATTTAAAAATATAAAACGTAAGAATAATGGTAAAAATATTCATTTTCATCTATGTAGCTTGGGAGAGCTAAGCAATTATAACACTTCCATGCAAAATCTTATCGGACTGGTGCCCCCTATGAACATGGTATGTAATTGGCACCAGTATTACTGCAGTTCTTTTTTTACTATTATTCTGTTACTTACAATTTATTCACTTAATGTTGTGTAGAGACAGAAGGAAGTATATGGAACAGTAGCCTGATATTGAAGATAGGGTTTTTTTTTTCAGAAATACATGATTTAAGTGGGATTAGTTATTAAATACCTTATTTATTGCAAAACCAAATTACTAAATTTTGTCAAAATCTTTTATGCCAATGTAAAATCACATTTTAAAAAGATGACGACAACATTATCTATAGAAATAACGAGGGTGGCACATCATGACTACGCACCAACATATCAAACATTATATGATACTTAACCCCTAAATGAAAATTTTTTTTCCCTATGGCACCATCATTTTTGCAAAACTTGCCACCTATAAATATTTTTTTTTCCATTGGCATGGCTACATTAGGCTTTCTTTTAAGCGCGAGGAAGTGTAGTGTTTTTAGGCACTATTTTCTTTTTTTGGGTTGGGGCTTAATAGAGAAAAAAGTGATTTTGTTATTTTCTTGTGTTGAATTCTTATTCTGTTCATTGTTAACACTAAAAAAAAAAACTGAAATCTTAGTTGTAAGGGCTTGTTTAGATGAGCGTGTAATACGTCCGTGCAACGCGCCTGATTTTCACGCGCCTCGCACGGACCTATGTTAGTCTATGGGGCCGCGCAGACTGTCCGTGAGTTTCACGCAGCGTGTGTCCGCTGCGTAAAACTCACAACATGTCCTATATTTGTGCGTTGTTCGCGCATCACGCACCCATTGAAGTCAATGCGTGCGTGAAAATCACGCGCATCACACGGAAGCACTTCCGTGGGACGCGGGTAATTCGCGCAACAGCAGTTAAAAGTATGAATGAAAACAGAAAAGCACCAGGGGCTACAAACATACAAACAGAGTGTCATAAAGATGGCGGCTACGCGAAAATCACGCAGCCACGCATCATACACGGCTGACACACGGAGCTGTTAAGTACCTTTTGCGCGCGCAAAACGCACACGCTCGTAACATATGCATAAGTAAATTAATTTTATACTAAATAATAATTTATTGTATTTCTTACAGCAGGAGTGAATCTGTCATCTGACAACAGTCCATTTACTCCAGGACTGCACCCGACACTCGTCTAGGGCGTAGTCTACAGCTAATTAAAAATGTGGCGCTGTAGAATAAGGCCCCTTACTGACTGACGTAAAAGGTGTCTCTACGTTCATTAAGATGTGAAAGTGATGCATTAGTGAAAAAACGTAAAAAACACCTGTGGAGATGCCCATCCCAAATGCTATCTCCCAAGTGGTACCTGCACTCAAAGGATCCATGGGTGCATTCTGGCCCCTGCAGCCTGCCAGTAAACTCAGATTGGCATTGGCTGTCATGACCTGACCTGTATAGGGAATGACTCACTGTAAAGTCTGAACATAACTAATTACCTATACAGGTTCCCGGGTGGCTCATCATAACCACCGCCAGAAACCTAAGCATAGGGCAGGCTGCAGGGATGGCCTGCCAGAAGACACTGAAAACACTGCTTTTGCCTAAAGTATCACTTCAATGAAATTTGTTCGATTTCTAAATTTACGTGGCAATAGTGACCATGAGATGTCTCATTGTCTCATATAAAGTGGTTGATATTGTAAATAGATAGGAGGGCATCTATAAAAATCCATCAGATTTTATTAACCCAAATCAAGTGTATCATGCTGTAGTAGTTGGTGAGGGATCCAAGACCACTAACCCCTTCCCACCCATTGACATACATTTACGATATGGGAACTATAAAGTTCCCTCGAAACAACATAAATGTATCTCATAGTGATTACCCGAGCACTTGCTGACTGGTTTTTTAAGTTGTTAAATAGAGAGAGTGGGTTCCCTCTGTAAGTTCATCCCCCCCCCCCACCTCCTGCAAGGTGATCTGGGGGCACCAGTGGGTTGCTATGCCAGCCGGGGCCTAACAATGGTCACCAGATCTGCCACCTTAGTACATCTATTGGGCCCAGAAGCAAGCCCTCATATGATGCCTGTAAGGGTATGTTCACAAGCTGAGTAAAAAACGGCTTAAAATTACAGAGCTTTTTGAAGCGGAAAATAAAAATGAAGCTTCTTTTAATTTGGAGCTTCTTTTCAGGCTTCTTTTGAGGAGTTTTTGGAGGCGTTTTTCATAGTGTTCAATGTAAAATCAGCTCCAAAAAACACCTCAAGAAGTGACATGCACTTCTTTTTACGGAGCATCTTTTTACGCTCTGTTTTTGAAAACAGCGGCGTAAAAAGACACCCCGTATGAACTAAATGCTGTTTTTCCCATCGATTTCAATGGGCAGATGTTAGTAGGCGTTCAGCTTCCGTTTTTTTCAGGCGTTTTTTGAGGCGTAAACACCCAGAAATGCGCCTGAAAACACTGCGTGTGAACATACCCTTAGCGTCAGAGGCATAAAAAAAAAAAGTGTTAAAAAAAAAAGGGGGAAAAAATTGTATACACATAATAATAATTTAAAGAGAAAGAAAAACACAAACTTTACCCACTAGAAAATGATGAAAAAAAATATGTATAAAAAAAAATAGCACACATAAATAGTATTGCTGCGTCCATAACAAGTGTAACTGTAAAATTATCACGTTATTTAACATACACGGTGAATGCCGTAAAAAAAAAATATATACAGTATAAAATAAACAATGCCAATTACTGTTCTTTGTGCAACCCGCCTCGCAAAAAAAAGGAATAAAAAGTGATTAAGGGCATGACCACACATGGCGGAATTCCTCCGCAACTGTCCGCATCAATGCCGCACCTAATACGGGTTGCGGATTACGGCTGCGGATCTGCACAAAATGTGCAGAAAATTGATGCGGACTGGCCGCTGCGGACTGCAGGAAAAGTGCTTCCCTTCTCCCTATTCAGTGCAGGATAGAGAGAAGGGACAGCACTTTCCCTAGTGAAAGTAAACGATTTTCATACTTACCGCCCGTTGTCTTGGTGACGCGTCCCTCTTTCGGCATCCAGCCCGACCTCCCTGGATGACGCTCCAGTCCATGTGACCGCTGCAGCCTGTGCTTGGCCTGTGATTGGCTGCAGCCGTCACTTAGAATGAAACGTCATCCTGGGAGGCCGGACTGGAGACAGACGCAGGGAGTTCTCGGTAAGTATGAACTTATATTTTTTTTACAGATACATGTATATTGAGATCGGTAGTCACTGTCCCGGGTGCAGAAACAGTTACTGCCGATCGCTTAACTCTTTCAGCACCCTGGACAGTGACTATTTACAGACGTCTCCTAGCAACGCTCCCGTCATTACGGGAGCCCCATTGACTTCCTCAGTCTGGCTGTAGACCTAGAAATACATAGGTCCAGCCAGAATGAAGAAATGTCATGGTAGTAAAAACAATACGCTCCGCAGCACACATAAGATCTGCGGACTTCATTGCGGAATTTTGACTCTCCATTGAAGTCAATGGAGAAATTCCGCCATGAGTCCGCAACCAGTCCGCCACTGCTCCGCAACAGACAGAGCATGCTGCGGACACCAAATTCCGCTCCGCAGCCTATGCTCCGCAGCGGAATTGTACGCATCGTGTAAACGAACACTGCTAAATTAAAGTGAAAGTCAATGGAGAAACGGCTCCGCTGCGGATTAACGCTGCGGAGTGTCCGCAGCGGAATTTAAGTGAAATTCCGCCATGTGTGAACCCGCCCTAAAAAGTCATATCTAGCCTCAAAAAATCATCAACTCATCCTGAAAAACACAAGCCCCTCACACGGCTCTGCCGAAGGAAAAAACAAAAAGTTATGGTTCTCAGAGTATGGCGACACAAAAACAAATAATTTTTTCTAAAAAGTGTTTTTATAGTGTAAAAATAGCAAAACATAAAAAAAACCGATATAAATTTGGTATCACCGTATATCGTACTGATGCGCAGATGTCATATGTGCCGTACGGTGAAAGCCGTAAAAACCAAACAAAGAAAACAATGGTGGAATGTCTGTTTTTTTTTTTACCCCCCCATTATTTTTTTAATCATATTATAATTATACAATATATTGTATGTACCCCCCAAAAATACAACAAGCCCTAATCCACTGTGTTGGCCCCTGTAATATCCTAGGTCTCAGATCCCTTAGTTAGTCTTGCTTCTGTATATAAATTTTTACTTTTTAGTTCTTCTTTATGAAAAGAACAAAAAATTCAATGTAACCCTTAGTCCTGGCATTTAAGCTTTGATGAGTATGGTAAGTGGTCTTCTTGATTCCCAGCCAATGTTCTCGTACATCAGCATGTGTTATTGTGTTCCTCCGTTTCACCACAGGTCGCCATGTTTGTTTGGTTTCACGCAGATAACGATATTGCAGTTTTAGATTAACCGGTAAATAAAAGGACAGCAGTGAATTTATTCTGTAGCAGACGCTCACTTCTGACCGAAAATGTAATTTAGATCTGCAGCTGGGAAGAGCAATATGTTAATGGTTAGTAATAGGGTCATTTTAGGATTAGGGTATGTTCACACGGCCTATTTTCAGACGTAATTCAGGCGTTTTACGCCTCGAATTCACCTGAAAAGACGGCTCCAATACGTCTGCAAACATCTGCCCATTGCCTGCAATGGGTTTTACGATGTTCTGTGCAGACGAGGTGTAATTTTACGCATCGCTGTCAAAAGACGGCGCGTAAAATGACGGCTCGTCAAAAGAAGTGCAAGACACTTCTTGGGACGTTTTTAGAGCCGTTTTTCCATAGACTCTATTGAAAACAGCTCCAAAAACGGACGTAAAAAACGCTGCGAAAACACTGTGAAAAACGCTAGTTGCTCAAGAAACGTCTGAAAATCAAGAGCTGTTTTCCCTTGAAAACAGCTCCGTATTTTCAGACGTTTTTTGTTAAGCGTGTGAACATACCCTTAGGGTATGTTCACACGACAACGCAAAATACGTCTGAAATTCCGTAGCTGTTTTCAGGAGAAAACAGCTCCTGAATTTCAGCCGTTTTTGCAAGTACTCGCGTTTTTCGCGGCATCTTTTACGGACGTAATTGGAGCTGTTCTTCATTGGAGTCAATGAAAAACGCCTCCAAATACGTCCCAAGAAGTGTCCTGCACTTCTTTGACCCGGCGTAATTTTACGCGCCGTCTTTTGACAGCAACACGTAAAATGACACCTCGTCTGCACAGAACATCGTAAAACCCATTGCAGGCAATGGGCAGATGTTTGCAGATGTATTGGAGCCATCTTTTCAGACGTAATTCGAGGCGTAAAACGCCTCCATTACGTCTGAAAATAGGTTGTGTGCACATACCCTTATTGTGCCCTGTGTTTACCTATTAAAATAGGGCAGATCTTGCTTGGTCATTTTGTCATATATTACACTAGAGTCCATGACTTCTCCTCACATTCACTTCAGTGGGAGGTTTGTGCAGAATCCGCCCCATGATCGGGTAGGACGCTTCTGTTTCCCGCTAACTGAAAAAATCATCTAGCGGGAAATAGAAGCGTCCGGCTCCTAATTAATTGAATAGGAAGCTGAATTTTGCGGTGGAATCGCCGTGTGAACATACCCTGAGGCTACATGCACACTTATATGGAAGATACGCAGCAAAGCCACAGGAAACCGCATAAAATTAGCTGGAAAAAAACTCACACGAAGGTGCGTTTTTCAATGTGTTTTTTGGTGCTGTCTTTAAGTTTTGCTGCATAAATAGCTGCATTTTCATGCTGCGGGTTTTTCTGCGTATTTCTTTAGAACTACAGGGATAGAATTTGCAAGCGAAATCGCGAGATAAATTGACATGCTGTGGTTTAAAAAATACAGACCGCGGGTCAATTTACGTCCCGAAAAATACTGCAGCGTGGATATGAGTTGACCTGGATCTCATAGACTTTGCTGGTACTGTACTACGCTGCCGGTTTGCCGTACACGAATACGCGTGGCAAAACCGCACGTAATACGCAAAGTGAGCATTCAGCCGAATACGTCACATATTTAGTGCTCCATTCTTCAATCTGTATGCAATGGGAATCCAGATTTCCACAGGCATCAATTCAAGTGATAGATATCATAAAGGCTCCAACAGTAAACGGACACTTGGGGGTCAACAAAGGCACAACGATGAAATTTATGAAATAATGAAAAATAGTTGAATTTTTTATAGTTAAGTCAGCTGCTTCACTGTTCTGCTTCAGGTAGGGCTGTCCGCTGCTGGTCCTCAGGGGTCTTGTTGTGGCTTGGCCCTTTGCTGGGTTAATTCCACCCTGAACATGATCACACAAATCAAATAAATTACATATAACAAAAAAAAAATATACCCAAATAATATGCTGAAAAAATCCAGAATAAAGTATCTTTATTAACTATAGTCCACTTATATCACCTTAAAGGGTTTGTCATATCAAGACAACTCCTGGCCTATCAGGACATAGACATCACAGAGGGGTGTCCCTCGCTTGGGACCCTCCTACATGTGCTATCAAAATACGGCGTGTAAAATGACGGCTTGTCAAAAGAAGTGCAGGACACTTCTTGGGACGTTTTTGGAGCCGCTTTCTCATAGACTCTATTGAAAACAGCTCCGTATTTTCAGAAGTTTTTGCTCACTGCGTGTGAACATACCCTAACTTTGTAATTAGTCTTTGTTTAAAAAAAATTCACTTTTGGAGATACAGCTGTTCTGTATTCTCTACACAGATTAGCTGTATCGCTCATTGTAGGCTACATGCAGACGTTGCGATTCTGCTGCGGAAAATATGCAGAAAAACCCCAAGAAATTCGCAGGGAAAAAAGAAGGTGCGGTCTTTCAATTTTGGTGCATTTTTCGGCGCGTTTTTTTATGCTGCGGATTTTGGTGCGATTTTCCTCTGCAATAGGCAAATAGAATCCGCAAGCGGAAAAATATTAATTTACATGCTGCGGATTCTAAAAAAAACGCACCACAGGTCAATTTCAGTCCTGAAAAATATCACAGTGTGTACATGAGATTTCCTTGAATCTTATTGACTATGCTGGTACTATATTACGCTGCAGATTTTCCACATGCAATTTCACGCAGCAAAACCGGACGTAATATGCATCGTGTGCATTGACCCTTACACTGAATACATCAGTCCCACGGACCTGACGGGTTTGGTATCGGAGGGTCCGACTCCCGACACCCCCACGATCAGCTGTTCTGAATTGGCCACTGCTTCCCCTTCATTTCCTTTACTGCTCACACTGTGAATTGGCGACACACTTGTAGCGGCGGTTCACAGTATTACAGCCTTCTCACATTGAAGAAGGTTCTAAAAAATCTAAATAAATATTTCTATGAAGCATGCTTTATATTTAAGAGTTTTGTTCGTACCTGTTTAAAGTGATTGATTTTTTTAATACATCTTTACAGTGGTCACAGCTCCATTTAAAAAAAAAATAAAAAAAATTACTCCAAATCCCTGCATAGATATAGAGTAAAACGATCTTTTGATCTTACTAAATATTATTTATACATTTAACTTAAAGGGGTTCTCCTATTTGAACAATCCCTACTTGATAGAAGGGTCCCTTGACAATAAGTAGATCACAGAATGTCCCACTGCTGGTACCACCAAAAATCAGCTGCAACAGTTGAGAAACTTGGCAACAAGTGTTCAATTTCCCTGTAGCACCACCACAGGGGAAATTAAGCATTACACAGTATCTATTCAGATCAATGGATTGTCTGTGTAATGGAGGACAGGACAGATCCTCCAAAGCGAGACACGGTCTTGTAACCGATCTCTACCCTGGCCAGGAAATTAGGTTCCTGAACATGGGACCCCACTCTATTAGCTCAGAATTCTCTAATAGGGTAGATGAAAATGGGTTTTCTCAACTTGACAACCCCTTTAATAATAAAACAGTATGTAGTAAGCTTCTAAGTTCCCCTTAGTGGTGGTAGACAGAATTATTATCGATGTGTATGCAGGAGATTTTCTCTAACTGCTATAAAGATTAAGATAATCAGCACAGAATTTTGGATTTGAGAACGATATGATGCTAAAAAGAGGAGATTCACTTTAAAGTAGTTTAAAAAATCATGACAGACCCTATTAATTTCTATGGCACTCAAACTATCAGAAAGTTCGTCCAACCATTCAGCAAACAGTCCAGAGGGCAATTTTACATGACCCATGACCCATTGTTAGTAAATAGCTGTTAAAAATACAGCGGTACATTTAAAAAAAATACTATTAATAAACTATACCGATAATCAAATATTGCTTAGATGTCTTGAGCTCTTATCCAGGGACTAGCAATCCTAGTTTCCAATACTTAGTTCTGATTCACACTGCATTTTAACCCTATATAGACAGTGATGTCAGGGGCTTTCAACTACAGAGTCCCTGACCAGAGTATTGCAAGCATTGCAGGCCTGGGACTCCTGTCTTGGGAAAGCCCTTGATGTCACTATCAATGACAATGACGTTAGGAGCTCTGATATGCCGGAATCACCGGTCCGAGCGTTGCCGATGCTCTGTCTCAGGGTTCTGCTCCTTGAGCTCTGGACCTGCTATGTTGTATATGGCTAGTTATGATAAATTTGGGGGGGGGGGGGGGCCATGTTGTTTTTTTCAATTATGTATCTAAAAAAGACTTGATATGGCCCCCCCCCCCCATTTTTCATAACCAGCCAGATACATCATAGCAATCGCAGGCTAGCATTACCAGGTTTGAAAGAGCCACTGTTTTTGGGTTTTACCAGCATAATAATACCAGCCTGCGGCCGCCCCAGTACCGTACCATCACTGCAGATGGTCAGATTCTGGATCGTGCTCGTCTCTTCCCATACCCCTGGTGACGTTGGGTACCGATGTAATAATGGGGGCTTACTGCTAGTCTTTTCACCAGCTAACACTAATATCGTGTACGTCAAGCTTTCCCGACATACACGATAAAAGTAGGGCACAAACGTGATGTTAATTACACAATGAAAAGGACAAACTTTAGATTTATCTATGTAAACAGTATTGTGACAAGAGCAGGTAGGGCGAAGCCGCAGGATGCTTGAAAAAATTCACTTCATTATTTTTCATTTGAAATACTTTATCTAATATATCAGTATTGTCCTTATTATTAAAAAAACACAATTTAGATTTATATCTCGTCATTTATTAATATTGCTGATCTTTTATAAAGGTATAATTATTTTATGGGAATTGAATACATTCTCCCAAGGCTAACAGATCATGTATGGAACCATAAGTTCTCTATACTTGTCACGGATAAAGTGTATTAAGGCAACTTTATTATAATGAGGTTCCATAGAATGAGTGCTTGAACTGTGATACCTCTTCCAATAATTTTCTCCATGAAAATATATATTAGACAGAGAAAGAGTTTGAAGTCCAAAACTGGTGACTAACAGATGGGCAATGCTTGCAACTTACTCATTGCAATATCCAGGCCTAAATCATTACTGGGAAACAATCCATTTTTATTGTAATGTAGCCCAGCCTTAATGTAAGCTTACTTTCTACTTGATTTATACAAATCGGACTTTGCCAAACTTCTTTTAACCTCTTTTTTGCATTATTCATTGATGTGTGCTGCACTATGAAATGGTAGCAATGAAATACAAATTTTCAAAAACATTAACAAGTGCAGATAATACCTCTAGGCAGACACTTGGTGGTTGAAAGATGTGTTTCCAAAGTTTCCAAGCCAAGAGGCCCTAGTCAAAGAAATTTGAATCACATGCTCCCAAGGTTTTAATCAGTCATAATTTTGAAAAAAGTGCACAACATCCATTAAAGTATTCTGTGATGTGGCTATTATTGCTGGACTGCTTATATTAGTATATTAGTGCCACTGCATTGATTTGTGTTTGTCGCCTCGGATAATGCCCCGACAACAAAACTGATCTGCAACAGTTGAAGTCTGGGGGGCAACTGCACATATCCCCTAGATCTGTGCTGTGTACCCCTAGGGTTGAGAGGGTTTGCTACACGAACTGACTAATTTAGCCTTCAGGAAAAAATACATTTTTTTTCTTTTTTTTTTTTAAACCAGACGTGGAATATTTACAGTATATGTGTAGACGTATAAGCATCTCACACATTTGGAAACTTCAATATTAAAGTGTCGGGTGAAGGTTCGTGGCGTGGGACTGTTTAAAGAGGTTCTCTGGTTTTATGCAAGTAAAGTTTAATAATGTTATAACTGTAAAAGTCCTACAACGTCCTAATTTATTTTGTTTTTCAATTCATCACCATTTTTAAGATATTTGTTTGTAGTCAGCAATTGTAATGTCTGTATTTCTCTCTCTCTCTCTCTCTCTATATATATATATATATATATATATATATATATATATATATATATAAACAGCATATATACTATATTTATTGTTTGTTACACCTTTCCTTAGATATCTCTTACATTACCCACCACAATTACTCCAATATTAAAACAGTGAATTTATAGAAATCAAGTTGTATCTAAGGTGTTATGGAAAAAAAAATACATATAAAGAAAGGTACTTAAATACTTAAATGTTGCCTTAAAGGGGTTATGTGGGAACCAAAAATTATTAGCGTTGGTCTCACTGCAGTATGTGAGAACACTCACTAATATACATTCTGGTTCCCCGTCGCACTGATTCTGAGATTTTTATAGCACTGCCGGGGGACCGGAAGTCTAGTTGCACAGGCTTCCTTCATGAAGACACCACTCTTCTTCATGGGACCAGTCCCGCTGTACTCTATGTACAAGCAGTAGCAGTAGTACAGCGATTACATAGAATACAGCGGGGCCGGTCACATGACAAAGTGTTGTATCGTCACAGAAGACTGTGCAACTAAACTTCCGGTCCCCCGGCAGCGCTATAAAAATCTATGAAAATCTCAGAATCAGCGCGACGGGGGACCGGAATGTACATTAGCGAGTGTACTCAATTTTTGGACATATATTGCAACCCGTGTGAAATTCGAAAGAAAATAATTTGATGCTCTTCACCCCATTTAATACAAATTTATATATTTAGATTTCATCTTCTCAGCTATGCTCCCTACCATACTTTTTGCCAAAAACGAGATTAGATCCCGGCCAAAGAAATTATTTCCCTGCTAGGTTCTGTTCAAATACAACTTTATAAACAAGTCCTATATATATATCTATAAATAAATGTACATATCGCTCTACTTACATGAGGCTTCATCGCTGCCATCACCACACTGGTCAATGAAATCACATACGTTATCCAGTGGAACAGAGAATCCTTGGCTGCATTGAAATCCATTCCCATGACTTGGTCTTATGATGACATTGATATAGAATAATATAAGCGGACCGAAGAATCTGCAGTCTTTAATCATTTGGGTATAATAAAAAATGAAAACCTGAAGTTTACAGTGAGGACAAAAAAATAGACATCTATGCTGATCTATGACTTAGTGTGGTCACAATTGTGGTCACATCATCTCGTGTCACTATAATGGGGAGGTGCGCCTTTAGAGAATGTTTAACCTGTGCAGGTTTATGGCCGGCCACTTAGTGCTGTTGCTCCGACATTATCAATTATTGTGCCTGGCAGAGAGATCTGATAACTTCCCTCAGATAAACAGCCAGGTTTAAAATGAAACATAGAACTTGACTTATCTTAATGAGTTTTTTCTCATGTTTTCTTGAAATAAACTTTGGGCTGCATTATGGGAATGTGAAAAAAAAAGTGACTTCTCCATGAAAGTAAATTGCTTCTCCTCGCTGCTGATATATATTGTCGCTTGTCATAGGATATAATCTTACCTCCTTGTTGGAGCTTTGCCCTTATTTTTTTTTTTATTTTTTTTTTGTGGGGGTATTTCCTTTAACTGTTTTTTATACTTGATTGTATGTTTTTAAACCAATAAAAATCTTGAATATGAAAAAATGTAAACATTTTATTAAATTAAAAAGTAAATTGCTTTACAAAATTAGTATAGATAAAAATGCAATAATCAACCACAGAGAAATATAACTTTGCACCTGCCCATTTATTTTACTGTGTTAGGAGTTGCTGACTAAATTTTTTTACCCACTGCAAGATGTTGTCCTGAGTCCACTATCCAGAGGCCAGAGATCACTCAGAGCAGGGACGTAACTATAGGGAGGTGCAGTAGAAGGAATCGTGCCCAGGCCCTGGTGCCTAAGGGGCGCCAAAGTCCCCTCTACCACAAAAGAGGACACCATTATTATAAATGGCACATGGTAGGTGTTGGACCGTTACAGATTGTGCATTGGGGTCCAGGAGCTTCAAGTTACACCTCTGACTCAGAGTGCCATGGATGTGCTCTGAAAAAACAAACCAAATACCATACCATGGAGATCTTGCCCTTTTTCTAGCGTTTTTGTAAAACAACACCCAGCAAACCTTCAGCTCTCAATGGATCCTGCATAACAATAAAGCCAATGACACTAACAACTAGCACTGGATCCACAAGCAAATGGCAAAATCATTTTATGATGCCTTCATAACATTCCTACCAAAATCCAAGCGGAATGCACCTCTACCCAAAAATTACCACCCAATCTGCTTACCAAATCTTGACCTGAAAAATGTTACTTTTATACTCTCAGCCCACACCAATACATTTCTACATTTCCTACCCTATCATCCCACACAATGAGCAGGTAGGTTTCCTCTCTATTCATCAAGTATTGACAACATTAGTAGTAGCATGGGTGTACATCATACACTAGGACCATCATCCTGGCCCTAGGCATCGAGGGCATTTGACAGTCTATGTTGGCTCTATCTATTGGATGTCCTCTATAAATTTTTGTATCCAAGTCCTCATCCTAGAGATGATACAGCTCTTATACAACACTTTAAGCTCCCCTACACCAAAGTGCTGACATTCACATCTGACAAGGTACTAGAAAGTGCCCAGCTCTCTTTGTTCGAGCCGTGAAACCACTGATCGAATTTCCAAAATACATGGACTCCATAAAATGCTTAACCCTGTGCCACCACAGCCAGTTTTAGTTTTTTTATTTTATTTTTTTACTCCCTCTCCAACAACATACGAGTTGTATTTTTTAACGGCACCATTTAATGTACCATATAATGTATGTGGCTGTAATGGAAAAAGCCCAGCAATTTCTCCATTGTTTTGGGGGTTTTTTTGGTACGATTTTGGGGTACATATGACTATTTGATCACTTTTTATTACATTTTTCTTTAGAAGACGAGGTGACCAAAAAATACTTTCTTTTTTCTTATTTTGGCGTTCACCGTATTGGATAAAGTAACATTAGATTTTTTTTTTTTTTTTGAAAAACATTTTTTTTATTATTTCAAACACAACAAATACATTTATCAAAAACAGACATTTTTCAGGAAAAAAATTCTCTCAGGAGCATACATTGGTTAGCATTAAGTAAAAACAAAAGCAAAATCCTTTTTAATACAGATCACATCAATAATCCACTGTGCAGTTTCCCTTCTGTCCAAAACTTTACCTCATCGTTGTGAAACATTACCTGTCTGGACCATAGTCTTTTGCCTTGTTACTTCTAATTTTCCTTATTCAAGTGCCAAAAACCTAACTTTGTTAAGCCCTTTTTAATTTGCCCAAAGTTCCTTTTACGTCTTCAGTGAGATACCACTTTGTGTATTTAAAGCTATTTACCACCTCACCAATATCTGCATCTGGTAGTTGCTCAAGAAAGGGTTTCCATTTCTTAAAAAAACCCAGCTGTCTTTTCCCCTTTGTGTTTTGCTGCTTCTATCTTATCTGAAAACAGACAAATTCTCATTTGTTGTGTTAGTTGCGCTAGAGCCGGTATGTCTGGATCCAGCCAATGTCTCAACAAGCTCCTTTTAGCTATGATAAGTATGATATGTACCAGGGGGGGGGGGGGTGTGTCAAAAATCCCTCCCCCACCTTGTCAGTTGAGCTCGCTGAGTGAAAGAGAATTATCATAGGGTCTATTGGGAGTGTGGCCCCCCATAGCGTTTGTATGTAATCTAACACTATTTTCCAGTATCTCTGGGTCTCCGGGCATGACCATATGCTATGATATAAATCTGTGCGCGGCTGTTTACATTTCGGACATGCCTGCAATCTGTTGAGATTATCTACGGTAGGTGGTATGTTAAAAGCGTAGATGGCTGCATACATGAGTTTAAATTGTGACTCCCTCCACACCTCATTCACCACATGTTTTCGGACCAATTCCCACCCTTTCAAGATGGAAGTATTAATGTCTGGTGTGTTCAGTATTCGTCTCCAGTAAGGAAAATGGTTCCCCGGGCTCATTTTTGTATACAAATCTTTAATTGTTTTATAAAGTTCCGACAACGACTTTCTATGTGTTCCTTCTTCTATGATCACATCAAAAGAATTATCTATAATTTCTGGTTCCAGGTTTCTTACTAATTTGGTGCAGAAGGACTTAACTTGCAGATACTGCAAGAAGTGACACGGTAATATCCCAAACTCTCCCACCAACTCAGGCAAAGTTTTTAATCTAGGTTCTGTTGTATGTAAAACGTGGCCCACTGTCTGTATCCCCTGTTGTTTCCACATGGTAAAGAGGGAGCTGGAGCTCCGGGCCGCAAAATCTATATGAGACCACAGTGGCAGATGCTTGGTTAGCTGGAATGATAACCCTAACTTTTTTCTCACTTCCTTCCAGCACATGATAGTGTCCCTCAATAGCAAAGAGCCCTTCACATGACTTGGGAGAGATGCTAGTTTGGTGTGTAATAAAGCAGTGAGCTCATATTTTCCTGCTAGCGCACTTTCCAGTGCCCAATTGGAATAGTGATCGGAGTGATGCATCCAATCTAAGACATGCCGAAAGAGACTGGCCACATTATATCCCCTCAGATGTGGAATATTCAAACCCCCCTGCCAATGATAGCCGTGTAACTTAGCTAAGGAGATGCGAGGACGTTTATTCCGCCATATAAACTTTGAGATAGCAGTATTAAATTTTTTTACATCTTTATGTTTCAAGAGAATGGGTAGAGTCTGTAGTGGGTATAATAACCTTGCAAAAGATATCATTTTAACCAAATGACATCTACCAAACATTGAGAGCGGTAATTTCGCCCATCTCTCCAGTTCTCCTTTTATTCTATAAAACAACGGTTCAAAATTTAATTTATACAGGGATCCCGGTGATTTCCCTATCTGAATCCCTAAGTATGTGATGTAAGTCTTTGCAACCTTAATGCCCGTTTCCTGTATTTCCAGGTCCTTAGAGAGATTATATGTCGACAAACTCAGTATTTCACATTTATTCGGGTTTATCTTGAATCCCGTAAAGGATCTGTAATGTTGAAACAATTCAAAGATTCTCTGTAGATGTTGTGATGGATGCGAGATAAAGAGTACAATGTCATCCGCGAAAACTCCTGTTTTCACTTCTTTTTTCCCTACTGCTATACCAGTAAAAAAATCGTCACGTTCTAACGCACGTATCAACGGTTCCAACGCCAGATCAAAAAGCAAGGGTGACAAAGGGCATCCCTGACGCGTTCCCTTGTTTAATGTGAAAGTCTGGGATCGAAATCCCGGTGTGCACACCGCTGCTGTGGGAGTATTATACAGTGCTTTTAAATACATTCGGAAACTACCTTTTACATTAAATTTATCTAGCACCTTGTTCAGCCATCGCCACTCAACATTATCAAATGCCTTTTCTGCGTCTAGCAGCACTAATGCTGGATGGTTGGATGGCGATGGCCAAGCCTTGATCTCGTCCATGACCCCCAAAACTTTCCTAATGTTTGTCACCGCAGCTCTTCCCTTAATGAATCCCACCTGGGATCGTCCCACTAACTGGGGCATCAGAGCTGCCAGTCGATCTGCCATGATCTTGGATACCAGCTTCGGATCTTGATTTATCAGCGAAATTGGCCTATACTATCCTGGCTGTGAGAGATCTTTCCCTGCCTTGGGTAAGACTTTTATGTACGAAGTGTTTGCCGCTATTGGTATGTCAGTACCCTGTAATAATGAATTGAAGTAGGCCAATAATGTTGGGGTTAATTGTTCTAGTAATATCTTATAAAATTCAGCCGGGTATCCGTCAGGCCCCGGGGCTTTCCCATTTGATAAGCCTTTTATAGTGCTTTGCAGTTCTTCTAACGTTATCAGAGCGTTTAGAATTTCCAATTGTTCTGATGTCACAGTGGGCAATTCTAAATTTGAGAGGAACTGGCTCCCCCCTGTGTCATCCATTGACAGATCTGTTTCGTACAATTTCTGATAAAAGGACTTTAAAGTGTCATTTATTTTCCTAGGGTCAGTGTGTAATTGCCCTGTGTGGTCTGTCAACTTTGTTATATGTGTCCTTGGGCGATATCCTCTGGAGAGCCCTGCCAGCAGCCTCCCTGCTTTATTCCCGAAGCGGAACAATTCGGCCTCATAAATTGATCTACCAAATCTTTCTTTCTTGTCTAACCATTCTTCAAAGTTTTGTTTGGCTGCTACCCATTTATGTTTGTTGTCTGATGACGGATCTGTCAGGAAGAGAGAGTAGGCCTCTCTAAGCCCATCGCCATACTCCCTGTATTTCTGATATGTCTGTTTTTTTTTTTAAATGAAACATAACCGATGAGCCTCCCCCGCAGGACCGCCTTAGCTGTTTCCCAATACAAGACCTGATCTGTTTTGTGGGCCGCATTTTCACTTTCATATTCCAGCCACCAACCTTTTAGGATGTCTTTAAAACCGTCATCAGTTGTTAGAAAGGTCGGAAATCTCCAAATAAAATCTCCTCCCTTTGGGTAAGTATCTGCCAAAAGTAGACACATAGGGGCATGATCAGATATGATCAAGTCCACAATGTCAGCCTGTTCCAGATTTTGCAGTAAATGCGAGCTTAGAAAGATATAGTCCAGTCTGGACCAAGATTTGTGACATGCTGAATAATATGTATATTCCCTGCCATCAGGATGTGTATGCCTCCAGCTATCTCGCAGTTGCGTGACCCGTAACAGTTCAGGTAAGATTCCGTCTGTGGCCAGTAATTGTGTTGGTATATTACGCAATCTATCTTCATCTATTTGTACGACCGAGTTGAAATCTCCCCCCACTGGTTTCTTCGCATTTGTGTCCGCCAAAATAATACATTGAAGTGCTTGGAAAAACTGACGATTGCTTGAATTTGGCGCATATATATTGTAAATACTCAGTTCCCCCATCTGTGTGTCTAATAAAATCTGTATAAGGCGTCCCTCTGAGTCCACCTGTTTTGAGCGTAGCGTGGATGCCAAATTCTTATGTATCAGAATCATTACCCCGTTTTTCTTGTGACTAGCTGATGATCCATAAATCTCTCCCACCCAATATTTCCGCATGCGAAAGAAATCTGCCTCTTCCAGATGTGTTTCCTGAAGTAGGGCTATATCTGCCCTCAACTTTGTTAGATGTCTCAGTACCATAGATCTCTTGTGAGGGGACAGTAGCCCTTTAACATTCCAAGACACTATTTTCATAAAAGACGCGTGCGTAGGAAATTATGGTAGTTTGCTTTGTTTCTAATCTTGTATCGTAGTAATATATTGATATATTTCTGCTGCCCCAATGACTCAATGTTAGGTTTCCCTATATGTCTGCTTTTTAACATTAAACCAAAACTGTTAACAACCATGTAACCATCCCTTATGTCTTCCAGGGATCCCGCCTCATCGTATTCCTGTACTTCACTTTCTTCTGACATGTGACTTTCACCAGTGTACCTTCAGATATAAAACGTCAAACACACATGACCTCACATCAATCAATATGTTGTTTCAGTATCCCTCAATACCTGGCCCCTCAGCAAAAAGCGCATATTCAGGATATATTATCCCATTAAGTCTCAGGAAGTCCCGCCTATCATGCCGTTAAGTATTACAAACATGTATAAACATAGTACAATTGTTATTCTTCCCTCTTTTTTTTTTTTTTTTTTTCCCATTACCCTTGCATATGGTAGAATAAAAACTTTCCAGTTTGCAACAGTCCCATTGTTTCTTGATCTTGTCACACGCGTTGCGCTGTTGACCGCGGTGTTTGCATCTGTCTCTTTTCCTTTGGTGCTTGGTCCCCTGCCGACAGTGTCTTCAACCTCTGATCTTTGTCTGCGTTTCCTCCTGTATCGACTTGGGCATTCTCCCGGAACAGGTCCCGAAACACCTCTTCTGCTTCTTGATGGTCACTATAGGTCTGTAGAGTTCCACCCGGAGTAGTGACTCGCAATATCGCCGGGTATTGTAGCTGGAATTTCAGTCCCTTTTTATGAAACGCAGTGCATATCTTGCTGAACAACTTGCGCTTTCTAAAGACTTCTGCCGAATAATCACCGAATAGCATAACTGATATGCCGTTTAACTTTGTCGGTCCCTGCCGCGTTTTGTATGAACGCAAAAGGGCTTCTTTGTCTGAATAGTCCAAATAACGCACTATGACTTGTCTGGCTTTTTTGTTGTTGAAACCAGATTGAGTTTGCTGATACTGGCGGTCTGGACCCACTCTGTGTGCTCTTTCCACTTTACATGGGCCATTCATATTTAATACTTTTGGTAAATCGTATTCACATATGCGCTTTAGATGTAACGCTGGTATACTTTCTGGGAGGCCCACTATTCGAATGTTGTTTCTTCTTGACCTATTTTCTAGGTCGTCAATTTTAATAGCCATCCTTTGTTTCTCATTTTGCAGCTCTTGTAATTTCCCATGCGTGTCTGCGGCTTCATCTTCCAGCATGGACACGCGCTGTTCTACCTCATCTAGCCTTGTGCCATGCTGGGCAATATCTGCTTGTAGTTCTTGCAGGGAAGTCGCTATCGAAGTTGCCAGGGTGTCCTGAATGTCCGGCGTTATGCGCTTCGCCACCTCAGTTGCCAGTTTTTTATAATCTATCAGCGTCGCCATACCTGACGCTGATTCTGATTCTACCCCCTCTTCATCCGATGGTTGATCCTCCAGGTCTGATGAAGGATGGCTTAACGTCTGCTTCTCTTTACGAGTTACTGGCGGCATATTTGGTAGTTGAGACTCGGCTGGTTTTTAATCTCCCTTGTATCTGGTTTTGTGCTGGTTGAAGATATAAATCTCCGCCGACCAGTGCAGTCTCACTGTAGGATTTACCGCGTGTACAAGATGGCGCCCGTCACTAGCAGGAAGAGGGGAGAACACGTGTCAATGGTGCTGTGAGGAGGGATGTCGGTATCACCGTTCGGGCTATATATGGTGAGTTGTACTTCTATTGTCCGGTTTGCTCGTTTCTCCTAGGGGTCTGTGTTTTCTCTCAATGGTCTGCTCGTCCCGTGCAGTCTCCCCCACCCGCTTCTGCTCTGCAGTGCGAGCCGAAAATGTTACTCACTGCGCTCTTATTTGTGGGGTGCTTTTCCCCTCGAGACCGCTCTGTAATCCCTTTCGGTGTGTTCTCGGCCACCTCCTTTAGCGATGATGTGTCCTCTCGGTCCTGTGAGATATGGTAGTCGGTCAGTCTTGGCGGGTAGATCAGGAGAGTTCTCCGCTGCGTCCTCACATATCAGCGCCGGAACCGGAAGTCATTTAGATTTTAATAGTTCGGATCATTACGGCTGCGGCGATATCAATTGTGTTTTTTTGTAACATTTTTTACATTATTTTACAAAAATATAGGAAAAATTAGGCTTTTTGACCCCTTGCTGCAGCAATCATTTTTCAGTTTTCATTTTCACGTTTAAAAAGCCATAACTTTTTTATTTTTACGTTGCTATAGCCGTATGATGGTTTGTTTTTTTTAAAGGGCGAGGTGTACAATGTACTGGGAAACTGCAAAAAAATCTTTCTGAGGTGAAATGGGAAAAAACTGTGATTTCTCCATTGTTTTCTGGGTTTCGTTTTTATATCTTCACCGGGCTACACCATGTAGTAAAAACAACATGTCAACTTAATTCTGCATGTCAATGTGATTACAGGGATATAAAATTTATATAGTTTTTTAATGTTTTACTACTTTTACAAAGTAAAAATTCATTGTTAATGGTGTGTTGTGTCGCCATATTCTGAAAACTATGACTATTTTTCGGTTGATTGAGCAGTGTGCAGGCTTGTTTCCTCTGGCAGGGCTTAATATGACCACAAAGATGTCAGACCCAGGGGCCTTCATTACGCACCCAAGCTGCCATGACAACCATTGGCACCCCACAATCTGGCTTTTCTAAAAGGCTTAGATGTATGGTTACACTGCTCTTCCCGTCCTCTATATAGTGATGTAAAAAAAACTTCTCAAAACTGCTGACAGGTTCCCTTTTTTTTTAGAGACCTTTTATCCTGGAAATCAGTGGTGGTCTGAGAACACAGACTTCACCAAGGGGAGTTTAACTGTATTATCCCTTTAAGAAATTGTGCTACTAGTTAGGAGATAATTAGAATATAAAAGACTATTACTTATGATACTAAAAAAAAATAGAATACAAATTAATATGAAATTTATACTCACAGCAGGTCTAGATCTCAAGACCTGCAGGCAAATAATCTTGTGCTCCTCTCTGAACCTGGCCCACGGCACACTGCACTCTTATTTCTGCTATGCAAACAAGAAAACTTTTACATTCTGTCCACATTATTTTCTACAGTAGGAAACATCGTTTATTTATTTTGTGTCTATAGAATATCTTACAGAAGTTTGATATTTTGTGTAAAGTTTTATAAACCATAAATTTATTTTAAGTGTTATTTTTGCAAAGAAGTAAGGAAAACTTTGACCCAGCGCCAGGTAATATTTAAAAGGAACGATGTTCCAACTTTATTTCCAAACGATATAAAATTCGAATACAGGGATGGTTCGCAAATGGTAATAATGCCTACACGTTTCGGCCAACGCTTATGTCCTTATTCATGGCTTGTCAAATAAACAATGTATAATATAAAAATGTTTTTATAAAATAAAATTAGTAATGGGCAAGGAGGTAATATTACTAAACCCAGTATAAATTATACACATCTCATTAAAGGGTTATTTCCATCTCATAAAGTGATGGTATATCAAATATGTCAACACTTTCTGACCAGTTGGATTCAACCTCTCGGATTCCCAGTGATCCTGAAAATAAGAAGACTAAACCAGCGCTGCGGTCCCATTACTGTTTTTCTCTGCACAGCGGCGCTCATGGCTATAGGCTGTGCATGGGGCTGCAGATTGGTCCCATTCAAATGAACCAGCGTTGTAGCGCCTTCAGTCTCAGGATTGGTGAGGGTCCCAGAGGTTGGACCTCTAGGAGGTACATTTCAAAACACAACCCCACCTACCATAAGCAATTTTCGTTCTTGTACACACCAAATCAAATTTGTTTAACAGGTGCAATATCATGCATATTGATGGAAAATGTATGCTGATAAAATACTTATTTTCTGAACCCTACCCAAACAAATGCTTTAGTTGTCAACCTTGTATAGTCATAGCCCAATCAGGACCTGCCCAGGATGGCAAAGATATGGGAATAGTTTTCTGGGAGGCGTCTCTACGATGGGGATGTAGGAGGACATGTGCCGGAAAGTTCTGACGATATTATCCTGCTTTTGCATATTTTTGTACGTATTTGTAGGGCAAAGGGACTGGGCAACAGATGCGTGGCTCCCAAGATGGCGCCAGTAGCTCCCAGGCAGATGCTACACAGTGGCTTAGAGCCAAGCCAAGAGAAGCTGAAACCAGCTTGCGAAGATTTCTACACAGTCCTATGAAGTCTTCTCACTTTTCTCCACCAAGTGACACCTCATTACCGGGCGAGTTGCTATGAGACCCCATAAAGGGATCAAGTGAGTCAAGCCCTGGTAGCACCATCGAGTGGGCTGATTTTTCTCCCTCTCTTACGCAACCAGACCCCGTAAATTTGGCACTAACACATGTACTGAACCAACCCTATTTGACCTCTTTAAAGTAGTCCCTCATTGTAACCAGTCCCTCTCTCCATTGGCATCTCATGTTGATGACCTTGAAGAGGAATTGATGCTAATACGAGTGAGTGACATAGAGAACATACTCCCTCCTTTAGAGGGCTCATCCAGAGATTATGACCAAAGAATTTCTACCAATCTGGCTAAAGACAAAAATATTGAAAATAGGCTAAGACGCAATAAATCTGTGTCTGGTAGGCTTTCCGGAGAAACCTGAAGGGATGAATGCCGCTGATTTTTTTGAGCAATGGCAATATTTTTTGGCTGGGCTACTTTATCACCCACATTCCCAGTAAAACTTGCTCATCCTGGTCAATCTCCTAGACCAGTATTGGCCGTCTTCTTAACCTCAGCAATAATGAAATTATTTTGTGTAAATTCAGATACAGTACAAAGGAAAGGTCACTTTTATTGGAGCTAAGATTTCACTGTATCCAGACTTTTCAACCACTGTCCAAAAACAAAAGTATGCAATTTATCGATGTGAAACGTCGCCTGAGAAACTTGGTTCTGCTCTATGCTATGTTGTAACCTGCACAGCTAAGGGTATGTTCACACACGCAGTGTTTTCAGACGTAATTCGGGTGTTTTACGCCTCGAATTACGCCTGAAAATACGGCTCCATTACGCCTACAGACATCTGCCCATTGCTTGCAATGGGTTTTACGGTGTTCTGTTCCCACGAGCCTTAATTTTACGTGTCGCTGTCAAAATACGGCGCGTAAAATGACGGCTCATCAAAAGAAGTGCAGGACACTTCTTGGAACATTTTTGGAGGCGTTTTTCATTGACTCCATTGAAAAACAGCTCCATAAACGGCCGTAAAATACGCCGCAAAAAACGCAAGTCGCTTGAAAACAGCTCCGTATTTTCAGATGTTTTTAGTCCAGCGTGTTAACATACCCTAAGGGTTACTGCAAGAGGCAATAAAAAGAGGGTGTTTTTGAAACACCCTTTAAAGAGATCTGTACTACAGCTTCATATTTATCATCACGGCACCTAAAGGGTAACACTGTAGATGTGGTTTCTGGATTCTGTCCAGTGGTTTTTCCTTTTCTACTACCTGTGAGAGTGTGCGCTCAGACTTTTGTTACTTTATGCTATCTGTTTGGATATGCTACTTGACTCTTTTCCAACCAACCTGTTTTATTGCATCACCTTATTGTCCCTTTTCCCTTTAATTTTTCCCTTTGTTTGTGGGACATTTCTACATGTTTTTGTTCTTTTCTTTCTTTTTGTTTGTTCTTTTTTTATTATGGGGCTAATACCTTATTATCTATAGTCTGACGACATTGTTGTTTGATTATGCTGCACCTCGTAGTGATACTATACATTAGAGATTCTGTGACAGACATAGGACTCTCCATGATCCTTGTTGACCTGTCTCTCCATGTTTGTGAAGCTGTTACTTTGTATCTGCCATGGCATCTCTTAACATAATTTCATGGAATGGGAGTAGTATCCGGTAATCTACTAAACGTAATGATTTTTTCCAATTTGTAAATAGACTCCAACCGAGGAAGAAACACATTTAACTCCTGAATTATTGTGTTGGATGCAAGGACATGGATCTCTCACTCTTATCACTCTGTATTTTCTTCCTATGCTAGAGAATAGCATTTGTAATATGACCTTACTACAAATAAAGTTTTTTGTTTTTTTTTTACATTTTGAATCTATGATTTTAAATACCGGTCATTTGGCATCCCAATTTTCAACATTTAGGAAATTTTTTATTGTGTTCTTTTATTTTCTATGTCACTATCTAAATAAAAAAAAATAAAAAAATTATTGCATTATTTCCTTGGCAACTGAGCTCTTACAATAGGCTAACACCTGTTTTGTAGAGATGACTTTTCAGCTTATGCTATGTACACTGGGGGCTGGGTCAGCAGTCATCATATTATCATCATCATCATCATCATCATCATTATCATCATCATACGGCAGGATTCGAAAGAAAGGAAACACCTACGTTATAAAACTGGAAACAGATAACCCAAGATCACACCATTGACAATAGGGGATAAGGACAACTCAGCTCCTCCTCCCTTCTCCCTTGCACGCCAATGGCCTCTGCAAATGTCACAAAGCATGCCCACTACACTCTTTAAAATAAATCAATGTGTTTTTTTCTTGTACGGAAGTCTGCAGCTGCTGTTCAGGCAAGATGGCTGCCCACATAATAGCTAAACAAAGTACAATAAAAATATACAATCAAAAAAATAAAAACAGAAATAAAATAAGTTTTCCTTTAAAGACAGATCTATTATTATCTTGTTTAGTCTTGGTAGAAATATAGTTCCTTCACAGGAAAGAAGCAAACATTGCCGATGGGCAAAATGGTGAATGAGCGAAATATGATAAGTAGTGCTATATTTTAAGCACTAGAGGAGATGTATATATCTCAATATGCTGATGCTCTATAAATTCTCATTATTCTAAAGACATTTACTTAGGCCAAACAGAATCAATGTAAAACTGATATATCAGAATAGTTGCTATTGTCCAAGAAAAAAAAAATAACAATAAAAATAAATGTAATTGAGTCTTCTGAGGAGATACTGTACAAAGCTAGATCACATAGACTAAATAATCAGCCCAATTTATATAATTAACCCTTTGGAATTACAGGATTAAAATAAATCTCCCATATTTGTTGTCAATAATACCCTGCTGTTTGGCAGTATAAATCTGTCAATGCGACAGGCATTCCCGGCTATGATTAATGTACAATTAAATTACTGCAGCTACTCTGCCTCATTTGTAATCGAGACGCTCATTATTTTTAACTTAAAAGTTTTGTAGGCTGACATGCTTATGACAAACGAGATTTTTATTCTAATTCTTAAAACCGTTTAGTTAAATATGCAAACAATAACTGAAGCGCATTAAATTATCTTAATACAGTCTTGATCATAGGGTCGTAGATGATGATGATGATGTCATGACTCCACAGATGTTTCATGAGCTATGCCATCTAGATTAAACAAAAGGGTCTGCTTAGTGCCACTAATGCCTGCAGCACCTCTACTTTAGTGTCCACTTGACAATACTTCATGACAAAAATCCAATATTTCCAAAATCATCAGACAGAAGGGTCTCTATTAAACAACCTGCGTCTCCTGAGGCCTCTCTGTGTCCTCATTTAAACATACCAACCCATCCTGACCTCTGGTGGCCCCATTTCCTTGACATCCCTGAGCAGTCCTGCACCTGAGATGGCTGATCACATGCTTGACTTGACCTCTTCTCCTGCTAATGTGGTACATTGGTCTTGACCCAAATTGGTTTTACACAGGCAGATATCCGTCAGTGTTTAACCACCTTTACACAGGTGCCGGCAAGTGACCATTTTTATGGCCGCATAAAAGATCTGATCAGCTGACGAATGAGCACTTGTTCGTTCATCGGCTGATCGCTGCCTTCTTAACACAGGGCAATGATCGGGAACTAGTGTACGAACTCTCATCCACCCGATCATTGGCCCTGTGTAAAAGGGTCTTAAAGGCTATGTACACCTTTGGGAGCAATTATTTTTATTAAATCAATTATGTGTTTTTAATCAACCTTTAAATTCACTTTTATTAATTTTATGTTTTACTATTTACGATACAGCTTCTATGTATCCTTTATGCATAGAAGCTGTATCGTTCTCTCTCAGCCAAATCTGTCAGTTCATCTGAACTGACGGCTCGGCTGACAGCGGGTTCTGTGGGTCTCTGACACACAGGTTACACCTAATATCGATCACATCTAAGTTTCTAGAAGTAATCGATATTAGCTGGATCCTGTATCATCTTGTCGGCAGAACATCTCTTTTATACACAGGGAGATGTGCTGCCGACTAGCGCATAAAAGATCTGATCAGCCGGTGAATGAGCCTTTGCTTCATCAATTGCTTGAACCCCGGATAACTGTGTAAAGGGGCCTTTAGTTATGACTTTTTTACTTTTGGGAACCATTATATTTTTGTTATCAACCCGATTACTACTGACTATTTTTTACTGGCTTTCAAGCTCACTGTGATATAAACCCGATATGACGTTTTTTTTAAAGAAAAAACTGCAGTTTATGACGTTTTTGAAGAAGCTTCAATGTGTTTGAAAGCTTTTTTTTGGTGCAGTTCAGTAACAGACACATTCTAGGTGAGAAAAAAAAATACATTAAGGGCCAGTTCACACGTTGCATAATTAGGGCATGACCACACGTGGCGGATTTCCTCCGCAACTGTCCGCATCAATGCCGCACAGAATCTGCGTTGCAGATTCTGCTGCGGATCTGCACAAAATGTGCAGTAAATTGATGCGGACTAGCTGCTGCGGACTGCGGTAAAAGTACTTCCCTTCTCCCTATCAGTGCAGGATAGAGAGAAGGGACAGCACTTTCCCTTGTGAAAGTCAAAGAAATTCATACTTACCGCCCGTTGTCTTGGTGACGCGTCCCTCCTTCGGCATCCAGCCCGACCTCCCTGGATGACGCGGCAGTCCATGTGACCGCTGCAGCCTGTTATTAGCCTGTGATTGGCTGCAGCCGTCACTTAGACTGAAACGTCATCCTGGGAGGCCGGACTGGAGACAGAAGCAGGGAGTTCTCGGTAAGTATGAACTTCATTTTTTTTTACAGATACATGCATATTGGGATCGGTAGTCACTGTCCCGGGTGCAGAAACAGTTACTGCCGATCGCTTAACTCTTTCAGCACCCTGGACAGTGACTATTTACTGACGTCTCCTAGCAACGCTCCCGTCATTACGGGAGCCCCATTGACTTCCTCAGTCTGGCTGTAGACCTAGAAATACATAGGTCCAGCCAGAATGAAGAAATGTCAAGTTAAAAAAGCAAGACGGATCCGCAGCACACATAACATGTGCATGACAGCTGCGGACTTCATTGCGGAACTTAGAATCTCCATTGAAGTCAATGGAGAAATTCCGCCATGAGTCCGCCACTGCTCCGCAACAGACAGAGCATGCTGCGGACACCAAATTCCGCTCCGCAGCCTATGCTCCGCAGCGGAATTTTACGCCTCGTCTAAACGAACACTGCTAAACTAAAGTGTAAGTCAATGGACAAACGGCTCCGCTGCGGATTAACGCTGCGGAGTGTCCGCAGCGGAATTTAAGTGAAATTCCGCCACGTGTGAACCCAGCCTTACGGCGGATTTCCCGCCATGGTATTCGTTGCGGAAAATCCGCAGCATAATACAGTAGCAGTAAAGTGGATGAGATAGAACAAATGTCATCCACACGCTGCGTAAATACTGATCGGGAAAAAACACTGTATTTTTTTAATCCACCGCATGTCAATTGTATTTGCGTAATCGCTGCTTATTTGTTGTGGGTTTTCCTCATTGAATTCAATAGGAAGGTGAAACCCCCAACAAATAGTAGATGTTGCGTTTTTTGCATCGGAGTCACATGGGATGAAACGTCATCCCAGGCTGGCCTGGATAACGTCAGAGGGACGGCCTCCTGGGATGACGTTTCAGGCCATATGAACACGGCTGCAGCTGCTAACAGGCCGGCTAAATGCTGCCGTTTTCCGCAGCGGACATTCCGGGCAAAAAACTGCACTACAGTTTGGTGCGGTTTAACGCCTGGAATTCCCTGCAGCCACCGGGGCCAATACACTGCGTAACTTTACACAGCGTATCCACCCCGTGTGAACTCAGCCTAATAGGCCACAAACGTCCTCTTGTCCTTAAATATCAATTATAGACCTAATAAGACGCCAACAATAACAAAATAAATGTACACAAATCCTTTTTTTTTGTGTTTTATATGCAGTATCGATACGACTTGTTTATTCCTCAAAATTGCTGTTCTTCAGACCCAAATCTGACAATGGATCAAAGTTATGTGTCTCAGTGCGGGGGCCAGATGGGTAACTCTGAGTGCAAGTATTGTTATGGGAAAGGAGGATTCTGTATGTGGATTGCCCAGTCCGCTAGACTATTCTCTCAAATTGACTGTGGAGGGATATTATACATCTATATAATATGTCAGTGGAACATAAGGCTTGATGATAATTACATAATACAGAATTATAAAATGTGTTTTACTTATTAAAGGAAAGTCTCTTTATTAAACTCTGAAATGTATGTTTCCAAGAGGTGATAAAAAATAATCTTAACATCCCTTGAACTGATGAGTTGGGTGCTGCGTGTATCTTTCCAGAGTCTCCTATCTCCTGACAGCGCTCTCGGACTGTCTAATCTTATTCATACAGGCAATGTTGATAAAATGACATTGCTCACTACCCAGAAAGCCTTTCAGAGAGCGAATTGGAAATCACTGAAGATAATGCAGAGAAATGCTGTGTTAGGTGGAAGTTTTTTAAGTGCAAATTAAACTTTATATCCGTTCTTCTACTGAACTCACAATTATGAAATCTTAAACCTTTTCCATGTTCAATGGCACGCATCGCAGTTAGGCTCCGCTATAAGCTGTGCTTTAATAATGACACAAGATATATTCAAGGGCTAAAATTTTTGAGTGATATTATAAAATAATAGGCAGAAATGAACAATGTTCCAAGATGACATTTTCATCTATAGTGATTTTTTTAAAAACATTTTCCATGGATTTGCAAAGGGAACTCTGCTCTTATTGTCAAATAGTACCCATTGGCTACAAAGATGATGCTCCAGGGTGGAATTATATCCCTCTTTTGAAAACGGTCATGGATATAAAACCTCCTTCATTACATGTACTGTACGTGTCATGTTTTACAATGCTTCTCTGGACTCATGGTGGACTCATCAATGAGCACTTAGGTTGGACCCTACTTTCTGAAGGTGAAGAAACTTGAATGAATAAATTAAAATTTGGTTTATTTTCAGAAATTCTTTACATTTTACAACTCCACCCAAAACTCAAAAAATTCCAATTTGGAGGAGTAACTTTGGATTGACCCTTAACCACCCCATCTTTACCTGGTTGGTATGTATAGTTGGAAAAAGGGGGCATTATTCCTTGTAATTTTCTTATAACTTCTAGTTAGATTTGAGGCAGCGTTAGTATTGTGAACTCCATTCTGTGATGGAACTACAATGTCTAAGTGGTTTCCCCCTCCTTACTCCATGTATCTAGGAAATTTACTTTTGGGGAAAGGTGAACTGGCAGGGGTTTAAAGTAGTGCAAAAAGTTTTGCTCATTCGATTATATTTTTTGACATATTCTACAGTTTACTTATGGAAGGTTGAAGACAATTATTGAGATCATAAAGCTTAGCAGAAATAATATAATAATAATCTTTATTTATATAACACCAACACATTCTGCAGCACTTTACAATTGGGGAAGCAACTAACAAGTAAAGTCCCAGGCCATAAGAGCTTACAATCTAAATTGAATGGGTGGAGTGACACAATAGGTGCAAGGTATTTATTTAGTATAGGGGAGCAGCCCCTTGTGTTGGCAAGAAGAATATAAATACCACTGCATGAATCTGTTACCAAGCCAGTATCTGGTCCTACACAGATATAAAGTGCAGAGTGATGCAGCAAGGATAGCTAGATGAAGAGAGGGTGGAGTGTAGATATTTGTGAACAGGTCAGGTTGTGTATGGGACATGGACTATGGTTATGTGGCACAAGTCTGCTCGAAAAAAGTCTTCAAGTCTCCTTGAAAAAATGAGCACTTGGTCCAGGGCAGGGAGGTACAAAGAATGGATGCAGCACGGGAGAAGTCCTGCAGATAGGAATGAGAGGACTGAGTGAAGAGCATAAGTGGGTTGGTAGACTGGGATGAGAGTGGAGATGTATGACGGTGCAGCATTGTGTACCATCTCTGTGTACTACATAGAAAGCTCCTTTCATACAGTGGCCACATAACCTAGTCATCTGATTGTTTCCTCCAATAGACTTGGACTTGTATTCATACAGTGCCCGATCTATTATTCATAGCAGTAACAAGGTCAGTAGGCTGCAGCACAGGAGGAGCTTTTAGTAGAGTACATGAGGGGGTGGGGTGTATAAGCTTTATTAGTATGTGGCCATTTTTTATGTTTATTGTGGAAATATTCTTGTGAGAGCGGCGCAAAAGGGTAAAAAAATCTACAATTTTTGTGCAAAACCACAGTGCACCAAAATTTGTAACTTTTTGCACCATTAAAGTGGCGTAAATCTCTTGATAAATTGCCACCAAAGTACTGTATACAAAGCTTCTTAAATAGTATAGGACATGATGAGAGGTCCCTATTAATTCTAGGAAGGTATTTTTAAGTACTCTTGCTACTGATAACTCATTACACGCAGCATAAGGTCAGTTTCATGCAATTTTACAAGGCCACATTTTAGCATCCATATTATGGTCATTTAATAGGGTTCTATGGTCATCCTAGTTTGGTTCCGCAGAACTGCAGAGGGTGGGTTGCAGCTGTACTCCAGCAGTCTAAAACTGGCCTAAAGGGGTTTTTACACTGGACGATTATCAGGCAGATGAGCATTCACAGAACACTCGTTGCCCATAATTGCTCTGTGTAAACAGGGGAACGATCAGCAGTTGAACGAGTAAACTTGATCATCTGCTAGTCGGCAGCACATCTCCCTGTGTAAACAGGGAGACTCGCTGCCGACATGATAATAATGTATGGGGACGAGTGATCCGAGTAACGACTGCTCGTCTCCATCCATAGCTCCATGTGACAGGAGCAAACGAGTGCCCATCAACGATGTCTCATTGATCGGTGCACGCTGCACCGGCTGCTTATCGGCCGGTGTAAAAGGGCCTTAAGGCTAGGGCTTTCACAGTCACAATGTGACGTCATTTGTCCAGAGTTTTTGCAACAGCCACAAGATTGCTTGATATTTTTTCCCCCCATAGGGAACTATTGAAGACCAACCACAGCAACCCCGAATACATTGAAAGGGTAAAATCCAATGGGAAAATCTGCGGCTTTTCCGCAACATAGTGGGCATGCTGTGGATTTAAAATTCCGCAACGTGCTCATATTTCCCAGTGGAAAAGTGTGGATGGTGTTTTGAAAAGCCCATCCATAAGTATAGTACTGTACATTGCTGTGGAGTTGCGGTTTGAAGCCGGCATGTCTGAACATGGCCTAAATGTATGATCCTGGTGTCCAGTAACTTATTATTGTGTCCTACAATAACATTTCTGTATTATAGTTTAAAATTCCTCAATTCCTTGAGTGAGATCTTGCAATATTTTCCATATACTGACGGAAAGTGTCTCTAGCCTCTCTACAGCCAATTATGCATGACTTAAATGAGCTTTAGTTGTCTCCAGAGTTTAGTCTTCATCCAGATATGTTCCGCAACGCACCATCTGTATGTGTCTGAAATATTTCATGTAGCAGTTTAGTACAAAACAAAAAGTAATGAGATATAATTCCTCCTAACTAATAAAACATGCTGTTAAATTATATCTACATAGTTGAGAGTTGAGGGAAGTTATGAACCTGTGAACCATGAGATCATTTTACAGATGCAACTCAGACACAATAATCTTTTGTGAAAGTTGTTAGTGTTGTTACAATTCTTTGGACAATGTTTAAAAATAATCAGTAGCGACCAATATCTATATTTCAAGGATGGATATATATTAAATTATATATCAACTTTTAACAAATTTTTATCATTTAAACAGTCCTTATCATTACGAAAAAAAAATCCCAATCACTCCTTCGGCAGCTTTAGGTGTGTATTACATGTAGCACACCAGAAGAGTTGCATCTAAGGCTCTGTTCCTATTGCATTAGAGCCCAAAGCTTGGTGTATGTGCCGGAAAAGCCAGTGGCGTATACGCCAAACATATCCACAGGCCCCCTTTAAGCCTTGATGTCCTTTTGGCATACATCGGGCTGATATTGCTGTGCAGAATAGTGTAGTAGACTATACTATTCTATATAGGAGCATACAATAAAAAAAAAATACTGTATTTTGTTTTTACTATGGGAGCCTATTGGTGGCATAGGTCACCGTCTTCCGTCGGAGGCATACATAAAAAAAATCCTCCCAACGTATACCTCTGACAGAAGGCTCAAATGCTATGTAAACAGAGCCTAACCTGCATATTTAAAGAGGCTCTGTCACCACATTATAAGTGGCCTCTCTCCTACATAATGTGATCGGCGCTGCAATGTAGATAACAGCAGTGGTTTTTATTTTGAAAAACTATAATTTTTGACCAATTTATAAACAATTTTAGATTTATGAGAATTCGTTTCTTAATAGACAACTGGGTGTTTTTTAACTTTTTACCAACTGGGCGTTGTAAAGAGAAGTGTATGACGCTGACCAATCAGTGACCAATCAGCGTCATACACTTCTCTTCATTCTAGCCCAGCTTCTTTCACTGCACAGTTTGATCTCACGAGATCACGCTGTGCTGTCACATACTCCCACAGTAACTTTACCGAAGTGCCTTGAGAGTAGATAGACATCGCCTCCAAGCCAAGATGCGATGTCTATTCACACTCCCGAAACTTCGGTAACGTTTCTGTCGGACTCACTCACAACATAGTGAAATCTTGTGAGATCATGCTGTGCAGCGAAAGAAGCTGGGCTGGAATGCGTCATACACTTCTCTTTACAACGCCCAGTTGTCTATTAAGAAACGAATTAGTATAAATCTAAAATTGTTCATAACTTGGTCAAAAATGATCGTTTTTCAAAATAAAAACCACTGTTGTTATCTACATTACAGCGTCGATCAGATTATGTAGGAGATAGGGCACTTATAATCTGGTGACAGACTCTCTGTAAATCCTTTCCCTTCCCTCACACTTTTTTGTGAATGTAGATTTTTTTTTCCTCTTTCTATGCTTGCTGAGTGGCGGGCTCTTCCTGTTGTGATGTCATATGGTCTGACATCACATCATGTTATACGGTCTGAGGCAGAGACAGGGCCAGATTATAAGGAGGACACATGCAGCATGTAACCTGGGTAGGGTCTTCACCACCTTGGGGACCTAGGTTACCTACCACTCAATTCCCTGTAGACCCTACCAGACAGACTCAGCAGCACTACATGGACCTTTATCCATTCCTGGGCACAGAGACTGTAACATGATCCAACTCCTCCCTCTTCCCCTCTCATAGCATGAGTTTCACACAAACACTGTTTGAGATGCATCTGCATCCCCCTCCCCTCCTCCCTGGAAGATTTTTTTTTAAAGTGAGGAGATTTCTGAACATTTACATTTAGAGAGTCTGCAGGCAGAGAAAGGGAAATTGAATGCTGCTCAAATGTGAATAAGATTATACTTAACCCCCTAATAAGATATATACAAAGCTTCATACAGATGTAGCCGTCTTTACTTTGACTTTTAACTCATTAAATAAACAGTGGCTAGATCCCTTATTTTGACTTTTGTAAAGACCTTTCAATGGATTTGTTGTGTGATATCACGTTGCAGCAAGTTATCAGAATCAAGTTAAAGATGGCTACATCCGTATATTCACAAGTACTGTTTATTTATGCAAGTAAAAAATCATAATAATAATTATAAAAGTTATAAGAATTATAAATGATAAAAATTATAAATGATAAAAGTCTGGACAAGAAGTTGAATTACTTTGCAAATATTTTGATTTGCCCACCAACTATACTTGGAAAACCCTGTAGTCCAGGTATATAAACACTGCTCCTCATACAGTGCAAAAAGTTTCTGTATAAAATTGCAGTTCAGTTACTTTAACTTTTTTCCCTTATAATACAACTTGGCTTATAGCCCCGTTAAAATGCACAATAGCTGAACTTGCCAAGCCTGTTAATGTCTCCATTACATTAAATCTTTTATAAAACCGTACTAAACAAAGCTAATGACAGAGGTTAATCATTATGTCATGCACACAATGGAGATGAGTGACTTGTTTTTGGTCTCCCTGCATTGAGTTTACAGTAATTAAAATTCTACTAAATTACAGGCTTTAATTGCCAAGATATTGATAATAGAAAAGTCATTAACTATGTAACTTGTCAGGATAAAATATACATCAAGGTTAATGAAACATTCTTTAGAAAAGATACAATTCTCAAACACTTCTACAGAGGTTGAATCAGAGATTAACTTTTAAGATTAAATATAAAGGGGTATTCCCACTTTTAAGTTCAAATAAATTATTTATATATATATATATATATATATATATATACATACAGTTAGGTCCAGAATTATTTGGACAGTGACACAAGTTTTGTCATTTTAGCTGTTTACCAAAACATATTGAGTATACAGTTATATAATCAATATGGGTTTAAAGTGCAGACTCTCATCTTTAATTTGAGGGTATTCACATCCTAATTTGATGAAGGGTTTAGGAATTACAGCTCTTTAATATGTAGCTGCCTCTTTTTCAAGGTACCAGAAGTAATTGGACAATTATCTCAAAAGCTATTTAATGGGCTGTGTGGGCTATTCCCTCGTTAAACCATCATCAATTAAGCAGGTAAAAGGTCTGAAGTTTATTCCAGGTGTGGCATTTGCATTCGGAAGCTGTTGCCGTGAACCCACAACATGAGGTCAAAGGAGCTCTCAATGCAAGTGAAACAGACCATCGTTAGGCTGAAAGAAATGAAGAAATCTATCAGAGAGATGCACAAATGTTAGGAGCGGCCAAATCAACAGTTTGTTACATTCTTGAAAAAAAAGAGCGCACTGGTGATCTTGTGAACTCCAAAAGGCCTGGACGTCCACGGAAGACAACAGTGGTGATGATCGCAGAATCCTTTCCATGGTGAAGAAAAGCCCCTTTACAACATCTACCCAAGTGAAGAACACTCTCCTGGAAGTAGGTGTATCAGTATCTAAGTCTACCATAAAGACAAGACTTCACAAGAGCAAATACAGAGGGTTCACCACAAACCATTAATCAGCCACAAAAATAGAAAGGCCAGATTAGACTTTGCTAAACAACATCTAAAGAAGTCGCCCAGTTCTGGAACAGCATGAAACTAAGATCAACCTGTACCAGAATGATGGGAGGAAGAAAGTATGGAGAAGACATGGTACAGCTCATGATCCAAAGCACACCGCATCCTCTGTAAAAACATGGTGGAGGCAGTGTGATGGCATGGTGGGGGAAGTGTGATAGCATGGGCATGCATGGCTGCCAAAAGCACTGGGTCACTAGTGTTTATTGATGATGTGACTGAAGACAGAAGCAGCCGGATGAATTCTGAAGTGTTCAGGGATTTACTTTCTGCTCAGATTCAACCAAATGCAGCAAGGTTGATTGGACGTCGCTTCACAGGACAGATGGACAATGATCCAAAACATACAGCGAAAGCAACCCAGGAGTTTATAAGGCAAACAAGTGGAATATTGTGCCATGGCCAGGTCAATCACCAGATCTCAACCCAATCGAGGATGCAATTCACTTGCTTAATACAAAACTTAAAGGAACAGTGTTACCACAATTTTTTTTTTAATATGTTAAAGATGTTAGTGCTTTATTAAAAACGTTTGGATTAATTTGTGTGTTTGTGTGTTACTTTTTCTTATTTTTACACTTTTTCTTCCCTATGGGGCTGCCATTTTTTTTTCCATTTCTGTATGTGTCGATTAACGACACATACAGACATGGAATACGGCAGCTCCAGTCCCATAGGGACTGCGAACGGGGCCCGTTCCATCCACTAACATTGTACGCCGCTGTGTGGGAACGGCGCATGCGCCGCTCCCACACAGTTCAATTTGAAATGCGCGCCGTCCGGCGCCATTTTCCTGTGGACCGGAAGTCACGGCCGGACAGTAAGATTACTACTTCCGGTCGCGGCTTCCGGACTTGTGCACATGGAGCAGCGGCAGCAGACGGAGCGGATGGACCGGAGGGAGCGGCGGCGACTGGAGCAGGTAAGGGATTTCTATGTATGTTTGTGTTCAGTGTGTGTTTACTACTGTATGTAAACCTTCTACACTGTGTGTTAGCTCAAAAAATGGCGACACACAGTGTAGGAGGTTAGACTGTTCAATCCCCTCGTTTATCCCGGCACTAGCCAGGATAAAGGAGGGGGGGATGCTGAGAGCTCACTAGAGCTAGGGCTTTTTACCCAATTTTGCAGCATAAAGCAATGTGGTTGCTTTACCACATGCAATGCTGCAATTTTGGGAATGGCTCCATCTAGTGACCAGCGCTGGGAAATATTATAAATTAGAATCCAATTGAATCCAATTTATAATATTTCCTGACTCGTGAAAAAAAAAAAAAAATTAGAACAATGTTTAATCACCTATACACTAATTGTTTAACTAAAAAAAAAAAAGCATGTTTTGCTGGCAACACATTCCCTTTAAGGCAGAAATACCCAAAAAGAAGCAACAACTAAAGACAGGACAGTAAAGGCCGGGCAAAGCATCACGAAGGAAGAAACCCAGCGTTTGGTGATGTCCATGGAACCCATGGACATCACCAAACGCTAGGTTTCCTCCTTCGTGATGCTTTCAGGCAGTCATTGCCTGCAAAGGATTCTCTACAAAGTATTTAAAAAAAACATTTTATTTATGGTAATGTTAATTTGTCCAATTACTTTTGAGCCCCTGAAATGAGGCGGCTGTGAAGAAAAATTGTTGCAATTCCTAAACGTTTCACAAGATATTTTTGTTCAACCCCTTGAATTAAACCTGAAAGTCAACACTTCAATTGCATCTCAGTTGTTTCATTTCAAATCCAATGTGGTGGCATGCAGAGCCCAAATCATGAAGATTGTGTCACTGTCCAAATAATTCTGGACCTAACTGTATAATTAACATCAATTTTCAAAATTACAGCGTTCTTCCTAAAAATTTCTACAAGTACCCCAAATTTTACTGCTGTTGGTAATATGTTGGTTACATTCGCAAGGTCTTTGAGGGTTATTGAGGAACGCTAATCGGAGGCAGAATATTACAGTGTACAGCACATTGGCGCACTGAGGAGCGCAGGGCGGTCATGTGTAATGTAGTTTCTGACATTACAATTGAAGTCCCGTGACTAGCTCAGCTGGACCGTACTTTTCAGCCTCTGAATAGAAAAAAAGATATTGGAGCTGCGGGTTAAAAAAAAAAGAGGAAGAAGCAACCGGTTGAAACCAAGGAACATACAGTAAGCACAGAAAGTTTATTAGGTTAGGATGAATTTGAAAAAAACTTGGGAAAAGTGGGAAAACCCTTTTAAAGGAACCAAGAGCCTTTTTTTTAAACTGGATCTCAAGGATCACTCCCTTGTTAAGGCTCATTTCCCTGAATACATGGGTGGAACTTAGACGCATCGAAAGCGATCGCTGCATCATAGCGGTTGCTAGCAGATCGCTAGCCCTGACAGGAAATCAGGACTGGCGACTGCTGCTATGCCACAGGAGACACAATGGCCTCCTGCTCTGCCATTACGGAAGCTGATTAGGCCCCGCCGGGAGGTGAAGCCTAATCGGCTTGCTGTCAGTGAATAACTGACAGATCTAATACATTGCACTACGTAAGTAGTGCAATGTATTAGAAAAAAATAAATTTGACAGTTGGACCTTCAAGTCCCCTAGTGGGACTTGAGAAAAAGTGTAAAAAAAGTATGAAAAAGTGTAAGAAAAAGTGAAAAAAATAAAAGTTTGAAAACATAATAAAAGTTTCAAGTAATAAAATAAAACACAATCGCCCTTCATCTTTTATCAAGTCCTTTATTATTGAAAAAAAAAACAATAAACCATACGTATTTGGTATTGCCGCAACTATAACGACCTGAGGTATCAAAATATTATATTATTTATTGCACGCGTTGAACAGGGTAAAAAAAAAACACGTAAAAAACTTTACCAGAGTTTCTGTTTTTTAGTCACTTTGCCCTACAAATATTGGAATAAAAAGTGATCAAAAAGTCGCATGTATCCAAAAATGGTACCTATAAAAACTACAGCTCGTCTCGCTTAATAAATGCCTTGAGGGGTGTAGTTTCCAAATGGGGTCACTTCTCAGGGGTTTCTTTTATTATTTCACATCTCAGCCTCTGCAATTGTGAACCAATACTTTGTAAATCGCCAAATTAGGACTCAATTTGACATGGTACGCTTTCACTCCTGAGCCTGGTCGAATGTCCATTTTCACTCTGCAACATCGAGTGCACACTAATTTCTACAAAACACCTGCGGGGTTAACATGCTCACTACACCACTAGGTGAATGCATTGAGGGGTGTAGTTTCCAAAATGGGGTCACTTCTGGGAGGTTTCCACTGTTTTTGTCCCACAGGCGCCCAGAAACCAATCCAGCAAAATCTGCACTCCAAATGGCGCTCCTTCTCTTCTGAGCCCTGCCGTGTGCCCAAACAGCAGTTTATGACCACATATGGGGTATTGCCGTATTCGGGAGAAATTGCTTTACAAATGTGACTTTTTCAATGGCGTTTCGATGACTTTTGTTGTGTGCTATCACGCTGAGTCAAGATAAACTTGGCTGCATCTGTATGTCAATTTATGAAAAAGGGGTTAAATACTTTATTTAACTGGTTCCCGACCGCTGGCTGTGTTTTTACGGCCAGCGGTCAGGGTCCTTAAAACCTGAGCCATAGACTTTTTACGGCTCGGGTTTTAACTTGCTGCCCGCGCGATCGGGCAGCTGAATGTCGGGTCTCCGGCTGGCAGTGACTGCCGGGGACCCTGAGGAGAGGATAGAAGCAGCTTGCGCTGCTTCTGTCTTCTCTGATGACTTGTACACAGCGCTCAACAAACGCTGTGTATAGGAATAGAGGCGGCAGCAGCGGTGCTGTCTCTATTCCTCCCGGTGTTCATGTGACTGGTCACATGATCGCCGGGTGCCATTACTGACAGACTGCTGCTGGGTCTTACTAGACCCAGCACAGCCCTATTAGTGACAATCGTCGAACTGTGCAGCCCCAGTTACATTTGAAAAACATGGTGTGAAAGAAAGAAAAAAAATATATAAAGTTCCCCAAAGGTCTTTTTTTTACCTTTGAGGGACAGACCATAATAATAAAAAAATAAAAGTAAAGTGCAAAAAAATTAATAATAAATACACGTTCCCCCCCGCCAATCATTGTTGTAACGCTAGCGCTGACCCAATTACCCTAATATAGACATGTAATATATTAACATTTCCGGTAGACAATGACGATCACAAATAAAAGGTATATTTTAGGGTAAAACTTTGTTATTACCAAAAAAAATAGCTGAAACGGAAAAAAGCTTATTTTTTTACTCTTATTTTCAAACTTTATGAATAAAAATTCTAAAATAGCAAAAAGGATCCGTAGAAAAATGATAAAAAAAGAAACCTGCATTGTCTACGGAAAAATTTTTGCAAAAATCACGTAGTTAGCGCAACAAATAAAAAAGTTATAGCCATTTAACTAACACGTGCTAAAAAGGGCTAAACGGTGTCTGGTCCTGAAGGCTCAAAATAGCCCGGTCCTGAACTGGTTAAAGGAGAATAAGATCCTGCAAGGAAGGAGCCAAATGGCTTAAAAGGTCCTATTCCAAAAAAAAATATATATATTAGTGATATGGAATAGCTTTTTCGGGTGGCTCCTTATTACTGTATATTCTTTAAAATGTCTCCAAAGTTGGATTTTGCCTCTTACAGGTGAGTCTCACCATACTCAAACTCTTCCTTCAAATGAATAAACTTGATAAAGTAATGAAATTCAGCACAACAGAAAGCGCCTAAATTCCTGCAGACCATGAATATACTGTCTGTCTCTAGCTCCGGCGTGATAGATGGCAGATAACCAAATAATAAGGATGATTTGACAAGACAGCCCGGGTCAAGAGGACCAGCCCGTGAAAGGTAGACTGGGGATAAAAGCAGCATTGCTGTTCTGCGTAAGGCAAGTAGACAGGAGATTCATGGCAGTGAATTCTAATGAGATATCCAGGGTCTGTAATGTGTAAGATAAAAAAGCAACTCAATCATTGCTGAGCAGTCGAGCACTTACATTCAGGGGGGCGAAGGAATGGGAAATGCCGGTTAATTGAAGTTAAGAACTAATTAACGCTGTGTGTTTAAAGGTAAAGACAAAGGCGATTTACGTTTTCATAAATCATTTCAGGTCTGGCACCCCGAGAACATTGGTGCGGAGTCTGCCCCCTGACAACAGCGAGGACCTAGAATGTGACTTTAGCTTTCGAGAAGGCACTTTGTTAAAAAAAATTATGTTTTAATTAAAGGTATGTTCACACGCTTACTAAAAAAACGTCTGAAAATACGGAGCTGTTTTCAAGGGAAAACAGCTCCTGATTTTCAGACATTTTTTAAGCCACTCGCGTTTTTCGCTGTGTTTTTTACGGCCGTTTTTTAAAGAGGCTCTGTCACCAGATTTTGCAACCCCTATCTGCTATTGCAGCAGATCGGCGCTGCAATGTAGATTACAGTAACGTTTTTATTTTTTAAAAACGAGCATTTTTGGCCAAATTATGACCATTTTCGTATTTATGCAAATGAGGCTTGCAAAAGTACAACTGGGCGTGTTGAAAAGTAAAAGTACAACTGGGCGTGTATTATGTGCGTACATCGGGGCGTGTTTACTACTTTTACTAGCTGGGCGTTGTGTATAGAAGTATCATCCACTTCTCTTCACAACGCCCAGCTTCTGGCAGTGCAGACACAGCCGTGTCCTCCAGAGATCACGCTGTGACGTCACTCACAGGTCCTGCATCGTGTCAGACGAGCGAGGACACATCGGCACCAGAGGCTACAGATGATTCTGCAGCAGCATCGGCGTTTGCAGGTAAGTCGATGTAGCTACTTACCTGCAAATGCTGATGCTGCTGGAGAATCAACTGTAGCCTCTGGTGCCGACACGATGCAGGACCTGTGAGTGACGTCACAGATCTGCACTGCCAGAAGCTGGGCGTTCTGAAGAGAAGTGGATGATACTTCTCATCAGAACGCCCAGCTAGTAAAAGTAGTAAACACGCCCCGATGTACGCACATAATACACGCCCAGTTGGACTTTTACTTTTCAACACGCCCAGTTGGACTTTTGCAAGCCTCATTTGCATAAATACGAAAATGGTCATAACTTGGCCAAAAATGCTCGTTTTTAAAAAATAAAAACGTTACTGTAATCTACATTGCAGTGCCGATCTGCTGCAATAGCAGATAGGGGTTGCAAAATCTGGTGACAGAGCCTCTTTAAGCTGTTTTTCTATTGAGTCAATGAAAAGCGGCTCCAAAAAACAGCTGAAGAAGTGACATGTACTTCTTTTTCTTTTTCAAAACGGCCGCGTAAAAAACAGCCCGTCGGAACAGAACGCAGTGTGAACATACCCCAATTTCAGACAGAATATAGATAGTTTTTGTAATTAACAGCACAGAAAAGGTTTGTCATTTTCTCCTTAAGGTAAAGGACACACAGGGTGGATAAACTGCGTAAAAGTACGCCGCATATCCGTCCTAGAAACCACAGGGAATTCCACCTGAAAAAAAACGCACCAAATCCACTGCCGAAATACTGTTTATAGTTTATACTCACCACCCGCGCGTTGTCATAGTGATGCGTCTCTCTGTTCTGTTCGCAGCACGGCCTCCTGAGATGATACTGTAGTCCATGTAACCACCGCAGTCTTGGATTGGCTGCAGAAGTCACATGGGATAAAATGTCATCCCAGGAGGCCGTGCTGCGCTCAGAACAGAGGATCATGACGCTATAACCATTGCCGGGGTAAGTATAAGCTTTTTTTTTCCTCATTTGCGATTCTTGTGGTGGAATCGCAGCATTTCCGCCTGCAAAAGTCTTGACACATGGCTCTTTGTTGTGGGTTTTACCTCCTCACTGAATTCAATGGGGAAAACAGGCAGGTTATACGCTGTGCGGGTTCCTACCCTAATGGATACCAGTAAAACATGTGCTGCTTGAGACTAGGGCGTTATTATATGTCACCAGTTTACAGGCAGACAGTTGGGAGGTAGCCCCGGCCTTATGGTCCCTCTTGTCCTCTTAAACCATTGCCATGTTTGGAAGATATCTCCCATGTTACATTTATCTTCACTCTGCCTGTGAACTTTGTGACATACATGAACCCGTTGCCGCCACAACCATTTTTTTTTTTTTTCCTTCCAAAAGACATAACTTTTTTATTTTTCTGTTAACATGGGGCTTTTTTTTTATACCAAATTTATATTTTTTCTTTATGTTTTACTACATTTACAAAGAAGAAACTGATTGCTAAACAAAAAAAATTGTTTAGGTTGCTATATTCTGAGATCCTTAAATATTTTATTTTTCCGTCAATGGAGAGGTGTAGGGCTTGTGTTTTGCGGGGCGAGCGGTAGTTTTTGTTGGTACCATTTTGGGGTACATACAACTTTTTGATCACTCTTTATTCCATTTATTTCGGTGGGGGAGCTAAGAGGACCCAGCTGGTTACATACTGTCGTATTGTAATTGATCGGACTTTTACGGACGGGGCAATACCAATTATGTTTATGTTTTTATTTTTTACATTACTTTATGGGGAAAATAAGAAAGTGTTTTATTTTTAACTTTTAATATTTTTAATCTTTTTGCACATTACTAAAAACGTTATTTAACTGTTTTTTATTCTTTTTTTTAATAGTCCCACTAGGAGACTGAAACAACCAATCATTTAATCGCTGGTACGATACACTGTTATACCCATGTAATGCAGCGTACTGTACATTTTACCGACTCCTGTTAAACCCTGAAGGGCTTATTAAGAGCACAAAGATGGCAGACCTGGGGGCCTTCATTAGGCCTTAAGGCTGACACGATAACCATCGGCACCCTGCAATTGTGTTGGGGGGAGATGAGGTGACAGAGTTGCCACCTTCTCCTTCCAACGGCAAAGATGCCTCAGTTGCCATTAAGTGATTAAACGGCCGGGATCGAAGTTGTCTCCGATCCCGCCTGTTACAGTGAAGTATTGGCTGTAACATACAGCTGACACACGAAAAGTATGGAGAGGCCTTAGCCTGTAAGCCCGTTTCATACTCCTTCTTGACGGCCATGGCATACAGAAGCGTTAAATGTTGGAAATAAATTAAAGAAGTTCTCCAGTTTGGATAATCCCTACTTCTTAGAAAGGTCCCTTGACAATAGGTTGATCACAAAATTGCCCCATGCTGACACTCATGGCGATCAGCTGTAGTTTGTGGGGAAACCTGTAAGTAAAGAGGTTTTTACACTGGGCGATTATCATGCAAACGAGCATTCATATAACGCTCGTTACCGATAATTGCCCTGCGTAAATAGGGCAGCGATCAGCAGATGAACGAGCAAATGCTCGATCATCTGCTGATCGTATCGTTTTAAAAAAGTGAAATATTATCGTTGTCGGCAGCACATCTTGGTGTGTAAACAGACAGACGCGCTGCCGACATGATAATAATGGACGGGGATGAACGATCGGAGTAACGACCATCCATAGCTCCGTGTGACAGGAGCAAACGAGCGCCGATCAAAGATGTCTCATTGATCGGTGCTCGCTGCACTTAAGTGTTCAATTGCCCTGCAGCGCCACCACAGGGGAAATTAAGCATTACACAGTGGCCATTTGTATCAATGTTTTGTCTACTTAAAACAGGACAGGCCAGGTCCTCCATGGGGAGAGAAATGCTCATTTTAACAGCTCGGCTTAAGAGACGACAGCTACTGTCATTACATAGAATCTTTTCCTACATATCTGCTCATCTGGGTTTTTTTTTACTGCTATTCCGTTCCAATTTACATGCTTGTCTCTAAGACAAAGAAAAAAAAACAAGTTAATCAGAATAGCATATTGGATAAAAAAATAAAATAAATGATTAATAATAAAAGTAAAATCCTGTTACTGTACGTTTATCATTTACTGGCATATGGTCAAAGTTAAATGGACCAACAAACTTGCAAACAGGCAAAGATCCATAGGAGCAGATGGACCAAATTGTTGGCAGCTTGGAGGCTATGCTCGTAGTACATCAAATGCTTTTGTTCAGGCAGCAGTCCAAGTCAGGATGCCCAAGTGGACAAGAAACTTGGGTTTGTGCTGTAATAGTTAGAAAGTGCTGATGCAGAAGCTCAACTGGAAGTCTGAGCAAGAAGAGTGCAATTTTTTTTGTAACATATAATACAGTATAACATGCTATACATATATAGATGTAGCAGAGCTGGGTGTGTTAATGCAGTAAAAAGAAATAGTCAGCAGTTATCTTAAAGGGGTATTCCCATTTATGGCATTTGTCATAAATATCCGATAGATGCTGAACCATGGTTGGGATCTGGCCGGTTCACCCCAGTACTCCGGAACAGGTTGTTAAATTTACAGTCAGTTCGGAAAACCAGGGAGAAGCGGAAACCCGGAACCGGTTCCCTGCACTCAATTGTATCCGCGTCCCCAGTTAAGTAAAGAAAATTGAAGACAGCACTCACGTTATAGATGCAAATATTAGTGTATTATTAAATCCAGTGATGCGACATTTTGACTTGGTAAGACCCCCAAATCTTATAGTATGTAATAGTGTGCCCCAGACACGTGTTTTGGGATCTGGGGCTGATACATTCTCACACTAGGGATGGTACTATGGAAATCCCATGTGGCACAGTCCTTTAGAAAATCCTAAGTCACAGTCCACTATACTCGGCCGAATAAACCGTCACATAAGGGAATCGCTCCTTAGATAAAAGTCCAAAAATTACAACTCAGAGTAGCATTTGTTACAGCAATGAATCTGCCCCGGGAGGAGGAGAGGGGGTTAATAATGGACCTTAGCTATGAAGACAGATTACAGATACACTTGATGATAAAGCAAACTGCAAATTGATTTACAGATACTGCCAGATCATATAGTCCATGGACTTAACTAAAGGGTGGTGAGGCCCGTACCGTGGGCCAGGAGGTGCCAACAAGCCAATCGGCCTTGGCCTGGTTATTTAGATACAGAACTAGGACAGCAAACAGAATCTTTGCCCCAGTTGAAGGAAATCCAAGCTCTTCTGCAAGCTACAAACAAGCAGATGACAGGCTGCACCCCTGTGCTAAATGGTGAGGAGATGGATACTGGGGTTATTCAGAGGGCTCCAGGATTCCTGCCAGCAGTGCCCCTTCACTCCTCCATTCAGCATTGACTATCCTCATCTCTCAACCTCTCGTACCCTGCGGCAGGCAGAGCTAACCTCCCAGAGAGATGATCCTCATTACCATTATACATGTAGGTTGTGCAGCCAGAAGATCAATAGATGGGGTGACACAGTGTGCATCATGCTCCCAGCGATCTCATTCCATCAAATGTCAAAATCCAAGGAGAAGCCCATCGCCCTGAACTTTAATTAAAGACATTACGGTGATGAGGCCGTTCCTGCACACAAATAATGGCATCAAACACGTATTATATACTCCTGGACTACTAGAATTTTTTTTTAGGATTACTAGAAAATATTATTCCCATTCGTGTTTTAATGATACACGAATGGGAATAATATTTTCTAGTAATCCTAAAAAAAAATTCTAGTAGTCCAGGAGTTACCCTCGAATACGGAAAACACATCTGAATATTCAAAAACTTGTTAATCAACTTCTAATTCCAAGATTTGTCCGACTTTAAAAGATATAACAGCGCCATCTGGTGGCTGAATACATTTACTTCATAAACTGTAATAATGTACGCAAGACCAGTTATGCATAAAATCTATTCTTACCATAATATCGAACTATTTTCTTTTATTTTTTTTAAACTGGGAATTAATATAGACTAATCAAATCATTCGGAATAAGAGGCGACGATAAAGCTAATATTTAATGGGTTTTCATATTGTTAAATAACAGCCGCACAGTCCTCTCTATTGTATCTCCTGCTCTTCACTGATCGTTATGATTAGTGCTGAACAGGAAGATGGACAAGATCAGTCTCAGACGACGACTCTGGAAAGGTGAGTAATCCACTGGCACCAAGTATGTATGAACAGTTAACCCTTTAACTACACTAGATTACAAGGGAGGTTAACCCCTTGGAGACACAGCCAGGTTTGTCCTTGTGGACACAGCCTATTTTTTCAAATCTGACATGTGTCACTTTATGTGGTAATAACTTTTGAATGCTTTTACTTATCCAAGCGATTCTGAGATTGTTTTCTCGTGACATATTGTACTTTATGTTACTGGCAAAATTTGATAGATAAATTCAATATTTATTTGTGAAAAACACCAAAATAATTTAAATGTATCTCCTTGTAAGACAGATAGTAATACAACAAAAAATTTATACTAATTTACAACCCCCATATGTCTACTTTATGTTTACTTATGTTTACTTTTTGAACGTCCTTTTATTTTTCTAGGACGTTACAAGGCTTAGAACGTTACCAGCGATTTCTCACATTTTCAAGAAAATTTCAAAAGGCTATTTTTTCAGGGACCAGTTCAGTTCTGAAGTGGCTTTGAGGGCCTTATATATTAGAAAGTCCCCATAAATCACCCCATGAAAGTATTTAAAAAACATTCAGAAGGTGTCTTAACCCTTTAGGCATTTCACAGGAATTAAAGTGGAGGTGAAATTTACAAATTTCATTTTTTTTGCCGAAATTAATTTGTAATACATTTTTTTTCTGTAACACAGAAGGTTTTACCAGAGAAATGCAACTCAATATTTATTGCTCAGATTCTGCAGTTTTTAGAAATATCCCACATGTGGCCCTAGTGCGGTAATGGACTGAAACACCAGCCTCCCAGCCTCAGAAGTAAAGGAGCACCTAGTGGATTTTCAGGCCTCCTATATATTTTAGGCTCCATCTCAGGTTTGAAAAGGTCTTGTGGTGCCAAAACATAGGAAAAACCCTCAAAAAGACACTATTTTGGAAACTACACCACCAAGGAATTAATCTAGGGGTATATTGAGCATTTTGATCTCACAGTTTTTGTGTTTTTTTTGCTAAATTTCTTTGAATTAAGCCATAAAAATGAAAATCTAAATTTTTTCAAATAAAATATACAATGTTTCAATTTTTACAAGGAATAAAGGAGAAAAAACTAATTTCTCCCGATTACGTAAATACCCCATATGTGGTCAGAAACATATGTTTGAACACACGGCAGCCCACAAAAGGGAAAAAGCGCCATTTGGCATTTGGAGCTCAAATTTTGCTGGAATGGTTTTCGGTGCCATGTTGTATTTGCAAAGCCCCTGAGGGACAAAAACAGTGGAGAACCCCCAAAAGAGACCCCATTTTGGAAACTACACCACTTATGGAATTTATCTAGGGGTATAGTGAGCATTTTGACCCCACAGATTTTTTACAGAATTAATTGGAAGTAGGCCGTGAAAATGAAAATCTAATTTTTTTTCCATAAAATGTCGTTTTAGCTTAGATTTTTTTTCATTTTCACAAGGGCTAAAGGAGAAAAAGCACCCCAAAATTTGTAAAGCAATTTCTCTTGAGTACGGCAATATCCCATATGTGGATATAAATTGCTGTTCGTACCCACGAACGGCATAGCAGTGAAGGAGCGTTATTTGGATTTTGGAGCTCAAATTTTGCTGGAATGGTTTGCAGCGCCATGTCACATTTGCAAAGCCCCTGTGGGACCAAATCAGTGGAAATCCCCCAAAAGTGACCCTATTTGGGAAACTACACCCCTGAAGGAATTTATTGAAGGGTATAGTGAGCATTTTGATCCCACCGGTTTTTTGCAGAATTTAGTGTAATTATGCAGTGAAATTGAAATTAAATTTTTTTCTGATACATGGTGGAAATTTTCAATTTTCAAAGAAGGGAAGGAGCGTCATTTGGCTTTTGAAGCTCAAGTTTTGCTGGAATCGTTTTTGGGTGTCATGTCGTATTTGCAACGCCCCTGAGGGACCAAAACAGTGGAAACCCCCCAAAAGTGATCCCATTTTGGAAACTAAAGCCCCCAAAGAATTTATCGAGGGGCATAGTGAGCATTTAGACCCCAGAGGTTTTTTCCTGAATTTATTGGAATTTGGCCGTAAAAATGAATATCAACATTTTTTTACACTAATATGTTGATTTTTTTTTTCATTTCTACAAGAAATAAAAGAGAAAAAGCACCCCAACATTTGTAAATCAATTTCTCCAGAGTACGGAAATACCCCACATGTGGTCATAAACTGCTGTTTGGACACACGGCAAGGCTCAGAATGGCAGGAGCACTATTTGGCATGCAGATCTTGCTGATTTGATTTTTGGGTGCAATGTCGCATTCGCTAAACCCTGAGGTACCAGAGTACAGTGGAAGCCCCCAAGAAGTGACCTCATTTTAGAAACTACACCCCTCAAGGCATTTATAACTTGCCTGGACAAATGATCGGGCTCAGAATTCAAGAGCACCATGTGACCTCAAATCTATTTTGCTATTTTCACAGCATTGGCCCATAATTGCAGGGCTCTGAGGTCAAATAATAAAACAAACCCCCAAGTAGTAACTCAAGTTTGGAAACTACACCCCGTAGGGCATATTAAGGGGTGTAGTGAGTATTTTGACCTCACATGTTTTTCATTAGAAATGAATGCGTAGCGGATGGTGCAAAGTAAAAATTGCAATTTTCCACTGATATGCCATTTTAGTGGACAATATGTTGTGCCCAGTTTGTGCCACTGAAGATAAATACCTCATAAAATGTTAAGCGGGTTCTCCCGGGTATGCCGATGCCATATATGTGGACGTAAACTGCTGTTTGGGCACGCTGCAGGGCTCAGAAGAAGTGGGCGCCATTTGGCTTTTGGAGCGCAGATTTTGCTTGGTAGTTTTTCTGTTTGGGGTTTTGCTGGTATTTCAGTTTATAATGAGGGGGCAAATGTAATCTGTGCGGAGAACATCAGGACATAATAAGAGGGTATAATAATGCGTTAAATAAATAATAATTCATAGATATGTGGCCGGTGTCGCACTGATAAATGGTGCCCGATCTTATCCGCTTTGGAACATTCTGCACATTTTGCATCGTCATATTCTGAGAACCAGAACTTCTTTATTTTTCTCCCCTGGAGCTGTGTGAGGGCTCATTTGTTGCGGGACAATCTGTAGTTTTCATTGTTACCATTTTGGGGACATGCCATTTTTTGAATACTTTTTATTCCATTTTTTGGGAAGCAAGGTGACCAAAAAGCAAGATATTCTGGAAATATTTTTTTTTTATTTTTTTATTTTTTACAGTGTTCACTTTGGGCTATAAAAATGTATATTTTACTTTATTCTGCGGGTCGATATGATTACGGCGATACCATAAGTATATAGTTTTTTTTATGTTTTGCAGCGTTTGCACAATAAAATCACCTTTCTTAAAATACTTTATTTTTTGTGTCACGATATTCTGAGAGCCATCACTTCTTTATTTTCATCAAAAAAGCTGAGTAAGGTTTTTTTTGCGGGATGGGTTGTAATTTTTATGGGTATTATGTTGGGGTACATGCAGCTTTTTGATCACTTTTTATTCTATGTTTTGTGAGGGTTGGTGACCAAAAAATAGTGATTCTATATATATATATATATATATATATATATATATATATATATATATATATATATATATATATATATATATATATACACTCGATAGTGATAGAGGAGCAGGATCCCCCCTCTTCTCTGTGTGAAATGTACAGGAAGTCACAATAGCACTTAGGCTCCACCCACTAACTCAGAGGAAACTTAAAATTAGAGATAGAGCCTGCAGAGGGGAAAACTGCAAAATATTGCTCCCTTGCCTCTTTCTCACTCTGCTCTAGATCTCCTCCTCCCCTCCCCTCTCCATAGACTTCTATGGACAGCTGTAACCTGATCCCTTAGTAAGCTGATACGAGTGAGTGAACAGTTGGGAGGAAGGGAGGAATGGAGTCTGTTAAGTAGAGAAAGAGGCATCTTTCTCTAATAATATTTATTATAACATTTCTTATATTTGCTTGTCTATTCATTTATGTAAAATTTTAGCAGTTTGTTTTCTTTTATTGCCCTTTAACAAAAGTCAGAGATTTTACTTATACAAAAAAGTGCCCCACTGGGGCCAGCAGTTCTGTGTTAGTCTATTAAGAAATATCTCCATTTTATCCAAAGAGATTTTCATCTTTAATTAACTTAGGCAAACATATTGCAGTCTAAAGACCAAGATAAACTTTTGCTATAATCCTTTCCTAAAACATGAGCATAAACTGCAATTAGATCTATCGGTGGTGATCTATTTGATTTGCAGAGAGAGGAAATCACACTTGTGATAAGCAGAGTGGAGAAGTGATGCAACCATTCTGTCTATCAGCTGCTACAGAGCCATATAGAAACACAAAGAGGAAATATAAAAGAAAAAAATAAAATTTTAAAGGCTTTGATTTTTTATTATTATTATTATTATTATTATTATTATTATTATTATTATTATTATTATTATTATTATTATTATTATCTATTGGAACACAAGAGTCCAGAATCACTGAACTGCACATAACTTAATTAAAGGGGCACTAGGATGGACTGCCAGGACCAATAGCTTCCAGGGGGGTAATGTCTAGACCCTACAATAAAGAGACATTCTTGTGGGTGAAATAAGTGGAGGTCGGCCACAGCTATTTTAATGTATAAAAACCGTTGTCCGGTAAATATGTATTAACATTTTGTATTGTAAACACTTGAAAATATCACCTGGCATGCCAAGCCACTGCCACCCGGAGGGCATGTATTTGTTGGTTCGTCAGGTGACTTGTATTAAATCTACCCTTTGATCGGAACAGAACAAGGTACTACCAATACCACCAGCTGTGATATCTAAAAAAAGAGATCAGAACATAAGCGCGCAAAGTTTGACATGTAATACAGTTTAATGCCATACTATAGTATTAAGATCAAGGCAGACATATTTTCAGAGGAGGGTGGGCAGGTGTTTTCTTCCTTGGCTAGGGAGCGGGAAGGAGAAAGAGGAGGTCGGGTGACATAGTTGTATTTGGGTGGCAAGACCACCCACTTATGTCATAGCCCCGGTCAATATTCAAACACTTCAGAGAACTGACTGTTGGGTAATCCCTTAAGGAGACATTGCCCAACAGTCAGCGACTCCCTGGGAGCCATAATTGACAAAGGTGGGATCCAGCCATTAAAGTCACTGGACTCTTCAGTATGACCCATAAAATGTTTGTTTATGTAGATTACACAGCTGTGTGCTTGATTTTTTTATGTATCTGTTGGCAATGGTTTGGCTGAAACACTCTTACTCAATATTTGGCAGGGTCGTCCACATATTTCTTGGCAAAATAGTGCACACCGTTCAGCCATAACATTTCCGTCATTTGACGTACAGTTATGTCATAGTCAAGAAGGATGAGGATGGAGCGGGCATACTCAGCAGGTGTCACTAGTATGTTACAGTCAACACCTCACTGCAATGGCCTTTTAACCACCTAGCTGCGGTCAAATGCGGCATCTAAGCCATTAGAAAGAGGGGCGACCCCCTCAGTCAGCCTGCCCCCCTTTCCATGACACAATCGCAGGGTGCAGATGGTTGTCATGGCAGCCTAGGGGTCTACTGAAGCCCCCAGGTCTGACATCTTTGAGCTCGTTTTAAGCCCAGAAGCAGGTCTTAAAAGGAGCCAGTAAAAAATACAATATACTGCAATACATAAGTATACGTATAATTGTGCAAGTGTTCCAATGATCCGAACTACTGCAATATAACATTATTTAACACGCATGGTAAATGCAGTAAAAAAAATCAATGTGAAGGTTTAAAATCACTGACAGACTAAGTATAACATTGGTTATCTTGCTACAGTGGCACCTTACAGTCAGTTCTTGAAGTTGATGTGTTGAAAGCAGGAAAAATGGGCAATTGTTAGGATCGGAGCGACTTTGACAAGAGCCAATTGTGATGGCTAGACGACTGGGTCATCTCCAAAACGGCAGATCCTGTGGGGTGTTCCCGGTATGCAGTGGTTAGTTCCTACTAAAAAGTGGTCCATCGAAGAACAACCGGTGATCTGGCCACAGAGTCATGGACTCACAAGGCTCATTGATGCGTGTTCGGAGCGAAGGCTAGCCTGTCTGGTCAATCTTACAGAAGAGCTACTGTAATACAGATAGCTGAAAAAGTTACTGCTGGTTGTAATAGAAAGTTGTCAGAACACACAGTGCATCGTAGCTTGCTGCGTTTGGTGATGTATAGCTGCAGAACGGTCAGAGTGCCCATGTTGACTCCTGTCAACCGCCAAAAGCGCCTACAATGGTCATGTGAGCATCAGAAGTGGACCATGGAGCAATGGAAGAAGTTGGCCTGGTCTGATGAATCCCATTTTTTTTTACATCTTGTGGATGGCCGGGTGCATGTGCATCAAGTACCTAGGGTTGGGATGGCACTAGGATGCATTATGGGAAGAAGACAAGCCGGCGGAGGCAGTGTGATGATCAGATGTTCCTTGGGTCCTAGCATTCATGTGGATGTAACTTTGATACGTACCACCTACCTAAACATTGCTACAGACCAAGAACACCCCTTGATGATAACAGTATTCCCTAATGGCAGTGGCATCTTTCAGCAGATAATGCGCCTAGCCGCACTGCAAAAAATGTTCAGGAATAGTCTGAGGAACTCATGTCTGATAGTTTAGTGATTTAGGAGAACTTACATTTCAAATGTTGCAGAGCCATATGAGCGTTAGTTCTCATTCAGACGAGTGTGTATCATGTCCGTGTGACGGTCGTTAAAACAACGGCCGCCACACGGACTCATGTATTTCAATGGGGCCGTCCACACGACCGTTGTTTCAACGGAGCGTGTGAAGGGTCTGGGAAAAAATAGGACATGTCCTACTTTACTGAGTGTCACGCATCAATCCATAGACTCTAGTCTATGAGGGATCCGTGAGAACACGTCCCGCACGGGTGCACCTTGGACGTGAAAAACTTCAGTTTTTCACGTCTGAGGTTGGCGACGCTCGTCTGAATGTAGCCTTAGGAGGGAGGAGGCTGGCATAATGATGATCCAACACTCCCCCCGCCCAATCGCCGATAATGTGGATATTTTCTGTTAATTCTAAGAAAAAAATCGTGTCTCCTCCACAACTAAAAAAAAGCTGGACATCAGACACACTTTTTTACCTTTTACCCTCACAGCACCACAAGCTGCTGCTATAATGGGACTCAGAAAAACTATTTATCAATAAGTGTAAACTTTCTTTTTATTTTCTACCCATATCATACATATGCCTATGATTATAACAGAGCATAGCTTCCAAATGAATATTGCCATACGGAGGTCTTATACTGCCCATAACAAATAACATTGCCATGCTCATATTAAAAAAAAAAATAATTAAGTTATACAGAGATAAATGCTACTATACAGAGAAAATACAGCCAACACAGAGTTCCATAATAATATCCCAAAGCTTAATCAAATACACTACACAAATAGATAGAAAGAAAATAATGAAATATGGTGTCAAAACATAGTAGATATTTAGTGCTTATTTAAAACTGCCATACAGCAGAAATAATACAGGGAAGCAGTGCCAAAAACTGCAGTGAAGTGCCAAATAATATTACTATATAGAGCACTCTTAAATATTAAAGTGAAAAAATGCTTAAATTACTGTCTATAGCCTTCCAGCCATAACATGTCAAATACCAACATAAGTCTCAAGAATTATCGTCATACAGTCTTGAAATAAATAGTCATCAAGTGTTGAAAAATGATTGCCGTAGACTGCTATTATACTACACAAATACTGAGATACAGAACCAAACTAATACCACTACTGTAATGGCAGGAAGGAGGTGAAGGGAAAGTGAGCCCTAATCTACCCACCGCCCTGTCCCTGCCTACTTGCAACGACCCGCCCTAGGCGACGGGGTACAACTGGGCGGCGGTCCCTACGCTGTCTAAGTGCACGGGAGAACAAACAGGGAACACGCAAGGGAAGGGGCAGTAGCCCACGGAACGCCGCGAGGAAACGGAGCGGTGAATGAATAGTCAGGACCAGGATGAAGTGGAGTATACCAACGTGAGCATGGAGAAGGAAGCAAGCCAGGGGCAAAGCGAAGCAGGTTAAGCGGAACTGCAGCAAGGCAGAAGCACGGCAGAAGCAGGCTGGAGCAAGCAGCAGTGGGGCCAGGAATCCAGAAGAATTACAAGCACTGAGGAAGAGAACACGGCAGGTAATAAAGGACAGGGGGCGGAGCTAACTCCGACTGACCAGGCCGCGATAGGCTCTCCCACTCCTGAGCCTGCCACCCTGGTTGGTGGGAGACGGTGTCAGTCTAACAGGTCTGGCCTCAGGTGTGGATTGATTAATCCCAGGAGTATACCTAGACGTAGTACCTGGCAGATCCCTAACAACTACAGGGTTTGATAATCATGCAATACAAAATACGGTCATCATAAAATGTGCAAATACAACTCAAGACAGGATGATAAACTTACATATGAAGCAAAAAAAAAACAATGTATCACAGAGTCCTCCATACAACTGTTACAGAGAGTGCAATAATAATACCAAAGCCACGAAATGCTGAAAGTATACCTAATAACACCATACATAGGTTCGTATTATAGAGGATCGATCAGCACTAGGAGTAGTAGGGTGCCCAAACCGTATATAGGGAACAGAAATACTCGGCACACCAATTGGAGTTAGATTTTTAGTTTTTCATTTTCAGAAATGGCAGTTATTGTGCGACGTTTCGGTCCTGAAGGACCCTCATCAAGCTTCTAATGAATAAACTGGAGCGGTAACTAGCTTAAGCGCTATGGGTAAGCGGCTGTCCGTATACGTTACGTAAGCTATTAGGATACCTGAATTATTAGATAGGAGCTATATGCTGATGGCGCTATGGCAAAGCGGCTGGCCGCGTGAAGAGTGCCAGCCGCTTACCTACAGCGCTTAAAGAGGCTCTGTCACCAGATTTTGCAACCCCTATCTGCTATTGCAGCAGATCGGCGCTGCAATGTAGATTACAGTAACGTTTTTATTTTTAAAAAACGAGCATTTTTGGCCAAGTTATGACCATTTTTTTATTTATGCAAATGAGGCTTGCCAAAGTCCAAGTGGGCGTGTTTAAAGTAAAAGTCCAAGTGGGCGTGTATTATGTGCGTACATCGGGGCGTTTTTACTACTTTTACTAGCTGGGCGTTCTGACGAGAAGTATCATCCACTTCTCTTCAGAACGCCCAGCTTCTGGCAGTGCAGATCTGTGACGTCACTTCCTGCCCCAGGTCCTGCATCGTGTCGGCCACATCGGCACCAGAGGCTACAGTTGATTCTGCAGCAGCATCAGCGTTTGCAGGTAAGTAGCTACATCGACTTACCTGCAAACGCCGATGCTGCTGCAGAATCAACTGTAGCCTCTGGTGCCGAAGTGTCCTCGCTCGTCCGACACGATGCAGGACCTGTGAGTGACGTCACAGCGTGATCTCTCGAGAACACGCTGTGTCTGCACTGCCAGAAGCTGGGCGTTGTGTAGAGAAGTGGATGATACTTCTATACACAACGCCCAGCTAGTAAAAGTAGTAAAAACGCCCCGATGTACGCACAGAATACACGCCCAGTTGGACTTTTACTTTAAACACACCCACTTGGACTTTTGCAAGCCTCATTTGCATAACTACAAAAATGGTCATAACTTGGCCAAAAATGCTCGTTTTTAAAAAATAAAAACGTTACTGTAATCTACATTGCAGCGCCGATCTGCTGCAATAGCAGATAGGGGTTGCAAAATCTGGTGACAGAGCCTCTTTAAGCTAGTTCCAGTTTATTCATTAAGTGCTTGATGAAGGTCCTTTGTGACCGAAATGTCGCATAAACATAATAACTGGCATTTCTGAAAATGAAAAACGAAAAATCTAACTCCAATTGGTGTGCCGAGTATTTCTGTTCTCACCACGCAGAGTTTGATACAACGCCCTCTTAAATAATAAAGCCACGAAACGCTCAAAGAATAAAGCCATACAGTGAAAAACGCTGGCTTAACGTACCAAATACCAACATGGAGTCCTCAAAAAATACCGTCATCCAGTCTTTAAATAGTCAGAAAGTGTTGATAAATGATTGCCATGGACTTCGATTATACTCCACAATTACAGTCATACAGATCCCAGCTAATACCATCAGTCAGGGGTTCATAATACAATCATGCAATACACACGACTGTCATCGTAAAATGTTCAAATACAACTCCAGACATGGCGATATATTTACATACAAAGCGTATAAAGTAATCACCAAGTGCTCAAACAATTACTACAGAGTAGAGAAAAAATGCTTGGCCCAAGGAAGTATTCATGGTCAACTTGCCATACTATGGGTGCATAATGTGGCCCTTGACTACATCAGAGGGCCACACAGTTCAGTGCATGAGTTAGGGTTATGCACACAGACACATAGGTGGGCTTATATTATACTTCCCTCTGACAACATCTGTTTTTATTTTTTAAACAAGTGAACATGGACCACAAACATAGGCACGTCAACTAAACCATGTGCCCTAGTGCTAGACGAGCCTGTCTTGCTACTGTCTGAGCTACCACAGGTACACTATACGAACTATAGACTGTGACCTGTGTACTGTTGGCCAGCTGCCATACCGTCATACGGCGCAGTGGGTCCACAAACCCAACGTGACACTAGGCAACTCAGGGAGCTTCAAGTTGTGAAGTTTCAACCAACGGTTATTGGTTTCAGGCTTTTAGGGGGAGCACCTGACCAGGCTCTGAGGTGGGTACTAAAGGACAGCACCTGGGGAATAGGCAATAAAGTGGGCATCAGATTGTCACAAAATTATGGAAGGTTCTGTGGACAAAATGTAATGGGGCGGGAGGTAGTAGGTAGTGTACCTAGAGGTGTCAATTTTCAATTCTCAAAGTTAAAGGGTATGCCAGTGTGTCACCCTTACTAATGCCAGTCTAGCCATTTACATAGCCACAGTTTAGATTTTCAATTGCTTAATTTTCCAAAAGCACAGAGTATCTTGTAGCTCTGTAGTATGGAGCTGCAGGGATTCTGTGTACCGCCATATTATGTCAATGCTTCTAGGGGAGAATACTACCGTAATACAGCATCCAATGGAGCATGCCCCCATGAAAAACCTCCATATGCCCCTGTGTGAAATCTGAGGTATATAGAGGTACAGCAGGACCCCATTAAATTCTATGGGAAACCCATTATGGATCCATACAACTCGGAGATTTGCATGGAGCCCTAATGCGATACGTCTATGTGAGCAAAGTCTTAGGTTCTATACACAACACATTTCTGGCTGTGCATCTACATATAAAACCATATTGTAACATAACCATAGACTTCTACTGTGCAGACATATGCTGAAATTGTGTTCACATTACACCTGGATGCTTTTGTTTTTTTATTTAGGCTGCTACACTTATACTATACATTTGTATATGTTTGTAGAGTGCACATTTGGAGTATAAGAAACGTGGCCAAAACTTGATGTTAAAGGGTAACTAAACTTTTAAAAAAACTTTTGACACGTCATAGAGACATGTCAGAAGTTTTGATCGGTGGGGTCCAAGCACTGAGACCCCCACCGATCACTAAAACAAAGCTTCAGGAACGCTCGGGTGAGCTCTGTGCTGCTTCGTTTCTGGTCAACCTTTCCCGGAAAGCCGAGCGAGGCTTATACAGACTCCTAGACTTTCTATTGAGCGCATACAACACTCCGAGGAAGGCCGATTAGAAACGAAGCGACACAGCGCTCACCTGAACACTTCTGCCGCTTCATTTTAGCAATTGATGGGGGTCTCACTGCTCGTACCCCCACCAATCAAAACTTCTGACATATCACTATTACATGCCAAAAGTTTTGAATAAGTTTAGATACACTTTACAACTTTTATTTTAAAATTTTAGTCATCTTCAAAACAAATTTCATGCATAATTTTCCTTCAAAGGCATATTCTGGTAACAAACATACATGGCCACCTATAGGAAGAAGAAGGCGTACCGTGGCCCCCATTGTACTTTTGAGCCCGGTCAACCACACATATGCGCTGCACTGTCCATTATAGTCTATGGGGAGATATGGACACATTCGGCACTTTTTCTTGGTAAAATACTTTAAGGGTAAAACTGTTTTATAGCCTATTGAAAATGATGATTCTATGTTTTCAGCCATCGACACTCTGTTATGTGCCGGCAGATATTTCCTCTGCCGTCACAAGATTATATAATCCATACATTTTTTTATTTTATTTTTATGCCAACTTGCTATGTAAATTTAAATGCCATTTTAAAGTACGTGTCCATTTAATGTTTGTACAAGGGAAGTATTTTTGTGGTCATGTAAAATAAATAAATCAATGCTCTTAACTTAATTCAACAATTAAAACATAATACAGGGAGCGGCAACGTATTGACAATTATTGAGCTAAATCACGGCGGCTTTTATATATACAGGCCTATCCAGGAAGGGCCAAACATCTATTATACTTGGCATGAAAATAAATTTAACGCCAGCAGCTTACATCAGCAGAATCACTAATGCAATTTAATCACATTCTCCATTTCTCCATGCATTTGATAACTCTGAAAGATCCCTCGAGTCTTTCTTATTATTGATGATCTGCGACTTGCTTTTTTAGATGTCTGAGTTGTATTCATTTTCCAAATGAATGAGAAAGTTGGGAAACAAAGATATAAATGTTACAGAAATACCATCACACATATTTGTCAAAAGAGTGTCTGCAGTCCACAGCGTTATTTAACATGCGGGGCACCAGACTTTTACATTCCTGCATTTTCGATAGGTCTATCTGCGGCACAAGATTAAAGAGCCATAACAAAACATGACTGCAGTCTTCCAGAAACAGCGCCACCCCTGTCCATGGGCTGTGACTGGTATTACAGAGCCTGTGGACAGGTGTGGCACTGATTTTGGAAGATAACAGCCATGTTTTCTTAATCCTGTACAAACCCGTTAACATTTGATGATGGTAATACCACTTTAACCCTTTTGCTGCCTGGAAAATGTTCACACTTTTAACAAACACAAATAAAATCTGTATTCTTGAAATTAAAAAAATATATACACTACCGTTCAAAAGTTTAGGGTCACTTAGAAATTTCCTTATTTTTGAAAGAAAAGCACAGTTTTTTTCAATGAAGATAACATTACATTAATCAGAAATACACTCTATACATTGTTAATGTGCTAAATGACTATTCTAGCTGCAAACGTCTGGTTTTTAATGCAATATCTACATAGGTGTATAGAGGCCCATTTCCAGAAACCATCACTCCAGTGTTCTAATGGCACATTGTGTTTGCTAACTGTGTTAGAAGGCTAATGGATGATTAGAAAACACTTGAAAACCCTTGTGCAATTATGTTAGCACCGCTGTAAACAATTTTGCTGTTTAGAGGAGCTATAAAAACTGACCTTCCTTTGAGCTAGTTGAGAATCTGGAGCATTACATTAGTGGGTTCGATTAAACTCTCAAAATGGCTAGAAAAAGAGAGCTTTCATGTGAAACTCGACAGTCTCTTGTTCTTAGAAATGAAGGCTATTCCATTCGAGAAATTGCCAAGAAACTGAAGATTTCCTACAACGGTGTGTACTACTCCCTTCAGAGGACAGCACAAAGAGAAGTGGGAGGCCCCGCTGCACAACTGAGCAACAAGACAAGTACATTAGAGTCTCTAGTTTGAGAAATAGACGCCTCACAGGTCCTCAACTGGCAGCTTCATTAAATAGTACCCGCAAAACACCAGTGTCAACGTCTACAGTGAAGAGGCGACTCCGGGATGCTGGCCTTCAGGGCAGAGTGGCAAAGAAAAAGCCATATCTGAGACTGGCTAATAAAAGGAAAAGATTAATATGGGCAAAAGCACACAGACATTGGACAGAGGAAGATTGGAAAAAAGTGTTATGGACAGACGAATCGAAGTTTGAGGTGTTTGGATCACACAGAAGAACATTTGTGAGACGCAGAACAACTGAAAAGATGCTGGAAGAGTGCCTGACGCCATCTGTCAAGCATGGTGGAGGTAATGTGATGGTCTGGGGTTGCTTTGGTGCTGGTAAAGTGGGAGATGTGTACAAGGTAAAAGGGATTTTGAATAAGGAAGGCTATCACTCCATTTTGCAACGCCATGCCATACCCTGTGGACAGCGCTTGATTGGAGCCAATTTAATCCTACAACAGGACAATGACCCAAAGCACACCTCCAAATTATGCAAGAACTATTTAGGGAAGAAGCAGGCAGCTGGTATTCTATCTGTAATGGAGTGGCCAGCGCAGTCACCAGATCTCAACCCCATAGAGCTGTTGTGGGAGCAGCTTGACCGTATGGTACGCAAGAAGTGCCCATCAAGCCAATCCAACTTGTGGGAGGGGCTTCTGGAAGCATGGGGTGAAATTTCTCCCGATTACCTCAGCAAATTAACAGCTGGAATGCCAAAGGTCTGCAATGCTGGAATTGCTGCAAATGTAGCATTTTTTGACGAAAGCAAAGTTTGAAGGAGAAAATTATTATTTCAAATAAAAATCATTATTTCTAACCTTGTCAATGTCTTGACTATATTTTCTAGTCATTTTGCAACTCATTTGATAAATATAAGTGTGTGTTTTCATGGAAAACACAAAATTGTCTGGGTGACCCCAAACTTTTGAACGGTAGTGTATTTTATACCCGTATACACCTAGGAAATTGTGAAAATTCCACCCAGCACTTTACAATTATAGGCGCCTTCATTCAATTTTGCATAAAAGTGTAACATTTCATTAAAAAATGCATAAAAATTCATGCTTGTGGCTAAAAGTCTGACCCAAGTAGAGCCTGAGACGCACAACACCTCTTAAGAATAAAAATTCTGGATGTCCACAATCCATACATGCCACTTATACAACACAAAATAAAAAAATGTCCATTTAAAGTGTAGCTAAACAGATGACAAACTTCTGACATGTCATAGAGACATGTCAGAAGTTTGAATTGGTGGGGGTCCAAGCACTGAGACCCCCACCAATCACTACAATGAAGCAGCTGAAGTTCTCGTGTGAGCGCTCAGCCGCTTCGTGTCTGTTCGGCTATTTCCGGCTATTTCCTGTACTTCAGTCCTGCCTTTAGGCTTTATTCAGACAAACGTAAAATACGCGCGTGCAACGCGCGTGATTTTCACGCGCGTTGCCCGGACCTATATTAGTCTATGGGGCCGTGCAGACATGTGCGTGGTTTTTGCGCAGCGTTGCTCCGTTGCCAAAAAGGCACGACATGTCCGTTGATTCAGCGTTTTCAACGCATCACGCACCCATTGAAGTCAATGGGTGCGTGAAAACAACGCAGGGCACACGGAAGCACCTCCGTACGCACAGCGTTTTTCACGCAACACTTGTTAAGTCTATGTAAATGAGTTGAGCAGACTAGACAAAACAACTACAAACCAGGAAGTGGCTTTTCACTTTCTGAGCACATGCGCACAGTTTAAACTGACATCTGCAGCAATAGTAGTTTTTTTACCTGTAAAACTACCCAAAAACAACAAACACGGGCCAAAGTGTGAGGTAACGTGAAATCTTGATGCGAACATGTGCTCACAGCAAGCTTGTGTTGGAGAAGGTGTCTTTTTGTAGGCTGCCCTCTCCATTACTCCACCCTCCGTTGTTTTGACGCGCGTAAAAAACGCATGCCATACGCACGTTAAATACGATATCACGCTGCCCAAACGGATGCCACACGTAACTCCAACGCAACCGAAACGGCACGTTTTTCACGCGCGCAAAAACGCAACGTTCGCAACGTTACAGTGAGCTGCTCAGCATTGTAAACATTAAATGGGTATTCCGAGAATCGAACAGGATAAGTGACAATTGTCTTAAAGGGAACCTGTCACCAGCATTTCACCTATTAAACCAGCAATACCTGGTGGTAGTGGGTGAAAAATCATTTCTATATAACCTAGAATTATCTTCTTAGTCGGCTCTGTAGCTTTAGTATTCAGTTTTTTGTGTTCCCGCACCGTATGCTAATGAGCAGAAAAGAGTCATATCTTCGTTTGAAAAGTCAAATCTTCATTCCTCAAGTATTTCTGAGTTTACCCCGCCTCCTTACTTTTGATTGACATCTCTTCACCTTCCCCCAGCACACAAAATCCCGCGCTTGTGCATTGACGTCCTGTTCTGGTGTGTGCGCACAAAGGGACACCGGATCATTACGATAAAGGGCGTGAAATGTTTACAGTTGGGGGACGAGTTTAGGAGAGGGGATAACGGTAATTAACTTTTTATAGCAGTGGCCAGTGAGGGATAAGTCAAGTTCAATAGGTGAAATGCTGGTGACAGGTTCCCTTTAATGCTGGGGCCCCCACCGTTGGGACTCTCACCGATCGCAAGATTGGAGGCCCCTCATTCTTCTGCGCTGTTAGAATGCAGTGAGGAGGGCATTTAATGAAGCGGCGGTCAAGCATTCACGCACCACCTCACTGCGGAGTTGGTGCAGTGAGGAGGAACTGGGGGGTTGGGGACCCCCGTGCTCGCAATCGGTGGGTGTACCAGCGGCGGAGCCCCTAGCGCTCAGACAATTATCTACTATACTGTGGATAGGTGATAATTGTCAATTCTGGTAGAACCTATTTAACGACAACACGGCAATGGCTAGCTAGATAATTTTTATACTTTGTTTTGCTGAAAACTTTATGCACGCATAAGATATTGCACATTCTGTACAGACAACAGCAGGATGAGCTCCGCACAATGCACCCAGGTGACTCAGGAACATGATAAATAAATGTGCTCTTGTCAGTAGCAATCTGTCATAACCCGCACAGTACACATTTTTATCTCAGCCCAACGTGGCCACTAAAACTCTAATTCTTTTGTCATTTTATGCATACAGAGACTAAAAAATAGGTTCCATAAAATACGCTTGTAGAAAGGAAATAGAAATTTAAAAGATAAAGCTGAGGCAAAGCTTCAGGATTTATAGCCAAGGAATGAGAGAGGCGAAAGTATGTAGGCAGTAATAAAGGAAGTTTATTTTTCCTCACATCTCATATTTTATGCCAAAATACACATTGTGCAATTTTAAAATTGAGGATTATGGCTGTGGTATATCACAGACTTTCCTTATGTAAATGCTGTACCTATTATTATAGGGTGGAACAAGCCATATGTAATGAAAATTCACCCTGTATCATTTATTTGTGCATGTTATTGCATGTATTTCTATGTTTTACAAGCCTATATTCATAGGAAAAATAATAATTTAATTACTCCACACATTACTCGCCTCCAAAAATATGATTAATCCATCAGTAAGACTCAGAAAACACTATATAAATACTTCCTCACTATATAATTTTCTGTCCTCAGTTTCGAAGTAAAGAGGAAGGCTGCCGGAGGGGGTATGAGACCAGGCAGCGGGGTTGCCGGCAGGAGCAGTACCCGCTGTCGGCGTTACAGGATGGCCACTTCCGGCCATTCTGCAATACAGCTGCTGTTTTTGCTGGAGACCTCCCCTCAGATCCACATTGTCTGGCCACCTAGTCTCCTCAGCTCTGGTTACATTCAGGGTACTCACTGGCCTTCTCCTCTACACACAGATTCGCTGCAGACAGCTCACACATGCTTCACCAGGAACAGTTCTCCCCACAAGTGCGCTGACTAGAAACACTTCACACACCCAATTCCTGTCTGGAATGAATTTCCTTCTCTGGAAACAGCCTCTCTTTCTTTAAGACAGTAAAAATAACAATACACTGCAATCTAGTATATATTTTGGAAAGTTTGTGTTTGGCTGCAGCGGTCACATGGGATGCAACGTCATCCCGGGAGGCCAGACTGGAGGAAGAAGCAGGAGTTCTGGGTAAGTTAACTTTTAACTCCAGCGGTAGTCACTCTCCCGGGTGCTGAAAGAGTTACTGCCGATCAGTTAACTCTTTCAGCACCCTGGACAGTGACTATCCCCTGATGTCGCCTAGCAACGCTCCCGTAATTACGGGTGCACACACGTAGCCACCCGTAATTACGGGAGCCCCATAGACTTTAGGCCTCATACACACATCCATCACCGTTTTCACGGCCGTTTTTCACGGATCCGTGTGTCCGTGATTGGAACCGAGAGGAAACTGAAACCCGTTCACAAATGTGCACGATATTGTGAGAGCCGCACATGCTATTCCCTGTCCAGCGGTACTCACTGTCCAGGGTGCTGAAAGAGTTACTGCCGATCAGTGCAGCCCCTTAACTCTTTCAGCACCCTGGACAGAGACTACCGCTGCACAGTGAGTACCATGCGTGGCGCGGCGCTCACATTATAGATTAATGGTTCATTAAAAAAAAAACTGCAACAAAAAAAAAGTTACTACTTTAACCAGAACTCCCTGCTTGCCTGCTTCTTCCTCAAGTCCGGCCTCCTGAGATGATGTTTCAGACCATGTGACCGCTGCAGCCTGGTCAAATGGACTGCCGCGTCATCTAGGGAGGTCGGACTGGATATCAGAGGAGGGACACATCACCAAGACAACGGCCGGGGTACGTATGAACTTATTTTTCTTAATATCGCTGCGTTCCAGCACTGATCAGCAGCCTCTTCTCTCTATCACTGCTGACAGAGAGAAGGGGCTGCCGATTAGTGCAGTGCAGTATCTGTCTCTATGTGTACCTCTGCCGGCCCGGCCATTGCTAGGCAACTTCTCCGTCACACACAGACGGCACACGGATGCCTTCCGTGTGCCTTCAGTTTTTTCGACAGCCCCATTGACTTGCATGGGCCTCATGGTCACGGAATCTCGGACCAAAGAAGGACATGCTCTACTTTTGTCGGAACGGAGCAACGGGACCGTCAAAAAAACTGAAGTGTGCATGGCGCCATTGAAATGAATGGGTCAGGGTGCTAGCTGTCTGAAAAACGGCTAGCACCCTGAAGAAAAAGACTGAAGTGGGCATGAAGCCTTCTATGGGCTGCCCGTGCCGTAATTACGGCCTGAAATAGGACATGTTCTATATTTTTCAACGGCCCGGGCACCTTCCCGTAAGCAAACGGGAAGGTACCCATGGCCAATAGAAGTCTATGGGCCCGTAATTACGGGCGTTTTTACATTCGTGTGCATGAGGCTTAAATCTGTAATTAATATATTGCTTCATTTAATTTATTTTATGCTTCCAATAACATTATTTACACTCTCTACACTCTAACGATCGCTGGTTCAAGTCCACTAGGGGGACCATTTTTTTACTCGGCCGTTTCGAAAAACAGCCGCGTAAAAAAAGGCAGCGATAAAGAAGTGGTCACTTCTTGGGACGTTTTTGGAGCCGTTTTTCATAGACTCCAAACAGCTCCAAAAACGGCCGTAAAAAATGCAGCGAAAAACGCGAGTGGCTTAATAAACCTCTGAAAATCAGGAGCTGTTTTCGCCTGAAAACAGCTCCGTATTTTCCGATGTTTTTGGTCACTGCGTGTGAACATACTTTAGAGCCCGCCCTGCAAAAAAAAAAGCCCTCACGTCGCTCAATCAACGGAAAAATAAAAAAAGATATGGCTCTCATAATGTGGTGAAACCAAACAAAAAAGTTTTTAACAAAAAGCTTTTTCTTTCTAAACATAAAAAACCCATATAAATTTGGTATTGCCGTAATCGTATTGACCCGCAGAAAAAAAGTTAAGTTGTTTTTACTGCGCAGTGAAAGCCGTAGAAATAAAACCCAAAAAACAATGGAGAAATCTCAGTTTTTTCCAATTCCACTCCACAAAGAATATTTTTTCAGTTTCCCAGTACATTATATGTTACTTCAAATGGTGCCAATAGAAACTACAACTTCTCTCAGCATAAAATAAACCTTCACACCGCTCCATTGACGGGAAAAAACAACCCCTTATGGTTCTTTGAAGGCGGGGAGGGACAAATGAAAATGAAAAAAACCGCTAAATGGCTTGGACTTCAAGGGGTTAATATATCATATATCATTGTAGGAGTCAGAGCTCTGATCTTCTGTTACAAATCGTCAAATCACCTGCATAGACATAGAATAAAATGAAAAACTGTATCATTTAACTCCATGTGTATTTTGGGGAGAGTAACCTTAAAGAGGCTCTGTCACCAGATTTTGCAGCCCCTATCTGCTATTGAAGCAGATAGGCGCTGCAATGTAGATTACAGTAACATTTTTATTTTTAAAAAACGAGCATTTTTGGCCAAGTTATGACCATTTTCGTATTTATGCAAATGAGGCTTGCAAAAGTCCAAGTGGGCGTGTTTAAAAGTAAAAGTCCAACTGGGCGTGTATTATGTGCGTACATCGGGGCGTGTTTACTAGCTGGGCGTTGTGTATAGAAGTATCAGCCACTTCTCTTCAGAACGCCCAGCTTCTGGCAGTGCAGATCTGTGACGTCACTCAAAGGTCCTGCATCGTGTCGGCACCAGAGGCTACAGTTGATTCTGCAGCAGCATCAGCATTTGCAGGTAAGTAGCTACATCGACTTACCTGCAAACGCTGATGCTGCTGCAGAATCATCTGTAGCCTCTGGTGCCGATGTGTCCTCGCTCGTCTGACACGATGCAGGACCTGTGAGTGACGACACAGCGTGATCTCTGGAGGACACGGCTGTGTCTGCACTGCCAGAAGCTGGGCATTGTGTAGAGAAGTGGATGATACTTCTCATCAGAACGCCCAGCTAGTAAAAGTAGTAAACACGCCCCGATGTACGCACATAATACACGCCCACTTGTACTTTTACTTTTCAACACGCCCAGTTGTACTTTTGCAAGCCTCATTTGCATAAATACGAAAATGGTCATAACTTGGCCAAAAATGCTCGTTTTTTAAAAATAAAAACGTTACTGTAATCTACATTGCAATAGCAGACAGGGGTTGCAAAATCTGGTGACAGAGCCTCTTTAAAAAAAAAAATTAAATTGATACATTTCTTGTGCAAATTGATAGCGCCTATAGACTAAATAAACTAAAACATAGATATATTTTTAGTGGATTAGCTTTATTTGCATTTGCAATGCAGTTGATTACCATCTATTGTTTCCTGTTATCAGCCATTTAGCAAGAAGGTGACTGTAGTGTTCATCAATAGGATGATTGACAGGAAGTCTAGAAAAAAAAATCCCCACCCCCATGGTAACGACTTTATCCCACATATCTCCAGTCATGAGAACCTCCGTTTTTGTGGTTGATGGTCACAGCTATTATTTATGCCTCTTTTATGCTTTTTTATGTTTTGTATTAGGGTTACTGTCCCTTTAACAATGTACTGTAGGAATTATACTTTTTCTATAGGACTGTTAAATGTTCTTTACTATTTAATATTCATAAAATTACAGCATACTCATATTTTTACACTATAAAGCAAAGCTATAGCCTGAGATGACATAAATGTATTGCTCACAACAGAAATTAATACAGTTTAATGTAGGCTCAGGCCTCTCTGCATTACAGCGTTATTCGTTTTTCCCTCTAGATCGCCTCTAGCTCATTCAATCCATAAATACTTTCTCAATGGACTCCGCTGTCACTTGGGATATGAAAAGTCTAAAATGAAATACCTGCAGGCTGCAATTTTTTTCATTGCTAGCTCACTAAGATTCCAGCTCCTGACAGGCACTAGGTGAGGCTGAGAAAGAAATGCGGATGAACTAGACACCCTCCCCTCATTGTGGACAGAGATAGGGTGGAGTACAGAAAGTGCATTCTAAGATAGATAGATAGATAGATAGATAGATAGATAGATAGATAGATAGATAGATAGATAGATAGATAGATAGATAGATAGATAGATAGATAGATAGATAGATAGATAGATAGATAGATAGATAGATAGATAGATAGATAGATAGATAGATAGATAGATAGATAGATAGATAGATAGATAGATAGATAGATAGATAGATAGATAGATAGATAGATAGATAGATAGATATGAGATAGATAGATAGATATGAGATAGATAGATAGATAGATAGACAGACAGACAGACAGACAGACAGACAGACAGACAGACAGACATGAGATAGATAGATAGATATGAGATGGATAGATATGAGATGGATAGATATGAGATGGATAGATATGAGATGGATAGATATGAGATGGATAGATATGAGATGGATAGATATGAGATGGATAGATATGAGATGGATAGATATGAGATAGATAGATAGATAGATATGAGATAGATAGATATGAGATAGATAGATAGATAGACAGTTCACAATAGTAATTGGAATTAGCAGTTAATTATTAATAATACCTCCCTGATAGTTTCTGTTTTCTTAATTTAGAAATACAAAAGGCTCCGGTGACAGAGGACGTATCTCGCTTATAGAAAGTAAGGATGGCATTTTCTTCAGGCAGGGCTGCTACACGCTCTTACACAATATACACACAGCACCCATAAACTAATACAGCACCCATGTACCACTCATACAGCACCCATGTACCACTCATACAGCACCCATGTACCACTCATACAGCACCCATATACCACTCATACAGCACCCATGTACCACCCATACAGCACCCATGTACCACTCATACAGCACCCATGTACCACTCATACAGCACCCATGTACCACTCATACAGCACCCATGTACCACCCATACAGCACCCATGTACCACTCATACAGCACCCATGTACCACCCATACAGCACCCATGTACCACTCATACAGCACCCATGTACCACTCATACAGCACCCATGTACCACCCATACAGCACCCATGTACCACTCATACAGCACCCATGTACCACTCATACAGCACCCATGTACCACTCATACTGCACCCATGTACCACTCATACTGCACCCATATACCACTCATACAGCCTCTGTCCAGTACACGTACAACACTGGGTATAGCTACACATGGGTTCTCTCATGCCACCTATTCCAGTAGCAGTTTAACCCTTCATTAAACCAAGGCAAATTTCCAGATAATCTACAATTATTTGTGTGCATGAAGGCAAGGCCATGGGAAGAAGCACTGTGGAAGTAAGTAACTTGACATCATTTATTTTGGATTCTACATGTACCTTTATGTTAATTTCCTAAATAGCAATTTTCTAATATAATATTATCAGAATAGCTCCATTTATATTTGAACCCTACCCCCCCCCCATGCTTACCTTGCAGACCTGTCAGCAGTCAGCCATTGACATACTATAGTCTGCTGCCAGTTGTCAGCCCTGCCCTGAACATGTCCCATCATTTATAGGGACTGTTCTGTTAATAACATTACGTAGTTGCTATTTATACAATTTCCTGTTACATTCTTTCAAGTGGCCTCAAGTTGGCACTCGACTCATAGTGGCCAATTTATTAATATTGTAAAATACAATTTATTTATTTCCTTGCATTTTGGACGTAGAAGTATTTCAGCACTTAATGCATAGTAAGAACACTTAGGGCATGGCCAGACGTGGCGTATTTCTGCAGACACTGTCCGCATCAATGCCACATATAATTTGCTTTGCAGATTCCGTTGCGCCTTTGTCTAAAAAGTGAAGTAAATTGCTGCGGATTAGTCGTTTCGGATTCAGGTGAAGAGTACTTCCTGCTCTCTTTTAAAACATTCCATCTCAGTCTGGATATAGAGCTCGGAACACATAGGTCCAGCCAGAATGATGAAATATCCTGTTTGTGAAAGCAATCCGCAACGCAACACACATAACATCTGCGGATTTCATTGCGGAATTTTCAAACTCCATTGAAGTCAATGGAGAAATTCCACCACAAGTACGCATCAAGTCCGCAACAGCCAGTGTATGCTGTGGACACCAAATTCCGCACCGCAGCCTATGGTCCGCAGCGGAGTTGTCCGCAACATCTGCACGAATATAACTAAAAAGGTGTGGAAACCAATAGACAAATTGTCTGCTGCGGAATTCCAAAGCAATTCCGCCACGTGTGAACATGCCCTTGGGCTATGTTCACACAGAGTTTTTTGCAGGCGGAATTTTTGCCTCAAAATTCAGTTTGGAAGTTTGAGGCAGATTTTCCTCTCCCTGCACCCCAATTTTCGCAGCGTTTTTCGCTCCGGCCATTGAGCGCTACGGGCATAAAACGCCGCGAAATACGCTTTCTCTGCCTCCCATTGATGTCAATGGGAGGTCAGAGGCATAATCGCGCCAGAAGATAGGGCATGTCCCTTCTTTCTCTCGCGAGACGGTTTTACCGCTCGCGGGAAAAAGACACCTCCGCCACCCATTGAAATCAATGGGAGGCATTTTCAAGCCGTTTTTGACGAGTTTTGCTGCGCGGTTTCCGTGTCAAAAAACACGTAAAAAAAACTCAGTGTGAACATAGCCTTAGGGTATGTTCACACGCAGTAGCAAAATACGTCTGAAATTACGGAGCTGTTTTCGCACGTTTTTTAACAACTCGCGTTTTTTGCTGCGTATTTTATGGACGTTATTGGAGCTGTTTTTCAAATGGAGTCAATGAAAAATGGCTCCAAAAACGTCCCAAGAAGTGACATGCACTTCTTTGATGCGGGCGTCTTTTTACGCGCCGTATTTTGACAGCAACGCGTAAAATTAAACCTCGTGGGAACAGAACACCGTAAAACCCATTGAAAGCAATGGGCAGATGTTTGTAGGCGTAATGGAGCCGTTTTTTCAGGCGTAATTATAGGTGTAAAACGCCCGAATTACATCTGAAAACACTGCGTGTGAACATACCCTTATATGAAGGGTAACTCCAAAGTCGTAGGTGCAAAATCATATTAAGAAAAAATCTTATGTTTTTGTTTTTTGAAGTTTATAGACAGTCCTCTTCCTGTACTAATCATCAAGAATTATATTATAAAATATTCGATAGATGGTATCTCACTCCATATAAACTTTCCAGAATATATAGTGATGCTTCGCCCCAATGTTGGAGAGGTTGTAACCATTTGGGATCCATACTTCACATATTTTGGGAATGTCCTTTATTATTAACCTTTTGGCAATCTATTAGCGCACTACTAAATGAGATTACAACTCAAAATATCAACCTCACGCCGGAACTTGGGTGACTACGGCTTGGAATTGATGTTATTCCCAAACAATTCCAAATTGTAATATGTCATATTTTAATATCTGCCACATCAGCTGTAGCGTTCAGATGGAAAACATGTAACGTCCCGACCATCACAGACATCATTAAAAAAAAGTCAATACAAACTATCAATATGAATATATTTATGCCTGTAGTATACAGAGACATGACCGGTTCTGTAGAGATTGGATGTGTTGGAATAATTCTGTACATGCCGTACCGCTCCCTTTCTAGTGGGATCTCATACGTTGTCTGTTGTATACATTTTATTTTTTCTTTATGATGACCTGTATACGTTCTTCACAACATTTATTTTATTTACCTTTCTTTTATTATCCATATTATTTTGAATCCAATGGGATATCAGAAACGTAGACGCCTGAAGATAGGGCATGTCGCTTCTTCCCGCGAGACGGTTTTTCCGCTTGCGGGAAAAAACCGCCTCCGCCTCCCATTGAAATTAATAAGAGCCATTTTCGTACATTTTTTGGCGCGTTTTCTGACCCTAATACAATGGATCCAGGTCAGAAGCAAAATAATGATGTTGAGAATAATTTTAAAACAAGTTAGGCCCCATGCACACGACCGTAAGAAAAAAAACTCCATAATTGCAGACCGCAATACGGTCTGCAATTACGGACCCGCGCAGTTCTATTAGCCGCGGACACCTTTCCGTATCGCTACGGAAGGTTGTCCGTGACGTAGAATCGTCAGGAAATATGGAGCATGTCCTACTTTTCGTTTTTTGCAGGCCGTGCTCCCATACTTTGTAAGGGAGCACAGCACAAAACCGGGGCCCGCGGATGTCAGAGTCCGGCCGTGCCCGCAATCGCGGGTCGTGATAACGGGCGCGGCTGTGTGCATGAGGCCTTACTAAGATCGACATCTAGAAACAAAAATAAAATTGTTTATTTATACAAAAACTGCTTTATCGCCACCTGCAGGAAAGAGACAGTAATGCAGGCGAAGGAAGCTGTCCGGTCCCCATCTGTACATTTACATTGTAGTACACCTATGTGATCTTATACATTCTACAGACGGGAGATGCAAAATTGTTTAATGGATTTTATATTTTTTTCTTATCAAAGGAAATTTACAATGAAGACGTCGTACATCACGGAGCTGGAACTCTGCCATCTATGACGTGCATTTTTGTGATGGAACATTAAGGGTCTGTCCACACGTAGCGTAAACACTGCGGATTTTCCGCAATTAATACAAATCGCTGCTCTCCTGTTGCTGATTATCCCTATTGAATTCAATGGAGAGGTAAAATCCGCAACAAATAGAAAATGTTGCGATGCTTGCGGCAGAAAGGTTGTGATTCCGATGCAAAAATTGCAACTCCGAAAAAAAAAAAGTATACGCTGCAGATGTTCGGTACGGATTTTCAGGTCGGAAAAACTGCAGCAAAGTGAATGAGTATGAACAAAATCTCATCCACACGCTGCGGAAAATATCTGCTGAGAAAACGTTCAGGAATTGACCTGTGGTGTGGATTTTTTGCACATATTCCCCATAGATATCAAAGTTCTGCAACAAATGCAAATTGTTGTGGAATTTGCTGCGATTACACCATCGTTTCAGACTACATTCACCTCTCATGGCGCTCCTATGGCAACCTGTCCCTTGTCTTCCGGCTGGTCTGTGCAATCACAGGAGGCAGGCTAAGGGTATGTTCACACGGCTTATTTACGGACGTAATTCGTGCGTTTTCCGCCTCGATTTACGTCCGAAAATGCAGCTCGATAGCGTCGGCAAACATCTGCCCATTGAAGCAATGGGTTTTACGTTGGTCTGTTCCCACGAGGCGCAAATTTACGCGTCGCTGTCAAAAGACGGCGCGTAAATAGACGTCCACGTCAAAGAAGTGCCTGTCACTTCTTCAGACGTAAATGGAGCCGTTTTCCATTGACTCCATGGAAAAACAGCTCCATTTACGTCCGTAGTTGACGCAGCGAAAAAGCGCCTCAACATGCCGTTACGTCTGAAATTACGGTGCTGTTTTCTCCTGAAAACAGCCCCGTAATTTCAGCCGTAACGGACGCTGCCGTGTGAACATACCCTTACAGAGAACGGCTGCGTTGCCTTGGAAGCAGCAACAGAAGCTAGTAAAGGGATTCTATTGTCCGTTTTCCACAGTGATCAATCTAACCAAATACCTGCACACCCTTTAATATTCGTCCGGATCTCTTTGCAAGTTCTGGGTCGGACACGTTGCAGACTTTTCCTTAAAGAGCAGGGAGCAAAAGTCGCTATTTGTTCGCTACCTACATGGAAAGGCCAGACTTCTCATTTTAGCAACACATCCAGGCAAACATTCTCTATACATTACCCAAGTGTAAATAGCAGGTGGCATGTCTGTAACTTACATGTCAAATATGGCTCCATTACCATTAATTTTTGCAAAAATGGTGTAATAAACATAGTGGTAGCGTTATTTTTACTCTATAATTCGGTGTCCGAGAATAGGGAGTTGTTTTAAGGGCCTGTTCACATTAGCGTTGGCTTTCAGTCAAAGGAACCCATAAACGGAAAGCCAAGTTTCTGTTTGCATTACTATTGATTTCAACGGTAATGCTTCCGTTTGCCTTGGTTTCCGTTCCGTAAGGTTAGGGTTTTTTTTTTTAGCGGCAGTAAGAGCGCAGTCGAAACTTTACCTTCCATTTACGGAAAGCTGCAATGGAACCTATAAAATGAAAACCAACGCTGATGTGAATATGTCCTAAGGACTCATCCACACGTAGCGGAATTGCAGACGGCAAATACTCAGCAGGATACAGTAGCAGCAAAGTGGGGCAGATTCAACAAATCTCATCCACACGCTGCATAAAAATTCAGATCAGAAATGGGCCTGCGGTGCGTATTTTTTTACTACCACAGCATGTCAATCCCTGCTGCGGAAAGTGGACTGAATGGCTGCGTCTTTGAGGAGATGTCACCATCTCCCAACATTGAGAAAAACGTAGCAAAATCTGCACCATTTTTTGCAGTCAAAACCACAAGCAATGGCGCATTTTTTTCCGCAGAGGGTCTGCTACTTTCAACTGAATTTCTGCAGCAATTCCGATACGTGTGGACGAGCCATAAGGCTACTATGAACATGGTTGTGTAGTTTAATATTTCTTAGCAGTTCTAGTTACAAGGGAAAACTTTCCTATTGGCTGCATTCACACAGCATTTTTTTGTTTTAAGTAAAACCCACTGTGGCTAAATGTTAAAGTCTGGTGTGAAATAGTGAAAAGTCTACATAAAAAGCATTTTAGTATGTGGCATAGAGGTGCCATTTTTATCCCCTCAAAGTACATGATCTGGGTAGGGCGGGCACTTCTACCATAAGCATTTTTTTTATAAGACCTTAAAAACGCCAGAGAGAAGAAAAACAAAATAAGAATTTGTCACTAAAAGTTTCCATAGCATTTAAAAACTCCAGACAAAAACCTTGCGTGAAGGCAGCTCTAGAGGGACAGATGGATGGTCCAGGTAGTATTTTCGGCTTCATGCAGGTGGCGCATAGTTAGCGTCAAGGATAGCATCAGATATTGTCCCGCAAGGTCAGGAAGGGAGTAGCTCGTGCCCTGTGCAGCAACCTTTATGTCAGATCGCAGACACCAAACACTGCAGGAATGATTAGTTACAAATAGTCTGCAGAAAAGAGGTGCATGTGCATGTGCATGTGCATGTGCATGTGCATGTGCATGTGCATGTGAATGTGAATGTGCATGTGCATGTGCATGTGAATTCCTGGATTGTTGCCATGCAATGGACCATTATGCATGATATTTTTTATTATAGAATTCACAGGAGACATTTTTTAATAAAATGCATTAAAATAAAGTGTAATATAGAAAATATCAAAATACAGACCAATAAAATGCATTAAATATTTATTGGGAAATGAAAAAAAAAAAGTTGGCTTTTCAAAGACATTTATAAATTTAGCATCACCATTACCAGACAATAGATGCAATACTTTATGGTCACATCCTCATTTTTAAAATGAATAGAAAACTAGTGAGCTTGCCCATTTCATTTGAGAGGAAGGGGCAACATATAAAGCACCTTATTTATGATACATACAAAAATAAAAACCAGTAATATGACAGAGTTGACCTTTTGGTGGTTTACACTACAAAAACAAAATGTAAAAAAAAAAAAAAAAAATGCAGCTGGAGGAGACCATAAGAAAGAAAATTATAAAACATTTCTAACATACTTGATGGGATGTCCGAGACCAACTCAATTTTTACTAACACCCTGAGGCTTCTCCCATATTAATTTTTTTGTTTTTTGCGGTGGTCCCCGCAGGTCCAGTTTTACAATTTCAACATGATGCCATAACGTCCATATTATAGTCCTATGACTTTGGTGGCCAGTCTCCTCAGGCCTCGGTGACACTGGCCATAATGACATCACATTGAAATGATAACACTGGAGATATGGGAAATTTAGCATGAATGCAATAGTAAGTCTATTAGAAGGGATTATACGGACTATTACATGGCAGAAGGTGCTTGGTCTACCCCATTCACAGTGTTGACCATGTTCATTGCCATGACCAGTGAGCCATAGCATCTGCCCAGGTTTGGCTTGTGCCAACGCTGGCTCTGCCAATATGGTGGAACTTCGATAGGTTTGTAAACATTGAGTTAGTCTCGGTCCACCCCCTCTATGTTCATACATTCAGAGCTCCTGTATGGTGCATATATTAAAAAGGCACTCAAATTTGTGTATCAGTCTACATGTTAAATACATAAGAATACAATAAAGTTTGAATATGGATCTTAGTCCCTTCTTTTGCATGTCCTATATCAAACCCCCTTGAGTGAGCTGGGAGTTAAAGAGGCTCTGTCACCAGATTATTAGTGCCCTATCTCCTACATAATCTGATCGGCGCTGTAATGTAGATAAGTGGTTTTTATTTTGAAAAACTATCAATTTTGAGCAAGAAATGAGCAATTTTAGATTCATGCTAATTCGTTTCTTAATGACCAACTGGGCGTTGTAAAAGAGAAGTGTATGACGCTGACCAATCAGTGTCATACACTTCTCTCCATTCATTTTTAGCAGTACTCGCAACACAGCGTGATCTCGCGAGATCACGATGTGCTGTCACTTACGCCCACATTAACTTTACTGAAGTGTCTTGAGTGTGAATAGACGTCATCTCCAGCCAGGAAACGATGTCTATTCACACTCGACACTTTGGTAAAGTTTCTGTGAATGACCGCACAGCATGATCTCACGAGATCACGTAGCGCTGTGTGAGTAAGTCCCCAAAGTGTCGGACATCGTGTCCTGGCTGGAAGCGATGTCTATTCACTCTCAAGACACTTCAGTAAAGTTAATGTGGGAGTAAGTGACAGCACATCGTGATCTCGCGAGATCACGCTGTTGCGAGTACTGCTAAAAACGAATGGAGAAGTGTATGACGCTGATTAGTCACTGATTGGTCAGCGTCATACACTCCTGTACAACGCCCAGTTGGTAAAAAAGTAAAAACACGCCCAGTTGTCTATTAAGAAACAAATTAGCATAAAGCTAATAAAAACCACTGTTATATACATTCCAGCGCCGATCAGATTATGTAGGAGATAGGGCACTTATAATCTGGTGACAGAGCCTCTTTAAGGTAGAAACAGACATGGTGACGAGCCGGACTGATCATAAATGGCAGTTGAGAGAATTTCTGTGTCTATGGTATCAAAAAGACAATTTCCAATGAATCTGCTCTATCCATTTTTATTTCGGGCTAGTCAATCAGTGTAGAATTTCTCATCCCAGGCAATGCAAATGTTGAATTAGAACAATTTGCTACATGAAGTAGTTTTGATAATCGCTTATTTTTCTTCTCGTATGGGATTTAACATCAAAGCTTTGTCTTTCTTGGGGATGAGTGCAAGATCGGTCAAGGCTTGATTTTGCACAATTTCCCATCCACACACCTTTACTTCCTCCAGAGAAATAAAATGCATATTTAGTTAAATAAAACATGCATAGTAATGGTGAGGAAGTAGACAATAACTGCAAGCAGAGAACTATTTATCCTGCAGTTAGAACATTGCTATGGCCAACTTAAAGTGAATGTCCACCCTTGAACAATTATTTTTTTGTAATCTAAAAAGGTCCAGAATTCTGCGCAAATTAATTTCTTGTATATCTTTATAGCGGACCAACCTTTATTTTTCCAATATCAAGCTACAAATCCCTGCGTAGACAGATTTATAATATAAACATGCTGGTAATCTGCAGCCACCACTAGGGGGAGCTTAGGAGCTTTTTGCATACAAGTACAATGAACAGTATGCAGTAAGCTCCCTCTAGTGGTGGCTGCCGGTTATATTTTAGATCTATGCAGAAGATTTGGCGTTATGTATCTGAAAAAGTCGCTCTAACTCCTACAACAATATATTAAGAAATCAGAGAAATTTGGACCTAAAAATGGTGGTTTTAATAAGCGGACATTTACTTTAATGGCAGGTCTGGACAAAGCACAGCAGACATATTACCAAAGCACCTACAGATTTCCAAATGACACCTTTTGGGCTTTTTTTTTATGTATTTGAAACTTTCTTTGCCTGGCCACCGAAAATTTAAATTAGTTCTGGAGTGTTACAACTGGATCCTAAAATTGACAAGGCCCCCCGTATTAAAAGTAGCCATAGAAATGAGGCATCGATTAGCAGATCCAAGCAGCTACGATCTGCCAGGGTGTACAAAGGACGGGATGTTAAAATCAAACATGCCTATTCCTTGTGCCCCACCACCACCCAGTAGACTGTCGGGCTACCCCCATACAGAATTGAGTTTTGCCGATCCTGCCAAGGTGTACAACCAGCTTGAGTCATTACTGAGAGTGTGACAAGAAGGTCCGATTAATCTAAAATTAAAGACAAAAATGAAAAAAATAAAAATCATAGGAGCCAAATACATGTGAACAAGAGATGCCTCGCCCTAACCCAAAAGTCTGTCTACAATTCTCAAATGAGACTTCAATAACAGGTATATAGGGGTGTTTCTTTATTCATATAGCCCTCATTGTATCTAAAAATAATCCTATGATTGATCTGATGACACGGCAACCTTAGATGAAGCCACTTCTTACAACTTCACGTTAGACATAATATACTAGTTACAACGTGCCCTACAATGAATATTTTACGTTCATGCCTCTTCATCTCCATAAAAGAACACAAAAGGTGCAATCATGTCAAATCAAGCGTTCCAAAGCCTCAAAAAGCCTCTTTATTCCCTATTTAATATGCCGATGAGACTGTAGAAGACCAGATACAATCCCCAAAAAAGCTGACCTATCCTACCCCATCATGAACATAATACCTGTAATAAGTCAAAAATACTAAAAATGAATACAGAACTATATATATATTCATTAATATCCACAGTAAAAGTGTAGTGTCTCTATAAAAGGGTAAAAATATCTTCTAAAGACAGATATTTACTGGCAAGAAATGAAAAGTGGCAGTAAAATTGATATGAAATCAGAAAAAATTATATATAAATCAAGTTTTTTGGCTCTAGGCTCATTGCGGTGTTAATGGAGCTGCCGCATGTCTTCTAGGTTTCCCCTCCTCAGAGGTACTCGCTCTCCTGGTGGAGATTCAGGTACGCTTTCTGGCAATGCTCCCTGGGTAAAAGTATACATATTGCTTTCCTGCAGAAGAATATGGTCCTCTCACCTATAGGTGGCACTAGACAGTTTTCTTCCTTCTGGAGAAGAGCTCAGTTTTATCCCTCCAAAAAAGAAAGTTCCGAGTGTTTTTGTAAAAATCTACAAAATCTGACTTTTTGCGAAGTGTACAAGGCGACTTTCAGCTTTTTTTTTTGCTATAGGGAAACATTGAACTCCCACTGTAAAAATGTAAGACCACGTGTGTGGCAGCTTCTCAGTCACCAACAGAAACAAATATTGACCCTTTGATTCACACATTGCATATCGGTTGTCTTTTTTTTTAGCCAAAGCCAGCAGTGGGTTAATAAAGAATGGGAGATATAAAGGAAGAATTTATACTTCATCCTCCTGAATTCACTTCTGACTGGCTCGAAAATCGGAATGAAAATCTGCAACACATATTGGGCGTGTGAATCCAGCCTTAAAACCCAGGATTAGCCAACTGTGGTTATTCAACCGCTGTGGAACTATAGCTCCCAGCATGCCAACGCCACAACTGCAGACGCGGCACAGATTACATATGCTGACAATGATAAACCATATATATATATATAAAAAAATTTTTTTAAAAAAAAAGAGGTTGCCATTTAAAAAACAAAAAAAGAAAGCCAGCGGCGGTGTGTATTAATGCTTCGGTTGTGCAAATGACTACAGTAATCATTACGAGAATTGTTCTTCAGAGGTCGTGTGTAGTACAGTCCAAGAGCGGTCAGATATTTTTCTTAAGCAGCATCACCCGAAGTGCGGCTCAGAGACAGATCCGATACTCTTATAAATTAAACTTAAAATGGAGAGGTTGTAGTGTAAAAGGTACTGAAAAGAGTCCGCAGAGTAAACGGTGTCCCATGGAGAGACCAGGTTATCTCACTCCAGTTCGGCAAGTCATCCATTCAAGACCTTGACATAACCTAGAAGGGAACAAAAATGGAAAAAAAAAATAAAACAAAAGTTTTTGGTAAAAACTACCAAAGGCAGATATGAAATGGACCTGAACACAGAAAAAAAAAAAAAAAAAAAAAATCCATTTAAGGGCCTGTTCACATCAGCGTTTGCTTTCTGTTGATCGCTTCTGTCTGAGCTTTCAGTTGGAGGAGCCAATCAACGGAAAGGCAAACGGAAACCATAGCTTCCTATTGCATCATCATTGAATTCAACGCTAATGCTTCCGTTGCTAATGGTTTCTGTTTTGACGGAATCAATAGCGAAAATCAAAGAAGAGCTTTTCCCAAAAATGTTGAATTGGCTACATATTAGTAAATGAGTAATTATAGCAGCAGCCAGAGTTTGGTAATTATTTTTTATTTACTTAGAACTATTGCCAGCTTTCTATTCAGTTGCGGCACCCTTTATTTTTTTTAAAAAGTTTCGCCATATTGGTTGTTACCTCTGAATTATCATCTTAGAAACGGATAAGACTTTGTCATGCTGTTAGCATAGTTCTACCATCAGTGCCCAACAAGAATCAAATCAGAGAGATGACAAGCAACACGGTCACACTTCTTGTCGCCACTTTTGCAAAAATGTCCACCAAGAATCAATCTCCAAATAAATTAAACATAATTGCCAAACTTAGGCGGCTTCCCTTGATTTACTAGTATATGGCCAATTTTACATTGCAGCAGCTTGGTGCGGGGTCCAGGTATCTGACCCCCCCCCCCCCCCCCCACCAATGACCTATACGGTGCCCGGAAAACCCTTTCACACATGGTGGTTGAGTTTCAGCAAAAAAAGCAGGAAAAATCATGACATGTGAAAAATAGCGCTGGTGTACTCCATTTAAACAGAGCAACGATCGGGAGTATGGGGACGAACGATCCTTATTATAAATCGCTCGTCCCCATACAGTCTGCATCTTGACGGCAGCGCATCCCATTCACACAGGGATATGCGCTGCCGAGAAGGGACCATGTTTTTGGCCGCATAAAAGATGTGATCAGTGGACGAACTAGTTTGCTCGCTTGTCAGCTGATCATTGCCCTGCATAATGAGCGTTCGTACGATTCAGAGGTGCAACACTGCGTGATTCGTGTACCTCCATGACCTTCTCTTTAGGTAGGTGCTCATAAACGGAACACTTTTATTAAGCTGTACACACAGGGTTTTGGCATGCACTGCGCTCATATAGTGTCGCAAGTGATTACGTGAAACATTTTAGTGGTAAAATTTGTCGCCTGTCAAAATAAGACCGTTTGGGTCACATTATGTGGAACAGTAAGAAATGGCATAGATTTCCTTCCTCGGTGTCAGACAGTTAGAAATGCACCGGAGGTGCGCGCCATTTGGTAAATTTGCTATAAATCACTCCAATTTGTGTAGGCCTAAAGCTCTTACACCGTCCAATTTTGGCAGGTACAACAAGCGCCATTCAAAGGGACCGCTCGTTGATCGGCGTTCGTTTGCTCCTGTCACAAGGAGCTACATATGGGGACAAGCGCTCGTTACTCCGATCGCTCGTCCCCATACATTAAAATATTATCGTGGTCAGCAGCACATGACAATACTTTTTTAAAACGATACGATCAGCGGATGATTGCGCGTTTGCTCGTTCATCTGCTGATCGCTGCCTTGTTTACACAGGGCAACGAGTGTTCTATGAATGTTTGTTTGCCCGATAATGGGCCAGGGTAAAAGGGCCTTTATTGTAAAAGTGGCTTTCAAACCGGAAGGTTTAATTAATTCCCAAGGAAAGACAATTTAAGGAAAGTTCCCGCTGCAGCGACAGAGAGAAGCGATCTATACGTACCCCTCTCCTGTGAGCGCACAGCAGGACTGGATATGCCATGGATGATCCTTTATAGAGCTGAGGGTCAGGTATTTGGAGATGTCGGCCGCCGTCATGCACCCTTTCATATCCTGTTTGTTTGCAAAGATAAGAACCGCTGCTTTCCGTAAATCCTAAATCAACGTAAATAGAGACGGTCAATGATAGATTTACTCAGCAGCCAAACAGGTATCGAAAAATAGACTTGGCATAGGAAACATTGTTGACTTTTTGTACAGTCTGCATTATTGAGATTTTCAGCACTTTAGGTATCGGGCCGCTCGGATTTCTCTGCCTGCTGGACTCCAGGGGTTTTGTAATGATATTTCTTGGTGGAACATTTCAAGCAATAAATCACCCAAGTCCTTGAGCTTTGCGCAAAGTGACGCAATCTGGAGAGCGCCACAAAACAAGTGAATCATGCAACGAGATACCCTGTGTCCTATATTCCTTTTGTAACAACATTTATTCTTCTCTGAACTAGAACCTATATTATGGATGTTCAGGCCGGCTGACATCATGCCCCTAGGCCATATTCAAGCAGAATTGATATATTAAAAACACACACCTGCTAGTTCCTCACCTAATCCAGTCATGTAGCCTCAAGAAAGAATAAAAAAAAAATTATATATATATAAAATTTGTCTTCAAACAGGCGTACATATCCCTTAAGGCTTTTAATAGCCGGTTATGTAAGCCAATGAGCAATTAGCCAAGACCATAGTTCAAACAGGATTCTTTTTTTTAAGTTAGTTATAAAAACAGTAAAAAAAAAAAAAAAAAAAAAAAGCGTATATCTACTCTCAAACACCATGTTGGACTTTACATATAGAAATATTTACATAAAGAGTTGGTGGGCTTACGTAATGCAATTTACAATAGATCTAGTGTTACAGCTCTGAAGCCTGCAGAATTGTGAACGCAGCTCTGCACTGGAGTACAGGATAGAACGCTTGATCAGAGCTTGCTAGGCAATCCAAAGTAAAAGCCCTTTTACACCGGCCAATGATCAGATGAATGCGAGATTGTACAAACGCTCATCCCGGATCATCGCCCTGTTCAGCCGACAAATTTTCAAACACTCGTTCGTTGGCTGATTGGATCTTTTGTGTGTCCCCAAAAAACAGGCGCTTGTCGGCAGCATGTCTTCCTGTGTAAACCGGGGATGTGCTGCCAATAAGATGCAAGAACGATCTTATTAATGATCGCTCATCCCATGCATTCTGGTCGTTGCGCTATGGTACGCTTGTCTCTTTCAGACACCGTTGGCTTTGAGAACTTTGAGAAACACCCAGGCACAGCTGATGGATTCCTCGTACTTCAGAGACAACCGGGATCCGCGTCATTTTGGGAAAGTAAATCTAAACTGTAAAGAACGTGTGGGAAACTTCAGCAGATGACATGGCGCGACCCACCTCATGCGCGAGCATCCTGTACAGCTCCTCTTTGGTGATGGAAAGTCTCTCCCTGTCAGTGCTGTCGACAACCAGGATAATAAACTGAGGAGAAAGAAAACATCTCGTTTTTAACCAGTACAATATTCTCTGCAACTCTTATACTTTTATTTTTAAAGGTGGTTGTGATTCTTAATTTCTGCTCAGATTTTTAGCCGCAGGAATAGTTTTTTTTTTTTTTTTTTACACATTGTTACAGATCGAAGCAAAATTGCATGAAGGCGCTCAGGAATTGTAGAGAGCTTGGAGGCACTTTTACAATAAGCAAGAGGTTTACTCCGAAAATATATAAGTACAGGTGTAGAATATAACTTTTTTACATTTTTGAACTCCGGTTCTACTCGTTTATGTCAAAAGTGTGAAAATTGTCGCAGCATACGATAGTAAGGACTCATGTACAAGACCGTAGCGGTCTGCACGGTCTGTGATTACAGCACGGATCACCTGAGAAGTGTCACCCGCAATCATGGACAGTGCATGGAGTTTAATGAGCCAAGACCTCAAATGCGGCCCGTAAAATGATGAGTCCAACTTTTTTTTTTGTGGTTCGGGCTGCGTGGAAACCACAGTCGTGGGCAATGGCCCATAGGATATAATGTCTCCTATTCGATCCGTAAAGGCGGAAATTATGCAGATGCAAGTGCACGGTCGTGTGCATGGGGCCCAAGTCATGGCATCTCTAGGCTAGAACTTGCTGATCTGTAGGAAAAACCCACTGATCCCTAGTTTAAAGGGGCCAAAACACAAGTAAAGCACATTTTTTCCCTACACACCACCAATCGCGACCAGGCATCGTGCAGGTGTCGCAGTTCAGCTCCATTCACTTGAACCCTCACATAGGAGTAGGCGATGGTATAGTCAGACACATCATCACTTACTGCGGTGGGAGTATTAGACTAAGATGGGTGCACTGACTTTCATGGCAGAATTCTTAAATCTATCCATTTGTGGCCTCTGGAAGAGGTTCGTGGTTCCCTAGAGAGGAGAGGATTTTCAACATTTTGCTCATTGGTGGGGAAAATCAGTCTTCACGGGGCGAGGAGGGTGCGGACATTGTGGGCTCTCCAGACTTTGCTTCCCCCAGGTTTTGGTACTTTGTTTTTAAAATGCCAGAGATTTTATTTGGGACATAAATTGTGACGTTTAGAGGCTCGTGAGTCAAAACATCCAGCACAAGTCTGTGCTGTCCACATACAATGCTCCTCTATTCATACACTATAGATCATGGAAGTGCAACATTTTTCCCTAGTTTCAATGAGAACAAAGCCCTTCTGTTACATCAGCCCGCAGAGAAGCTTCCAGAAGGATTAGCTGCAATATACATGAATGGTAAATGATCCACTACAACGTTTACAGGTCATATACTGGAAGCTTCAATAGGGTCGTGTCAAACGGATCAAAGACTTCTGACGAGACAAAACCATCAGCCGCAAACTACCCAGAGACCGTCCTCGCCATATCAGATTACAGGAAATGTCCCCTAATCCAGCATCAAAGGGACCGGATAGCTGCCAGATTAGTAAACATTCTGGATTATTGGACAGTGTCAAAAAAATATAAAAATTCACCTGTCAGGGTGGAAAACCAGTCCGTAAAAAATACCAAACTAAGGTGCACATCAGTATTCTGGTCAGTATTTTGCTTCAGTATTTGGAAGCCAAAACCATTTCTCTATAGGTTTATGTTCCACTCCTGGTTTTGGCTTCCGAAATATGAAGCAAAATACTGACCAGAATACAGGTGTGTGCATGAGGCCTAAGGCCTCATTGCACACGAACGTACTTTTGCGGCCGCAAATCCCCCAAAAGTCCACGAGAGAATTGCGACCCCATTCATTTCTAAGAGCCCATGCACACAACCGTGGTTTCCACGGCCCGTGCATGGCCAGGCTCATAGAAAATAATGGACGCGTTTAGCAGGCGGCTCGCGAGTGACTCCGCTGCTGGCCGATCCGGAAATCACAGCCGTGCACATGGCTACGGTCGTGTGCATAAGGCCTAAGGCTGGGGTCACACACAGTTTTTTTGCAGGCAGAAAATCTGCCTCAAAATTCCATGTGGAATTTTGAGGCAGATTTTGGTCTGCCTGCACGCCGATTTAGGCAGTGTTTTTCCCCGAGGCCATTGAGCGCCGACATCGTAAAACGCATTGCAAGCAATGGGCAGATGTTTGCCAACGTATTGGAGCCGTCTTTTCAGGCGTAATTCGAGGTGTAAAACGCCACCATTACGCCTGAAAATAGGTCGTGTGCACATACCCTAAGGCTGTGTTCACACTGAGGTTTTTTTCAGGAGGAAAATTCCTCCTGCAAAAACTGCTCCAGACGTTTCTTGCACAGTGGTTTGCCAAAAACTCGTCAAAACACTCTGTTTTTTTTTACCCTTTCTGACCGATTGAAATGGGGCTTTGGAAGCAGAAACCGCCTCAAAATGGGTCATGTAACTTCTTTTTACCACGACGCGTTTTTTTTGCTCGCAGTAAAAACAAAAAACTCGTCCAACTCCCATTGAAGTCAATGGGAGGCATTTTCGGGCGGTTTTTGCGGAGCGGTTTCCGCATGAACAGGGCCTAAGAGTACAGCTTACCACAACTCCAGCTGAAAGAGGATCACACCATAACAAGATCAATAAATACAAATCCTTGAGTTGTCGTTTTTTTTTGTTACAGCTATAACAGAACGGGTGACCCAGCTTTCCTAGACTTCAAAATGGCAGATTTGCCTAGTCATGAATGCCAACATTGTCATTCAGGAGTCTAGGAAAGCTGGATGACCACCAACATATAAAAATGGCCATATTAGTAATAAAACTTTCCCTGGAACCGATAAGGGCATGACCACACGTGGCGGATTTCCTCCGCAACTGTCCGCATCAATGCCGCACAGAATCTGCGTTGCAGATTCTGCTGCGGATCTGCACAAAATGTGCAGAAAATTGATGCGGACTAGCTGCTGCGGACTGCGGGAAAAGTGCTTCCCTTCTCCCTATCAGTGCAGGATAGAGAGAAGGGACAGCACTTTCCCTAGTGAAAGTAAAAGAATTTCATACTTACCAGCCGTTGTCTTGGTGACGCGTCCCTCTTTCGGCATCCAGCCCGACCTCCCTGGATGACGCGCCAGTCCATGTGACCGCTGCAGCCTGTGCTTGGCCTGTGATTGGCTGCAGCCGTCACTTACACTGAAACGTCATCCTGGGAGGCCGGACTGGAGACAGACGCAGGGAGTTCTCGGTAAGTATGAACTTATATTTTTTTTTACAGATACATGTATATTGAGATCGGTAGTCACTGTCCCGGGTGCAGAAACAGTTACTGCCGATCGCTTAACTCTTTCAGCACCCTGGACAGTGACTATTTACAGACGTCTCCTAGCAACGCTCCCGTCATTACGGGAGCCCCATTGACTTCCTCAGTCTGGCTGTAGACCTAGAAATACATAGGTCCAGCCAGAATGAAGAAATGTCATGGTAGTAAAACCAATACGCTCCGCAGCACACATAAGATCTGCGGACTTCATTGCGGAATTTTGACTCTCCATTGAAGTCAATGGAGAAATTCCGCCATGAGTCCGCCACTGCTCCGCAACAGACAGAGCATGCTGCGGACACCAAATTCCGCTCCGCAGCCTATGCTCCGCAGCGGAATTTTACGCCTCGTCTAAACGAACACTGCTAAATTAAAGTGTAAGTCAATGGACAAACGGCACCGCTGCGGATTAACGCTGCGGAGTGTCCGCAGCGGAATTTAAGTGAAATTCCGCCACGTGTGAACCCGCCCTAACTGCGCAGCCACTGGATCTGATTTACTGGCAGGTTTTTCTATAGTGTCAGTGGCTGTGCGCTCAGTAGTTGCAGATCTCTCTTCGCGGGATGATCCTGTGCAGCCTTACATTGTTCTTTTATCTACTCTTTCAAGATGATCTGAATTCCTGCATTTTCCACTCAAGCAATTTTCTGAGATTAAGAAGTAAACAGAGACTTTGCTTACTTGGGTGTAACCATCTGACTGCAGTCATGGTAAAGCTAACAGAGTGGATGAAGCCTGCACGCACAATACTGGCCGGCAGCCAGGACTCTCAGGTGAAGGGGTCCCTGCTGGTTACCTCGGTGTTCGAATAGTAGGTGTTCCACGAAGATCGCAGGGATTCCTGTCCTCCGATGTCCCACATTAAAAAGTGGGTATTTTTAACGACAATTTCTTCTACGTTGCTTCCTATGGTCGGGGAGGTGTGAACCACTTCATTCATTAAACTGAAAAGAAAATAGAATTGTGGAATGAAAGACAGCCGGCACCTCCGCTTCCTAATAGAGTGATGAATAAAGAGTTAAAGCTCTGTTCACATGTTATGGGGCGATGTTTGGCGCATACATCGCGTGAATTTACAGGAATATGCGACAAACACCCTGTATACCATATAGTCATCCAGGAGGGAGAAAATACCTGTGTGCCGTATACTTTTTGTTGGAGGATAAAGTTAGAGGAAAGCAGAGCCGGCTGCACTTTCCTATACAAAAAAATAAATATTATAATTTATACTGATTTATACCTCCCGGGCCTTACCAAAAAGGACACTTGGCATCCGTAGGGTTTATTGACCGCTGTACAGGGACAAGTAGTAAGGGATCGCCCAGCTTCATGAAATGGATGTTATTTTTTTTGTATTATAGGGGTTTTCCAGCCATTAAAAATGTATGGCCTATCCTCAGGATGGGATATCAAAAGCTGATGGGTCCCGAAAGTCGGACCACGATCCCCACTGATCAACGGTTTTTAATGGGCCGCAACGCTCGTACGAGCGCTGCTTCCCCTTCATTTCTTCTTGCTCACTGATTCGTCGACAAGCATTTAGCGGTGATTCACAGGTATCGCAGTCTTCTTCTCCCGTTCATTTCAATGGGAGAAGGCTGCAATATCTGTGAATCGCCGCTACGTGCGTGTCGACGAATCAGTGAGCAAGAAGAAACGAAGGGGAAGCCGCGCTCGTACGAGCGTTGCGGCCCATTCAAAACAGCTGATTGGCGGGGGTCCCGAAATTCAGACCCCGACCCATCAGCTATTGATAGCCCATCCTGAGGATAGGCCATACATTTTTAGTGGCTGGAAAACTGCTTTAACTAATACACTTTCCCAATATATTTCTATATTAATTGCTCACGGTTTTCAAGATCTCTAGTTGTTGTCATTCAGTACGAACATTCATTGTTTACTTCCAGTGGATAAAATTCTATCCACAGTCATGAGATGGACACACAGGTGCTGGGATCATTACATGGTCATGTGATGGACACGCAGGTGCTGGGATCGTTACATGGTCATGTGATGGACACGCAGGTGCTGGGATCGTTACATGGTCATGTGATGGACACGCAGGTGCTGGGATCGTTACATGGTCATGTGATGGACACGCAGGTGCTGGGATCGTTACATGGTCATGTGATGGACACGCAGGTGCTGGGATCGTTACATGGTCATGTGATGACACGGAGGTGCTGGGATCGTTACATGGTCATGTGATGGACACGCAGGTGCTGGGATCGTTACAGTATGTGCATCAGCTGTGTCTTCTAATGATCCCAGCACCTGCGTGTCCATCACACGACCATGTAACGATCCCAGCACCCGTGTCTATCACGTGAAAAACGGATAGAATTTTATCCACAGAAAGTAAACCATAAATGTTCCTACTGAATAACAAGCAGAGATCTTGAAAAACAAAGTATATTGGAAATGTTTATAACTTTAGCATATAAAAAAAAAAAAAAAAAAAAAGGAGGGTTCATGTTTCCGTTCCGTATTTCCATTTTACACGGACGTTGTGCTTCATTTGAACTTGTCACATGTCCCAGGAAACACCCATAGAAAGGTTACAAGAAGTTTTTGGTGGTTTTCTGTAGCTTTCAGGGCATAGAGAACAGTTTGAGATTACTCTGCTTGGCTTGCTTTGTTTTTTTGGGATTTTGGGAGTGAAATGTGTGCATTTACTTACTTATTTTGTGACGCTAGTTCCCTGCTGGCATCTGTGCGTCAAAAGCTCCTTGGCAAGTTCCTCCCACGCGGCGTCCTTTTTAGGCTACGTTCACACAGAGTTTGTGACGAGTTCTTTGACGCGGGAACCGCGCCGCAAAACTTATCAAAAACGGCCCGAAAATGCCTCCCATTGATTTCAATGGGAGGCGGAGGCATCTTTTTCCCGCAAGCAGTACAACCATCTCGCAGGAGAAAGATGGGACATGCCCTATCTTCGGCCTGTTTACGACTCTGACCTCCCATTGACATCAATGGGAGGCAGAGAAAGCGTATGTCGCAGCGTTTTATGCCTGCGGCGCTCAATGGCCGCGGGCGAAAAACGCTGCGAAAACCGACGTGCAGGGAGAGGAAAATCTGCCTCAAACTTCCAAACAGAATTTTGAGGCAGAATTTCCACCTGCAAAAAACACTGTGTGAACCCAGTCTTATAGCGGTCGTGGTAGCATTCTGCCCGCGTCTCCCACAGTTCTGGCTGATCATGCACCAATGCTATGAGTCTCTCCACATCCATCTTCAGGAATGAATGTGTACTGTAGTCCGAGTCTGTGAACTTTGGCTCACCCAGCAGTTGCTATGGCAACGGATCTGTCAAAAACGGATAGCACACGGAACCCTTCCGTGTGCCATCCGTTTTTTTGACTGACCCATTGACTATGGGCCACACGGTCACTGAATCACTGACCAAAGTAGGACATGCTCTACATTTGACGGATCAGAACAACGGATCCGTTTAAATAACTGAAGTGTGCACGGGCCCATTGAAATGAATGGGTTCAGGGTGCTATCCGTGACAAAAACAGATAGCACCCTGAAGGAAAAGACTGAAGAGGGCATGAGGCCTAAGGCTAAGAGTATTTCCATAGCAAAAAATAAACAATAGGCGACCATGTAATACAGGGTCACCCTGACTCCACCTTTGACGCAGCTCTCCACACTGCCTCATGAAGGTGCGTACAGAGTGGGGGACCCCTGAAGTTTATATGACCGAATATGCCACATATTAAACAGTCATTATCAGAGGAAGCTATTCCTACAAAATCTGATGTCAAGTTAAGAATCTCTGCAAATTGCCTCTCAAAATTTGAGAAAGTATCAGATATTGTGAACTTTGCTGCAACAAATGGAAAAAGTATGAGGGCTATTAAACATTGTACGGATGTAAACATTATAAAATGTACAATTATAAGGCTGGGGCTCCATGGCGCCTTTTGATGGCCCACGGGCAGCTGTCTCTATGAGGGGGGGGGGGGGGGTTGTTGACCGTCAGTCGAAACGTAACAAGTCGCTTACTAAGTTTGCCACTCATAGGGAAACATTGAGTGGTGGTAAGGCCACAATTGTACCGCAGAGGTCGCTGGAGCCGCCTTATAGCTATTGAGAGGAACGGGTTTGCGCTTCTTAGTTTCCCCCTCTGCATCTACATACTTATACATACAGTACTAGTACTTATGCTGCAGGTATAGTTTTCTACCATAGGAGGAAAGTTTGGGTGGCTTCCAAGACACCAGCGCAGTATAAAAGCCATTGTACCCGCTCTGGTCGTCGTGGTTACACGAGTGGATGCGACAAGTGACTACACATCACGACCATATGGTCAACGGTCTCAACCCGGCACTAAACATCCCTGATTCACTGTCCATGCTCTGCCTCTAAGACCGGAGTAAGATGCTTTCCTTCTGAGATCACGTGAAATGCATTATTCTATTCCTGACACAGCGAGATTAGTTTCCCCAGGAGGCCCCACATAATGGGTTGGCTTATCGGCGTTCTACTGTAAGCGCCAGAGATGCCACATTACTTATTGATATTACAGAACTGCTGTTTAAGCCGTCTTAGGCCGGGGATACACAGCGACTCCGGCCACGACACACGTCCAAAGATCGAAGTAATGTAAGTGAATGTAGTCGCATTACGACCGGCAAGTGACCGCGACCCCAGTCACAAGAAGTGCAGCGGGTTTGGATTCCTTGCACCGGTCACGACAACTTGCAGGTCACAAAGCAAAAACATTGTCTTTCATTACCTGCGACGCAGGCAGAGCGCCACAGAAAATTCTGGCCACAGAGCGTACTACATCCATACGACCTAGCCTTACTTTCCCACAATTCTTTGCACTCTAGTATTGCAACAACGTCCAATCTCAGTGGACCCTATAGTTCTGTACATCCGGGTTCATAAAGAGTATGAAATAGTGGTTATAACACGGGGCAGCAATCTTCGGCACTCGTGCTATTAAAAAAAAAATTCCCAGCATGCCCTGACAGCCTTTGGCTAGAATAAAGTCTTTGGCTGTCAGTGCATGCTGGGAGTTGTAGTTTCACCACAGCTGGAGTGCCGCAAGTTGCTGACCCTTGGTATAGAGGTTATTTATTTTGCATTCGCAGCAATCACTGCGTGAGGTGTAATCGCTAATACTTACAACTGGTAAAGAATAGTGGTTTTTCCTGCATTATCGAGTCCGACAATGATCACCTTGTGCTCTGCAATGAGAAAAGTAACCGATCAACCAAAAACACTCATTTCTGCTCAATACGCAAGTCCCACTCCCTGAGGATCCTCGTCTGCACCAACATAAGAATGTTAAAGGGCAACTGAACTTTTAAAAAAACTTTTGACATGTGAAGTTTTGATCGGTGGGGGTCCGAGCAGACTCCCACCGAAAGCTAAAACGAAGCGCAGAAGCACAGAGCCACTTTATTTCTCATCAGATTTCCTCAGAAAGGCGCATTAGTGGTAAACGGGCTCCGACTGTATTGATCCTGTACACAACTCCGAGGAAAGCCAATCAGAAACGTAGCAGCACAGCGCTCACCTGAGCTCTTCTGCCGCTTAGTTTTAGCAATCAGTGGGGGTCTCAGTACTCAGAAATAAAAGAATCGGACATGTCAAAAGTTTTTTTTAAAGTTTAGTTACCCTTTAAGACTTGTCAAGTCCACCTATGAGAACGAGGACTTCATAAACAATCCTGTGCCAGAGAGTGCATTAAGACACGAGCCAGACATGTGATTTTTGCCAACTGTATTAAGTAGAAATCTATAGCGAACGAAGACGCGAGGTCAACACAGCACAAGCAAATACAGCATAAAAAAAGTCTCTTTCCCCCTCATGTAAAGTTATAGATCCGCTGGAGAAGTCTTAAAGGATTTGTACAATACCTACCGTTAAATAAGTTGTATCATCATGACAGTCCCTTTCCATACGGCCTGTTCGAGCATTTGGATTGCAGAGGGGGTATTCCGCTCGGGACCCGTCTATTAGCAAACCGCGTCTCTGACTTCGGCAGAACCAGTCTATCCATGTATCACATGGACGGCCATTTATTTGAATATCCGGAACGTAAGACCTAATGCACATGACTGTTTTTTTTTGTCTGATTGCTATCCCGCAATATCGCAGCTAGCACACGGACCCATTCATTTATATAAAGTCCCGAACACAACTGATGTTTACGGATCCGTGTGGGGGCCGCCAATCCGGGCTGCAAAAACTCAGGACAAATTATTTTATGGTCCGGATTATCGATGCGACAAAATCGGAGACACCAATTTTTTGCTGCGGATCCGTGAATCCTGACGACACATGAGTGACCTACAGAAGGTTTCTTGTGGACAAATGGATTGAAACGGAGTTATGGTTTTGCGGTCCACAAAATCACTAGTCACGTGCATTAGGCCTAATTTCCCCCATATGATCGCTGCAGCAGAAATATATGACCAGACAGATTCCCCGGGCAAGCTGTCAGTCAGGGTCCCGGCAAGCTGTCAGTCAGGGTCCCGGCAAGCTGTCAGTCAGGGTCCCGGCAAGCTGTCAGTCAGGGTTCTAAAGCCGGACCAGTGGCGACAGTCTTCAGTATAAAAAGGATTTGTTGCGGTGAGACACCACGGTTACGTTTCGTTGCACATATATAAAAAGTAGCACTTTTGTAGTTTATCCTGTTTCGTCTATTTTCAGTTTGATTTTACACTCAAGAAAATCCCTCATTTGCTACCCAAAAACCAACAAGTCCATCCAACAGATCTCATCATGGGTCCATTTATGATTTTTTAAATAAAACAACTAAATAGACACCAGTAAGATATTATAGAGGCAGTTAACAGCCTACTTGTTGATGGTTTCCAGGTATATTATTTTTCACAGTGCACAGAAGAAAGTCATTAAAGGAAAATGGAGAGATCTTACAACAATGCTAGATTTTCCATTCGCTGACTGTAGCGCATGCATGACATGGACAGCCCATTCATTTTCTGTTTTAGGAACGGTGTAATGCTCCACTTCTCCTGCGGTGCTGCTACAGGGAAAAGGAACACTTGCTGCCTGGTTTCCTCACAGATTACTGCAGTGGGACACCCTATGACCAGTTTATCAACATGGGATCCTTCTAACGAGAAGGGATCAGCCTACGTGGACAATCCCTTTAACTGCAGAAGTTTGACGGTATTGGAGATCATGATCGCCCATTCGGATCCTCCGCTGTGTCGTTCCATGAGTGCCCGTCCCTTCCTCACTCATGACGCAGATCTGCCCTCTTAATCATGTGAATTCCCAAAAACAAAACTAGAACATGAAGACTGCATCTAAAACCCGAAATGAGCCGCCACGTCACAGGGAGAGAAGATCTTGACTCACCACAAGTGTAAACATCGCTCTAGGGAGAATGAGAATTATTAACTCCCCATTGCTTCATGTTGTGTTCAGTGTGGAGAAAGTCACCACATATTACTTACATTTCCAGCAGATCATGTAGAAGGAAATATAAAACTAAACCCTGCGCTATCACAGGGTCAACTATTAGAAGGTTTTTCGCTCTTAGGGTATGTTCACACGACCTATTTTCAGACGTAATTTACGCCTCGAATTACGCCTGAAAAGACGGCTCCATTATGTCGGCAAACAACTGCCCATTGCTTGCAATGGGTCTTACGAAGTTCTGTTCCCACGAGGTGTCATTTTACAAGGTGTAATTTTTCAAAAGACGGCGCGTAAAAAGACGCCTGCGTCAAAGTGCATGTCACTTCTTTGGACGTTTTTGGAGCCGTTTTTCATTGACTACATTGAAAAACAGCTCCAATAACGTCCGTAAAATATGCCGCAAAAAACGCGAGTACTTACAAAAACGTCTGAAATTCAGGAGCTGTTTTCACCTGAAAACAGCTCCGTAATTTCAGACGTATTTTGCGTGTGAACATACCCTTAGGCCTGTATGGCTTATTCAAAGGACAGGCCCATAAAGGTCTGATAAGCGGGTGTCTCCATTCATTCTCCGTCTGGATGCAGCCAGTGTGCCTAGACGGAACAGGATTTAAGGAACCTCTATATTCCCCTGCTAGATGTAGAACTTTAGCACCAATGCCCTCTATATCTCGCTCGAGAGGCACAACTAGCACCAGCGAGGCTCCTTAAAGGAGTTTTCCCATAATCATATATCACCTGTCCACAGGATAGGTGATGAATATCTGATCGGTGGTGGTCCGATTGATGGGATGGAGGGGTAGTTTGCATGCTCGGCCACCGCGTGATTCATTTCCATCTGGCTCACAGGAACGGCAAGGTAAGTCCGTTCTCGTGATTGGTGGTGGTCACAGCGGTCAGAACCCCCACTGATCAGAGTGCTCACTACTAACCTGTGATCTGGTAGCATGTCTATGGGTTTTTACAAGATTTTCTTTTTAATTCTTTAAAATGAGTTTAAGTTAATGTAAAGTTTTAAAGGGATTGCCCCACTAAATCTAACGAGCGCCTCTGTAAAGTCATGACAGGTTCACTCTGCTGGCTTGTTAACTGAGGTGGTCCTTAACTGGAGACATCCCTCTCTGGCCCCCTTATAGACAGGTTGTCATGGTGGGATCGGCAGCATTGTAAATATTCACTGGAAAATCCTCCAGACTGCGTATTCTCAGCGCGGATTCAGTGGTCCAAATACAGACGGTAGAATAGATGGCGGTGTATCCGGATCTACACACTTCTGGAGAGGCGGGGTGTCTAACTACACAACTTCGAAGAGCCCGCGGTGGGGAAAGAGGTGACAATACATAGACATTAGTGACCATCAAGAAGGATGTGAGTGAAGGAGGACACTAACCGTAAGAGATCACCACAATGCTGCATTATCTGTACACGTCTCTTTTCTTAAAGGTGTCTGGGGGGGGGGGGGGGGGGGTTCTAAAGTGGTGATGGACTCGTCTTGTGGGTCGTCTTGTGAAGGTGACCCCCGTTCATATTACATTTTAGGGAATTTGGCCATCATAGAGGTGGGGTCCTCCGATCAGGACCCCCTCCATGAGTGTCTCCCATTCTGGCGAACTCAAGCTGTATAAAATATATCAAAATCAGCTGTACAGCAAGAAAGACCCGGGGAATCAGCTGAATATCCCGTCAGACGCATTTTGAAAGGAGTTGTCCAGATTCAGCAAATACATTTTAATCATTAAAAAGTTAGACAATTTTCCCATATACTTTGTGTATTAATGCCTCACAGTTTAAGATCTCTGCTTGTTGTTATTCAGTGGCACATACATGGTTTACTTCCAGTGGATACAATTCTGTCCATCGTCATGTGACGGGCACACAGGTGCTGGGGTCGTTACGTGGTCATGTGACGGGCACACAGGTGCTGGGGTCGTTACGTGGTCATGTGACGGGCACACAGGTGCTGGGGTCGTTACGTGGTCATGTGACGGGCACACAGGTGCTGGGGTCGTTACGTGGTCATGTGACGGGCACACAGGTGCTGGGGTCGTTACGTGGTCATGTGACGGGCACACAGGTGCTGGGGTCGTTACGTGGTCATGTGACGGGCACACAGGTGCTGGGGTCGTTACGTGGTCATGTGACGGGCACACAGGTGCTGGGGTCGTTACGTGGTCATGTGACGGGCACACAGGTGCTGGGGTCGTTACGTGGTCATGTGACGGGCACACAGGTGCTGGGGTCGTTACGTGGTCATGTGACGGGCACACAGGTGCTGGGGTCGTTACGTGGTCATGTGACGGGCACACAGGTGCTGGGGTCGTTACGTGGTCATGTGACGGGCACACAGGTGCTGGGGTCGTTACGTGGTCATGTGACGGGCACACAGGTGCTGGGGTCGTTACGTGGTCATGTGACGGGCACACAGGTGCTGGGGTCGTTAGTAACGGTACGTTCAAATGGCAAACTAAAAACGGCTGTAAAATACGGTGCGGTTTTCAAGGGAAAACAGACTCTGATTTTCAGTCGTTTTTTAAACCACAAGCATTTTTTCAGGCTGTTTTTGGAGCGGTTTTTCTATTGACCCCATGAAACACGGCTCCAAATACGTCTCAAGAAGCGATATCACTTCTTTTTACGTGCCTTTTTTTTTTTTTTTTTTTTTTTTTAAACGGCCGCGTAAAAACCGCCCCTCAGAACAAAACAGTTTTTCCTATTGAAATCAATGGGCAGATGTTCGGAGGCGTTCAACTTCCGTATTTTCAGCTGTTTTTCAGGGAGTTTATGGCCCAAAAAAAAAAAAGGCAGAAAGTAAGCTGTGTGAACAGACCCTTACAGTAGGTGTATCAGAGTTGTGTCTTCTAACGATCCCAGCACCCGTGTGTCCAGCACATGACCATGGACAGAATTGTATCCACTGGAAGTAAACCATGAATGTTTTTACTGAACAACAAGCAGAGATCCTGAAAACTGTGGCATACAGAAAGTATATTGGAAAATGGAATAACTTAATTTTACAAATATAACATTAATTTCGGAACTGGACAACCCCTTTAAGTTTACCTTCAGCTTTCAACATCTAGTTTGTGAGGGGGGCCCCCAGAAATCATATGTAATCCATGGGGGATCCTGGCAGAAAATGTTACATATTTCTGCAGCGCCACCACAGGAGAAATGAAGCATTACACAGTTCCCATTGAAATCAGTGGGCTGTCCACGTAAATTCACTCTCCACTTTGGCTAATAGACATGGGTCCTGAGAGTCCAGGCTCGACAATCACAGGTTAATGACCGCAGCATTATATTATTATACATAGTAGAGAAAATACTATAAGACCAATCGCTGCAGAAGAACAATGCTGCAATATAAGAGGTATTACAGGAGGTAAGCGAGACAGAAACCGGAGAGGTATCACTTGTATAAAGCCTATGACGAACATGTCCAGCAGTAACCACAAAACCGGATTATCACGCAAATGTACCGTCATAAGAGGGGGAGGGGGGACTGTAAGGCTGGGTTCACACGACCTATTTTCAGACGTAAACGAGGCGTATTATGCCTCGTCTTACATCTGAAAATACGGCTCCAATACGTCGACAAACATCTGCCCATTCATCTGAATGGGTTTGCCGACGTACTGTGCAGACGACCTGTAATTTACGCGTCGTCGTTTGACAGCTGTCAAATGACGACGCGTAAAAATACAGCCTCGTCAAAAGTGCAGGACACTTATATACATTATATGCGGGGCACTTATATACATTATATGCGGGACACTTCTATACATTATATGCGGGACACTTCTATACATTATATGCAGGACACTTCTATACATTATATGCGGGACACTTCTATACATTATATGCGGGACACTTCTATACATTATATGCGGGACACTTCTATACATTATATGCGGGACACTTATATACATTATATGCGGGACACTTCTATACATTATATGCGGGACACTTATATACATTATATGCGGGACACTTATATACATTATATGCGGGACACTTATATACATTATATGCGGGACACTTATATACATTATATGCGGGACACTTATATACATTATATGCGGGACACTTATATACATTATATGCGGGACACTTATATACATTATATGCGGGACACTTATATACATTATATGCGGGACACTTATATACATTATATGCGGGACACTTATATACATTATATGCGGGACACTTATATACATTATATGCGGGACACTTATATACATTATATGCGGGACACTTATATACATTATATGCGGGACACTTATATACATTATATGCAGGACACTTATATACATTATATGCAGGACACTTATATACATTATATGCAGGACACTTATATACATTATATGCAGGACACTTATATACATTATATGCAGGACACTTATATACATTATATGCAGGACACTTATATACATTATATGCAGGACACTTATATACATTATATGCAGGACACTTATATACATTATATGCAGGACACTTATATACATTATACGCAGGACACTTATATACATTATACGCAGGACACATCTATACATTATACGCGGGACACTTCTATACATTATATGCGGGACACTTCTATACATTATATGCGGGACACTTATATACATTATATGCAGGACACTTATATACATTATATGCAGGACACTTATATACATTATATGCAGGACACTTATATACATTATATGCAGGACACTTATATACATTATATGCAGGACACTTATATACATTATATGCAGGACACTTATATACATTATACGCAGGACACATCTATACATTATACGCAGGACACATCTATACATTATACGCAGGACACATATATACATTATATGCAGGACACTTATATACATTATATGCAGGACACTTCTTTGGACGTTTTTGGAGCGGTTTTCTCATAGACTCCAATGAAAACAGCTCCAAAAACGGACGTAAAAAACGCCACGAAAAACGCGAGCTGCTCAAAAAACGTCTGAAAATCAGGGGCTGTTTTCCCTTGAAAACAGCTCTGTATTTTCAGACGTTTTTGGTCACTACGTGTGCACATACCCTTAGGGTATGTTCACACGTAGTCAACCAAAACGTCTGAAAATCCAGAGCTGTTTTCAAGGGAAAACAGACCCTGCTTTTCAGACGTTTTTTTACCAACTCGCATTTTTACCAACTCATTTTTTTACCAACTCGTTTTTCGCGCCGTTTTCGCGCCGTTTTTGGAGCTGTTTTCATTGGAGTCTATGAGAAAACAGCTCCAAAAACGTCTGAAAGAAGTGTCCTGCACTTCTTTTGACGAGGCTGTATTTTTACGAGTCGTCGTTTGACAGCTGTCAAACGACGACTCGTAAATAACAGGTCGTCTGCACAGTACGTCGGCAAACCCATTCAAATGAATGGGCAGATGTTTGCCGACGTATTGCAGCCCTATTTTCAGACGTAAAACGAGGCATTATACGCCTCGTATACGTCTGAAATTTGGCCGTGTGAACATACCCTTACATAGAATACAGCATGGTCTTATCCAGAGAGACTAACGGGGGAGGGGACCTGACAATTGTTCCATCAATAATTAAAAAAAAAAAAAAAATCTATCTAATTTTCCCATACGTCACACTGACCAGAACTAGCAAAATAACGCAGCAAATTCATCCTCCGCTCTTATTTAAAATCACAGCTGACGCAGACACGGAAATGCCTTTAATCCGGTAAAGTCTTATAATCCGGCACAGAATGGTTAGAATTCACAAGACGAAGCAGAGACCTAATAAGCTTCGCAGGAGAGGTTTCCGGTATAACCGCCAATGGAACCGTACTGTCCGCGCTTCTGGTGGGAGACGCACCCGCAATCATCTTTGGAGGTTCCCTACCCGAACACGTTTTATAGAAATCACTGACCATCCTGATCATGAAGTATTTCTGCTACCAGGTCTGATTGATGCCGGATTAAAGGAATTTGACTATTAATTATGGTAAGAGATGGACATAAAGCAGGAGGGGACTACGGACCACTCAAGAGACGACGCTTAAAGGGGGATTCTGACCATTAACCCTAGGATACCTCATATAGGTCTGATGGGATGGACGCCCGTGTATTGAGAGAATAGGGGTCCTGTGACCACCACTGTGTCCAGCAAGAGGGAGAGCAGAGCGCACAGGTGCCTCCATTCTAGTCTACAGGCACCACAAAAACCACCACCCGCTTACCTCCTCATTATGTATAAGGCGGAGTTCACACATCAAGGATTTTCGTTGCAGATTTTGCCCTTTGCAGCGCAAAGAATGAAGAATTGCGTCAAACCCGTAATAAAATGTGCAACAAATCCACGACGTGTAAACTCAGCCCAATAGAGAGCGACACGCATGCTCCACCGGAGAGCTCTAAACCGTAACCGCGGTACAGTATTACAATAGTAACTAGATCATTCATTTTTCCCTGTTTGGAGCCTGTAGGACATCAGATAATTATAAGGGATAATTGTCAATTCTGGGAAAACCACTTTACATTTTTTATTTTTTTTAATATATAGATAAGCAGTAAAAGCACAAAATAAAACATAGCAAGCTAATAAACGGGTAGTAGGGACTGTGCAGAAGCAGGAGCTCAGTCGGGTCAGCAATCTTCGGCACGCCAGCTGTTGTGAAACTACAACTCCCAGCATGCCGTGACAGTCAATGGGTTGAATATTAAAGCAAAGGCTGTCAGGGCATGCTGGGAATTGTAGTTTCACAACAGCTGGAGTGCCGTAGGTTGCGGACTCCTATGGAGCAGGCAGTAAGAGCAGCGGCTGTGCAGGAGGAGCGGAGCAGGGAGATGGGTCTTTGTTAGCAGCTCGCAGGCACTTGCCTTGGTTGCAGAAGAAGTTCCACAGCTTGGCGAAGATGAGCCCCATGCTGAGAAGGGGCAAAGCCGAGCTCCGCTAGTCACATAGGTGTGAGTCTCCGTCCAGTACCGGCTCTCCCTGCGAGTCAGGCCACAGTCTCCATCCGCCCTCACCACGGAGACACTCACACAGCGCTCAACAGCTGGCTCCTCAGATGTGTACGCTCTCCACGCACGGCCGGCTTACGTCACCGAACGTCTGACGCTTGTAAGGCGATCTGACATCAACCGCCTTTCTTTCCAATTGGATAATTCTACTCCTGCCCGCTTTCATTTTCAGCCAATCAGAGATTTGATAACATCAGGTCATGCAGATTTGAGCTGATTGATGATTGGTTGTTACAAACAGTAACCAAATAGTATGCAAATAGTAATATCAGTGAAAACTACAATACCCGGCCTGCTAAGTCTCTCATTAGCCTGTCAGAGCACGCTGGGAGTCGTAGTTTTTCAATAGTGTAGACCAAATCATTGCCTATGGCATTGAAACTCTAAATTTCTGTATGATCGTGTCTCTCTATATGATTCGGATTGTATGAGCTACTTGTATAATCATATTCTAAAAGCTAGTGACCACACAAAAATGGCCCCTAAAGTCGCTCATCTGAGCACTAGAGCGATAAACGTCAGGAAATTCATTTCGTATGAAATGTCTCTGCCAAAATTAGATATACCGGCATTTCTGTCTTTTTGCTGCAGTGTTTGCACTGGGCTAGAGATATAAGTCTACATAAACATGGCCGCCGCAGGATTATTAATGAAGACACTTCTTTTCCAGAATTTTTAATTTTCAATGTCGGTCAAGAAGAGGCACATGTACTTTGTGTAGCCAACTGATGGCTGGATAACAGATTGAGAAGATTCGCTGTCCTGGTTTTTTGACTCCTTCCACTTTCCGTAGCCAGGTAACCAGACCCTCACTCTTCATGCTTCTAGGTTATGTCTCCCTCCATATATGTTTCTCCTTCCTTCCCTTCCTCATCCTAGGACAGTTCGGGGTGAAAATCATCATCCACAGAGATTGTCACCCAGCTTTCCCAGACCCCTGATAGGCAAATCTACCTTGTTCCATAGCTTCTATATCAGTGCATAACAAGCTAGTTTTTCTATTCAGGTATCTGGAAAAGCTGGGTTGGACCCCTATGGAAGTTGTAATGGCGGCCTAATTGGTAGTCACCCAGCTTTTCCAAGTTTAATAGAACCCTGTGGGGAATTTCATGCAATTTGTGATAATCGCTCTATCATGCACGCATGCAACTTTATAGGAAAACATTCTGATATCACACTGCGATCTCGCGTGATGACATGAGAGCAACAATCTCGCACGATTTATCGTCATGGAGACACTAGGGTTCTGTTAAAATAGCTTACAATATTCTGCGATTGTGATGTTCTACAATATGGCAATGCGATTTTGCTTTTTTTATCTATTTAAAAAGGCTCCTCCCCTAAATGGCAGAAAATTGCATATATGATTTTACATTTTCAGCAATGCGATATCGCATGAAATCAGTGTGCTTATCGCATGCAATTTTGTTGCGCAACTTCGTGTGGCGCAATCCATAACCTCTCTCGATCAGTTGTCATCTGCAGGGAAGCTGCGTCTGGCCACTGGCGACCCCTACAGGAAAAATCTAGCATTACATGGCGAGCATTCACTTGAATATAAGGGTATGTTCACACGCAGTAGCAAAATACGCCTGAAATTACGGAGCTGTTTTCAGGCGAAAACAGCTCCTGAATTTCAGATGTTTTTGCAAGTACTCGCGCTTTTAGTGGCGTCTTTTACGGATGTTATTAGAGCTGTTTTTCAATGGAGTCAATGAAAAACGGCTCCAAAAACGTCCCAAGAAGTGTCCTGCACTTCTTTGAAGCGGGCATAATTTTACGCGCCGTCTTTTGACAGCGACGAGTAAAATGACAGCTCGTCTGCACAGAACATCGTAAAACATAGGGCATGTCGCTTCTTCCCGCGAGCCGGTTTTACCGCTCGCGGGGAAAAAAAATCGCCTCTTCCTCCTATTGAATTCAATGGGAGGCGTTTACGGCCGTTTTTTGGCACGGTTTCCGTTCTAAAACATACCATCTACAGTGGGTAGAAGAGATCAGTCTATGGTTACGGCCTGCTGCGTGACTGATGATCGTGTTCTCGGTTATTCTTGTTGTCTTTCAGAAGTTAATTGCATCTCCAGCGTGAAATGTCATTCTTCCCTAAGATACGTCTGAGACAGGAAGTAGAAGAATATCTGCGTAATGTGTATCACAACAATGAGGTGAGCGTTCTGTGAATGAAAAAATACAATATATGATGTTTCAATGTACAAGATAATTAAAGGGATATTCCATCTTAGGCATTTATGCCACATCCCCCGGTTATGCTGTAAGTACATGTTCGGTTTGGCGTCCACCATCCGGAAGAACGGAGATCCAGTGACCCCATTTGACCAATTCCTAGCGGGTGTCAGCTGCTGCTTGTCCCCGTTGAAATTTATGTGGCTGTGAAGTGCTTGTGTTCGACTCTTCGTTGGGAATTTTGGAGAGAGCTGAGCGCCGCAGAGGTGGATACGCTGTAAATGTCAAAGATGGGACTATCCCTTAAAGCTGCGACTCCTAAAATTTGACTGTGCCCCAGAATTCTTATATGCAGTAACTGTTTGCAGTGTTTCTATTATAAGCGCTGGTGATTGTGCTCCAATTTTGAAGCAGGAAGTAGCTGTCTGACCGCTATCACTGCCAGCCATAAGATGTCATGAGGCTGCTGTTTCACTCGGAGGATCCGCCTCCTCCCTCCCTCAGCTCCTCCTGGCAGTTGATTAGTAAGAGTGCCCTCCCTCATGTTTCCCTGGAAGTCAATCACAGTGAAAGAACTCTCTTTGTTTCATCCCCCTCACTCTGCAAAGACACCACTGTAACTGTGAAGTGTGAAAAATTATCTTTTATCAGCAATGTATTAAAGGGTTACTAAACTTTTGAAAACGTTTGACATGTCAGAAGTTTTGATCGGTCAGGGTCCGATCACCCATTGCCAAAACAAAGTGGCAGAAGCACTCGGTGAGCGCCGAGCCGCTTCGTTCCTGATTGGCTTTCTTTGGAAAGCCGAGCGAGCAATGTACGGTCTCCTAGACTTTCTATTGAGCCAGTACATCGCTCCGAGGAAAGCCGATCGTAAACGAAGTGACACAGCGCTTCCATCGCTTCGTTTTAGCGATCGGTGGGGGTCTCAGTGCTCGGACCCCCACCAATCCAAACTTCTGACGTGTCACTATGTCATGTCAAAAGTTTTTTTTAAAGTTTAGTTACATTTTAAGGCCCCATGCACACTTTCCTAATTTTGATCCGCAATTACGGACCGTAATTGCGTATGGAAGTATGGACCCATTAATTTCTATTGCCCACAGACACCTTCCCGGACATTTCCTATTTTTTTATTTTACGGACTGTGCTCCCATACTTGATAATGGGAGCACGGCCTGCAAATGCGGGTGACTGTCTGCGGCCGGCTGTAGCCATAATCACGGACCGGGATTACGGCTATGGCCATGTGCAGGGGGCCTAAGGCACTTTTACACAGGCCAATGATCGGGCATACAAGCATTCATACAAACACTCGTACCTGATCGTTGCCCTGTATAAACAGGGTGGCCATCAGACAATGAACGAGCTTATCGTCTGATCGGATATTTTATGCGGCCACAAAAATGGTCACTTGTGGGCTGCACATCTCCCTGTGTAAACAGGAAGATGCGCTGCCGACATGATGCAAATATATGGGGACGAGCGGTCGTATTATCAATCGTTCGTCCCCATACATTAACGATCATTGCTCCTTTTGAATAGAACTAACCGGCGCCGATCAATGTGCTGTATTGTTGATCGGCGCCCATTTTTACGACCGGTATCGGGCTACACACCAACCTTTTTGCTAAGATCAAGTGCAGTGTCTGTTCTTATCAGTGGTTGAAAGGCCATTGTGCGAAATGGATCTACTCACTGTGATAGGTTGTAAGTGCTTGGTGTCCGCTGGGGTCTTGAAGGCGCCCCCTGTAGGTGACCAGCAGCCACTAGGTTGAAGGCCTGGTTTAAGCAGGCTGAAAGCCCAAGGTGAAGAAGTGACTCTGTGGGTGTCCCAAATCATTGGGGATGGGACCCCACTGATTGAAGGCCCATTTTTCCCAAGCCTTCTGTCATGGCCGGATCATACAGCACTATTATAATTCATTTTTTAGGTCACTTCTGTGTCCACATTGCAGTGCCCTCTGGGGATGTCCTTACTCATAGTCCGTGGGAGGATTTGTCCCTCAGGTTCCTCATCATTTTTGGAAAGTCAAACCTAGAGTATTGATCCCTTGTATCTGACTGCATTGTGCCTGTACTTTTTGTATTTTTTTCCCACCCGTTTCATATCACGTTGTACAGCACCATGGACTATGAGGACGCTATATTAGTCTACAATATTAAGTATGAATCATTTCACATTAGTTTTGTTGTTTGTGATAAACGTAATGATTTGTATCTTCCAGCTTGTGGCCACGTTGGGTGCAGATGAAGCAGAGAAAAAGTTTGTGCGTCTACAGAGTCATCTGTCTCATCCGCCATCTTTCACCACAGTCCGCGTAAATCTGCGAATGACCTCCGTAGAGCATGCAAAGCGTCTCCTTAGTGAGGAAATACACAAGGTTAGACATTTCCGGTATAGTTTTCTTCCGGGGATGGACGGTCTCTAAACACGGGCTTAGGGTGCTCCACTCAATATGTTGTCCCATTGTTTTGGACCTCCAGAAAATTGTACTTCCTCACATGTCCATACGTCACGTGGAAGCTTTACACACGTGGACACCATTGATCAGTGTCAAAACATCTTCATTAAATCCACTGTGATCCGGTATTGTTCCACAATAACTGATTGCCAAGGAACTTTAACCATAAAGTCGTCTGGTTTGGACAATCACTACTGGTCCTCCAGAGGAAGGACCACTCTTTGTAGGAGCTCTCAATTCTGGCTACTATAGGGGGGTCCCATGGGAACACCCCCTATTATATTCTATGCCCTAACAAGGCAGGTGAACAAGGGTTAAAAAGATGACCACTTTATATAGTACATGCCAAATACCAGTATCATATGCTGCAGTAAAAAGATGTGTGAGTTTGGATCAAAGAGAAGAACATACACTACCGTTCAAAAGTTTAGGGTCACTTAGAAATTTCCTTATTTTTGAAAGAAAAGCACAGTTTTTTTCAATGAAGATAACATTAAATTAATCAGAAATACACTCTATACATTGTTAATGTGCTAAATGACTATTCTAGCTGCAAATGTCTGTTTTTTAATGCAATATCTACATAGGTGTATAGAGGCCCATTTCCAGCAACCATCACTCCAGTGTTCTAATGGTACATTGTGTTTGCTAACTGTGTTAGAAGGCTAATGGATGATTAGAAAACACTTGAAAACCCTTGTGCAATTATGTTAGCACCGCTGTAAACAGTTTTGCTGTTTAGAGGAGCTATAAAACTGACCTTCCTTTGAGCTAGTTGAGAATCTGGAGCATTACATTTGTGGGTTCGATTAAACTCTCAAAATGGATAGAAAAAGAGAGCTTTCATGTGAAACTCGACAGTCTATTCTTGTTCTTAGAAATGAAGGCTATTCCATGCGAGAAATTGCCAAGAAACTGAAGATTTCCTACAACGGTGTGTACTACTCCCTTCAGAGGACAGCACACACAGGCTCTAACCAGAGTAGAAAGAGAAGTGGGCGGCCCCGCTGCGCAACTGAGCAACAAGACAAGTACATTAGAGTCTCTAGCATGAGAAATAGACGCCTCACAGGTCCTCAACTGGCAGCTTCATTAAATAGTACCCGCAAAACGCCAGTGTCAACGTCTACAGTGAAGAGGCGACTCCGGGATGCTGGCCTTCAGGGCAGAGTGGCAAAGAAAAAGCCATATCTGAGACTGGCTAATAAAAGGAAAAGATTAATATGGGCAAAAGCACACAGACATTGGACAGAGGAAGAATGGAAAAAAGTGTTATGGACAGACGAATCGAAGTTTGAGGTGTTTGGATCACACAGAAGAACATTTGTGAGACGCAGAACAACTGAAAAGATGCTGGAAGAGTGCCGGACGCCATCTGTCAAGCATGGTGGAGGTAATGTGATGGTCTGGGGTTGCTTTGGTGCTGGTAAAGTGGGAGATTTGTACAAGGTAAAAGGGATTTTGAATAAGGAAGGCTATCACTCCATTTTACAACGCCATGCCATACCCTGTGGACAGCGCTTGATTGGAGCCAATTTCATCCTTCAACAGGACAATGACCCAAAGCACACCTCCAAATTATGCAAGAACTATTTATGGAAGAAGCAGGCAGCTGGTATTCTATCTGTAATGGAGTGGCCAGCGCAGTCACCAGATCTCAACCCCATAGAGCTGTTGTGGGAGCAGCTTGACCGTATGGTACGCAAGAAGTGCCCATCAAGCCAATCCAACTTGTGGGAGGGGCTTCTGGAAGCATGGGGGGAAATTTCTCCCGATTACCTCAGCAAATTAACAGCTGGAATGCCAAAGGTCTGCAATGCTGTAATTGCTGCAAATGGAGCATTCCAAGACCAAAGCAAAGTCTGAAGGAGAAAATTATTATTTCAAATAAAAATCATTATTTCTAACCTTGTCAATGTCTTGACTATATTTTCTAGTCATTTTGCAACTCATTTGATAAATATAAGTGTGAGTTTTCATGGAAAACACAAAATTGTCTGGGTGACCCCAAACTTTTGAACGGTAGTGTATATTAGATGTAGATTAAATAAAATACTGGAGGAGCTGCTTTGGTGCTGGTAAGATCTAAAATATACACCGTACAAAGATTAAAGAGATTCCCTGGACTGTAATATTTGTGGTTTTAGGAGCTTGGTGTCACGAAGGGTCTGTGGACACACTGGACCGTACTGCCTTGGCGCTAAGGCAGCTGGCCAACAGGGAGAGTCTATAGTTCTATAGGTACCTGTGGCAGCTCAGACAGCACCAGGTAGACGTCAGGCGAGGTGAAGCAGGTCAGACGTGGATGCAGCACGGCACGACTTTGGCACAGCTCAGTGCTAGACCGGGAATGTATGAAATGCTAGAAACTGGAGCAGGGTCTGGAACAGGTAACACACTAGGAGGCCATCACATAGACAAACTAGGGAACACAACAACGCTCAGGGATAGAACTAGGGGGCTGGACCCCTCTTATAGTCCAGGGTACTCACTGGTCAAAGTTCATCAACGAGGTCTGGTGCGCGCGCTGCCCCTTTAAGAGCGAGCACGAGCATGCGCACGCACCCCACGGGATCCGGCTGAGGTGAGTGTACGCGAGCGCTGCCGTCTCCTGAGGAGGAGGCTGGGGCCAGCGCTTGCCGACTCGTCGTAGCTGCGGTTGTCAGGGGGAGGTTGGAGCTGACAGCCCGCAGCCACGGACATTAAACTTGGCCTGCTATGACTACTGATAGAAGCGGGAGGGCCTGCTGTGACTGTTGGTGAAGGTGGCTCTGATGTGACTGTTAGGGAATGATGATGGGGGGGTCCTGCTATGTTTACTATGCGAAAATGGGAACTGATTTGTCTACTGTGTGACAGGGATCACTGCTTTGTCTACTAGGGCAATGGTGGCACTGCTAAGATTACTGGGGGAATAGGTGGAGGCACTGCTGGGATTATTTTTGGAAACGCATAAGGCCCTGCTGTGACTATGAAAAGATGACGTGACTGCTGTGGAAAGGGAGTGAGGAAGGCTTTCGTGTGACTGTTACAGTAAGGGGGGAAGGAAACACTGCTGAGACTACATTTGGAAGCACTGCTGTGACTACTAGGCGGAGAAGGGGGTACAGCTGTGGCTACTATTAAGGTGTGGGGATGGGGCTCTGCTGTGACTACCTTGGGGGGGGGATGCAATCTCAAGTGATGTAAAAGATTAGGAAGAGCGCATCATTGTGGCTCCTAGACCTGGGTAACATTTGTTGCCACCTGGTGTATACAAAACCGCTTTCAAAGGGGAACAATCAAACTATATATTGAATTCAGCCCTGTACTTTTGGAAATATTTGACTTGTAAATATTTTTAGGCTGTTTGGGGCTTTGGTTCTATGAGTCCACGCTTGTTCTTGGACTTGTCTCTAAGCGTGGCATGGATCCTTTATGTGGTATAACATTGTTATTTTCCATTCGAGCGTCAATTATGGGATGACTTGAAAGTGCAAAGATTGAGCTGCTTTGGAGCTATAAGCCACGTGGTAATAATCACGTTTCCCACAGAATGACATTCAATTTGTCAGGTTTCTATTTGTTTGTTTTCTAGGTCGGTTAAAGATTCAGAAACCCTGAGTAATGTAACCTGATCAATTCCAATTATTTCATCTAGTACCTAAAGTCAGCAACTATACTACGCAATACATCTAGTCTGCTCAGCGTAGGGCTGAGGCTACTCCTCACTTTTAAAGGGTAACTAAATGTTCAACAAACTTCTGACATGTCATAGTGACGTCAGAAGTTTTGATTGGTGGGGGTCCGAGCACTGAGACCCCCATCAATCGCTAAAACGAAGAAGTATAAGTGCTCGTGATAGCGCTGAGCCGCTTTGTTTCTGTTCGGCTTTTTCCGGAAATCAATGTATCGGGGTACGAGCTTATAGACTTTGTATTGAGTCCGTACTCCGATACATTAATTTCCTGAAAAAGCCGAACAGAAACGAAGCGTCTGAGCGCTCACACGAGCACTTCTACTTCTTCGTGTTAGCGATTGATGGGGGTCTCAGTACTCGGACCCCCACCAATCCAAACTTCTGACATGTCACTATTATATGTCAGAAGTTTGTTGAACGTTTAATTACCCTTTAATAAAGGCTATGGGAACCTTTAGTGCTTTTTTAATGAAATGTATTTACTTTGCGATACTATTCACTTTTGTAATATACTTTAATTAAAAAGTTTGCTCTGTTTTAGCGTTGCACCTTCTATGTTTCCACTGTACTTAGAAGCTGCAGAACGCCGCTGTCCGTCAAATCTGTAAATAAACTGTACTGACGGCTCAGCTGATAGCGACTCCTGTGTAACTTCAACACCTCATCTAATATTGATCAAATCAAAGTTGATCCTGTTGTGAAAGTGTTAATCTGTGCACTCATCTCTACGGACCCCACTCCTATTTTCCATACACGGATATATTATCTTTATTGTTACAACATTTATATTATTAGTCTTCAAATTGGTTTTCTAAATGGATCTTAAATGCCCTGTTAATAATATTTGTGATATTCCTTTGCAGCAGTTCCCCAGCGTCGTCATCCCAATTCATCATCATCCTCAACTTAACGACCTCTTATTAATTCCAGTCATTGGGCCAAGGTCAGTAAGAAGTTTTATGTATTATTTGTGTCTGTGCTCATTATTTCTCGCCTTAATTAAACTTTCCCTTTTATTATTATTAAAGGGAAAATCCCATGAATCATTTTCATTCTAAAAGTTCTGAAATTCTGTTTTTAAAGTAATTTGTATTTCTTTCTATAAATATAAATGGTCTTTCTGGGACTTTTAGTACATCCAGTACTTTTACTATATCTTTTCCTTATAATATCCGGTATGTTTGACCGGTATTTCTGCGGTTATGTCTATTGCAGGAGAGCACTGAAGCAACATCCAGTACAAGTGATTGTTGGATCGCAGTGTGGAAGTGCCGTCCTTAGAGGGGCCCATGTCTACTCTGCTGGGATTCTGTCTGCCACCAAATGTGAGAGCAATGTCTGATCGTATCAAGTAAATAGAAATCTTCCGACATTATGAAATCACCCAAATATTGCAGGACCCAAAACTAACAGACACGGCTACTGATACAAAATCTCCACCCCTGCACTGGGAATATTTTGCCCATAGCCAGACTATCATGAGTGGTGCGGGGAGCTGTCTACTCTATGGGGAAGTTAAAATCCCAAAAATCTTGAGGTGCGGCTTTATAAAAATAATAAAATAAAAATGTATACTCCCCTTACCAATCCCCTGGCGCCTCCCTGGTCCCGCCATGAGTCCTTGTTTACCGGCCTTCAGCGATGGCATGTTGTCTCGCTGAAGCCGGGTGAACAGTCCAATAGGATTTCCTGCGGATTCTTGGTCGGATTTGCTGTGGAATTATCTGACTCATATAGACGCGGCCCTAGTCTTGCAACAAGGTGGTATTAGGCGACATTCACACGAACGTGGCCAACCTTGGACGTGAAAAACTACAGTTTTTCACGTCCGAGGTCCATCTGATTTAATCGGATAGATTAGAGTCATTAGAGTCACACGCTTCGTTGAAACAATGGTGTGAACGGCCCGATTGAAATACATGAGTCCGTGTGATACACGCTTGTCTGAATGAGGCCTTAGGGTGTATTCAGAATTGTTGCAGAAATTTCTAAGACTGCAAATCAGTTCAAGTGAAAACAATTGGAGTATTTTTAGCTCACAGAACATTGTCTAGGCTGGATACAATTGTACCAAACCCTCAGCTGTGATAAGTATTAGGTCTATAGAGTTTTTCAGCCTCTGGATATAAATAAGATGGCTCCCATTGACTGGCAGCAAGCAGTGATTTTGAAATGTTAAAGATTTGATACACTACGAATATAGAAGAATTGCTGAACTTTTCATTATACAATAATAAAGCTATATTTACATAAAAATGGAAAACCTCTTAGAACCGGTTTAGGAATAACTTCTAACTGTACGTCGTCTTACGTTACTAAATTTTTTTCATCCTATAGGGATGAAGGAGGGGGATGAAGTCTCTGTTTACTCGGACATTGAGGGAAAATGTAAGCGGGGCGCCACAGAGTTTGACGGAGTCAAAGTTTTCATCGGGAATGGAATTTCAGAGTTGAGTCGCTCAGAAATCTTTTGCTCGAACAGCCCAATAAAGTAAGTCAAAGAAATGTAAAAAGCACGGCCGGCCTTTAGAAATGAACAAACTATTATGTGCGGCGGGGGGAACTAGGACAAATGTTTTCTATCTGTTCCACTGGATTATCCCCGCTGATGGTCGCAACTCCAGCCATTGTCTGTGTCCGGTTTCTAGGCACACTGATCTATCTCTCCTCATCCCAGCGATGCCCTCTGCTACTTCAGTCTGCGGCTCTCATCTGTCCCGCTGCCGTCCGTGTTGGGTAGCCATGGCTACCGGTGATGTGTGTCCACGTGGCCTATTTTAAAGGGGACTTCGGGCTAAACACATCGTCTGCGGATTAAAGTGTTTTTTCCATAAGCATTATTTATCACCTCTCCAGAGGATAGGTAATAAATATCTGATCAGTGGGGGTCCGACTGCTGGGACCCCTACCGATCATGAGAACAGACTTACCGTGCCGTTCCTGGGAGCCCCATAGGAATGGAGCGGTAGTGCGCATGCTTGACCACCGCTCCATTCACTTTTATGAAGCTGCCAAGCGCAATTATCAGCAGTCCCAAAGAAATGAATGGAGCAATGGCCGAGCCTGCGCACTACCGCGCCTGTGGATAGCAAAAAAAAATTAACTAAGGGAAAACTCCTTTAAAGTGGTTGTCCACTACTGGAAAACTGATGACCTATCCACCGGATAAGTCATCCGTACATGATCTGTGGGGGTCTGACACCCGGACCCGCAGCAGTCAGCAGCTTCGGTGGCCTCTGTGCACCGGACGTACATGCCAAAAGCAGTTGGCTTCGGCCACGGAATAGCGGCCAAGCTGCAGTGCTGCAGCTCTGCTCCAATTCAAGTGAATAGGAGCAGAGCTGCAGCGTGGCACTATGCCATGTATGGAGCCGACTGCTTCCGGCTCCATGCATAATGTGCCATAACATCCGATGCCCGCAGGCCACTGGAGCGGCTGATCGGTGCGGGGTCCGGGTGTCGGACACGCATAGATAATGTACTAATGACTTATCCGGTGACTAGGTCATCAGTTGTCCGGTAGTGGACAATCCCTTAAATCCTTATATCCTTGTTTGCCTCTGTGTTCTTGATCCTAACTTTGACCTTAACACTAATCCTGACCTTGGCTCTTATTTGGATTTTCGCTTCAGTCTTGCCCCTTGGATTTGTAGCCTGGTACCTCTTACCCTACTCCTGGTTCTGACTCCCGGCCCGTTCTCTGACTACGATTCCCGTCTCATCCTCTGGCTTGTTGCATCCTGATCGCTTCCCTAGTAACGACCATTGGCTTAGTTGCTGACTTCTACAGCTCCTTCAGCACATTTGCTGCCAATCGGTGACTAATCAGGTGACCGTAACCTGGGAATCTGATTGGGAATTTCCTTACCTCCAAGCAGGGGTTAAGAGTGAAGAACGGGAAGGTTCCTTAGACTCTGCTCCCCAGAGCTGGCGCCAAACTGACTGGCCCATGAACCCCCGTTAACTCGAAGCCAAACTAAAACACTTATACCGTGTGGTATATACTTGTACTATGCCATTTTATACAGGGAAAAAAACACAAACAGCCTGGCGTATCCCAAAAGAAAACCCTTTTGGAATATACTGGATTAATGGGGGCCTCTGACGAACATAGGCTCTAACACAACGGGAACATTGTCATGTGAGCTCCCACAATGCACTGGTCTCTGAATATCTTTAAACATGAATGTAGAAGACGTCAAGTAACAGAAGATCAGAACAAGACAAATTATTTTATGTAGATTTATACTGTGGAATGGTATAAAACAGTGGAGGTTTCCTTTCTAAATTCCTGTTCTATATTTCTATAGATAACTTGTATATTGTCTGAACTTTCCATGATCCATGTTGACCAGTGTAAGAACCGGAGACACCCTCAGGTATATAAATATTACTTGGCAGACAACCTGAGGTTTGCATAGTCATGCCTTGTACGCAGCGTATGTTTTCCCAAGCAACGTCACCACTGTGTACTCATGTGCTCAGACCCGAGTGTAAGTGGAAGGCCCTGCGGAATTGGGCGGCGTTCACACCTGTCAGGATTGTTGACAATAACATTGCGGAGCTGGGGCAGAATCCTGCCGGGGACTATTCACCGCTTCTTTCATTTCCTGTTGGTTTCTTTAAAAAAAAAAAAAAACACTTTGTGCATTCTTCAGTCTCCTAACCGTTTTTTTGCGGATAGCATATTGATCCGTTCGTTTCTATGTGGCCATGCACACATCCGTTTTTTTTTTTTTGCGGATATGTGTGTCCGTACTGCAGATTTATAGAACAGGTTGTACGATCTGTCGGTATGTTGACCCACTGGGCCGTACCACCGTAGCGGAATAGCATCTGGCCAAACAGTGTACCAAGTCAATGTATATATAGTCCAAGCACAAGGGTGCCTGTAGTAGTTCAGACAGTAGCAATGGCTAGACTCAGATGGGACCATGGCAGCAGACACTAGGCGTGGTGTAACACAGCAGGCGTTACCGGTGGCACAAAACGACTCCAACTTTCTAAGGCACAGGAACAAAGGTAGCACGGGATACAGGATACAGGTAGCAGGTACGGGAACACTGGGAACAGGATAACAATAAGGGACCATTTGCAAGACTAACATGGGTAAACACAACAATGCTCAGGCAATGAGTGAAAGGGCAAAGCCCTTTTTATAGTCCAGGGTGATCATGGGCTAATTACAGATCTTACTCATGTGTGTGCACTGGCCCTTTAAGGCCAGATGTGAGCGCGCGCACCCTACGGGAACCAGTGCAGCAATGCGGAAATTAGTGCCGGCGTCTCTCCAGAGGGAGATGCCGTCCGGCACTCACTCGTCCATGGCCGCGGCCATCGGGGAGCAGGTAAGAACGATGATCCGCAGCTGTGGACGTTACACAGGTCCTATTCTTGTCCATGTTTGCGGTCCGTCTCACCTATTCTAATGTATGGGTCCCCAAAAAAATGGAAAACTCACAGAAGCCACTAGGATCCGTGTTTTGCGGTCCGCAGAACGGAAACGGTCGTATGCATGATGCCTTCTGGAATAAAAACATATGGACAAATGCCAAACCCAGATTATCTGGGATTCATGTATGTAAATAAACAATCTTAGCCACAGATCAGCGCTCAGGGACCAATTTTTAACACTGTATATTAGTTCAGTTTCACATGACCGTAGGTGACCTATAACGCTGTTAGTTCATGTAATCAGACCCGCGATCGGGCTCGGATTTTCAGCCGTAATATGGGCACTAAAGTGCGCTCGTATTACGCTCGTGTGGAATTGGACTTTGGAAGTATGAGCAGAGGAGCTGTGTGATCGGTTTTAAAAAAAAAAGTTTAAACACCTGTTACCCATGTTACCCCTTATTCTTTTTTATAGGGGGAAAGGCATCAGAATGACAGAGCCTGTATATTTAAGTCCGTCTTTCGATAATGTCCTCCCGGGATACGTATTCCTGCAGGTAATGCTTACATATTAGTCAGAATGTTTATTTAGCATTGTACTAGAACATTTCATTTTCCCACAGACATTTATGGCATATCCTTAGGACATTGGACCCCCATTTGAGAGAATGAGGGGCAGGCCTGGCTTGAAGGACTGGGGTCAGAGGACCCATCTGTTCCAGATAGATGGGGATCACAGAGAAGGGACCCCCAACCCATTAGACATTTATTCCATATCCTGTTTAAAGTGGGAAACATTTTTTAGGTTTTATATATTGAAATGGAAAATGTAGGTAAAGGGGTTATCCGGGCTTTATAAAAAATGTAAATCTCACCTGCAAATGGCTATTAATGTACAGTTTGTAATATTTTTAGGAATATGAGTTGCTAATCTACAAACACACAAAAATGGAACTCCGTCTTTAAATCTGTGTCCATTTATTTGTAAAAGAAGTCACTCTTTGTAAAAGCTAAAAACCCATTTTTTTCCCCGGGCGAAGGCACTTACCCCCAAAGTTATGCTTAGGTGCCCACTTTTCTAGAAACCAATAGAGGTCTCCATGCTCCTCCTCATCTATAGGGGTCTCACACTTACCCCCAAAGTTATACTTAGGTGCCCACTATTCTAGAAATCCATAGGGGTCTCCATGTGGGCAGCTCCTTCGCTGCGGCTGCATATGGGCTTGCACAGAGATCTCTGTCCTGTACACGTCCCTGGACAGTTCATGACAACCGCTACTTGGGACCTGCACAGGAGCCCCTTGCGTGAAAATACCCATGGATCTCCATAACTATGAAGACTTGGCAAGTATAACTTTGGGGGTCAAAGGGTAACTAAACTTTTAAAAACCTTTTGACCTGCCATAGTGACATGTCAGAAGTTTTGATTGTTGGGGGTCCGAGCACTGAGACCCCCACCGATCGCTAAAACTAAGAGGCAGAAGTGCTTGGGTGATCGCTGTGCCACTTAGTTTCTAATTGGCTTTCCTTGGAAGCCAAATGAGCGGTGCACGGGCTCATAGATTTTCTATTGAGCCCGTACATTGCACTGAGGAAGGCCGATCACAAAGGAATCGGCACAGTGCTCACCCGATTGCTTCTGCCGCTTAATTTTAGCGATCGGTAGGTGTCTCCAGATCTCAGAGGATCCCCACCGATCAAAAATTCTGACATGTCACTATGATTGCCAAAAGTTTTTCAAAAGTTTAGTTACATTTTAATGTATCCGAAATACATCATTTAAGACCTGCATAGGCATTCATTTCTTAAGACATAACTATGTCATAGTCACTTCTTAGGTAACTGCGGATGTATAGAAAATGTGTTATGGATCTCTTCCCATCCCTCTGTATACCTTAAGAAAATGTATATTTTCTCTCTCCGTGACTGATGAGTAGATAGACTGTCCCTGGTGTGGTGCTGGTTCTGTACTCCGCAATCTGATCCATTCAGATGTCTCTTTACGTCAGCTCCCCCTCTCACAGCATGCCATCTTATAGAAAGAGAGAGAAACTGCAGCTGCATCCCCCTCCTCCCTGTCTACCATTTACTGTATAATGCTAGATGGATTTTTTTTGGAGGGCAGGGGAAGATTCTTAAGCTTTAGAGAGCCTGCAGGCAGGAAAAAGTGGACTACAGGCTGCTGAGAGGTGAAAAAAATGACACTTTCCTCTAATAAGATGTATCAAGAAGTTTTATTTATTTACTGATTTATACAAAAACGAGAGGAGCTAATTTGAGTAATAGCGGAAATCCGCTATGGGAATTCTATTGAATTTTTCTTTAACATTTAATTAATACAAATTTGTATTCATATGTTTATTCATAGAATTTACCGTCTGCTGTGGTCAGCCATGTTTTAAATCCTCAGCCAGGTGAACGGGTGTTGGATATGTGTGCCGCTCCTGGAGGAAAGACCACTCACATTGCCACTCTCATAAATGACCAGGTAATCTGAACTGTAAGATTGGGTTGTAGGAATGATGTGGGCATGAAGGATAAGGAAATATCGTATTTTTTTAAAATATTTGCATCCATATATATGTATACCTACACTTTAAGAAGCACTCCACTTTATTTTTTTTATTGCACCCTCCATTTGTACATTGGTGTTTCATAGGGTGCTGTGTGCAAAAATACTTCCCGATCCCCGCATCTTGTCTTTATCGGGTCCAGCGCTGCTCACATGATCTTCCCTCTGACTTGTCTGGAATCGCTGCTTTTGAATAAACCGGAACTCAGGCTCTCAATTCATTAGTATGGGAGCCAGAACGAGTCTCCATAGGAATGCATTGAGAGCCTTACTTACGATTTTCTGAACAGCAGCGATTCCAGACCAAGTCAGAATGAAGATCACGTGAGCAGCGCTGGACCCGAAAAATGACAAGATGCGGGGATCGGTAAGTATTTCCACACACAGCACCCCACTGAAACACCAATGTACAAATGGAGCGTGTAATAAAAAAATAAAGTGGAGTGCTTCTTTAAATCCCTTTAATTTGGTAATACATATTTTTCAGCACAGAGCTTACGGTCTTTCTTGTTTGTTTACCACCTTCCCCCTGTACATTCTTATTATGGATCTTGCATATTTTTGTGTAGTACTCTAATGTTTCCTGTTTCCATACCTAAAACAAGTCTGTATAGCATGGAGTGGCAGTATATTGTATACAAATAGTGATTCCTGTGACCACCTTCTGTAGATGTAGCCAATGGACTCGAATTGTGGTCACCCAGACTTTATGTACAATAGGGGTGACTATTAATAGGGTGGTAAGATGCATGAAGTTAGGTGTTGGCACAAATTGCACCTAATATATGAAAATGGTGATTGTGGTATTGGCACAACTCGCTAAGCACCCTAACTAATCCCCATGGATATGAAATACATGTATACACTAAGCCACAGCCCTCTTCTTTCAAAATGGTTGATTCCGGTGTCTAAAGAGAACACATTAATTTGGCACATTACTTATACTCCATTGTTTTTTAGCACAATTTATAGTAGAATTCTGGTGCCTTTTGCTTGAATAAAGTGTAAGGCCTAATGCACAGGACTGTGGTTTTTTTGTCCACGTGCTATTCGCAATTTTGTGTATGGGAGACATCATGGCAGTTAGTCTCCACCCACTCTGGAGCTGAGTTCAACTGACAATTAGAAATAGAGTATACAAGGGGGAAAACTGGTGATAACTGCAAGATACAAGTCATATAATGGCTAAAAAATCTTACTCTCCCTGGTTCCCCCTTCCCTCTCCATAGACTTCTACGGGCAGCAGTTGTTTTTTTTTTTGTTGGTTTTTTTTAAGGGTTTTTTTTTTTAACTCTTCCTGCTCACCCCTCCCCTCTCCATAGACTTCTATGGGTAGTCAGTGCAGAGACACACCCCCACTTCCTGCAGTCCGTCTACTCTGCCAGGGGGTGGACAGAAGATTACAGGAAGTAAGTTCACTCAGAATTTATATGGCTAAAACGACAAACTTTTTACAGCAAGTAAATTACAAAGTTGTTCTATATCAGGCATACTATTAGATTAACAAAGTTGTTTGAAAAGTTAGTGTCCATTTAAAGTAACCTAATGGGAATCGGACTATAAAAGATAAAAACGAAAAAAGGAAACGTTTTTTCAATAAATCATTTTAATTAAGTAAGAGGCGCCAAAAGTAGCCATATAGTAAAACACGGAGATATTTGGTGTTCCTATATTCATAACAACCTGCACAATAAACTTACTTCTATAAACTATACGTAAACGGCATAAAAAAAAGAAAAACAAACGATGGTGAAATAGCGTTTTTTTATGCGTTAGTTTGATGCATTACTTATCTGTACCACAAAATGATGACTAACTCATCCCGCAAAAATATAAGAAACATGTAAATAAAAAAAGCAATGGCTGGCGGAATGCGTCACCGCAAAAAGCGGTAAAATTCCTGCACTCCATAGTGCGAAAATCGGTTTGGTCCTTAAGGGGTTATATAGTATATTTGCGAGCAGAAGTGGTCCAGATAATACCTGCTCTCCTAGCGCCACGAGAAAGGCTGTGTCCACACGTCGCAGTTTTGCAAAAATTCTGCCGTTTCATTTGTCTTTCTATAGAACGCTGATTTATGCGGCAGCTTGGGACACATTTTTTGGGCTTATTATAAAAATGATTAATGAAAAGAAACAATGATATATTTTTCTGATCTCCACAGCTCTTACTGGCAGAACCCATTTAGTCCGCTGGTTCCGACTGGTCCAGTTAGGACGGCTGCTGCTTTATGGGACTTACTGTGTGCAGCGTTTATTATATAAAACCTTGTTACGCCCACGGTGACGTCTCCTCTGAGAATACCCTGGTAATTTATTCATTGTTTTATGTACACAGTGACTAAATCGGGGTGAGCGTTCCCGTACTAATGTAGCAATTTGTCTAAACATACTTCCAATTCCCCATGATCCCTGTGGTTCGGTAAAGCTGTGCACTAAATAATTAGCAAAGTTTATTTGTGGTGATTATATCCTTATGAAAAACAGCAATTAACATTTTACTGGATAGCACAGCGTGGCGTTATTGTTTTGCGGTATTAATTTTATCCATGGTGTGTCTCCTCCGCTACGCCTGCACGGAGGTAAATGTACAGTATTCAGTGTCTGCGGTGAGACCGTTAACTATTTACCGGTATAATCTAGATTAGGGTTTCAAGAATTATTTTCTTTTGGTCTAGAAGACTCCCACCTTACCTTAAAGTCAATGTCCACCCTTGTTTTCCCATGAGGGACATTTATGGATTATCCACAGGATATGCCATAAATGTTAGATAGATGCGGTTCCCACCTTTGGGACCCGCACTTATCTCTAGAACGGGGCCCCCTAAACCCCGTTCTAGCTTTTTGTGCTCATTCTGCCCCCCGGCCACTTCCTGTTTACATGGTCGGGAGTTACGAAAACAGCGTAACTCTGCCGACCTACACTGTTTCGTGTAACTCCCATAGTAGTGAAGAGCAGTTACAGAAACAACGTAGCATGCGAGCCACACTGTTTCCGTAACTACTATTCAGTCCTATGGAAGTTACGGAAACAGTGTAGGTCGGCAGAGTTACGCTGTTTCCGTAACTCCCGACCATGTAAACAGGAAGTGGCCGGGAGGCAACGTGAGCACAAAAAGATAAAACCGGGTTTAGGGGACCCCGTTCTAGAGATAGGTGCAGGTCCCAGAGGTGGGACCCGCATCTATCTGACATTTATGGCATATCCTGTGGATATTTCATAAATGTCTCTGCTAGGAAAAACCCCTTTAAGTTCCATTTTGTTTTTTAATCTAAATAGGTTTAAAATTCTGTGCTGATTTCATTTTTTTAATATATCTTTATAGCTGTCGAAGCTCTGTTGTTCTGATACGATGCACCACATCCCCTGCACAGACATAGCTTCAAAATCTACCAGCCGCCACCACTAGGGGGAGCTTAGGCAGATCGCAATGTCTAGTCCCCTAGTGGGACCGTAAAAATATTTTTTAAAAGATTTGCTCTCTCAATGTTGGCTATTATCTACTTTGTACAATGATCCTGATAACTTATGTATACACAATATAATGCCACTACTGTTATATTTTCTTTCATATTTGTATTGGGGGAAAAAAACACCTAAAAAGTTACGACAAGTTGTATTTTTTTTATTAGCACCACTTTGTAATACAAATCATTTATTGATTAAATTTAATTACTTTTTTTAAGGCGGGGAATAGAAAAAAAAACGGCAATTCTGCCATCGTTTTTTTGTTTACACCATGGACCATGTGGAATAAATAACATGTTACATTTTTTCATATGATTTACAGTGATATCAAATTTATATAGATTTTTTTTTGCTCTTTTGCTGAATAAAAACATGTTTTATAGGAAAAAGAAAAAATTATTTTTATGTTATCTCATTCCGAGGCCCCTAACTTTAATATTTCCGTTGACGTTGCCATATGAGGGATTATTTTTTTCGCAGGGCGAGTTGTATTTTTTTTTCATGGCACCATTATAGGGTACATATAATCTATTGTTTGATTTTTTTTATTTAAAAAATAATTACGAGGGGGGGATGGGGACAGAACAGCGATTCCGCTCTGTTCTCCCTTTTTTTGCCCCTCCCCATTTTATCTGAGGGAAAGACCTTTAGGGTCCTTTTACATCGGCCCATTTTGGCCGTAACAAGAAGCAACAAGCAACGGGACAGCTTGTTTATCGGCTCTCGTTTGTTCCTTTCACAAGGAGCTAGTATGGGGATGAGCAATCATTACTCCGATCGCTCGTTCCTATCCAATTCTATCATATCGGCAGCGTGTCTCTTTGTTTACACAGGGAGATCTGCTGCAGAAACAATACGATCAGCCAATGAGCAAGCCTGTGCTCGTTCATCGGCTGATCATTGCCCTGTTTACGAAAGGGCAACGATCAGGAACGAGCCTTCTATGAACGCTCGTTTGCCTGATAATTGGCCCGTGTAAAAGGGACCTTACATTGCCTTAAATAGGTCAAAGCAATCGATCTGGCTTTGACGGAGTTGTTTCAGCGCTCTGATACTTTTTTGCTAATTCTGAAGGACCACGTAAGGATTTGGCAGCATCCAAGGCCACTATTGCGTGTTGAATGCGATCTGTGATTATGGAAACCTATCGGTCCAAGGGTAACGTTCCTTCCCCTTAGGTTACTGCCCATTCTACAAGGGCTGTTGGTGCCTCCTGGGTGGTCCGGCATCGGCCTACCTGGGCCGAAGCCAAGACTCTTTCTTACCTAGTGTCACCTCCTAGTGGCAGAAGCATATACCCATGGTGCTGTGTCTCTCAATGGATTCAACGAAAAATTGATTTTACAGTGAGTTTTTTTGTTTATAGCCTAACAGGCAGATTGCGTCGCCAGGAACCGAAGGACTGACAGAGGGAACCCCCTTTCTGTCAATATTCATAGACACTGTGCTCGTTATTGACTACGTCATCGAAGAGGTTAACCAAGTGAATCGGGTACACACTCCCCACCACGGGTACGAGCTCCGTTCCACATTTAATCATACTTGCCATACTTAAAAAATAAAATAAAAAAAATGAACCAACCTACAGACAAAACCCCAATAATGGCTAAGTGCCCCCATTAACAACAACTTAATGGCCAGACACCCCTTCCCGACCATCATAAGGGACATTCTATAAGGGCACTGCTACCTGACAGTTCTTGTTACAAACAGACATGAAAGTGAATATAATAGAGACTGATTTGGAACGATGAAATATAATGTAAGATGTTTATTCCTTAGGGAGAAGTCATTGCAATGGACAAAATAGCCAACAAAGTGGAGAAGATAAAGCAAAATGCTTCTGTGTTGAAGCTCAATAGCATCCAGGCATACTGCTTCAATAGCACTAAAGCCGTGACACGTGACGCAACCGGCAGTGGTCAAGGTACGCTGGAATTTGTTTTCCTCGGGGTTGATGAAACATTTGCCCTGTGGACTGTCACCTGCAGGAGAGAGGCCATTATGCCAATGATAAGACTAGCAATTCATGGCGACACAGCGTAGCCTGGGAGTCACGGTAAAATCATTACATCACTTGACTCCCTCGCAACATTAAGGGAAAAAATGGTTTTAAAGGCGATGTACACCTTTGAAAGGCAACAGTTTTTTATCTTTTTTAATAAAAAGGTTACTCAGTGTGATTGGTGCCACTTTATAAATACTTTTTATTAAAAATTTATTTTATTTTTGAGATACAGCTGCTCTGTATTCTCTCTACACTGCAGCTGTATCTTTCGCTAAATCCTGTTCCCGTCAGGACTGCGGGACTGACTGATTCAGTGAATAGCGCTAGATACAGCTGCTTTGTAGGGAGAATACAGAGCAGCTGTATCTCAAAAAGTTACATTTGTTTAATAAAAAGTATTTATAAAGTGGCACCAATCACACTGAGTAACCTTTTTATAAAAAAAAATTACAAATTTGTATAAATAAATTTGCCTTTCAAAGGTGTACATAGCCTTTAACCTTGAGACCATTGCAAAAATCCAATATAGTCGGATTTATGCGACAGTCACTAGTTTTCATGCAACTTTATTTTTTTCCCATAGGGCTGTGCTGTGTTGCCTTGGAGCCCTTGCCTACTGGAGGTCTTTGACAGTAACAAGGGTCCTAATTGTTTGTGACTTGGCTATTTTGTTTAAGCCCATCCATTATTTAAAGGGGAAATCTAGCCATAAATGTTATAAAACATTATAGATTCGTGTCAGAAGGTCACATCTATAGAGTCTATGATCTCGGACCACCACTTCTTCCCATAATTAAAGAACTATGGAACTTCGTAAAGTGCCCAAACCCTCTTAAATTAAAATCCTTAAAGGGGTTGTTCACTTTAAAAATCTCTTTTTGTTACAAGGTCTCCCAAAAAGATAAGTTCACCCCCAGCGTATTCTGCTGCTGAGACCCCAGTGATAATCTGTGAGGGAAACCAGCAGCAAGTATTCACTTTCCCTGCAGCGCCACCGCTGAGGAAATAAGGAATTACACAGTGTCCATGGAAACCATTGGGTTGTCCATGTAACGCACAAACCTGCACAAAGTCCTCTGGAGCAAGAAAAGTTCTTTGTAGCCGCTCTCTGCTCTGGCTTATATCTGGGGACCTCATTAAATTAACCCAGAATTACCAACTGTCACGGACACTGGGTTTGTGGACCCACTAGGCCGCTCCGCCGTAGCGGTGAGTCAGATGACCAGGTCACAGTCTATGTAAAAGTAAGATAGCAGACAGTAATGCTTAGGTACCTGAAATAGTCCGGGCGGTGACTGTGGCTTCAGCACGGATGGAGGCAGGTGCGGAAAGTTGCGCCAGACGTGGCGGGCAGTATCCGATGAGCAGATGGCACTTGACGTGGCAGATGGCACTTGAACACGGGTAGGCACAGGAACAATGCGGAATACAGGAACGGTAACAGGGCACGGGTAACAGCTGGATCAGGAGACACTAAGGGACCATTTGCGAGACAGACAGGGAAAGACTAACAACGCTCAGGCAAGGATCAGAAGGGCTGGGGCATTCTTATAGAGCAGGGAATCATGTGGGTTAATGATCATTGTTTTCATGTGCGCGCACTGGCCCTTTAAGAGCGGGCGTGAGCGTGCGCGCACACCCTACGGGACCCGGCCGGACGGAGCGGAAGTGAGCGCTGGCATCTCCTTGGAGGGAGACAGAGGCCAGCGCTCACAGATCCATGGCTGCGGGCGTCGGGAGATGAGTGAACCCGACGGCCCGCGGCCATGGGCGCTACACCAACAAGGGTAATTTGGACAATGAGATTTCCAAACCAGACGACACAACAATAATGGTTATGTGTCTGGCTCTAAAACAATCCGTTCCACTGACTGGAGGAGAGCTGCGGACTGACAGGACCGTTTTCAGAAACAGAATTCAGCCTCCCGGGTTCAGGGGTTGTAAAACAGGCTATTCGTACAAAGTTTTAACCCCGCATGGGCATCTAAATTTAAGGCCGTAATATTTTCAACATGCCATAAGTGAGGGTTCATGTTCAGTCCCTTACTCCTGTTTTATTTGAGTCTTACATTACAGGTCCTCCCTTCCCACCAGAGTCCTTTGATCGTGTACTTTTAGATGCCCCATGTAGTGGAATGGGACAAAGACCTAATATGGCCTGTGCTTTATCACTAAAAGAACTAACGTCTTATCAGCCTCTGCAACGTAAACTCTTCAGTGCGGTGAGTCTTCAGAAATATCTTCTATGACAATCATGTCTGCCGCAGCCGTCTCCTGTGTTCCTGTCAATATCTCCATGTTCCGCCTTTCAAGTTTATCTCTGTTGTCTAGGATTGTGTTCACATCACGAGCTATGCCGCCTGACTTCGGTAGTATACGTCAGGAGGATCTACCGGCATATACCTCTAAAGCAGGGGTCAGGAACCTTTTTGGCTAAGAGAGCCGTAAACGCCACATATTTTGAAATATAATTCCGCGAGAGCCGTACAATATGTTTAAAGGGCCGTTGACAGATCAATCGCTCCAATGTTCACTTAGTACAGCAAGGAATGCTCCTCCCTGCTGTATAAAGCCACAACTGGACTGAAACAATGGTAATTAGCAGTAAAAAAATTAAATAAATAACTTACATTGTGAGCTTGCGATGCATGACATCAGTCCAGCAGTCTGGCTTCTTCTTTTTCCTGCGCATGACTGGAAGCTGGCATTCTTCCCACCTGATGTTGAGAGAATGCCAGCTTTGAGGCATTCGCAGAAGAAAGAAGCTGGAATGTTGGACATGTCACACAACGCATTGTCAGTTATGTCAATTATCTATTTTATTATTTTACAGCGAATTATTGTTTAGGTCCAGCGGTGGCTTAGTGCAGCAGAGAGGAACACTCCTTTGTGTACTAAGTGACCGCTGGAGCAATTGTATCTGTCAGTGGCCCTTTTAAAAGTGTTGGTCTTACAGAAAATGAACAAAAAAGAGAGGCTCAGACCCATCTGGGAGACCTCCAGAGCTGTAATAAAGCGCTCAGAACAGATTTTTGCCCTGATAGTGGTCCTTTAAATCAGTTTCTTATGCCCACAAGAGATTAATTTAAAGCCCCCAAGAGTGTAATATGGGTGGCAGATGTTTTTTAAGGCCATATTTTTATTTTTTTTTGGGGGGGGGGGCTATATTATGGATTATGTGGGATTATTTTCAGGGGTGAAGTGGGAAGGGGGGGTTGGTGGGACACACTGTATTACACAGCCCCTTTATTGATGCAGCTCACTGCTGCTGACCATGAGGCTGTGTAACAATTTCCATGTTATAATGTTCACCTTCAAAGCAGCAGCACAGCCAGGGGTTTCTGGAACGTCCAAGGGAGACACAAGGGAGGAGGCAGATGCCGCTTCACTAGGGGACGCAGGTGCGTGCTTGCAGACGGCGCGGCTATGCAGGGAGTTATGGGAAATGTAGTCCATGCTCCCTGCCGCTCACCACTGCCGCCAATGCTTATCAGGCCATCAAAGAACTACCGTATATGTCGGCGTATAAGACGACTGGGCGTATAAGACGACCCCCAACTTTTACCCTTAAAATATAGAATTTAAGATATACTCACCATTTCGTGCAGGAGCGCTTCACTATGGCCATCGGCGGCAGGACCCAGGACTCTCTGTCTCTTTGAACTCGCGCATGCGCAGATAGGCGAGGTACATGATGGGGTTAATTACTATTAATGTGAGGAACATGGAGGGTAAATTCATCGCACCTCGCGCCTCACATTAATAAGTGAATGAAAGCCGTGTTTATTTCATTTTTTTACAGCGTACACATCATAAATGATGCAAAAACATTGTTGTCCGCGCCATTACTGAATGTGTGTATTTTATGTATTGACTTATTTTAATGTTTATTGTAAAAAAGGTGAAGGTGTATATTTTTTTAAAAATGTAACCATACTTTGTTTTTACTTTATTTTTAAACTTTAATGTACTGACATATATCAGATATGTGCCAGTACATTAGCCTGTGGACGGATAGCACACAGGCTGTTGTTAGGACATACTTGGGTATATCCTAACAACAAGAGATATGGTCAGACAGCCCTGGGGTCCGTCAATAGACCCTGGGCTGTCTGCCCATATATGGTATGGCCCTCGATCGCGTCACAGGAATTCCCTGTGATGCGATCCAGGGGCATCCCCCCTTCTCACTTTCCCCTGAATGCTGCAGTCAGCTGTGATCGCAGCATTCACGGGAATAACGGCGGAGATGAGAGGTTCTCTGATCTCCGGCGTTATAGAGCGGGGCTGCGGCTGTGTAATACAGCCATTGCCCCGCTCCTGACAGGAAGTGCGCGCGCGGTCAGCATGAGGAGATGCGGCCGGCGCTGCACTAATGAGCGGCAGTTCAGGCACTGAAGACAACATGGGGGTGCTTTGTAGCGCGCCCGCCATGTTCTGTCTTCAATGCCGCAGATCATTAGTGCAGCGCCGGCCGCATCACATGATGCTGACCCCGCGCGCATATGTCAGGACTCAGGAGCGGGGCTGTGGCTGAATTACACAGCCGCAGCCCCGCTCTCATAGTCATGTGTACTATACTGAGCTGTGCGGCTGCAACGTGCATCCCTCCCATAGACAGGTAGGAGCCCTGTCTGCGAGCCAGATACGGCCATCAAAAGAGCCATATCTGGCTCGCGAGCCATAGGTTCCCGACCCCTGCTCTAAAGGAAGGCCGCGACGTATTATACTTTATAATCATACTTCGCGAATAGTCTCCGACCGTAAAAAAAAAAACGTGTACTGCGCTGTATACGCTTTTCTTGACTGTATGTATCTGTATAGAGTAACGTAGTCCAATACGCTAAAAGTATGACGACACATACCAGCCCGCCATATGCCAGAAGAACACTTTTTTTTTGTTTTTGGTATACGCAGAGTAAAAGGGGAACTTATGGATACTTTTGGCCTGCAACTTGATATGAAAAAAGCCTAAGAATGTTAACCCCTTCCCGACAACACCACGTAAATGAACGGGCTAAGAGACAGATACTTGTTCTTACCCGTTAATTTACGTGTTGAATTTGACTGCATTGCGCGCTCCTGCACACAGTGCCATCGGCAAGATCGGGCTGTCACATAGACAGCCAAATCCCGTACGGTGACAGGGAACTGAAATAATCAGTTCCCTGTCACAAAAAGTCCACAAACGCGTTTATATAAAGCGACGCGTTCCCGAATGCAGAAGCGCTTTCCTGTGCAGAGGGGGCTTGAAGGCATGCAGAGAAGACAAAAACTGCGTCTTCACTTCATGACTGTGTATACAGATCACTAATAACCGTGATCGAATAGGCTGTTACTATTAGATCACTGTTATCAGTGATCTGTATATGGGGACAGGCAGGGAACACATCCATAATGTGTTTCCTGCTGACCTGTGCCCCTATATTACAAAAAAAACTTCTAATAAATAGTCAAATGTAAAATAAATAAAATGACAAAAATTGTAAAAAAAACATAAAGTAAAAATATAGAAATGCTCACAAATTCACTAAAAATTAAAGGGGCTGTCTGTTTTCTGTCCTTGGCTATGTGATGGGCACAGGTGCTGGTATCGTTAGAAGACACAGCTCTGATACACATCCTGTTAGGCCCCATGCACACGACCGTAAAATCGTCCGTAATCACGGTCCGTAATTACGGACCCATTCATTTCTATGGCCGACGGACACCTTCCCGTATATTTACGGGAAGGTGTCCATGCCGTAGAAACATGTCGTATTTTTTTATTTTACGGACCGTTCTCCCATACTTTATATTGGGAGCACGGCCCACAAATGCAGACGGCTCCATGGCCGGCTGTGCCCGTAATTACGGACCGTGATTACGGGTACGGACGTGTGCATGGGGCCTAAGGGTATGTTCACACGTAGGAAATTATGTGGCGGCTTCCGCCGCAAAATTCCGCCTCCCATTCATTTCAATGGGAGTCAGAAGCTTCTTATTTCTCACTAGCTGATTATTTCAGTTAGCAGGAAAAAAAAAGCGTCCTGCTCGATCTTCGGGCGGATTATTCGAGGCCATTTAATAATTTTTTGTGTTTTTTTGTTGTTTTTTTAGGCGGTTTCATTATTAAAACCTGGTGGCACACTCGTTTACAGCACATGTACCATAACTTTATCTGAAAATGAAGAACAAGTAGCCTGGGCCCTGAAAACATTTCCCTGCCTCCAGCTTCAAGCACAGGTAACAAAACATTTTATAATATTTTTTTTTAGGAATACAGACAAACCAAAGGAAGCATCACAATTCCAAGCGAATAAACCAGAACAGTTGGCATTCAAGCACAATTAAGGCTCTGTTCACATTTGTGTTGGAGGCTTGCAAATTCTGAGTGACTTGATGGGTAGAATAGTGCTGTAAGTATGGCTATCCTCCCCGTAGAAACAACGGACACCACCACAGGACCCGATGGACACCATTATAAGTAAAAAAAAAAAACGTCACGCGCTGGTGGTATACGTCATACGATGGATCCGGTACTGCCTTGTAGTTTCGGTTATAAACTGAAAACAGAACGCAGATGTAAAGAGAGTTTTGATAAAGTAGAAAAACAACAATCTGGGGAGAACACAATTGACTAAGCCGACAAGCTAATGATAAACTCAAGCAACTCTGGTTGTGACATCATATATGAAGTATTTGTATGGCCAATATATAATGCTACGGGGGAAGGGTCGGGGTGCCATAAAGGTCTGTTAGATGCGGATCCTAGCTCTGGTACCCATATAGAGAATGGGGGTCAACCGAACTACGGTGCGGCATTGCAAGCTGTTGAGTCCAGGCAGAGACTAGTAGAGAGAAACGGTGCCCCCTGTTGATATTAGTCTGGGTCACAGAGCTTGGAAGTTGAAAATACCCCTTTAAGGGTCATAGGTTCTCTCCAAGTTGTACGGAGCTTCAATACAGACATAGGTCTGTAAATCTATGGGGCCATACTGTATATCGGTGTGGCTCTGATGTCATACAGAGAGATTGGTTGTATGTTAAAGGGTAACTAAACATTCAACAAACTTCCGACATGTCATAGTGACATGTCAGAAGTTTTGATTGGTGGGGGTCCGAGCACCAATCACTAAAACGAAGCGGCAGAAGTGCTCAGCCGCTTAGTTTCTGTTTGGCTTTTTCCGGAAAGCCGATGTATCAGATTACGGGCTCATAAACTTTGTATTGGGTCCGTACTCCGATACATTGATTTCCGGAAAAAGCTGAAAAGAAAGGAAGCGGCTGAGCGCTCACACAAGCATTTTTGCCGCCTGGTTTTCGCGATCGGTGGGGGTCTCAGTGCTCGGACCCCCACCAATCAAAACTTCTGACATGTCAGAAGTTTGAACGTTTCGTTACCCTTTAATGATAGATCTCATAAAGCCTGAAGAGATCAGCGTCTACCAGACACATCTGACACCACTTATCGCAGGGGAACTACTAGAATCTGACAGGAAGCATCCAATAAGGGTCTACAGAGCCCATATACCCTACCCCAAATCTGATTTAAAATGTTGCTCATCTTGTGATGTTGATCTTGTACAGGTACCACACATTGGAGGAGAAGGTATGGCCGGCGCAGGATTGTCTCCCGATCAGTTGAAGCTTCTGCAGAGGTTTGATCCATCTCTTGCGGTGCTATGTGATTTTGACATAAATGACATGACTTGTCAAGAAGAAGATTGGACTGTTCTAGCAAACACTGATACAATCGGTTTTTTTATTGCCAAATTTGTTAAAAATATTTAAGTTTTTAAAAAAAAAAAACAATTTGCGTAGAAGAAGCGATGCGTTCTTCAGGTGGTGGATTCGGTACTGTCTCCGTGTTACCATGACAACAAATGAATATCTCTGTTGCCATAGAAGCAGACAGTCCGCCAGCTGTTCACTTTGCAATCAGCTACTTCTGCAGCCGCAGGTTCGAGGAATTACTAGGGGCTTTCCAGGGCCTGTGTTATTTCTGTGCACATTAATAAAATGCATCCAAGGGATTTGTCAAGGACAAAAGATAAATTCCGTTTTTAACATCTACACTGTTTACATTGCCGCAGAAAAAAATCTGCCCTTGTGCAGCCTGTGAATGGAATAAAGGACTTTTTATAACACCGTTGGCTCATACGTTATATGCATAGTATCTATGTATTTAAAGGGTTGTCCACAGGATAGGTGATAAAGGTCTGATCGTTGGGGATCCCACTTCTTAAACCCCCACTGATCACTAGAACCGGTCTCGAGCCCATTTCTTCTCACTGCACGACCAAAGTTAGGAGGAGTTTTAATAGAGCGGTGGTCCCGCATGCGCCCTGCCGCTCCATTCAATGTCTATAGGGCTGACGAAAAAAGCCGAGTACAGTGCTCGACTGTTTCTGTCGGCCCCATAGACATTGACTGGAGTAGTATGGCGCATGTGTGACCAGCGCTCTATTCAAACTTCTCACTGTGGTCAAACAGTAAGGAAAAGGAGGTGGCGTGCTCGGGACCCCCATTCTAGAGATCAGTGTATGCCCCAGAGACCATAGATAGGTAATAAGTGTCCTTCATGGTACAACCCCTTTAAGTCTAAGATATCCCATCAAGGAGAAATGACAATTACAATAAAATTGGCAATAACAATAAAATTGTAACCAACAGCCCCCATCTTTTAAAAGGGATTTTTTGGTTTCTTGTAAATTAAGTTTTTAGGTCCAACATTCTGCACTGATTTATTTCATAATAAATATTTATAATAGTCAGACCTTTCTGATACAAAGCTCCAAATCCACTGCACAGACAAAGAATTAATGACAGAATTCTCACTGCCACTAGAGGGAGCTTACTGCATACTGTCATATTATTCATTTCAATGTATAAACCGTATGTAGTAAGCTCCCCCTAGTGGTGGCTGCAGGAAGACAAAATGTTGTGTAAGAAATAGGGTATCACAAAAAATAGAGCTCTAACTATTAGAAAGTATTTAACACAGAATACTAGATCTATTTCCGGCTAATAAAAGGAGGTCCTGAACAGCGGATCCCCCTCTTTTTACATCCATATGCTATAGGCATATGAATAGGGGCTGTTTAAAGCAGCAAGATGCATTTTGTTGTATAATGAAACATTTTGCAACTTTCTAATATACTTTGTTTCGTTCCCTTACAATTGTCAAGATCTCTGTTTGTTGTCAGTGAATGAAAACCGTATTCTTTACATCCAGAAGCTGAAAAACCAGTATTGTATCACGGGATTTTGTTCCATAGGGAAGACAAGGAGGCATTCAATTGTAAAAGAATAGGAGAATGTAACATAAATCATTGAAATGTAAGGACTATGAAGGATAAAAACACTCAATAAAGAATCATCAGGACTGAGGTGGTTTTACAATTGACAAAGGCACCTTTAGCTCCACTAATAATAGTCTGTACATATGCGCCAGTAATGAATCATACTTCATATTATTCATTTCAATGTAAATTTCATTTAGGCCGGACTCCAAATCCTGTGTAATTACCAGCCCTATGAATGAGCATACCGTGGCTTTATTACAGATTTATTGATCTGCATCTTTAGTCTGGAGGACGTAACACAATTAGTAACATTTTCCAGAGGTCACTGTATAAATGTGAACAAAAAGGGAACTTACAGGACAATTGCAGCCAACTTAATGAGGATTTTTCTTTTTATTCACAACCTAAATATTAACAAAATGTCACGAGGCCTGCAGGGGGTGGTGTGAACCCACTTTGTCACCAAGAGAATTTACGTAGGGCTAGACCGGGGAGCGGAGACTTAGAGAACCCTTTGTCTTCACCCTTTAAGCCCTACACAGGGATCTGGACTTCGCTGCAGGGGAACCCCAGGTCGCTACCCCCAGGGTAGTCTCCCTTAGTGATGACCAACGTATACAGATCTAGTACAAACTCAATAGACAGTATCTGGGGTCAGATAAAGCAAAGATCAGGGCAGGTGGCAAATGGGCCCTCACGGTTGGTAGAGCAAAAGGTCAGGGCTGGCGGCAGTGGTTCGTCACGGGTCACTAGCAAGAGATCAGGGCAGGCAAGTATAGTCAAAATGTACAGGCAGAGGTCAATCACAGTAAATCTAAGAAGCAATGGCAGGGAAACTCTAGACGAGCTAGGAAGAACCTTAAAGATCAGGCAAGTTTCACAGGAAAGGGAGGACCCTTTATACCAAAGGAAAGCTGGGTGGATAGTTTGGCACACACTGGCCCTTTAAGGCAGGGAGAGTCAGTGCTGGCGCACTAAGATCCAGAGCAGACCGTCGATGGTGTGGGAGGCCACCAGTAACCGACATCGGTTTAGAGGAGCGGCACCAGCCAGAAGGGAGAAGACGGCAGGACCGGGTAAGTATAGGTCAGTAGTGGGGTGAGGCAGACACTACACAAAAAAGTCTTAAAGTGAATATCCATCTTTGAACGCCATTTTGTTTTTTTAATCTAACAGGTTAAAAATTTGATGCAGGATTATTTTCATAATATATCAGTCGGAGCTTTGTTTGTCTTTGTTAATCAGAGCTTTATATCCCCTGTATAGACATTCATTAAAAAAGAAATACATTTCTGGCCACCACTAGGGGGAGCTTAGGAGCTTACTGCATACTGTTTATATTAAACTCAATAATATTACAGCTGACTACTGTATATAGCGTTCTGTATCAGTCAGTACAGATTGGACAATGTCAGACTGTGTAGGGATGGGTTCTATTGAAAAGAGGAACGGTAACACCCAGTTGTCAATATGTCCATACAGTTGCAGGAAGAGTAAAAGACGAACAGCACAATGCAGAGTTCTAAGAAAAGATATTCTGGAATTGTTATTTCATGGGGAATAAAATTATTTACTAAAATAGACAATGGCGGATCATCCTAGGGTGTTTTGGGGCCCACGGCCACCCAAAGTACAAAGTTGTTTTTTCCGCAAATCGCGGCAAAAACCACAACCAAACGGCATTGTATATGTCCTGCAAAAGGACCTTTAGACATAAGGTCACATGACCTCATCTCTGAAGTTCTTACTACTGTTTAGAGACCTGCTGGTCACATGACCCACAGAGAAGACTGCGGTGAGCTGCTATGTAAGTATAAGGGGATGGATTTGTTTAAGGGGTCTGGTGTGGGGACTGTATTTAGGGGGTCTGGTTTGTATTTAGGAAGTTTGGTGTCTATATTAGTTTAAGGGGTCTGTATTTAGGGTGTCTGAGTTCTGTATCAGTTTAAGGGGTTTAGGGTCTGTATATTTAGGGGTTTGTGTTAGTTTAAGGGGTATGAGGTCTGTATTTAGGGGGTCTGTATTAGTTTGACGTCTGGGGTCTGTATTAGTTTATGGAGTCTATTTAGGGGGCCTGTTCTAGGGTCTGTATTAGTTATGGGGTCTTTATTTAGGGGGTCTGTATTTAGGGGTCTTGTCTAGGATCTGTATTAGATTAGGGGTTCTAGTCTGGGGTCTGTATTTAGAGGGTCTGTATTAGTTTGAGGTCTGGGGTCTGTATTTAGGGGGTCTGTATTTAGGGGTCTATATTAGTTTATGGGGTCTGTATTTAGGGGGCCTGGTCTAGGGTCTGTATTAGTTATGTGGTCTGTATTTAGGGGTCTATTAGTTTAGGGGGTCTGGTCTGGGGTCTGTATTAAGGGAGTCAATTTTGGGATCATTATTAGTGTAGAGGGTCGGGTCTGTATTTAGGGGTCCTGTCTGAGGTCTGTTTATTTAGGGTGCTTGTTTTGGGGTCTGTATTTGTTTAGGGGGGTCTGGTCTGGGAACTGCAATAGTTTATAAAGTCTGTATGTATTCTATGATCAAGTCTGCGGTCCAAATTTATTAGTCTGAGTAAAAGGGGTTGTCCAAGCACATCGATAGGTCATCAGTATAAAAACGGTCTGTGCCCGGACAACCCCTTTAATGTATGGTTCTGGGCCTTGGTGTCTAAATTTGTGTGTTTCTTTAGAGGCTGGAAATGGCTGCAGAAGTGATGGGCAAAGATGTCTCATCAGGAGATGTCACCATAACGGTCTGCGTCAGATGGAGAAGACAAAACTACTCCCATCAGAAAATACATCACCTGTGAGTCACTGGATCTATAGGGGATTTGTCCCCTCTCCTGACATGTCTGTTGTAGGAAATTCTTGTATTCTACATGTTTTTGTGTACCCAGGGCTAATAGACAAATGTGTGTTACCATTCCCATTGTCAAGAGGAAGTGTGATACTGTCAGCGATGGTTGGAGACTGTTAGTATGTAGGGACACAGGCCTTTGACAAGGGGAATCGTAACATCCATTTGTCAATGCTCGCACAAAAGGGTGGTCTTCACTATAGACACGGCAGTGGGGAAGGGGGGCCCAAGTTTGGGGAACAGCCCAGAGCCTATGGTCTACTTAATCCGCCACTGAAAATAGACATGTCAGAAAAATGACCGTTTCTCTTTTAAAGCAAAGGGTGGTCACACCTATTACAGATTATATTGAATTTCTTTATTGTTTACCGCTCTAGTGTGTTTTTTTATATATTATAAATGTTGCACATCCTTATTTTTTATCACCTGTTGTGTGTGGTTAAATTGTAAATAGGTCGTTTTGGGCAGGTTGTTAGTATTGTTGAAATATTAAAGAGGTATCCCCAGTATCCACAATTATCACCTATCCACAGGATATGTGATATTTGTCTAAACGCTGGGGGGGGGGGGGCACTGCTTGAACCCCACTAATCGAAAGTACAGGGTCCCGAACTGCCTGTTCCTCCTCACTGCTCGACTGCATTGAGAACATTGAATGGAGTCGCGGTCGAGCGTGCGCACTGCCGCTCCATTCCAAGTCTATGGGAATAACGAATTACAGCGCTCTGCTGTTTCCGTCACTCTCCTAGACATTGAATGGGATGTGCGTTAGTGTGTTTGGTGTAACTTTATTCTTTTTTTATAAAAAATTTGTTTTACTTTTTGAGATACAGCTGCTTTTTATTCTCTATACTGAGCAGCTGTATCGTTCGCTATGACCCGAATCCGTCAGTCCAGCGAACCGGACAGGTTCAGTGTCAGCGGGTCCTGCATGTCCCTGACACGCATGATCCACCTGTTATCTATCACATCTAGGTAATGAACTTAGATATGACAGCTTACTGTTCGATCCTGACCCGCTATCACTGAACCCATCAGTCCCGCGGAGGAGTTAGTGCTAGATAAAGCTGCTCCGTATAGAGAATACAGAGCAGCTGTATCTAACAAAGTATAACTAATTTTTATTAAAAACTAATTATAAAGTTACACCAAACACACTGACTGATCTGTTTATTAAAAAAAATATGACCATCAAAGCTGTACATAGCCTTTAAGAAATGGGGACGTTTGTATGAAATAGAGACGATTAAATACATGGAGTATCTGATGGTTTGATGCTGGTGGGTTGAGAGGAAACTTTTTCAATGTGACCCTTTCTTGGTGATCCCAAACTATTGCCAATTTTGCTTGTACAATTGAATCAAATGATACAACTGGATCAATGGGGATTAAGCTGCTGTATAAAGAATCTACTTACAAAATAATGATGTATTTTAGGAGATGGAAATTGGTTTATGAAGGGCGGAATAGCCATAAAGAGTAAAACAACACAAGGTGATGAAGTCCTTGGTAAGTTAATTGATTCTAGATATGAAGGATAAAATAAATGACAGGCATTGCATTAGTGAAATAAGATTATGGCATGCTCGAGGGCACTTGACAGGAGGGATGGCATCTCTATATTGAGGCTTTTAGCCAACAGTAATATTTTACTGCAAATTATTTACATGAAATCCTGCGTCAGTCTCTACAAGTTGTGATGATCTCACATATTTTACACGCACAAAGGAACATCGACCTACAAAAATATATAAAATGTGGTAAAAGCAAAAATCGAACACCGTCAAAACACGACTCAATTCAACCTGAAAATCGGGATTGACTGCAGTTAATCCATCCCAATTTCTCCTCCTCCCCCAAGTCATACTCATAAGGCCCCAGGAAGCAGAGATATTGACTGCTGCATGTAAGGCCAAGACTCTAACACCCCGACCCAGCACTAGAATGAAGGGGCTCCCCTCAACTTCACAGGAGGTCGCTGAGGGGCCGCAGACTGTAATGGTGAAGCCAAGAGGGATCTACGAAACCAGGATCTGGGTTGGTTTATGCAGGGTCATGTACATAATAGTACCGGCAGGTCCAGCGTTATGACGGAGCAATCCTGTCAAAGCACACGATGCATATTAAGTGCGGCAAAACCGCAGCATAATACAGTTCCAGCATAGACAATGAGATTCCAGGGAATCTCATGTCCACGCTGCGGTATTTTTTGGTATGTAAATTGACCCGCGGTGCGTATTTTCGAAACCGCGGCATGTCCATTTATCCCGCTTGTAAATTCTATCTACCTAGTTCTGGAGAAATACGCAGCAGTTTCCAGCGGTTTTGCTGCGTATTTTCCACAGCAAAATATGCAATGTGTGTATGTAGCCTAAATTGGGAGAGATTAGAATTTGGGAGAGAAGCTCATTGCATGATTTTCCCAGTGCAATACAAAATATACAACACACAAAAATAATGTGTATTAAAGATAGTCGGTTTTCACATGACAGAAAGTAAGTATGCCGTTACTTTCCTGATCAATAGGGGCCTGAATGCCTGGACCCCCACTGAGAATAAAGGGGCCACAGCCCTTGTTTTGCACTGCAGGCCACTCCCAGTTTTTCCTTGCTGCAGTACCCTGAATAGGTAATCGGAATTGCCACTGTGCAGGGAAAAACATTAAAGGTACTAAACCAGCACTGAGAACTTACAGGGCAGTCCAAACTTCCCAGCTAGACTGCTGTTATAGTGGAAGGTCTAGACTACATAGCCAGACTGCTGTTATAGGGGGAGGTCCAGACTACACAGTAAGACTGCTGTTATAGGGGGAGGTCCGGGCTACACATCTAGACTGCTGTTATAGTGGAAGGTCTAGACTACATAGCTGCTATAGAGAGAGGTCTAGACTACATAGCCAGACTGCTGTTATAGTGGAAGGTCTAGACTACATAGCCAGACTGCTGTTATAGGGGGAGGTCCAGACTACACAGTAAGACTGTTGTTATAGGGGGAGGTCCAGACTACACATCCAGACTGCTGTTATAGGGGGAGGTCCAGACTACACATCTAGACTGCTGTTATAGGGGGAGGTCCGGACTACACATCTAGACTGCTGTTATAGGGGGAGGTCCAGACTACACAGCCAGACTGCTGTTATAGGGGGAGGTCCAGACTACACAGCCAAACTACTGTAATAGGGAGAGGTCTAGACTACAGCAAGGTTTTATGACCAAAGTTTCATCTAAACCTATTATGTACAACACTGTAGAACTGCTGTCCACAATGTATGTATATAGTAGTGATTTCCATTCAGTTATCTAAGTGATGTCCTATATGTTCAATATGTATATATCTATATACTCTCTATGTATAAATATATACATACACTAAAATTCTTTTTATCTGGCATCATTGGTACCTGATAGATGATGTATTATCAGATATTCTGTATTATTGAATGTGAGAAAACTATATAGAACTTAATAAAGAAAATGTAAACACAAAATCTGCTGCTTTAACTTTGTTTTTTAATCAGAGAAAGTTCAAAGTTTGCTCTTCCTGCTGAAACTTCTGCTACTAGTCCTGTGAAACTCCACATTATATTGCATTTCTGTGCTGCAAACAAGTGCCGAATAATCAGACTTTCTGGATTATCAAATGTCAGATTAGGCCCCCTGCACATCGCGCTTATTGCACTACGTTTGGCCTATAAACCGGGAAGAGCTGCCGACGTGTACGTTAAATGCGGGCTGTGACTGATGCTCTTACAGTGTCATTCATTCATCAGATAGACTATAATGGTATCCGTTAAACACATACGTCATGAAGAACTGGGGTGATGAGAGTTCATGACATATCCGATAAGCCATTATAGTCCATGGATGACAAATGCCACTACTAGGCATCTGTTTAACATATCCATCACCAATAGACTATAATGGTATCCATTTAAAACCTATTAAAAAGCCCATGACGTATACATGAAACAGATGCCTGTGACATATGCCATACAGTGGCATGTGTCATCCATAAGCTTTCATGTTGAAAAAACGTATACCAAGCGGTATACGTTTTTTTTTTTTTACAGGATTACATTGTATAGAATAGCATGGTCTCCTACTCTATTCCCTACTTTAAGTGTAACTAAACTTTTAAAAAACTTTTGACATGTCAGAAGTTTTGATTGGTGGGGATCCGAGCACTGAGACCTCCACTGATCGCTAAAACTAAGCGGCAGAAGCGCTCGGGTGAGCCCTGTGCTGCATAGTTTCTGATCGGCTTTCCTCGGAGCGGCGTACGGGCTCAATAGAAAGTCTATGAGTCTGTACACCGCTAGCTTGGCTTTCCAACGAGAGTTGATCAGAAACAAAGCGGCACAGCGCTCACCCAAGTGCTTCTGCCGGTTCGTTTTAGCGATCGTGGGGGTCTCAATTCTCGAACCCCCACTGATCAAAACTTCTAACGTCACTATGACATGTCAAAAGTTTTTTTACATTTTTATTACCTTTAAAAAAAAAAAGATATACTGACGTATCCCAGCTCGACGGAGGCCAAGAGGACTCTCTTTTGGCCACAAACGGGCTAATGAAACCATATGTACATGTTTAGAGTGTATACCATATGTACATGTTTAGAGTGTATACCATATGTACACGCTAAAGGTAGTAAATAAACGCGATCTGAAGGGGGCCTTGAATTTCACTAAATATCTAAAAATTTGCTTTTGCCTTGAAAGATAGGAAAAAAAACCCACTAGATTTATTGGAACATCATTCTCTTGTTTGTGGTTTGTACATGTTAAGAAGAACATGTTTTTTCACAGCCACCATTTGTAATATAGCATAATAAATAAATAAATCCAATTAACAGTCCGACATGTCTAAGGAAACCTACAATCCAATATCTACAAAGGCCGTTTTGAAGTATATACAAATGTTTACAAATCTGATTCTTGAAAATAAAGATACTTCCCACAAATATGCATATACAGTATTCAACAAAGCTTATATTTAAATATCATCTTTCGTACAAAAACAAAAAAACATTTTACCGAAGCGTGTTAGGATCAACCCAAAATGTCATCTCAGGACATGAGTGGTATCTATGAAAATGCTGCTTGGCAATAATAATACTCACCTGTGCAAGTCATCATTTATTTTCTCTTAAATATCACAAATATAAATATATATATTTCTGTATATATTTACAGGTATATTTATGACTAACGTCTGAACGTTACATTAAATATTCCGGGGTTTACTTGATTTCAGTAGGCAAAGTATCCATAAGGGTATGTTCACACGCAGAGTCAAAGACGTCTCAAAATACTCCTGATTTTCAGACGTTTTTTGTGCCACTCTCGATTTTCGCTGCGTTTTTTACGGACATTTTTAGAGCTTTTTTCACTAGTCTATGGAAAACGGCTCCAAAAACATCCCAAGAAGTGTCCTGCACTTCTTTTTCGCAGCCATTTTTACGCGTAAAAAAACATCGCGAAAAACGCTCCGTCGGAACAGAACGCCGTTTTCCCATTGAAATCAATGGGCAGATGTTTGGAGGCGTTCTGCTTCCGATTTTTCGGACGTTTATGGCCCGAAAAACGGCAGAAAATAGGCTTTATGAACATACCCTAATGGACCATGTTGCCAACACGCAATGGAGGAAGACATGTCATGTCGTAGCTTATTGTCTATTTGGGCAACCAATGTGGGTACCAAATAATTAAAAGCCTCTGAACAATGGAAGAAGCGTAGATCCACTTTGCAGATACTTTGGATATTATATTAGGGGGAGTCGTATTATTAGCAATATTCTAATGTGTTGTGATATTCAAATTCTCGCACTTGCCAGAGGGGTAAAGATTGAGTTTACTGCCCTAGCCCTCTATCTAAATACCCTAGCCAAGGCATTGTGGTTTGTTGGTGAACCCCTCTGACACTCACCATCCCCCCTTGCTATTCCCCGGCGGTTTGCTGCAAACATAGGGCAGGGTATCTGCCTCCAGACCAGTGGCCGCAAAATTTCAAGGCATGCAGGGAGTTGTAGTTTCATCACCTGGAGAGACAGATTGCCGATCTCTGCCATAGAGCCTATTAGTAGCAGCCTACAGTCTGCGTAGGAGATACAGGCTATAGATAAACTAGGTTGCAGGGAAACAGTGGGTGCTTTGTGGCTCCCCTGCTGTATATTTGGACTGCATTAGGAATAATTTTGCAATTAAAAAGGTGTTTTCTTTGTCTCTCAAAATGTAGATGATCACAAGGTATTACTGCTTGGACATCCAGCGATCTGCTGTAATCTGTGGAGGAAGCTGGTAGCAAGTGTTCAATTTCCCTACTTCAATTTCCCTATAGTGCCACCACAGGGGAAACTGAAGAATTACATGGTGCCAATTGAGACCAATGGACTGTCCTTGTAATGCATAGACATCCCTGGTCCTCCAGAGCAAGAGACACTCTTTGTAGCTGTTTTATGGTGGAAATTGAAAATTTAGTCAGAATGCCCTAATAGGTTCATTGAAATTGGGTTTCCTAAACTAGACAACCCCTTTAAGGCTGGATTCAAACGGGACGGAAATGCTTCAGATTTTCAATGTGTAATTTCTGTGTAGAAAATCCGTAGCCGATTACAGTTCCAGCCATGTGGATGAGATTTGACTAAATCTCATCTCACGTGCGTATTTTGCTGCAAAACCGCTGTGGATACACTGCGGAAAAATCTGCAGCATTTCCGTCCCATGTGAATCCAGCCTAAGGCCAGGTTCCCACGTAGCGTAAACGCTGAAGAATTTTCGGCAACTGAATTCTATGTGGAAATTCCATAAGAATTTACAGTAGCAGCAAAGTGGATGAGATTTAGAAAATCTTGTGACCACGCTGCGGAAAAAAACTGCAACGTAAACGTTAATAAATTGACCTGCGGTGCGGAATTTAAATTTATGTCAATTTATGCTGCGTTTTCATTGATTTTCTGTTGCAGGTTTTGCAAAAATCGCAATTAAGGGGAGAAAAAAATCGTACTTACCCAGAACGCTCTCCTTCTTCCTGCAGTCCGGCCATCTGGGATGACGTTTCATCCCATATGATCAATGCAGCCAATCACAGGCTGCAGTGTCACATGGCCTGCAACGTCATCTTGGGAGGCTGGACTATGCGCAGAAAAGAGGGAGGAGGTAAGTATGGTCGTTGTTTTTGTTTTTTAAACCCTGCACTGCACCCCGCAGTGGAAATTCAGTTTGAAGGACTGCACCACGGTGCAGTCCTTCAGACGGAAGATGCTGCGGGCTCCAGGACGGATACGCTATGCAGTTTTTACGCAGCGTATACGACCCGTGGGAACCCGGCCTAAAGGTGTTTTCCGACCCCTAACATTAAGTTCTGACCTGCTCTGAATAACTACAAAAAACAAAGAGTAATTTACTTTTAGTTTATTTCTGCGCTGTTCCCATACAGAGTCCTCTGCTGCCGCCTGTTTACATTGACAGCACTTTCAGGCGTGGTACATGGTTCTGTGGCTGCAGCAACCAGTTACTCGCTGTAGCGGTGGTGTCAGTATATATCGGAACTTACCGCTGCGACCAGCACTTGCCTGCCATGGTTATATGTCCATCTATGACACACAATTGCGTCGTCGATGTACACAAGACGTAGTAGAGGACCACAGAATTTGGGAAAGACACAGAATTTCAATGGTAGGTTCATTGCTATTTTTAGTCATTTGGAGCTGGTTGGAGATTTTTGTTACAGGTCAGGAAACCCATTTAACATATTATAGAACTGCTCATAATGCAATTCCCTAATATTATAGCCAAAGCACATGAGGACAACATAGCTGCTTTCTTCCAGATTCGGTGCCACACCTGTCCACAGGTTGAGTCTGGGTATTGCAGGTCAGCTTCATTGAGGTATAATTTGATGCTATTGGACCCTTATTCAAAATCCAATCAGGGCCCCTCAATTATCTTGTTGATTGTCGAGTTGCTGTTGGCCCCCTCACCAGGACCACTGATAATGACTATTGGATCTGTCTGTAAATTGACTGCCTCCACTGTACGCAGGAGCTCGTATGTGTATCACGAGGACAACCAGTGGTTCACTGAAACCATTTTGCTACCTCGCTATCTGCACACCGGGGATATTCATCTATTATATATTTTTCATAACTTATATAATGGTGAGGACCCTACAGCAGGATCTCCGGTCCACTCCTTGTAATTAAACTTGTAGTTAAAGTCCATTCCACGCCGGATGTAAATGTCCACTTTGACTAATCGGCAAGCAGACAGATCCCCGGTTATACCTGAAAAATGCTCAAGGGGTCGACTGGGATTAGGAAAAAGGCTTTGTTGTTTTTTTTATCCAGAAACAGCGCCACTCTTTTCCATGGGCTGTGTCTGGTATTGCAACTCATCCCAATTCAAGCGCACGCTGCAATACCAAACAAGCCCATGGACAAGAATGCTGCTAATTCAGGATTAAAAAAAATATATATATATATATTTTTTTCTACTCCCAAACGACCATTTTAATATTGGCGAGTACGTTTTTTTTTTATCTTAGTCACATAGAGGCATATGAAATCATTCTTCGCTACCAGTCCATTTGCATGTCTGCCTTAACCTTTGGAATTACCCCGTTATAACAGTGGTTCTGCAAGAAAATAAATTACACACAGATATTATTAAAATGATGACCTAACTATCGATAAATCAATCACTTTTCTGTTTCTGTTGAACTACAGTAAAGTAGCAGATTCATATATATTCTAACTATCGATCAATTGAAAGAGTCCTAGCCATTATTTCTCCATGCTAATTCCAGTCACTGACTATTAAAGCATGATATAAAAACGTACAACGCTGTACAGTCAAACGATTAACCATGCAGGGCCAAGAAAATAACAAAAACATAACCAACATAGAGAAACATTACATAGAAAATTCATCTGAAACATTGTGAATATAAGGCAATACTCTGTTCTCAAACGTAGACGGGGGGAGGCCGAAAACTAAAATAAAAAATAAAATAAATAGTGGCTTTGAAATCAACATTCAAAGTAGGTGGGTGCATTTCAAAAATACAAAAATAAACGCAATGTTTTAGTAGTCTCTTCAGAAGTCTGATATCACTTTTGCAGCCACAACAAATTATTAATATAGAGATCTAACAGTGCAAAAGTGGAACACATATGGAAGGAAAAAGTAAGTGAAATCACCATTTTTATGCCCAAAATAGGTTTCTTCTAAAAATAGGAGGTTACAAAACATCATCACTTGCTTTAGAACAGCAACAATATCTCGATGGCAACGTACAGCATTCAAGTGGTTGTCACAGAAAACGGCTAAACACATGGTTTGGTAACAGATTTGTAGAGGAACCATGGCAATTGGAAGTGAAAAGCGTAAAAAGAATATCCTACGCTACTGCCGTATCAGCCATAGCCCAAAAAGAGAACACAAAAATAGTAGAAAAAAAGAAAAACATAGAAAATACAGAAGGGGGCGCTATATGTTTTACAACATGGGTTCAAACAATCTGTAAGGGGTCTTATACAAGATTGGAAAAAAAAAATAGTCAACACATAGAAAGGTGTCAAAAGTTACTGGCGGATGTAAACATCCCTGTTCCACTCGTTATCATTGCGTTTCCTGGAAACCTCTCCGTCCCTTTCACAATATCGTTCTCTTGATTTGTGACGACTGCGGGGTTTGTTGCATTCGTTGTGGTCCTGCTCCCTGTCCTGCTCATTTGTCCGATGTCGAGACTCTTTGTGTCTGTGTTCGCTACCTCCATGTGATTCGTCTCTATGGTTGTGATCCCGGTGGGATTCTTGAGGATCGGCGTGCTCGGAAGAGTAATCATCCTTTGGCTCTAGATAAACGGAGTCTCTGGTGTCTTGTGTCTCATTGTCAAACGTTTCTTGTCTGGATAGTCCTCTGCTTACACCACTTCGATGATTGTGGTGCTGCGCGGAGGAGGAAGATCGGTGCTGAGACTTCCTTGTCACTTTCTCCTCAGAAGGTGCGTCCTCTTCTATGGACCCAGTTCTTTCGGGTGCCGGAGGGTCATTTTTCTGTTCTCCTTGGGAGCCCTGAGAATGAATTAAGAATACAACATAGGTTAGATAGAAATATCAAGGCAATAGAGGTGTATAGTGTGGGTATATCCAGCACTCAGAATAAAAGTTATAGGGTTTATTAGGTCATGTTTAAAACAAAAAGGTTAAAACACAAAAAATCCCGGGACCACGCTTACGCGTTTCAGACCAGTGAGGTCCTTGATGATTAAACACAGTGGAAATGTGGTGAGCGAGCTTTTTGTAACACTTCCCCTTTTTTAGATAGAAATATCTTGACCAGTATCTCCAACCCATGTCTTCAAACCTTTTGCTGGGCAACAAGACACCGTAATTTGGAGCCCATTTACTTATATGGGCCCATACTGTACCTTACTTTGCCTCTGATTTTACACGCTTCATCATATGCCTTAGGGTAGTTCTAGTGTAAACACTGCAGAATTATTGACCGGATTTTCTGTGTGGAAATTCTGCCGCGTATTACAGTAGCAGAAAAGTGGATGAGATTTGAACAGATACCCAGGACCCGCTTTCACTGAACCTCTCAGTCCCGCGGACTGGACGGGAAAAAGATTTAGCGCTAGATATAGCTGCTCTGCATAGAGAATACAGCACAAATGTATCTCAAAAAGTAAAATGAATTTTTTAATAAAAACAAATTAAATTACAGCCTTCCTCTATATTTTTTTGATTTTTCACCTCCAGGTGCCTCTGCAGATGTCTCATCAGCCCTATAGTCACTTTGCTGCCCCTGATGTAGCTCGCCCACCTTCCAGGTGCCTTTTCACCCACTATGTGCCTTGCTGCCCTGGTAGTGCCTCCCTCCCTGCCAGACCCCTCCTGGCCAACATAGTGCTTTGCAGCTACTGATGGCACATATCCACTCCCCAGGTGCCCCACTGTACCTGATGCTGCCCCTCTAGCCTACAGGATCTTCCCCACCCAACATGCAACTCGCTGTCACTAGCAGCACCTCCCCACCACCAAGAGTTTTGTCTTGGTTTTGTTTTTTTATATTTTTTTTTACAAAAATAACAAAATCGAGATTCAAATCTAAAATCGTCAATAGGGTTGAAAAAAATCTAGATTACATTTTTGGCCAAAATCGCCCTGCCCTACTTCAGCCATAAAACCCCCTCCATTCTGCTGAGGGAATTTGTTCTGTAAAATCTGCTTAATCCTTAAACTTTTTGTATTTTTACATACTCCAAATGATTGTAAATGAAGCTACAAAGTTTCTTAACAAACTGGATCCACAATTCTGCTGGTATCTCAACCAGTGAATATCACGGAGCTTAGATATTGGGGGTTGTTGGGCGTAGTCTTCACACTGGAGAGCTGGAGGTCACTGCTGGTCAATCTTTCCTTGATATATATATATAAGGAATTTTCTATGGAATTGCTTTTTGCTGAAGAGCATCAGTCTGATGGATGTGTGCAATTTTCTTTCTGGTCAACATTATATCTGCTGCTTATATTGCACAAGTTCACCCGTAGAGTAAATACTGCAGATTTTCCGCAACAGATTTCATTGCGGAAAATCCACAGTGTAATACAGTAGTAACAGAGTGAATTAGATCTGAACAAATCTCATCCACGCACTGCGTAAAAAAAAACCGAGAAACCGTTCATAAATTCACCTGTGGTGCGGTTTGTTATTCCACAGCTTGTCGACTTATGCTGCGGAATCGCCGGTTTTCTGTTGCGGATTTTCCCCGTTGAATTCAATGCTGACGTAAAACCCACAACAAATCGCAAATGTTGTGATTTTTGCAGCGAAAATGCTGCAATTCCACCGCAAAAATCGCAACTGATAAAAAGCCTATACTTACCCAAAGTAATGGCGACTCATCCCTCTGACGTCCTGCAGCCCGGCCTCCAGGGATGATGTTTCCTTCCATGTGACTGCTGCAGCCAATCACAGGCTGCAGCGGTCACATGGGATGAAACATCATCCGAGGAGGCTGGGCTGCAGGACGTCAGGAAGACGCGTCGCCACGGGTAAGTATAGGCTTTTTTTTTTTGCTTGTTGTTTTCCGCAGTGGATATTCCGGCCAAAAAACTGGTGTGTTTTTTTTTTGCCAGAATTCCCTGCAGGGACCATAGCGGATACGCCTTGTAGTTTTACACATCCGCCCTGTGTGAACATAGCCTTACACTGGCTTTGAGAAAGAATTCCAAACACATGCCATCCCTCTCTCACTGACCCCATATCAGGTTACCTGTGCATTCGTGGCTGAAGTTGGTGTTGCAGGAAGCGTTGCTGTAGTTAATATTTGGGATAAGAGTGCATTCGGTGGGTTGCTGCTGGGGGGGTGGGTCGACTTCCAATAAGCCTCTAAATAGTCTGCTAGATGTTCACAAGCGTCTTCTAGTTGGTTTTCATCCAAAATAACATCAAACATTTCCTAGAAAATAAAGATAGAGGATAATAATTGCATAAATCAAACTTATAATCTGAATACCATAACTACCAATCTATGCCAGGTGTAGCACCCAGTGTAGGACTGGCATGTCTTGTGGCCACAATTCTGAGGGCCTTCTGTCAATCTGTATAGAATGGGTACATGTCCACTTTTTATTACATCCTAAAATATATTATCATTGTGCACACTGGATATACCAATAAATTTAGCAAGTGATGGGCTCCAATCAACTTCAAATGGGGTTGTCTTCTGCTGAACCATCGAATCCCATTAAAGTGTCAGAACTTGGGCCCACCGTAAACTCTTCTGGTGAGTCGATCTGAGCCGGTGAGTCGATCTGAGCCGGTGAGTCGATCTGAGCCTGGCACCAGTGTTAATAATATCAGGGGCTCACAATGTTGCTGGAGGAACAGGATATTGCTTTGGATTTTACTAGATGGAGTTAGGGGCCATGTGGTAAAGTCAGCTGTGTTGTTCTCCCGGCTAACACGGCCCATTGCTGCTGCTCCCACATTGTCCCCAGAGCATCACCCGTTACCCTTCCCCTAAGAACATCTTTATCAACCTAAAATTCAATTCACCAATGAAAATTAGAAGAGAAAAATAGGAGGACCCATGTTACAGAGATCTGATTTGTGGCTTGCTGTGGCCATCTAGAATTCCTTAAAGGGAACCTGTGACCTCACTGAGGGCAGCATTAAGTAGTGACGGACACCATTATATCAGTGCCAGGTCCCTTATGTGCTAATGTTAAGCTGTTTTGGAGAACTTAATCCTTAATCTTAGAAGCAAGTTACTAGAGATGAATCCGGCCGCCGCTGATTGACAGATTTTTCACTATGGACAATAAATGGGGGGGGGGGGATCTGTTAATCATCGGCGGCTGGCCAAGGGGAGCTGCAGCTCATGAAAACACCGGACTGATCTCTAGTTCAAAGATAAAGGGTATGTGCACACCGGGCGGATTAGCCACGGATTTAATTGCAGCATATTACAGTAGCAGCAAAGTGGATGAGATTTGAACAAAAGTCATCCACACGCTGCAGGAAAAATTCACGGACAAAACGTGCATAACTTGACCTGCGGTACAGATTTAAAATCTGCAGCATGTCAATTTATGCTGCAGAATCGTTTCACTTTTGTTGCATTTTTTTCCCCATTGACTTCAAACTTTTGCAGCGGAAAAGCTGTAAATCCATCACAAAAATCTGAAAAGCAAAAAAATATTTTCCTGTTTAAATTTAATTTTAAAAAAAGTCTATACTTACCCCCCCTGGTGTTGCCATAGCGACAGCTCCTTGTTCGTCCAGCTGCTCTCCATGCTGATGGCCTCCGTTTCTTCCCATGTGACTTCTACCGCCAATTACAGGCAGTGGTCACGTGGGCTGCAGCATCATCACTGGACGCTGGGCTTCGCAGAGACCAGAGATGAGGAGCAGGGACGCGTCGCTATGGCAACGCCAGTAAACTAACTATTGATTTTTTTCCCCTCGGCTCCGATCCGCCATGTTCTTATTCACTGACAACAAACAAATATCTTGAAAATGTTGAGAAATTGTTCCACAAAGTATAATAGATAATTGTAGAAGTTTTCATGTATACAGTGGTTAAGCTTTTTTTTTTAGCATAATCCCGGAAAAACCCTTTTATTACTTTAAATTATCCTATATTTGGTTATGATATTATTTTGCTAGAGATTGTCGACTATCAAGTACTTCTACATCTTTATATTCACCAGAATATATCCTATGTAGCCCAGGCTTGCCTATTTCTTTATAATATTATATCACACTGACCGGCTATACCAGAGAACCTGCCGCCGGCACACAGCGGAGCCGGCCGGCTTGTGACGTCATCAAATATTCATGAGACTGACTGTACCCTATCAATTCACAGGGGACGATGACGAGACTGAGACGTAAGGACAATTACAATGAAGAATCCCTATTGCTAAATGAGTCTGGATTCCAAATTACTTTACAAGAGCGGATCTTAAAACAGGGAACTCAGTTGAACCTGAAGACCTCATATTGTATGGAGGAATGAGTGGCACCAGCCGAGCAGTTTATACCATTGACTTCAGAGGTTAATTGCTTTTGTGTGACAGGGAGAGAGCATTTCCACTTTATTAAAGCTACCGACACATGGACTGATCTCTCACCATCACCGAATTTAGACGAGACATCAACCGGACCCCGACTGTGGCGGCAATGTCTACAATGCAGGAGGGTGACTAAGCTTCTGGGCCCTGTGCAGCCAGTTTGAATAATTTTTTGGGGATTTTACATTGATGGCCTAAGCTTAGGATAGGCCATTATCGTGGGGATCGGGGGGTCCCTACCCCAAAAGCCCCACCAATTCGTAGAACAAAGGGGCACTATGACAGCTGGCGGGGTCTGCTACTGCAGCTCAGCCCATTCAAGTGAGCAGGGCTGAGCTGCAGTACCAGACACACGCATGGTCATTCTGCCGATCGCTGGGGGGGGGGGGGCAAAAAGTGCTTGCAAAATGTGGACACAGCCAAACTGGACTTTCTTAGCACTAGTGACCTCAGTTTTTAAATTGCTTAGGTGTCAAGCATCGGTCTGATACTACAATCTAATGCCTGAAAGCCTCATGCCTTCGAGTTGCTTTCACAACCGTTGCGTATGTCTATATATTACGGCCATGTTGTGTCCGAGTGTCATCCGTATTTTTCCAATAGGAAGGTCACATGATCGGATTTCCAAGGCATTTCTTAGCAACGAATGGCTTCATCTTGCGGACCGATAAACTTGAATGGCGGAACAGATCCGCAACAACGGACAGGGGTAGGACATGTTCTATAATTTGCAGAACGAAATAACAGATCCGCAAAAAACACTGATGTGTGCATGACCCCATAGGAATGAATGGGATAGTGTGCTAGCCACAAAAAATGCGGATAGCACACTGAAGACAAAACGCGGTCGTGTGCATGAGGTCTTAACCAACACTAAAGCTAAAAATATATACAAACAAAAACACAGAAAACACTTGTCAGTATACAGAACAATGACTTCTGCGCTCTCCTGCAACAAACCTCTTGTCTTGTTAAAATCGTGCAGTGAAAAACGATTTCTTCATCCCCCGGTTCTCTCCATGTTTTCATAGATGGTTTATTCTTTTATGTATAGAAGATAGAAATTCGAGGCACTCACCGTTTGTGGCAATAAAACGTATTTATTGATAACGATCTCGGTCTGTTCGGTGTGGAATGAACCTACGGCCGTTTCGCGCTTCACGCGCCTTGTCAAGGTCGTTTATTCTTTTATGGTCTCAATTACACACGGAAGAGGAGGTCCATTTTTTTTTACAAAGCGATATAAACTCCGCCCATTTTCATAGCCAATTAGGGCGCACGTGACAGACTTTTTCGACCACGGATTTAGCTGTAAATCCGTGGCACAATCTGCATGTGTTTCATGCTGATTTTTCACCACATTTGCAGCTAATTTCCCTCTATGCATTGCAAAGAGTGAAATCCGCGGCGTCATCCGTGTGCTGTACCTGTTTTTTCCAACCTATAGATTTCAATGGGCGAGTCTGATCCGCAAAAAACAGACCAGAATGGGACATGCTGTGAGTTTGACGTAACGGACACACGCTCCGTGAAAGAAACACGGATGTGTGAATAGCCCCAGTGAACTTCATTGGTCAGTGTGACTTGCCTTATTTAAATGGACAGCACACGGACAAGAAATACGTTCATGTGAATAAGGCCTAACTTACATGCAAGACAAGAGTGGAGACGGAAGGGGAGATAAAATAAAAAACTTACTGGAGGACACTGCGCTAGTTTGTCAGCTGCCACCATTTGGACATTTAGATGTTTAGCCTGAGATTTTCCTCTTGATTTTATCAACCTTTGTAAAACCTGAAAAATATTACAAACCAATTAAACATCTTCTACTCATTTCATGTAAACTTTTTTTTAAAGAAAAAAATCAGGTGCTTCTCGCAATTTTCCCTCTAACATTTAATTTTACTTTTAAATGTAAAACTTCTGAAGTTAGCTTTGACCACTATGTAGATATGACTATATCATCCGATCACAGTTTACTCCTACTTATCAACAGCAGCGGCGTTCCTTCCATAAAGACGGACCAAGCAGGGTCAGTTCACACAGAGTTTCTTGGCGCTGATTTTGACGCGGAAAACCCATCAGAATCCGTGCCAAAAAATGACCAAAATCGCCCCCCGTTAATTCAATGGCAGGCAGAGGTGTTTTTTGAATGCTCGCGGGGAAAAAAAAGCGTTCCTTTCTTGCCGTGGTCTCCACCTCGGACCTCCCATTGGAATCAATGGGAAGCAGAAAAAACCTGCAGCGCTAGTTTCTGAGCGTTTTTCGCTGAGTTTTTTCCCGCGGTCCTTGCATTAGCTTCAATGGCTGCGGGTGAAAAACGCTGTGAAAAATGTGGAAAATATGTGCAGGCAGTTCAAAGTCTACCTCACAATTCCTTAAGGAATTCTAAGGCAGATTTTTTTCTGCCTGCACATGTTTTTCCATGTTTTTTTCGCAGCGTTTTTCAACTGCTGCCATTAAAGCTAATGCAAGTGTTGAGAGGGGGCTCAACACTGAACTTCTCACGTGTCCCAACCTACCGTCATAGGGGGCAATTTTTTATGACTGGTTTTTCATACGACAGTCTTAATGGAACTGAGTTGGAGTGAAACGCACCTATTTTCCCCTTAATGAATGAGGTGCATCCGAGAGTGGCCCCACCCCTTCTGCTAAGCTCCACCCTGTTTTTCTTTAAAAAGTTCTGTGAGCGGCATAAATGCCTCAAAAGTCAAAAACTGCACAAATTGCGACTTTTGCCACATCTGTGAATTTTTAGGCCGGAAAGCTGGCGAGGACCGCTTGATAAATTACCCCCATAGTGTTTTCCTGCAGCCACCACTAGGAGGATCTCATTGGATAGATGTTTTTACAGATCCAATTGAATTGAATGTTAGCTACATAAATCCATATGCTGTGCGCTACCCATAGAGGGACTCTTGTTGATGGCTAGAGGGATTCTTAGTTTTACTAGGGGGCGCTATGATTTCTGTGTACACCAGAGTTTGATAGTTTATAGACTTACCTTCGGAGAAGAAATCTTGACATAAACTATGATGGGGGCTAAGGAGGTTTTGCTAAGCTGTGTCGGATGGTTTATGGTGTCGGCATCTAGAACTACAAGCTGCAACGTTCTCGCTAATTCAAAGATCCGCTCAATTTCACTCTGAACTTCCGCTGCCAATAAAAAGAATAAAATAAAAGTTATAACCGATAATATAACCTATTATATCCAAGTGCAGTGTGATCACCGGGAAATGACAGGGACATTTATCTTCTCACATTGTTTTGCTACTGGCAAAAATCTAATTTCTTTGACCGTACATCTGCATAGTTCTAGCAGAGGACGCCAGCGTGTATAGAACACACTTAGGCCTCATTTACACGAGCGTGTGCGTTTTGCGCACGCAAAAAAACGCAGCGTTTTGCGTGTGCAAAAGGCACTTGACAGCTCCGTGTGTCATCAGTGTATGATGCGCGGCTGCGTGATTTTCGCGCAGCCGCCATCATAGAGATGAGGCTAGTCGACGTCAGTCACTGTCCAGGGTGCTGAAAGAGTTAACTGATCGGCAGTAACTCTTTCAGCACCCTCGACAGTGAATTCCGATCACAATATACAGCAACCTGTGAATAAAAAAAAGACGTTCATACTTACCAAGAACTTCCTGCTTCCTCCAGTCCGGTCTCCCGGCCGTTGCCTTGGTGACGCGTCCCTCTCTTGTCATCCGGCCCCACCTCCCTGGATGACGCGGCAGTCCATGTGACCGCTGCAGCCTGTGATTGGCTGCAGCTGTCACTTGGACTGAATTGTCATCCCGGGAGGTCAGACTGGAGGAAGAAGCCGGGAGTTATCGGTAAGTCAGAACTTCTTTTTTTTTTTACACGTTCATGTATATTGTGATCGGAAGTCACTGTCCAGGGTGCTGAACCAGTTTAACTCTTTCAGCACCGTGGACAGTGACTGTCTCCTGACGTCGCGTACCGGAAAATTTATTGCCGGGTTCGGTCAAAACGAGTTCGGCCGAACCCGGTGAAGTTCGGTGCGCTCATCTCTAATTTGACACTCCGTTTGGATGTTTGTAAACAGAAAAGCACGTGGTGCTTTTCTGTTTACATTCAGTTTGACAGCTCTTGCGCGAATCACGCAGTTCGCACAGAAGTGCTTCCATGCGGCATGCGTGGTTTTCACGCACCCATTGACTTCAATGGGTGCGTGATGCGCGAAAAACGCACGATTATAGAACATGTCGTGAGTTTTACGCAACGCACTCGCGCTGCGCAAAATTCACGTATTGTCTGCACTGCCCCATATTACGCTCGTGTAAATGAGCCCTTATGTACATCCTTGGTAACAAAAAAAACAAACATCTGAGATCCCAGATGCCATAATGACATTTCAGGCACCAGCTGAGAGGTACCTCTGCTCTTTCATAGCATTTACTGTAGTTTCAGAGAGAAAGGGAAAGAATAAAAAAATGTGCAGCTGCATCCCCCTCCTCCCTGTGTTCTATTTGCTGTTTTACACTAGATGGATTCTTCAGAGAATGAGGAGCTTCTTGAACATTTACAAAAAGAGAAAGGGGAACTACAGACTGCTGGAAGGTGCCACTTTTCCCCTAATTAGGCCCCATGCACATGACCATAGATTTCATCTGTAATTACCCATTCATTTCTATGGCCAACAGACACCTTCCCGTATATTTACCGGATGGTGTCCGTGCCGTAGAAACGCTCTGCAAAAGATGAAACATGTCCTATTTTTTTGCTTTTTACGGACCGTGCTCCCATACTTTATATGGGAGCACGACCCGCAAATGCGGGTGGCTGTCAGCGGCCGGCCGTGCCCATAATCACGGACCGTGATTACGGGCACAGTCGTGTGCATGGGGCCTAAGATATAGTACACATACTACGGATTTATGCAAAAAAAAAAAATACTCTTTGTAGATAATAATTCTATTCAACCATTGCTAAAGATGGCCATAGTTGGCTGGAGGTGTAAGGGTATGTTCACACAACCTATTTTCATACGTAATTCAGGCGTTTTACGCCTCGAATTACGCCTGAAAAGACAGCTCCATTAGGCCTGCAAACATCTGCCCATTGCTTGCAATGGGTTTTACGATGTTCTGTTCAGACGAGGTGTAATTTTACATGTCGCTGTCAAACGACGGTGCGTAAAAAGACGCCCGCGTCAAAGAAGTGCATGTCCCAAGAAGTGACATGCACTTCTTTGACATGCATGTCAAAGAAGTGCATGTCACTTCTTGGGCCGTTTTTGGAGCCGTTTTTCATTGACTCCATTGAAATTCAGCTCCAATAACGGCCGTAAAATACGCCGCGAAAAACGCGAGTACTTACAAAAACATCTGAAATTCAGGAGCTGTTTTCGCCTGAAAACAGCTCCGTAATTTCAGACGTAATTTTCTACTGCGTGTGAACATACCCTTACTGTTATATGAATCAGTGTGAGACATTTGCCTGTGCTTGGAGCAGCGGACATCCGATCCATGTTATAAATGTCTTTTGAATGATATTGAGCACTCCTGATCTTCAAAGGCATTCAATATGCCAATATACCCGGCCTTATAGATTGATTGGGAGGATAGGTCAGGCTGACTATAGAAAGTTTTAGTTTTATCTTATGTAAGAAAAGTTAGGTTGTCCCACAGCTTTTCCATCAGATAGACAGAAGATGAAACTCCTTTTCTGGGTATGGTGAAACTGACTTTAGTGTTCTTCTATGGGAGATTACAGCTCTAACGGCAGATTACAGCTCTGAAGGGAGATTACAGCTCTGAAGTTTACACAATTGTATATACAGCTCTTGACTATAATAGAGACTGTAACTCAGGATATGTAATGTATTTACAAAGTTACTCAACTTTTTCAATATAATAATTCTTCATTTAAACTGTAAACTGGGGTTCAAAATACTTTAAACTGCCAATGTTATGAGACAGTGTTACTTTAAAAATAAATATCTATCAGATTCCTATGATTAGTTGATCAATTAGATCTACACCAATCAGCTGCTTTTGACACTACTGTCTGGAGAAAAACCACTGACTGACATAATACTACAGAGCAATGTGGATGGGGTTATGAAAACCCTGAACTCTGGTCTGTTCTATGCCCACTGTCCAAACTGCTTATAGGCATCTTATAGATGCCTGTATTTTAAGTGGCACTGTCTCATGGTAGTGGCACCTTAACCACTTGGCGACATCCACCATACATGCACGTCGGAAGCCACCAGTGTATGTATGGAGCAGGCTCAGTAGCTGATCAGGTGTCAGCCGTATATTACAGCGGATACCTTGCTCTAATGGCTAGGATCGGAGATAACTCAGATCTCAGCCATTTAACCACTCTTAGCTGGTAAAAAAAGGGGCGAGAGTCCTCTGTCACCCCATCGGCCTCCCGCAAGTGGCCGATGGGTTGTCATGGCAGCCTAGGGTCTAGATTTTAAAAAAAGTGATTCCGCTGTGTTGCCTTTAAAACTTTTTTTTTGTACCTGCTGAGAAGCGGTTTGTTAGTGCATATGCAATCAGGACAACGTCTTTCTGGCCCCATGAAAGTTCCTATATGGACGGAGTATGCCGCTAATTCTGATAATTACATCAGTTCTTCATTGTTGCTGCAGTTTGCTATTATCAATCAGTTTTCATGGCATGTCTCAAATACAAAACTTGCTACATCTGTAGCTTATGTATTTAGGACATTTCTTATAACAACATGGTGGGTCATAAACATAACTGTGGAACCCGTGGCGTACAGAAGAGAAGGGTCCCCCCATTATGGTGCCCGCCCAGGACAGAAGGGCCTGGTGTGTGTTTTACCCTCCACGCTCTTTCCATGATGTTTGGGTGAATTTACAACAACCATGTTTGTTAACTATGCAGTTCCTCTGTAGAGGGGAATCCTGCACAGGTTCTCGCCATTCACTAGAAAAGGGGATGGGGCCAACGAGCACTGGGCATTCTCTTCACAACGGCCTCTAGCAGCCATATGGGCTACCTCTATGATATGTATGCTCTTACGTGAACCCTTCTCCTACCGTACAAGATTGATTTTGTTTTTTTCAGCTGTAAAACAAGAAATTGTCTTTTCTTACTGAAATTTAGCACGGTTTATGAAGGTGCCCTCAGTTATGGGTCTTCTTTGGTCACAGTGGAATAAATTTATAATGGGAAATTTGACATTTGGAGTTTTCCATTAAATAAATTTGTCCTTTGCAGGGTCCATAAATAATTTTGTAACCCTTTAGGTAGGCTTTTTTTTATCTGAGAATATATCACTATGCCCAATAGTTTTGTAGCTGCGACAATGGCCCAGGAAATACCAACATGGATGGATGGTGGGTTGGCTGGATTGATTGAGTGATTGATTGATTGATTGATTGATTGATTGATTGATTGATTGATTGATTGATTGATTTATGGCTGCTTGGATAAATTAGCAACTTAAACCGCACATGTACCACTCGAGCAGTCCAGGCTTATTCATGAATATATCCACATATGACAGCTACATATTTCTTCCTCCCAATTCTCTGTTCTCCATGTATAAAATAAAGCCAACAGTAACACATTAAGACCTCATGCACATGACCGCTTGTATTTTGCGGCCCGTAAATAATGGATCCGTTGTCTGTTTTTTTTTTGCAGTCCATGTGTCATCAGTGTGTGCTCTGCATCCATTCCATATGTCCGTGCTTGTCACGTCGCCATAGAGAAATGCGCGAGACCGAGTTGCAAATACTGACAGGAGTAGGACATGCTCTGAGTTTTACAACCCCCACAGGGATCTGTGAAAAACACAGTAGTGTTCATGGGGCCATAGAAATGAATAAGTCAGTGTGCAATCCGTTAACAAAAAACCATATAGCACAATCATAAAACAACGGTCGTGTGCATGTAGCCTAATAGTCATAGACAGGAAAAGCCCTCACACACATGCAAATCCTGAATGTTTCAGTAAATGATAATGTATCGCTGTAAAAGTCTTAACAAAAGTGTCCAAAAAGATTTTAGTAGTGATATCCTTAACTAGTGAAGTAAAAGCAGTGTTGTATCCAGACACAGGCCATGCCATTGCTATGAGCCTGTAGACCGAGCTGAAGTAAGGTTTGTGGATAACCCTGGGAAAAACACATTGTGGTGCCCCCTCCTCTCCTTTCATAGAGTTTCTAAATAATACTGCCATATGGTATCCAAAATATACTGTGCAATTTAAATTGAATAGCACCATGCGGTGCCCAAATAATACCAATAATACCATATCACTTGGAACGTCAACACTGGAAACCTCTTTAGATTATTAATGCTACCTGTAAGAAGTCTTTGGGAAGATTTATTTAAGAAAATCTCCAGTGGAAACACAACTTTCGTTGTCTGCACCCCCCTCCTAACTGTACCACACTCTACTCTTCTATTATGTATACTGTACTTACTTTTTGAACTACTGACTTGTCTGTGCTTTAAAAAAAATTAATCTTGATTCATAGATTTCCCCAGCTTTCTCTTCCTCTCTGCTTTGCTATCAATCACATGATGCTTCAGCACAGCATCACATGACCAGCTAATGACCATACCATTTCTGTCTGCTGGGGGACACTGTGATTATCATTCTCTCTATATTCTTCTAAATCAGCTGAGAACCCATAAGTATACAGACAGGGAGGCTGCACTATATTCTTCTACACCTGTGTGACAGGAACCGGTCTAAGTATCAGTGGTAGCTGATGATAGAAGTTTCTGTCCCCCCCTGTGTAATACTAGTGTGGTACAGGAACTGCAGAAGCCTGTGATGGGTGACACATAGATCTCCATAGACTCAAGTAGAGAAAGTAGTCACCGAGCCGGATTCACACTGCTGCTAAGCAACGGTCCCAGTCTGATATATAGAGATAAATAACAGGTGAGACTGACACATGCAATACCATAATGGAACAAATGGGAAAGTTTAGTTTTGGCCGGAGTGTCCCTTTAAAACTGGCATTTCATGCGCCAGTTTTAATAGAAAGATAGCTGGAGTAGGATGCAACACATTTATTAATTAGGAGTGTCTCTGGCTGTCCATGTGACTATAATGGAAAACTGCGCAAAAATTTCCAGTCCGCAGCAGAACACGCCCCTTTTGCTAAGCCCCGCTCACTTTTGGGAAAGTATCATGGGTGGCGTAAAAGTATCAAAATTTGTAATTGCAACTTTTAATGCACTTGTGACTTTTCTACATCAGAAAACTAGTGTAGAAAAGACAATAACTTACCCCCTGTGTATTTGTATTTAACTTATTCTGTTTTCCAGAAACAGCACCAACCAGCCATGTCCATGGGCATTGGAGCTAGGATGCTTTTGACTATTATGGCCCAGCAGCACTGTATTACACGCTTTTAAGCGCTGGGTAACTTTAGGTTATGATTAAACGGCAAGAATAATGTATGCAATTCTAGCAGTAAAAAATGTAAACCTGGATGAACCATCAAGCCAAGGCTAGCAAGATATTTTCTGCTGTGTATATTTCCATGAATCTGTGGCAAAATCCTCATGCTCTAGATTTTTGTTGCGGAATCCACACTGAAAATCTGCAACAATTCCACTACATCTAAACTCACCCTTAGGCCTCATTTACACGAGCGTGTGCGTTTTGCGCACGCAAAAAAACGCAGCGTTTTGCGTGCGCAAAAGGCACTTGACAGCTCCGTGTGTCATCAGTGTATGATGCGCAGCTGCGTGATTTTCACGCAGCCGCCATCATAGAGATGAGGCTAGTCGACGTCAGTCACTGTCCAGGGTGCTGAAAGAGTTAACTGATCGGCAGTAACTCTTTCAGCACCCTCGACAGTGAATTCCGATCACAATATACAGCAACCTGTGAATAAAAAAAAAGACGTTCATACTGACCAAGAACTTCCTGCTTCCTCCAGTCCGGTCTCCCGGCCGTTGCCTTGGACGCTCTCTTGACATCCGGCCCCACCTCCCTGGATGACGCGGCAGTCCATGTGACCGCTGCAGCCTGTGATTGGCTGCAGCCTGTGCTTGGCCTGTGATTGGCTGCAGCTGTCACTTGGACTGAATTGTCATCCCGGGAGGTCAGACTGGAGGAAGAAGCCGGGAGTTATCTGTAAGTCAGAACTTCTTTTTTTTTTTTACACGTTCATGTATATTGTGATCGGAAGTCACTGTCCAGGGTGCTGAACCAGTTTAACTCTTTCAGCACCCTGGACAGTGACTGTCTCCTGACGTCGCATACCGGAACATTTTTTGCCGGTTTCGGTCAAAACGAGTTCGGCCGAACCCGGTGAAGTTCGGTTCGCTCATCTCTAAGACACTCCGTTTGGATGTTTGTAAACAGAAAAGCACGTGGTGCTTTTCTGTTTACATTCAGAGTTTGACAGCTCTTGCGCGAATCACGCAGTTCGCACGGAAGTGCTTCCGTGCGACCTTCGTGGTTTCACGCACCCATTGACTTCAATGGGTGCGTGATGCGCGAAAAACGCAGAAATTTAGAACATGTCGTGAGTTTTTTTCAGCGCACTCACGCTGAGCCAAACTCACGGACTGTCTGCATGCCCCCATAGACTTGTATAGGTCCGTGCGACCCGCGTGAAAAGCACGCGCGTCGCACGGACGTATATCACGTTCGTGTAAATGAGGCCTTAGGTTGGGTTCCCACAGTGCAGATTTGCTGCAGATTTTGCATGCGTTTTTTAAGCCAAAACCAGGAACGGCACATAAACAGAAAAAATATATAATGGATGGGCTTATAGGTCTGCTCTCCTGAATCCAATTCTGGTTTTGGCTTACAAAATGCAGGCAAAATCTACAGCAAATCTGCACTGTGGGAACCAGCCTTATAAGTAAATGAGATCTGGTAGGATCCATTACATAACGCATTAGAGTGTATCCGGCAAAACTGAGACAAGCATTATATGACTCTGTATGGGGGGCACAGAGTCCCTATAGGTATGTAATATGAACCATTGTATGGAGCTACCGCGAGGCACCATATTCTCCCCAAATTGCAATGCTTTTATTATGGCACATATTTTTTTATAAAATCTGAGGCACCTGTAGGTACGGTTTGGACCGTTAGTACTTCATGAGCTCCACATAAAGGATCTGTACAACAGAGGTCTGTGATGTGGCCGTGTGCGGCCCTAGTGTCCAAATTACCATAAAATTACTTTTGAATTCCAGGTTAATATTTTTTTTTTTTCCACTACCATTCTGGAATAGAAATGGGGCCTTAAACAAAAGACTTGAATAATCAATCATAGCCCAGGGAGGTGAACTTCATTTAACTAACTATAGATGGCGCTAGACACAATTTATATCTAGGTTGTTTATAGTATTGAGTTTTTCAGTGATCTGTTGTTCATGGATCATTTATATTTTTATCTTTATTACTACATTTGCTTGACTTATTAATATCAGACAGACATTTCAGCTGCCGGCAGACAAGAGGATGCTGAGAGTTGTATTTCCAAATCCTATTGTCCGGTTCAATGGGAGTTCAAACCAATGGATCTCAAGTGTTTAGACATCTACAATATCTTTACTGTAAGGGTTGTTATATTAAACATAAAATACGCACAATATACACAGAAGATCTAACACTTAAAGGTAAAATCCGCTTTGAACAAAAATTTACATTTCATAGTTAAAATATATGTCATTTGCTTTACTTCGACTCAAGATTACATGACTTTTCTTCTCCATTCATTTCTAATGCTAAATTTACAATTCAGCTGGTTTCCTGTTACCAGAGAGCAGTGCATGGTGGGAGCTGAGGTGACACATTTGGAGCTGCTGACTGTTTCCAAGGGCAACCAGCAAAATTTTGAAGGCAGTCATGTATATGAATGGAGAAAATGATAGTAGATTAAATGTGAATTATTGTTAAAAGTGGAATTATGCTCTAAATTTAACACATCCCGGCAGTATTCAGAGGGTTAACAATGTGTCTATGTATCACTTCACACACAGAAAAATATACACTGCAAGCACAATACAGTGTATCAAGTACATACCAAAACCATCTGAGATGGGAGGGCATTAATGAAGAAAATAATGATATAAACCAAAACCATTATGAGGAACGCATGCATAATGGGGGTGATATCACGGGTGCATGTACAGAATGGGGTGCCAAGGTGAAAAGATGGCAAATAAACAAACTAGAAGTGACATTTCTATAGAAAAGGACAGAAAATATCTCACATTACAGTCACTTTGAGAAGCCCTGTTACATAAGGAGGAGTAAGGGAATATCATATACCCAGAAGTCATCCTACAATTCGCACAGACCATTGGGACCAACCGTGGTATACCTCACACAGTGGCAGACCACAACACTGGGACCCATTAAGATAGGGGGCCTGGCACTGAAGTTAAATGATAAAATTCTTGTTACCTACAACAGCCACAAGGGGGAGCTCACTGCATATAGGTTTATACAACTCCCTATGAATTTAACGGGAGTTCTATCAGTTTATATGCAGTGAGCTCCCCCTAGTGGCAGATGCAGTTAGTCAGAATCATATCACTTTATTAAAGGCTATGTACAGCTTTGAGGATTTTTTTTAAAAATAAATAGATCAGTCAGTGTGTTTAGTGTAATTTCTTAATTCATTTTTATTTAAAAATTCGTCTTACTTTTTTTTAGACACAGTTCTACCCTCAAGCTGCAATTGTGGGGGAAATCACAATAGAAATGTAATCGATTTCTAGATGCAGTACTTGGCTCCATGCAACAGACTGGGGTCACAGGCAAGAGACACCCCTACTTTTAACTCAACATACACTGCCACTCTGGACAAATCCTTTAAAGTTATTGCGTCACAAGCCACTACAAAGTTATTGGGCCTTTGATACAGATACTTGGCATTTCTGAAGTCTCAATACCTATAGAAAAGGAGTAGACTGTAAACCTTTAGGGAAGAAAGAATAATCAGAATAGAACTTACCTAAACTTGATCGTGTATTGGATCTTTCTATAATTGCATGTTTACTTGGATTGTTTAATACTGAACGTTTGGCAAGCGAGATGTCAGCAGTGACCCGAGTTATGGATATTCTAGGGAAACAAGTAACATTTAAGATTAGATACTGCATCTTAGTGAGTGAAATGACAAATAACCCAGCTAATAATGAAACAGCAATACCCCATCGACATAAGGAGGCCCATCTAATCGGCAATAATATAACAGTTAAAATTCCGGCTTCTTGTAGTCACCACTAGGGGGAGCATAGGAGCTTACTGCATACTGTGTTATTACTGAGTTAATGTACTAACAGTATGCAGTGAGCTCCTAAACTCTCCCTAGTGGTGACTGCAAGTAGACAGTAGTGTGTCATTTAATGCTATGTCTTTACAGGGGATTTGCAGCTCTGTTTTAGAAATAACGGAGCTCCAACTACTATGAAGATATATTAGGAAGTTGATTAGCACACAGTTTTGAAGATAGATAGATAGATAGATAGATAGATAGATAGATAGATAGATAGATAGATAGATAGATAGATAGATAGATAGATAAACACTGTATATTGTTATTTGAAGAAACATTCCTATTATCAGCAGGAACAATCCAAAAATAGTAGAGTGGATTATTTTAATTACCCCACATTTACTGTTAGCAATTGGGATGCAGGCTAGAGATGGTCATAAACTGTCCGTAGACTGAAATACTCGGGCTGCCAATGTTCTATTTTCAGATCACTCCTGCTGATAATGGAAATTATTCCGATAATAACATTTTATTAAAGCACATCTGCACTCAAAAATCGAAGCTTGTTCTACCACTGTGTGCTGCTTCTTTCTCCATCTATCAGCCAATTGTACTTCTGATCTCTAGCTAAAGGTTCTGCCCGTTAAACAAGCGTCGATCAACAAAACAGCATGATGATCGGCACTTATTTTCTCCACGTATGGGGATGAACGATCCTTAATACGATCGTTCATCCCCGATACATTTGCATCTTGTCGGCAGCACATTCTCTATTTACACAGCTATGTGTGCTGCCCACAAGCGACCATTTTTCTGGTCTTATAAAAGATGCGATCAGTCGATGTACGAGCGCTTGCTAGTTCACTGGCTAATCGCTGCTCTGTTTACGCAGGGCAATAATCGGGGAACGAGCAGTCGCACAAACGCTTGTTTATACATTGGCCTGTATAAAAGGGCCTTTAGTTCCAGTAGCCATTTTAGCAGCTATGAGGCTATTATGTAGTCACAGAGTCACCCAGGCTTCATAGATATGCACAGTTCCTGCTCCCTTTTCCCTCACATTACCTTCTCTACACCCTTTCTGTGACTAATCTTGTTAGCCTCCCCAGGTAGCATTGGAGAGTTGTGTTCTTCCTTCAGCTATTTTGCATTTCCATCTGTTTTACACATAATCTATGTCTAATCCACGACAGGCAGGAAGGGAAAAAGCTACAAAAAATAGGTATTCTACAACGCAAATTATTTAAAAAAATATTTAACTACAGTTTGCTATGGGATATCTCAAGAGGAAGTCTTATAGCAATAACTGTATTGATATTTATGTGATTATGTAATATTTTATATGCAAAGCATCCTTAAACCAGATACACTATATTTAGGGGTCCTCCATGACTGTATAAGCGAACGTGGAACAAGACGCCAGCATACCTAAGGAATACTGACCGTAGTGTACATAGAAGAGAGGGGGCCTATAGCAAAGATTAAAATGGTACCCCCAATATGATGCCGAGTTTTACCACCTAGGACAGAAGGGCTTGGTGTTTCCAATCCCCTCCCTTTAAATGATGTTTGGGCCAATTCCCCACCCCTTGTTTTTTAACAATTCATTACTTCTGGATAGAGGATTCCTTCAAAGATTTTCATCACCTAGTAACAAGTAAATTCGGATGACCAGGGCTGAGTCCCCTTTCCTAGGGCCCCTTAGCATCAGAATGGACTGCCTCTATGGTATGCTACTTGGAAACTGACACCTCCAAGGCCTCGTTCACATCAGCGTTAGGGGCTCCATTGAAGATCCGACCGAATTTATTGGAAACAATAGCACAACATCCCCACCTATTGTTTCGGGTAAAACCACGGATACCCCAACGGAAACTCAATGGAATCCATTAAAGTCAATGGGTTCTGTCGGCCACCGAACGCAGATGTGAACATAACCTTAGTTGAGTCAAATAGAAGAGGCGCATGTTATTCTTTAATTTTTAGTATCAGTTGGGGTCCCAACTGGTGAAATCCCAAAGATGCTGTCTTCTTACACATCTCAACATGCTGGAAGATAGTTGAAGGTGAACATCCACTTTAAGAAACAAGGTTTCCCCTTCTGGCAGCCCAGCAAGTATTCTCTACTTGATGTTCTCCAGATCACTACAGCACTGACTAAAACTATGACCGCTATTCCAAATCTTGATGGAATGTTAATTAACTACTGGAAAAAAGTCCGACCGTCTCTGATAGTTATTGTGATCGACCCACATTTTTTCTGTGTGGAGAAAAGTACACATACCGCGTAATGGACATTAATGGACTGTAATGTATCACTGCATCAATATATAGACCCACATAAACGTCTCGGGCTCTATTATTTGGAGAGTAGGAAGTATAATGTCTCATGCACACGACCGTTGTGCCACTCGGGCCGTTTTTGGTGGCACCCGATAGTCTTCATGGACCCATTCACTTTAGCGGGTGAAGCGGGTCCGTGAAAAATGGTCCGAGTCTACGAACCGAGGAAAGATAGAACATGTCCTATCTTTCCTCGGATCACTGACGGGACTCGGACGGCACACACGGTTATGTCTATGAGGCGCAAGGCCCAGTTTATACATGCATCCTTTCTCATTTTTCCACTTTGCACAAAACTGTTTTTAAAATTCCTCATCACATATAGCATTAAAGGGACTGCATGATGGGTTTTTTTAGGCCAGTGGCGTTTTTTTTTAACTGAAGCAAGGGATTAGTCTGGTGGTTGTTTTTAGACTTTTTTTCTATGGGCTTATAGGAAAAAAATATATGCAGGAAAAAACACGTGACAAAAAACCCCAAAGAAGCGCTTGTAAAAAAAACGCATGAAATTCATGGTGTTTTTCTTACAAGCCAAAATAAATGCCACACAAAAACTTTGTGTGAAGAAGGCCTTACAAAGGTATTTTCTAGGAACAGTGCCACACTTGCCCATAGGCTGTGCCTGGTACTGCAGTGTTGCTCAATTTATGTGAACAGGTCTGAGCTGCAATACCGGACACACCCATGGACAAAAGTGGTGCTGTTTCTAGGGGGAATGCATGTTTAAGGGCATGAAGCTGCTATCCCTCACAATTTTATTGTATTTTTTCCACATTGAATTACAAGGAGGAAAGAATACAGTAAGGAAAGTTCATGCAAAAAACATACTTTTCTACAACTACTTTGTATAAAACAAATATATATATATTGTAAACCAAGCGCCAAGCAAACCAAGTAAAATGTATTAAAGGGGTATTCCAACCTCAAGGGAAAAATAACAAACAGGCACATTTTCCCATGCAGACGATACTGTGGTCCCGATAGTCTTTGCAGGGATTAAGTGTCGTATTTATGAGACTGCGGCAGCCAATCACTAACTACAGTAATGACATGCCCCCCATACTGACATCGACATGCAGTCAGTGATTGGCTGCCGTTGCCATTAATCGAGTGCAACTCAATGCGGGCAAGAAAACAAAGAACGGTGGCGGACCATGAGCGCAGCTAAGGGTTGCCCTGCACTCTATTACTTACCGTCCTTCAAATCTGTGTTTTAAAAAGTCAAATAATGCTTTCTGCATCATATCCGTCACCTATAAGTAAAGAAAGAAAGTAATATTATGACTCCTAGCAGAGGGGAATCATGTTATTCTGTGCTCCATTGTTCATGTCTTACCTCGTATCCTTTTAAAGAAGGCCCCACTAGGACTACGGGTCTCATAGAAGGCACTACATCGTAAGGAGGGATGTGCTCTGTCTGTACAAAAAGGGAACGTGGGTAACAGGAACGCAAGTTGAAAATATGTAATAAATATTAATTCCATTAATCTGGTATCTGATAGTTAAAAAATAAATATCCAATACTTCAAGATAAGAAGAAGACTGTACTGATGTAACAATCAGCAGATTCCTCCGACAATAGGAGCGTATGATATAGTTCCTGGAGGTTCTCTAAGAAGTTTTATATACCTTTCTATGACCGTCTGATAATCCAGAATATTTGATATTCCAGCAACTAGACAGAGGCCAAATGCCATTTCTTCCAATTAGAAACGTGCCAAATCAATTTGGGGTTACAGACTGCTCTGGCCTTAATGGGGTCGTCTGTTGAAAACAAAAATTCCCCTTGGTCATGATGATGTTAAAAATTCTGCCTATGGAAAAGCCGGGTGACATGAATATGGCCGTCATTATGGATCCCAAATAGGTTGTCACCGAGTTTCCCAAGAATGCTGAATGACAAATCTGCCTAGTTATAAAGCCCACAATATCTAGAGCGATTTGGCATTCTGGGGTAAGAACCCCTTGGGCTGTGTTGGCCCCTTAATTACTTTCTAATGATATTAGTTTCCACTGAGATTTGCCAGAAGCAGGTATAACTTAGTAATTGGTAGACTTAAAGGGAGTATCTAAGTACAGATATAGATAGCATATTGCTAGGATATGTTCAATCAGTGAGGGTCTGACCACGGTGACCACCGGCAATGACAAGAATGTAGTGGCAGTGGCATTACAAAAGTGCGGCTCCGCACTGGTTTTTCAGTAGGCCGTATAGTCGTCATTGACTATAATGGGCTCACCATGTGGCTTGCAATATCTTTCCAGTGATCAGCAGGGGTCAAAGCAGTCGTACCTATAACGACCTTATGACATCCTATAGACATTAATGGCAGTAATATATGTACTAAGACAACCCCCTTGGTTAATAGAGAAAATGTTCTTTTGAATAACTTTACATATCTATTGTATGGGAATCAATTTGACTAAGTGACCTAATTATTATATCTAGCGTACATAAACTTTATACTATATAACAATATAAGAAACCTTCTGAGGTCACATTTAACGTCATGTTCTACCTTACACTTGCAAACTGCATTCTTACAAACTCCCTAAGATATATCTCCAGCTTCGATCACTCTTTTTATGAGAAGGAGCGCTTAGGGTAATTGAGCAGCACAGCTGGAGATTCAGCTGCTTACAGCTACCCCCCTGGCACCATCTGTAGGATATAGGCGCCATGTACAGCAGTCAGTATTCTGTGAACAGAGGGCACAGATGCTGTAACAGATGGGCATCATGACAATCCTTCTGCTCCCTCCATTAAGACAATATAGGAGCTGTAAATGATACCTGTCACTCCCATTTTCTATGATTTTATTTGCCTCATCCTGGAGAGATTCAGGTCATAGAGGAATTGCCGATAATGCAATATTGTGTATTGTAGCTTCAAGGTAGAGCTTCACGTTAAACTTTATATTCACCTTTGAATGCCATGTTACAGTTTATGTATAGAATTAATTGACATAAAAGTTGAATAACTGTGTAAACCTATTATATTATTTATCTTGTACTGATCCAGAGGTACAACCGATATTATAATCCAGAGCTGAAATCATAATTCTGCAGGATTCAGAAAACAGAACTGATACAAATGCATTATAAAGACTTATCTATGCTGTTGGGGTTTGTCTTGTTGATAGTTTCCAATGACAACCAGCAAAATTGTGAATGCAGCTCTAGTATAACACAGGCTTGGGGCGTAGCTCTAGGGGTGCAGAGGTGACAGTCTTCCCCAGGTCTCTGAAGGGGCCCAGCCCAGAAACCTCTCTGTCATGTAAGAAGACCATAGTATTATAAATGGCACATGGTAGGTGGAAAGAAATTTTTTGGGTGTCCCAGGAGCTTCAAGTTACGCCTCTGACACAGACTATAACTCAAAATAATAAATAATGTAATGTATCTACAAAGTTATTCAACATTTGATGTCGATTATTTATATTTTTAATGGAATGATGCCAAAAGGTCACATAAAAATATATAACTTTATATTTCCATAAGTCTACAAGAGACAGCAAGAATCACAGCAGTTAATACATAGAACACAATGTTAGAATTATTAAAATGTTGTAAACTTTTCACAGATAATTTTTCACATTTTAATTGATAGTTTTTCACACTTTTTAGTAATGCGTTATATTGTAAAACAATGAAAGTGAGACAGACAAACAGAGAACACGAGCAGAAAATGTGTTTAAAGCACATAAAGCAACAAAAGCCAATAAATCAGTCAGAAGGTCATATGTTATGTGGGTTTATAGTAGTCACCCTGCACAGCTAATGATCATTTGTTTATATAGGGATCCAAAATACAAAGTAATCCTGATTTTAGATTTATTTTACACGATTCTATTTTTATTTGTGAGGTACAAATAATTGTACAAAATCTGTATTCTTTTATCTCTCCTACATGTGCACTTAGGGAGGTTTCCTAGTACCCAGAAACCTTTGGGAAAATATTAAATTCTTTCAACCACTAGGGGGAGCTCACTGCATGCTAATTTGTTATTTTCAACAGGAGCTGTAAAAATCCATATGCATTTTGCTCCCCCTAGTGGTGGCGGCAGGTAGACAGAATTTTATCAATTAACTGGATGATAGTGTTGAAGGAAGCAGGGGATTTGTAGCTATGATACCTATTAGAAATTCTGGACCTAATTTGTTCAAATTAAATTAAATTATAGGTACACTTTCCTACCGGACACCACCATTAACCCCTTTACCACCTTTATAAACCAACAGGAATATTGACCCCTAAACAACCGTAGAACTTCATGGAAATTAGATATTAGCCCATAACCACGTTAGAGCATCACTAATATTAAAGTTAACCTCTTCACCGCCCTAGACCACCAGACATTTTATGTATTAAATGCTAAACCACTCTAGACCACCAGGAATATTAGGGGAATACTATCACTAACCCCTAAACATTAAGCTTTATTTACATAAGACAGGAAAACCCCTTTAAAGGGGTATTACAGTCACAAGAAGTTATCCCCTATCCGCTGGACACCTCTTTAAGTTTAGCATCCTTTATAAGGTAAATCTACAATAATGTGGGCACTTGTAGAAATCTCCAGTTGTGGGTAACCTATCTATTTGTATATGCTACAGTTATTAAATTAAATGTGCACCTTTTTGCTATTTTTTTTTATCTTCTGATATGTCGGAATATAGCATTGGTGGGGACCAGACACTGGGACCCCCATCAGGCATTAGATTGCACTTTTTATGACACGATCACCCTTCAGTTAATAGTTAACAGATTTCCTTGTCTCCAAGCCATGATCTTGGATTCTCCATTAAATTCAGAAGAGTTCTTAGAAAAACAAGGGGGTACTGTAGTAAACAAAGAGTCCTTTAAACCTCACCCACCGAGAAAACAAAGTGGAGGCAGCTATTTTGTGGGTTAAACCATTGTTCACGAGGATAGCCTGGTGTTACCTCAGGGACATCACTGACTCTTCATGTTTTAAACAGGACCTGTCACCTCTTCTGAAATGTCTGTTTTAGTAAATACTTGTATTCCCCATAAAATAACAATTTTAGAACATATTTTCTTAGAACTCTGCGTTGTCCTGTTCCTCCTTCATTCCTCCTAGAAATTTATGAATAATTTGACAACTGGGTGTTACCATTCACCTTGATAAAGGGGTGTGTCCCTACACACACTGACTGTTAGCACTGATTGGACTTTGTCAAAATATGTAGGGACACACCCCCAACTGGTAACACCCAGTTGTCAACTTATTCACACATTTCTAGGAGGCATAGCAGAGGAACGAATCAACGCAAAGTTATAAGAAAATATGTTCTAGTGGAGCACAAGTTTTTTCTAAAACAGACATGTCAGGAGAGGTGACAGGTCCCCTTTAAACTAGAGACCCAACAAATCAGCTATCTCCAAATAGTATAGGTACCAGGTGGGCCCTGATTCTCATGATGCCCGCTGCATTGTAAACTCTACGTCTATGTCACCGTGAACTTACCGATTTTTGCTTCTGTTTAGCTACAAGCAGCATGAAAAAGAAACAGAGAACAACAAAGCATGCATGTTATTGACATTTCGAGAGACAAAGACGTTTAACAGGACTTGTAATGTGGCGCATAGCAGCTGTACAGATGGTGTGCGTCCGGACGGATGTTGGTGGTTACCTTCTTAAAAAAAGGCATTCTTTTCTCTTTCAAGTGGGGTGATGTTACACTGTTTACACTGGGTTTAGGGGAGCGATGGTTTGCTGGAATTTCAATCTCTTCTGCCTCTAAGCCAGTGGCATCTAAGTCTATAGCTACACACAGACAAATTATGTACAATTATCAGATGGAGAAGAAGGAGAATGTAGTCACACATAATATCATCTGGAAAGGAGAATCAAATCAAAGGTAACAGAAACAAAAGGCAATGAGATTATTAAAGGGGTATTCCTACCGGTATGGTCTACAAGCTTACGCCTGTATAGACCGCTATAAGGACACAATGCGTACACTTATTTTTTTTGCAAATATCAAGTCCTTATAGTAGCCTATATGGCCATAGGCATTAATACAGTATCCTCCATGATCGCCAAGATCAGCCACCATGGAGCAAATTACACAACTGAAGAACATCTAATTAAAATTGTTACATATGTGTAAAGTGGAATACCTCTTTAAATAACAATAAATATACATTAATAATAATATTACATTAATCTATTATATGAAAATATAAAAAAAATGTATAGCTTCCAGTTGGAAACTGTCAGCATGCATCTGGTGATAAATCCAACCCCCATCAATGCCTAAAAATGCAAGAT